>NC_069661.1:104312500-104937500 GCF_027244095.1 Hemicordylus capensis | reverse complement strand
CAAAGAGCTCATTTGATTTCTGTACAACAGGGCTTCCCTGTTGTACAGTGTACCTGGGCAAGGGAAACCAAAGAAAGCTCTATGAATGTCAGAGTTTTGAAGGCTAAACCAGGTTTTACTGCTCGGTGTTTGAAAGAAGTTATTGTCTCTTTAATGGTAAAAGAAGTCTGTTATCATCTTGGTGCTTGCATTTTCAGTTTGCCTGCTCTGGGTGGGGCATGGAAAGGGCAATATTTGCCCGCTGTGTGGTTCTATTCTTTTTGTGTTTGTTTTTTGTATTATCTTTCCCCCCCTGTGAATTTACCAGATGTCACATGGATTTATGTCAGGGGTGCACTGCGATTGTCTAGAGTACATAGAACCGTTTACGGAATGTTTAAGAAGTCACCAATAGCATCTCATTTGCATTGCTAAGATATGTGTTTAAATGCCAACATGCAGTTCACAAACTAAAGGAGGGCAAAAGTGCAGGATATTATTCTTCCTATTTCAGGCCTAGAAGAGCTTAAAGTGGCAGCCACCAAGAGGGTGGTGGTTACTTTCCCTGTGCCTTCAGGAGCAGTCTGCCTTGAACAAATTTTCAGCAGGTGAGGTTTCCTGTGGCTTCAGCTCCACCCCAAGAAAAAATCACCTGTTTAATTTCTATGCATCAAACTGCTATTAAAGACATACCATCAGGGCTAGAAAAAGGTAACAACTCAATCTGCAACCAAGAGGCTCCAAAGGGTGTGAAAATGTGATTGACAAGGCTCCATTTGGTTGTCTGTCCAATTTGAAATTCCTTCCTAATTAAAACTATTTCTTTTCCCCCTTTCCCAATTTCAAAATGGTTCATGTCAATTTGAATAATGTCGGCCAATGGCTTGAAAGGATACTCTGTGTGTATGTGTGTGTGTGTGCGTGCGCGCGCTCACACACATGCGCATACAGAAGGGGATACTCCAAAGCATTGTGAACATTGTGCTCTCTACTCCCTCCCATTTCAAGCCATACTGAATCTTTATCAGATTCCTAACTGGCAACAGCGGCACAGGGCAAGGGTGAATCTTAATGTGAGGAAAGCCTACATGCCCATAGCTCAGTGGTGGGGTGCATTTTTATTTGCAAAAAGTCTCTCATTAAGTTATTGTAAAAACCTTTGCCTAGAACCTTGAGGAGAGTGTAGGCACTGGGTAGGCTTGGTCTAACCCAATAAGGCAACTTCATTTTGACAAAACTGTGATGAGGTTCTAGGGAACATTACCAAATTTATTTGCTACTGTACTAATAGGCTGTGGTCTTTGAGAGACCACTCTTAAAACCACTGTGGGAGTTGAGGTGGGTTCAGCTCAGAAGCACACAATGTTGTTATGTCAAATACATACACTAACTTTCATTCTGATGTCTCTGTTTCCAGAGATCGCATTGCACCATCTCGTACATCTTTCTGGGACCCATTTGAAAAAAGGGTGCAGGGGTGGGAAATTTGGCCATCACTTTTTACACAAGGTCTCACAAGTTCCGGCTAAAAATATCTGTCTGTACATTTGTTAGAGGCAGAGGATGGTTTTCAGTGGGAAAAGGTGGCAACTGTCAAGTTTATACCTGCTGGCACTCTATGTTGATAAAAGAAATGGATCCAGCACTTTAAAGTGTAAAGAATAGGGTTGTTGTTTTTTAATGCATTTGTTTGTTTTATTTATCAAATTTGTATGCCGTCCCAAACGTCCATCTCTGGGTGGCTCACAACAACATAAAAACAAGCCATAAAAAATTAAAAACCTTAAAACAATTTAAAACCTCAATTAAATTAAAGAGCTTGGGTTAAAAGGTAAGTCTTTAATGACTTTTTAGAAGTTATCAGAGATGGGGAGGCTCTCATCTCAGCAGGGAATGCATTCCAGAGTGTCAGGGCAGCAACAGAGAAAGCCGGTCTTTGCATAGCCGCCAGACAAGCTGCAAACTGGCTGCAGGCGGACCTTTCCAGATTGCCAAGCTACAACAACCTGGAGATTAAAGCCATTTCCAGATAGAGTAGAAGACTCAGCAGCTGAGACATCTTTTTTGTGTGTGTCTCCTCCCCAACTGCTGTAGTAAGCAGGATTCTAGATGTGCTGCAGAACAGGATAGAGAGAGGTGTGGGTTGGATTAACAAACCAGGGAGCTGAGATGGGTTCGAGAAGCTGCAGCTGCACTAGGAAATGTAAGTCCTTTATCAAAGTGCTTCAAAGAACCCTATTTCAAAGCACTATTTTTTGTATGTCAGTAACTGGATGTATAAAAAATAAATATGAACATAGAGGCAAGCATCCTTTCCCCCCTTCCCTTTTGTCTTGCCCTTCAGAACAGGAAATGACCATGTTTTGGTAAGTTTGTACACAGTGTGTACAACAAGAAAGAAATACACAGAGGATATTCACACGATAGGGTGTGAACCATGGGCTTGGCTGCGAGCCCGGTGGTTCCTAGGCGGGTAACCCGCCTAACTACCCCTGCCCTAAAACCAGGTTGCGGAGTGAGTGCTCTGCAAACTTGGTTTTAAAGATCGTGAGTAGCGGTGGCACAGCTCCGCACCGCGGTTACTCATGAGTAGACCCCCCCGGAGGGGAGGTGAAAAGCCGCCTCCCGGCTCTGGGGGTCTCCCCAGTATGCCCTGTACGCTCGCGCAGCCCCCAACCTCCCCAGCCCCCGCTGGCTCCGTCACGGAGCCGGCAAACGTGTGGGCGGCCAATCCAGCCGCCCAGGGCTCCCTCCCTGCTCGTGTGCGGGGAAAGCAGGCTTAGCCCGCTCTCCCCGCACACTCTCCAATACCGGGTCTCAAGTGATCGTGAGACCCAGCACACAGTGTGTTTCAACAAGTAAGAAATACCAGATTTATTCCTCCCCCCTCCTATAAAAGAAGCTCATATTAAATAATAAACTTCAATAAGAAACTAATGAGACAACACATCAAAAATGAAGTCACTTTGCATCCTTTAGCTTCATAAGGAATACCATGTATTAAGGCTGTACACACCATCTATGTGTAGAGCCAAAATGGGGTCTGCGAGGAGACCCCGCTCTCCCTGCAGACGATCAGGAAGCACTCCCTGGGCAGCCGGATCGGCCTCCCAGATGGTTACCAGCTCCATCATGGAGCCGGTTGAGGCGGTGGGGATCGGCGGCCCCCAGAAGTCCCTGAAAGCCCCACGCAAGTGCACGGTGCCTTGTGGGGAGCCCCCCAATGCCAGGAGGCTACTCATGAGTCATTGCAGTGTGGAGCCATGCTGTGGTGACACAAAATCTTTTAACTCGGTTTTCAGGTGCTCCCGAGCCCGAAACGCGGGTTATGCAGCAGGCTTCGTAAGCAGGCTTCCACCGAAGCACCACCAGCAGCCACGCAGCTCCCATTGCTGCCCACAAGCCACATGCACTGGGCTGGGTTCCCTTAGCCTGGTTCCTGCTGCTTGTGATCATAGCCTCGTACCCTCATTATCTAGACATTGTATAGAATGTATTCCAAACCCATGATGATTGTGTTTATCCAAAATGGGGGGATTTGCTACTGTGAATAGATAGAAGTGGGGAAAGCACCACCTGATTAATTTATTCACTCTTAAAGGCTCAGGGTAGAAAAAGTGGCAACCTGACAGGAAGGAGGTAAAGAAAAAAGGTGAGTATTTTCCTATGTACACAAACCGCTCCTGTTCATTTTTACTGTCAAGTGATAAACAAAACCTTACTGGGAAAGTTGACCTATTACTTATGAACATGTGACATCATAAGCTATCTCACTATATTTGTTTCTGAAATAAATTGTGTAGTTTGGGTTGGTAACATCAATGAACAGAGAGCCTATTCTTCTTGAGAGGGGAAATGGATTAAATGGCTTGTTGGCCTGACTCCAGACAATACTAAATCTCTTTAAAGGAACAAGTACTTTCTTCAACTTTTAAGCATTGTTCAGGCCACCAGACTGCAAAAGGCTGTAAATAACATTAAGATTAAAAAAAACCCAACACCTTTCCATTCAATAGCAGGCTGGAAATAGAAACGGTGTTTCACAGAAGCCTCAAAATTATAGTGCTTTATAGATTGCAGCCTGCCCTGTGGTCAATAAAGTGGCTATTCAATGCACTGAAGAAATAGTTGCTCTAATTTTAACATTGTACTCCAATAGTTCGGGATTTGCTTTCTCGTAAAACACCTGTCACATCTTTCCTTTCTTAAGTCTGTCAAGGAAAATTCCTTTTCTTTTTTTTTAACCCTACCTTCTGCTGTGTTGGTAGCAGGAAAAATAGAGGGAACACACAGGCCTAAAAACACAACTGTTCCTTACTGTTACAGCCAGGATCTGCAGAAACGGCAACCAACTGCTACAGGAAATGCAGAGGTCCAAAAAGCACAACTAAGCAACACAGTGCCCCCGGCATATATAACAACCTCCCCCTCATTTAGCCAACATAGTGCTTCGTCCAGTTAGGGGAAACCTTTTCACAGGATAGTCTCTGAAGTCTATCAGAAGGTGTAAAAGGTCCAGGGGGCTGACCCTTGGCAACTGCCGCAGACAAGAAACAGCTATCACAGTCATCCCTTGCTGGCCCTGATAATTCCACAAGGAGAACCAATGGGACACTGTTATTCCTGGATACA
The DNA here is from genome assembly GCF_027244095.1 of Hemicordylus capensis. Classification (NCBI taxonomy): domain Eukaryota; kingdom Metazoa; phylum Chordata; class Lepidosauria; order Squamata; family Cordylidae; genus Hemicordylus; species Hemicordylus capensis. The sequence continues at coordinate 104,932,889 of NC_069661.1, read as the reverse complement.
ACTCAACAGAAGGAACGGGGTTGGGGGGGGGGACTGGGGATGGAGTAGCACTGTATATTAAAGAAGGGATAGATTCCGACAAGCTAGAAAATCTAGGAGGACCTGAGCAGGGGCAGAGCCACCATAGACTAGTCTGCCAAGACAGGCCCACATGCTAAGTCCAGGGTTTCCACCTGGTGGGCTGGTCTACCCACCGCAAGAGGCAGGCAGACCAAGTCTACACCCCAGACTTAGTACATCAGCCAGCCTCAGAGGACTGGTCTACCCACTGACCCCAATTGCTCTCTGTAGAAAAACAGGCCTCAAAATGGCGCTCAGAATACTTGAAATGTTTTGAGTGTTTCCAGATTGATTCAGGAGCTTTGGCTGCTGTTTAGATGAATCAATTCAAGGATTTTGCAATTCGTTTCAAGCTCAAAACCAATTGCTAAATTATTTTGTGCAGGTTCCTAGTCTGGACCATCTGTTCAGAACAGCCTCTATTTCCTTAGGGATGATGAAGTGCAATTGTGACAGCCCAGATAAGGTTTCCATCCATAAAGTCCTTAACTCAGCTGATAAGAATGTGGATCCATTTTCCAAGATGACCGTGTCATTGCATGTTGATAAGGAGACATCTCACCAGACATCTCATGTTGGTGGCTTTTGAATGGCTTAAATCCTTTTGGCAGTTCCTCAGAAGGCCAGCCCTTCCACACCCAGTTTAAAACACAGCCAAGTTTGGGATCCCAGCAGTCAATTTTGCAATTTGGTCAGCCTGAAGCGGTGGATCTGAGAGGGCGTCCAGCATCAAGACTACCACTGCTGGTGTCACAGCAAAATCTGAGCAGCCGACTCAGAGCGCCAGCATTAGCTATTGTTCTTCCTGGCTTGTACACAAGTGTATATTCATAAGCATTAAGCAACATACTTCATCACTGCATACAAGGTGAGAGTACTAAAGGCGTAGGCTTGTCCACAGAGAAGATTCCCAAAAGAGGCTTGTGATCAGTATCAGTTTCAAAGGCACAGTGATAGAAATAGTTGTGGAACTTCTTGAATCCTGCAATAACAGCATGGGCTTCTCTGTCCATTTGTGCAGAGTTCCTTTCAGTGGAAGACATAGTCCTAGAATAGTAAGCAACTAGTGCCTTTGTGCCATCTGGCCCCCTGTGGCTAAGCACTGGTCCAACACCATAAGGTGAAGCATCAGTGGTAAGAAACAGGGGTTCCTTTTCATCATAATGTACAAGCACAGTTTCAGAAGCCAATAATGTCTTGACATTCCGAAAATCCTCATATGGTGAGTCCAGTGCCAGCTGACTTCTTTTCCCCAGCAAATGATGAAGTGGCTCTGCAATAGTAACTTTTTGTGGAAGGAAGACATGGAGCCGGGTCTCACGATCCGTGAAACTCAGTTTGGGGAAGTGAGCGGGAAGAGAGCCCTGGGCGGCCGGATCGGCCGCCCACACGATTGCCGGCTCAGAGACGGAGCCGGCAGGGGCTGGGGAGCTCGGGGGCCGTATGGCCCCTGGAAGCCCCAGTATGCCCTGCGTGAGCACACAGGGCATACTGGGGAGACCCCCAAGCCGGGAGGCTGTTTTTAAGCCTCCCAGCCAGGGATCTACTTACAAGTAGCTGTGGTGCGGAGCCGCACCGCAGCTACTCACGAGCAGATAGCTCAGGTTTGTGGAGCGCTCGCTCCACAAACCTGGGCTAAGGGGCGGGCTACAGGAGTGGGTTAGCCGCTCCAGAACCACCAAGCTCGGCTGCGAGCCCGGTGGTTCTGACGACCCACAAAAATTGGGCTAGGCTTTCCTAGCCCAATTTTTGTGATCGTCAGAATAGCCCCATGGTACTTAATTAAATTTTGTTTTAGCAGTTTTGGCATCCTTTTAAAATGTTGTTTTAAAGATTTAAATTGTAATGTTTTTACTTTTTCTATGTTGTTTATTTTAACTACTGTTTTAAGGTGAGTTTTTTTGTATTTATTTTAACTAATGTTTTAGCGTTTTGTTTGTTGTAAACTGCCCAGAGACGTGAGTTTGGGGCGGTATAGACATGTGTTTAAATAAATAAATAAATGGTGAAAATTGAGTAGCCCTAGGCAAGTTTGAAGCTCCTGCTTTGTCTTTGGAGTAGATGCATCATGGATCACATATACCTTATCTTTGGTGGGATGAATTTAAAGGGCTTTCAGTGCCCTTTCCCTGCCGAGGACGGGCAGAGCGCTCCAAAAATGAACAATTGGTGTAGCCCACTGGATCTCTGTAACTGGTTCAAGAACTCCTTGTTTGATAAGGTGTTCAAGTGCTTCTTTGATTTTTTTTTCACATAGGGCAAAAGGCACATTTCTGGGTTTCATGCAAATTGGTGCAACAGATGGCTCCAAATGGAATGACAATGGCTTTCTTTTATAAGCTCCCAGTTTCTCACAAAGCACCTTGGGAAATCTGTTGATCACTTTTGCTAGCCGATCAGATAGGAGCCTTCATTGCAGTGCTTCATCATAAACCCCACATACAAGGTGGGGTTTACATACTCAGCATGTCTTCTAAGAAGTCCCCCAATTTCCAAAGTTGAGAGAGATTACACAGCTCTATGATATAAGCAGCAATGCCTTCTCCAGGTTGTTGAATTCATTTGTGAAATTTAAATCTCTGTACAATGAATGATGGTGTTGGGGAGAAATGAACCTTCAGTAATTCTACAAGTACATCAAATGTTTTAGACTTTGGTGAAGCAGGAGCAGTGAGTGCTCTTATTAAGGCAAATGTCTGAGCTCCACAGACAGTCAAAAGGACAGCTTGCTTTTGTTCAGGGCTATTTTGTTTGATTCAAGATAAAAAGAAAGCCTCTCTGCATATGAATCCCAGGAAGCAGGACGACTAATATCAAACGCTTCAAAGGGTGCAAGAGCAACCATTTTAGCAGACGATCTGCTCAGGTTTTCAATTTGGGGTTTATTTCGGAATTCGTACCACTAACATTTGAGAACAGATCCATACTTCTTGCTGGTTTTCAGCTCTCAGCATATCCCATCCCCATCGCCAGAAGTGATGTGTTGTTAGCAGAAAAAATGGAGGAAACACACAGGCCTAAAAACACAACTGCTTTTCATTGTTACAATCGGGATCTGCAGAAGTGCCACCCAACAGCTACGGCTCCCAAAAACTACAAGAGTCCCAAAAGCACAGCTAAACAACACAGCACCCCTGTGTGTTTGTCCCTGACCCTCTAATAATGTTTGCATATCCAGTTTGATACAAACCACAATGCATGGGCCTAGGGAACCCTGATAGAGGTCTTTCTTTTCCAGGGAACCCTGACAGGGGTCTTTCCTTGCCAGTCTGCCATGTTGATTCAAGATGGTGGCCAAAGTGTAGATAACACCCCTTTATAGCCTATGTGCTGGCAGTTATATGAGCCAAATTCAGAGCACATGGCAGGGGATCCTAGGCAAGAGTCAGGCGCGTAACAATGATAGGGCAAGGGGAGACAGTTGTCTGGGGGCCCCACTGCCTGGAGGGGCACCCCAGGGGCACCTCATGTGACTCCCCATTGCCCCCTGCCCAGCCCCATAGCCTCTCAGCCACTTGCCCTCTTCGCCGTCTCTTCTGCTGGCCCGCAATCGAAGCAGCAGGCAAGCTGCAAAGAGCTCCTTTTCTCCCGCCTCTCAGCTGATCGGCGGGTGGGCGGGGCTTCCACGGAGGCCTTCGTGTAGGCCGCAGTGAAGCCTGAACTCGAGTAGGGCCCAAGCAAGCCAGGAAGGAGGAGGCAGCCAGAGTGTTCTCTGCAGCAGAAGACTCCTTACTGCCCTGCTTAACCCAGACCAGCATTTGCCAGGTAGAGTGTGAACTCCTTTTTGTGGTTACCTTTCCCGCCCCCCGCCCCCATATATAGGGATCTGCTTGCCATAGGGCTTGGATATGGGGGGGGGAGGGACCGAGAAGTCTCTGGATATTTATTTTGAAACAGCTTGGAAATTTTGCTGACTTAAAAAAAACTATCTAAAAAGTCCTATAAGTGGCTTGTTTCATGGCAGAAAATTGCAAAAACTTCTGGAACAGTATTTTATTAATTTTATTTATTCATTCATTCATTTATAAATGCACTTATGTTCAAGTTGTTTTGCAACCCAGAAGGTCTGAGTGAGAACTGGGAAGCATGTGTGGTGCTTTTATTTTATTTTTCTTGTGTGTGAACTGCTCCCCAATAACTTGCAGGGACTTCAGGGTAAATCTGGCCAACATGTGAATGCAGCACCTCCATTCCAGAGAAGATGTGTCTTAAAGGGCTTTAAAAGCCTCCTGTGAAAAACCTCCTGCAATCAAACTTGACTGAATTTGTTCAGAATTCTGGGAAAACAAACATAGGTTCACCCTGCATGATTGAAAGTCTCCTTTGCTAATCTGCAGCGAGGGGCCCATTTTAATAATTCATCTTTCTAGTGTGTTCTAGGCATTAAAAGTAATACAAATGTATAGTACTCAATGTATATCACTATATATTGTGATGTGTGTGTGTGTATTCAGTGAAATGTATTTGCAGGCAGCATACTTATTTTGGAATATCAGACTTAAATCCTTGGGGGCCTGGGGTGTGCGGAGGCCCTGGACTTTGGGGGGGGGGGCATTTTAAAATCTTGTCTCTGGGCCCACTCCAACCTTGCTACGCCCCTGGCAAGAGTCACCATTTTAAAAGAAGGTGGAAGTTGGCTCTAATCGTTTGACTTAGAACTGCTTCTTGACTTGTTGTTTTTAAATAAAGATGCCCCCCAATACAAATAATTTGATATACCTGCATTCCAGAGATGAAAGCCAAAGATGCATACAGCTGAAAAGCACACAATGGGGCTATTCTCACGATCTGCAAAAATCGGGCTAGAGAGCCTAGCCTGATTTTTGCAGATGTAAGAACCACCGGGCTCCGCTGCAAGCCCGGTGGTTCTAGAGCGGGTAACCCGCTCAAGAACCCCTGCCCTAAAACCAGGTTTGCAGAGTGAGCGCGTGAGTAGCCACTGTGCGGCTTCGCGCTGTGCCTACTCATGAGGAAGCCCCCAGAGGGGAGGCGAAAAGCCACCTCCCGTCTCTGGGGGTCTCACCAGCATGCCCTGTCCACTCGCTGAGGGCATTCTAGAGCTTGAGGGGGCCAATTGGCCCCCGCTCCTCCCAGCCCATGCCGGCTCCGTCACGGAGCTGGCAATTGTGTTGGCAGCCGATCCGGCTGCCCAGGGCTCCCTCCCCTCTCACCGCCCCAAACCAGGTCTCACTGATTGTGAGACCCGGTCCTTTGACTTTTGTGTGGAAAGTATGATTCCATCGACTATCATGAGATCAAAAACTATGTTCTAACTGAATTTGGGAGCTGTGTGTGCTCCCAATTTTTGCATGTGTGGAAGCAAGGTAAGAGGAAAACCTGGGTAGCTTTTCCTCCTGCCTTGCTTCCACACAATCATTTCTACCCAGTTTTTCCTCTTACCTTGCCTCCACACATGTGAAAATTGGGAGCACACACAGCTCCCAAACCTGGATAGAACACAGTTTTTAATTGTGTGAATGACCTCCATGTGAAATAGTATATGCAGAAACTCTGTCTCCTTTCATTTGATTCACTCTTCTCTCCCAGGCAAACTGCCCATTTATTTATTTATTCACTTCATTTATTCATTTAATAAATTTGTTAAATAAATTTCCACCCCCAGCTTCCTTGTCTGGCCTGTTAGAAATGATTAATTTGGAGGATGAGCTGCTGCCAAATTCTGGCACTACTTCTTCCAGTTTGCTGGGAGGCTTCTTCTTGGACCTGACAAGCAATGGCTTGCAGTACAGTATCTATATTAGTGGCCATACTGTAGACATTATGCAGAATGAGGTGTCTGTTCTATGGTAGAATTTGGGCTTGTGCCACTTCAGACTGAACATAGACTAGATAACCATATTTTTGAGTGTGTGTGTGTGCGTGTGCATGACTTGCTACATATCTATCTTAAAATATCTAGAGCATTAAAATAAAAGGATGTTGCAGCCTAAACCCCATATTTTAAACACCGCTTCCTGTGTAAGGTGCTTTTCTTAATAGGATGCACACACCATTCAGCAGGACCTAACAGCAGTATGATGTTTTTAAAACTTCTCCAATGCCAGGCACTCACCAATTAACTGCTGAAATATTTTCATTGATGTGTACCCTCTAGCTTTAAGATCCAGTAGTCATTTACTCTCTACAGACTTCTCAGTCTGTTTGCGTTGAAAATGCCACCTCTACTGTTATCTCTGCCTTCTCTCTTGGTTTGTTATTTCAAAAGAAGTTCTGTGTTCTTCTCCACCCTACACCCATCCCCATCTTATTGCCTCCATCTAAATATCCTATTTAGTCTTTAGGGAGTTAGGATTATTATTTTTTCTCCTTCAAAATCTTGTTAAGTCTTTTAACATCTGTCTCGTGATGCTGCAATCTACAGATAATTAATTCTGTAAATTTCTTGTCACTTTTTAAATTTTTATTTTTTTTGGCTGTTCATTCCAGTCTGATGTAGAGCAGATGTTCAGGTTTGCAAACATTTGTTTTATGTTTCTGATACTATTGAAGGTAAACACTGCAGTACCTCCAGTTTTTCAACAGCTGGAATTTCTGCAGTATATGTGTATTTGCTAGGATAACTGCAAACTTGCCTGAACCTCTCTGAAGTGGGTTTATAAATTCAATGAATATTTAGCCTGGATTCAGACGTAACAGCTAACCTCAGTTAAACGTGACTGAGGTTCCAATTCTGAAATCAAAATTGTGTCACAGACGCCCACCAAACTGTGGTCTGCCAAACTCCAGTTGCAGGATAGGGGAACCCATCCCAGCGCTTGGCCTCCAAGGTCAATCCCAGCTAGCTCCATGGCCTGATTGTGGGCAGAGCATCACCACACCACACCACATGCTGATATTGTTACATGCTGTTCCATAAACAACAAGAAATATTTACATACCACTCTTCAACAAAAGTTTCCAAAGCAGTTTATATTGAGAAATAATCAATAAATAAAGACAGATCCCTGTCCCCAAAGGGTTCACAATCTAAAAAGAAACCTAAGATAGACACCAGCAGCAGTCACTAGAGGAGTACTGTGCTGGGGGAGGATAAGACCAGTTGCTTTCCCCCTGCTAAATAAAGAGAAGCACCATGTTAAAAGTGTGCCTCTTTGCCCAGTTAGCAGGGCAAAGTTAACAGATGCCCAGTTAGCAGTTAAAGATCCTAGACTTGTACTGTATATTTGGTTCTTAAAATAAAATGGTTTGTCTCAGTAAAATCTTTATTTTTGTGAGCATGTTTTTAATACTGGCTCAGTCCCGCCTTGTCTTATAGGTGGTTCGCCTAGGTTGCTGTAAACTCCCATCCCTGCATAGATCACAAGTGACCAACCTTAATTCAGTGAGATCAACAAGAACAGATTTATTCCCATTGCCACTGAGTTGTACATAAAAGAGCCCAACCAGTACATCACATAACCTTTTAACTCAACCTCCTTTCAGGGAACTCATAGACATGAACATATCATCCCATTGTTATGCTGGGAACAACCCTGTTTTCCCTAGCCCAAATACAATATTACTGCAGCTAACCTGCCAAAGTGGCACCTTTTAAATCATTGGTTCCATCTTTTATATTTAACAGGGGAGAGTAACTAGCCCAGCATATCATATCTCCAGTGGCTGATCCTGGTGTCTCCTCTGTGTTTTTGTTTTTGATTATGAGCCCATTTAGAACAAGGAACCATTTTCTCGTAGTTTTTTGCTGTGTAAACCTCTTTGAGAGGTTTTGTTGAAAAGCAATATATAAATGTGTTTAATAAATATGTTTAATACTGTGTGGCTGTTCACACACCAAACTGGCCTTGAAATCTGTCATAATTATGAAAACCTCACCTCCCTGCACCCTCATATATTTTTGAATTCATGATCCAGATGTTGAAGAATACCAGTTTACATGATGCACAAGCTCCCATCGATAGAAAGGACCCTGTTGGGGCTGCTGATCAAACCGTCCCTTTCAGTATCAAGGTCAAATAAAGAACATGCCTGTCAAATAAAGAACTAGAACAGTCTGTGTGGGACTGATTGACCCAGCTGAGAACCAGTGTGGTGTCATCAATTGCTAGAGTGTCAGATTAGGACTAGGGAGTGCCGAGTTCAAATCCATGTTCAGTCATGAGACTCACTGGGCAACTTTGGGCCAATCATGTGTCTCTTCTTGACTTAGCCCACCTCACAGGGTTAAAAATAACTATGAACCCTGCTTTGAGCTCCTTGGAGGAAGAACAGGGTATAAATGCAGAAATAAATAATTTGTGTCTCCTTGTGGATCTTGTGCAGCTCGTTAATACTGGATACATAGAGACATGTACAATACCTATTAACACAATGTCAGTACCCTCCAAAGCTCCTGCTGGTTGGTGTTTGGCCCACTTAGGCACACTGTGTGTTAATCAGTGCTTTTACGCCAGAGCTGTGGCTAAAGCAGTAATAATAAATCAGTGAAACAGATGATTAATCACACTAATTAAAGAATGGAATGTGTTCATCCCTAATTATTGCTCTCACATTAATGAATTGGGAACTGAGGCAATCATACAAAAGCAGTTTCTACAATGTCATGAAGGAAATCTGAGCAGAGGAGTAATCTACACATCACCACCACCACCACACCTCTCCACCATTATCCAACTGGTTATCCTTGTGGTTTCCTCTCATGTATCCCAAACTGATAACCTGCATCTCCAATGCCTTTTTGAAAAGTTCACGTAAACGTATTGCATCGGTAGCGTTAACAGGGGCCACAGATAACCGGCAGCAGACACATACCAACCCCGACAGTAGAGCAATTTGGCTGCTAAGACAGTTTGAATGGAAATAAATAAATAAATAATCCATTTGGCCATTTGGTACACTGCTTGTAACAAGGGGAGCTTGCATTCTGCAAGCATAGATATAGGTTCCGTGCTAGAACTAGAAATGCCTCTTCCAGTTCCTAAGGGGCAGGGGTATAGCTAGGGGAGAGGGGATCCGTGTTCGCCCCTCTCCCAGCAACCCCTTGGAGGGAGAGAGATAATGAAGAAAATAGGGAGGGTGTTGCTGGGACACCCTCAGGAGCTGGGGGGCTCTGTTCAGTTATAGCTACAGCCCTGATAAAGGGGCAGTGAATTTTGATACACCCAGTATTTTGCTTCTCATGCAGCTTGGTTTGCTCTTTGCTTGAATGCTGACCTCTTGTTATTGCTTCATGCTTCAAGTTTTGACTGTTATGTACAAAAATGTCCTATTTTCTGACTTTATGAGTAACTGCAGTGTCTTAGACTGTGTATGTGGCAAATTTAAGCTAGGCAAAAGCAACTTTTAAGTCACTTATATTAAAATAAAGAGGCTAGAAGACTGTTTTGAGTTCAAACTGACTGTTAATCATGGGTGTTTATCACTGGAGGCTTTTGTGCCACATTTGAAGAGCTTTAATCTCCTAGAATGAAATGGGGTGGGAGGGGGGAACTGGATATAGTGGAAAGTTATCTTTTTGCCCTGATATTTCAGCCTATCTCCAGCTTTTTTATAAAGTAGGCAGATGGCATCACACATCTCGCACTGAAAACAGCTGTTGGATTATCATCAAAGAGTTGCTAATTAAAGCTTCATGAACAGCAAGTATAAGGTATATACTTTAATGGGTGTATACCTTAATATAATGGGTGCAAGCATGTTTTCAATGGCGTGTATTCAGAGACACAAACACACCAGTTGACATTGGCTCTAACTCCCCACCACTTTTTAAGTTGAAATCTTGAGGTTTAAGACTGAGCACATGAATTGATTCACATCTATAGGCACATCATTCAATGTCTCTGTACATGATTACTATACATTTGATGATGGGGAGCTGATGGGTGAAATTACTCCATTGAAAAGCACTGTGTTTGTATGCACATTGATCTGGGAGTATGAAAGTATGCACATTGATCAGCAATAGTTATCACATGCATGTTCCTCACTTGATGACTTCAAATTAAGAGATGACTTGCATGTGTAACTTGGCTATTGCTGATCAAGGTGCATACTTTCATACTCACAGATCACTGTGCACACAAACACAGGACTTTTCAATAGAGTAATTTCACCCAGTCAGCAACCCAACATCAAATGTGTAGTCATCGTGTACAGAGACAACGAATGGTGTGCATGTAGATGTGAATCAATTCATGTGCTCAGTCTTAAACCCCAAGACTTTAACTTAAAATTTAAAAAGACTGCTGCCAGCAATAATATTACTTTAAATATACACCATACTGTGTTTACATATGGATAGTATTGGATAGTAACAAGGTTTCTGTTTTGTTTTACATGCCTTGTAAAACAAGGGAAGGGGAGGTTGGTGAAAATCTCCTCCCTTTGCCTGATGGCACAACCTTTGTGACAACACTTGTGCGGTGCTAGCATGGATGTCAGCCACTGATTACTAGGAAACAATGGAAATGGGATGTTTTGATCATTCTCCTTCAAAACTTATCCTTTGTGCGGGGTCGTTACTCGGGAAACGATAGTGACCTGCCTGTTCTAGATGGGGTCACACTTCCTCAGAAGGAACAGGTATGCAGTCTGGGAGTGCTTCTGGATTCACGCCTCTCCCTGGTTTCTCAGGTTGAGGCAGTGGCCAGAAGTGCTTTTTATCAGCTTCGGTTGATACGCCAGCTGCATCCGTTTCTTGAGATTGATGACCTCAGAACAGTAGTACATTTGCTGGTAACCTCCAGACTTGATTACTGCAATGCGCTCTATGTGGGGCTGCCTTTGTATGTAGTCCGGAAACTACAATTAGTACAAAACGCGGCGGCCAGGTTGGTCTCCGGGTCATCTCGAAGAGACCGTATTACTCCTATATTACAGGAGTTACACTGGCTGCCAGTAGGTTTCCGGGCAAAATACAAAGTGCTGGTTATAACCTATAAAGCCCTAAACAGCTTAGGCCCATGGTATTTAAGAGAACGTCTTCTTCTGCACGATCCCCATCGTCCACTGCGTTCGTAGGGGAGGCCCGTCTCTGGCTACCTTCAAGTCGGTTGGTGACCACTCAGGGATGGGCCTTCTCAGTTGTTTCTCCGAGACTTTGGAATGCGCTTCCCGCTGACATAAGACTCTCCCCATCCCTAGTGGTTTTTAAAAGAGCTCTGAAAACTCATCTTTTTAACCAGGCCTTTTAACCTTTTAACTTTTAAAATTTTAAATACTGTAAATTGTTTTTTTTTTTAGGCTGTTTTTTGGCATTTTAATTGATTTTAATGTTCTGTGTTTTTGTATTGTTTTATTATTGTGAACCGCCCCGAGACTTTGGTTTGGGGCGGTATAGAAATGTATAAAATAAATAAAATAAATAAATAAAAACATGGAATATGAACTTGGAGTCTGCTTTGTAACACAACACCAGAACACATCAATGCACAAATGAAGGATTTCCAAATCAGAATTGTACCAAAGGGGAAGATAGAACCGATTCTGTGCCAGCAGCACAGAGGGTCGGGGTTAGGGTGCTTTGTCCCAGATCCCAGAACTCCCATAATGCATTGCATGAGTGCACAGTGCATTATGGAGATTCCCCTGATGCCGGCTGGGAGCCCCAGGCAAGCAGCCAGGGCTGGCAGACGATAACAAAAATGGGGCTAAGGGAGAACTTGCTCCTTTAACCTCACTTTAAAGGCAGGCTCCAGAGGCAGGTTTGCCACTGCGAGCCGCGGGGCTCCTGGTGGTTCTGACAATCAGCCAAGACCGGGCTTGGTTTTCTTAGGCCAGTTTTGGCTGATTGTCAGAACAGCATCAAAGTGGTAGCCAGGAAAATATGTATGAAAATAGACCAGCTCCCTCCTGGAAATTAGAGTGATGTGGAGTTTTTTGTTTTTGAAAGGATTAAACGTAATACGCACTCAACTTACCCATCCACAGACTGTAAAAATCCCCCAATTTATTATCCTCCCCATGGGAGGATACAAGCTGTATGTGAGTGGCCCTTTGCAAGTGCAGCAGTACCTGAGATGATTCTTTCAGATTGCTTCATGCCATCTAAAATCCAACATCTAAAATCCAATGCTTTCAACTAGGGTCAGTTCACACATTCTGCTGCAAAATCAAGCATCCTGTTCTCAAGTGTAGAGAACCTGAGTGACATACTTGCATGTGTGAACTTGGCCTCCAACTTGGTCTCCAGCAGATTCATGGAGGGGAATGGGAAATGCTGTGTGCTTCCATATGGCTTCTTCAGAGACCTTCTCTTGGAAGAAAATACCTGCTCCTGCTCCAGGTTTTCTTATGATTTACATTCCTTTTTTAAAAATTGTAAGCTATTAATAATACAATAGTAGCTGCCTAACAAGGATCCAGTTGCTGATCCAGAGTAACCAGCCACCCATGCTCAACAGAACTCTTCATTAGAGTAATTACAAGGTATGAAGAGAGGCTTGAGACCAAGGAGTGGGAATGGCATGGAAGGAAGCTGAGAGAATGATCATTAATTCTCTGTTGTTTACACAATGAAGGTGCCACCTCCCTCCCTCCTCAGTAATGGCATTCCACTCTGTAGAGCCTACAGCTGTTTTCTTCAGATGCCATCTCTTGGAGAGTGCAAGGAGTTAGCCCAGATCAGGATTTCACCCTTGGAATGCAGCTGGGCTTGCTAGGTGACGGAGGCAACTGCAGAGAGAAAATAGCTACTTGTTGTGCATAGCAACTATGACTCCAGCACCCACGTGCTGCATTGACTTTTGGCTCATGAATGCAGCATCTCCCAAGCTGCTGGTCGCTAAGGCACACTTTAAAAAGGATGGCATGTTTCACTTATACTGGTATACATTTTTAATTAAGGGAGGGTGTGACACTTAAGAATTGCCCATGTTCCGTGAACTTCATCCCCTCCTCGTTCTTCTACAGCTGTCCTTGGGCTGGTTGTGCCTCCTGACTGGAATGGACCTAAACCAGGGAGTCAGCCATGATAGACAAACAATCTCCTTCTAGGTCAGGTAATTCTTCTGTACCTCTGCATGGGGAGTACCTGAGTGATCTAGTGCAGAGTTGCTGCAGAATGACCAACCATTCACGGAGACTGATTAGGAGGAAGCCAGCCCAGAACAACCTCAATAGGCTTTTAAGCTTGCAAGAGCTTTAATGCTATTTGTTTCTCACGGTATGCCAGCATTCCTCAGCACACGATTTGCAAAATGATTCCAGACGCAGCTGAAATCTTCTAAAGAATGAGATTTCCTTGTTCAGCTATAGCTTCCATTATGTCTGAAAATGTCATCCACTGCTTTTAAGCTCTCTTCTTCACGTAACAGAGAAGGTAATAAAAGGAAATGTTTGCATGAGTAAACACACCCAAGCAGACATGGCTTTTTTTTTCATTCCTTAAAACTTACCCCCAAAATACCTTATTAATAAGGAAGTACAAAGGTTAAAGACTTCATTTGCACATCAGGTTGACTCTTTCGATTAATTTCTGGAGTATCTTTCACACTACATGCTGAAAGGTACACAATTCATATTCAGCCATAGGAAGGCTGAATGAATATCCAGTTTAATCCTTTAGAATATCTTGTCTGTATTTGTACAATTCAAGGTAGATGTTGGTTGTAGTCTAGTAGCTATGCACCTGTGTCGTACATCTCCAGTCCACATATGGGCCTGACTATGGACTGATTGGGTAGCTTCAGACTCTCCATCATGATATCAAATTAGTTGTACTGGCCTACCTAGCAAGGTGGCTGTGATGATGATGATCTATGTGAAGCTGGGTTGCCAACGCTAGAATTCAATTTTTAAAAACCCTATTGTATGTTTTTATTGTGAGGATCCTTTGAGAGCTGGTGTAGAACAGTGGCTAAGAGTCTGCGTTGCCAATTGGGGCTTTCCCAGTTCAACTCTCATCTGTGTGATGCACCCACAACAAGGTGCCCTGAAGCTCACTGCTCTGTCCCTTTCACCCTTGCTCAGCTGCAATATGGGCACAATAATACTTACCTTACAGGGTTGTTGTAATGATAGCATCAAGATAATGTATGCAAAGCACTTGGCACTCTCAAAAAGCACTTATCCAAATGCCAAGTGATATGATTAATTTGTGAGCCGCTTGAAGCTATAAAGTAAGGTATTTCAAATGTAAAAAATAATGTAGTTTTCCCTGTCTATGGACATGTGAAGTGGTGAAATAAAAAAGGAAACTCCCAGGTCTTGCACAGAACAGTTCAACTGCGAAGAGGATGACACACCTGGTTTCTGCTCTCCTCAGCAGTCACATTGTGGAGCCCAATGTTTAGGTTTCCAGACATGACTGGAGTCCTGAATCCCCACCCCATGCAAAGCTGTCTTTTACATGTTATTCTTTTCTTTAGAACATTCAAAGTCCAATGTGATTTCTTCCTTGCATGTTTATCCTGCCCATCCTCCAAGAAGTTCAGGGCAGTCCATGTTTTTTTATCCCTGCCTGCCTTTTATTCTTGCAACCATCGTGGCAGGGAGGTTGGTAAGGTGAGTGAGACAGACCAGACCAGGCCACTCAGTGAGCTTCATAGTTGAGCAGGGGTTTGAACCCTGACCGTTGGCTTACCGCATTGGGCTCTTCCTTCTCAAGGAATAATAAAAAGCACAGATTGAAGAGCATGTGTGTTTTAATACCCCGGAAACAGATTGTCTTGCTAGCAATACAAACAAGCTGTGATTCTCTCACAACCTTCTCCCTCTGCAATATGGGGATCGTAATACTTTACAGGGCTCTTGTGAAAATCCTTGACTTAATGGACTTGAAGTGCTTTTGACACTTGAAATGTACTATATAAATGCTTAGTAACTGATGACGCTGGTGATCATCATCACGTCAAACAAGCATACCTAACATGTCAGAGGGCATAAGAAAACACTACACATTAATGTGTGTGGGTATCTTTTTGTAGTGACTGGACTGGCTTTAGATTTGTCAACATGCTCTTTGCTGGGGGTGAGGGGGCATCACCCTGCAGTAGTGGTGAGATTGGGGCTGAACAGGGCCGAACATCCTTCCCTCTATTTGTGTATCGCTGGCTGCAAGCTGCTTTTCCTTATCTGGCAAAGAAGCAGGGGTTGAGGGAATACTGCTTGCTCCCCAATCACCTGTGAATGAGCAGCTGCTGGTGAAACCAATAAACCAGCAGCAGCGGTGGCCACAGCAGCAATGGTGGCTGCTCCAAGTCATGATTGGCACTCATTCATTTGTGGGACATGGGCAAGTGAGCAAGCAAGGAAGAAGAGAAAAAGCCCCTGTTGCACGTGCCAGAGGATGCAGTGCACACCTTGACACCTGGTAGTGGCTCCTTCTCTTCCTCTCTTAGAGAAGCAGAGGGGAGTGACCACTGCTTGCTCTCCCATCCATGGTGATAGTTGCTAGGCAGCCATTCCAACAAGGCGAGGGCTGCCATCTCTGCTTCCTCATCTGCTCTCTCCTAACCCTAGCAGCCACCACTACGGGTGGCCAAGCAGACAAGCACGTCTGCAGGTGCAGCTGCAGGTGGCAGTGCACATGTGGAGGAAGGGTGGCTGGGCCAAATCCTCCAGGGGACACAATTTCACCATTGCTGCCACTGCCTATGCAGAAACAGATTATTGTTGCTACTGCAGGTCGCTGTGGGTTGGTGGTGAGCCTTCCTGGCAGCTGTCCTATGGATGCTGACACTGGTTCTACCAGGCTATTATGGGACTTGGGGAGGTAGAGCTGGGGGTAAGACATGATTGCTTCTTCATAAAAGGGACTCAATTCCCCTTTTTTGGTACATTGTATTTACAAAGAAATAACTGTCCTTGTGGCTGCAGGAAGTGGTCTAAGTCCCAGATTATTTTGTTTAATAAAATCACCATGGTACATAGGCATACACACTCAAAAAAGCTCTTATTTTGCAATATCTTGGTCCTAAAATCCATTCCTTCATTAGGTCAAACTCTCAGAGTTTTGGTGGTTGTTTTTTTCCTTTCAAAATGCATCCATATTATAATCTGTATTAAATGAGAATGTGTGAGTTGGGTCTTTAAAAAAAGTTAGCAACCTTCTCTTCTTAGTTTTTGCAACATCCTAGCCCTAAAATCAGAGAAATGCACTATGTTGGACTTAAAGTTTCCAGCAATGTTAATGTGGAGTCCTCTTTTCACAAGATAGTTTACTCACACACAAAAGTAGTGATTTTTTTCTAGTAAGTAGTGTTTTCTAGTAAGTACATGGAAATCAGGGACCAGCAGTACTTTGCTTGCAGCCTCTCCTTCTGTTGTATTTTCCCTTAAATACTTTTGCTTTTTCTCAAAAAGAAGCCACACTTTATTCTGTATAAATAAAGGATGAATGGAGAGAGCTACAGGTAGGAAAGTGGTGGAGACTTCATTATTAGAAATCAGAGGAACCATTCTAGATATTGTGGGGAGAGTTCTCTTTGTTTTGTGTGGGTCCGTGCACATGTGCATGGGGGAGCTAATGAGAAGAAGTGATGGTAGTGGGTTGTGATATTATATATCTGTTTGTTTGTTTTAAATAGAGGAAAGTGCCACAATTGCAAAGATTACTGGATGGGAAACCATCTTGAATCTCTGGTTGCTACCCATTCATATGTTTTTATGGATTGCTCTGGAAGTTCCATCTGTAATATGCAGTGAATGCTGAAGGAACTGGTGTAGGATAGTGATGAGACCCTAAGCTAGACATCGGAAATTGCTAACTTCAGGTTTCACCTCTGCCGTGAGGTTCTTCAGTGGCCTGTAATTATCTTATCTCTCTTTCTCAGCCCTGCCCTGCCTCTAGCAATATCAGTCTGATCACACTAGTCTATCCTTTTTACATGGTGGTTTTAAGTATTGCAGTAAGATAAGGAGCCTGATGTGCTTTAAAGCACAATGTTGTTGTTATTGGCTGACATCCTGATTAAATGATTCAACAGATGTGCCATTGGAATTAATAGGACATGCTAGTTGAACTTGTGACTAATTTGTCCTATTAGTTTAAATGGGACTTCCATTTTGAGTCATTATTTTAGTCAGGATGTCAGCCCGTATTAATATTGTCAGAATTTGACAATGGTTTGGGTTTTTTCTTACCATCTTGAGTAATTCCTTATAAATCAATGAACAATAACTTCATCTGTAGGGGAAGAATGACAGTCCAATCCCCAAATAGCAAAGGAAAACCAGTTTGGTGAGAAAGCAACAAAGCAAGAGGTCTTGAGACCATTCTTTAGGACTGAAGAACAACAAGGATTTATTTAAAGAAGATTACAAACAAATGTGAAAAAGCCTGCAGCTTAACTTCAGCTGTAGCTCATGGCTGAAGAGAGACCAAAAACAAACAGCCATCTCTGGAGAGACAAAATGGATACTAACACCGACCAGAAGAACAAAGAGGGGAGGAGTCCAGCACTTCTATCCATGACTCTAAAACTCCCCAGTGGTCACTATGAGACATTGCAGCTGAGAGTGGATGCTGCCAGGGTCCTAGCTCCAACAGCTTCATAGACTGAATAAATTGATATAGTACATTGCCATCATTCTCATATCACTTAGATGCATGGGTGTCTAGGGGGGGCAGACAAGGGGGGCCCCTTGCCCCTCGCCTGGATTTATGGTCATTTGTGCATTTATATGTGCACATGTATAGACTTTCTCTCCATCTGGAAGCATTTCTCTGGACCCCTATGGTTAGATGCAAGCTCTCTGCACATGTTACAGTGGGAATGGGATCACACTCTGGTTCAAGCTTGCTTCACCCATGAAAGGTTATTTTAGAGAAGAAACTATTCTGTCACCCTTTCCCCCAGTGCAATATTATTATTATGCTTAAAATACTTCTACACCACTTTTCAACAAAAGCAATTCTACAAGCCATTTACATAGCAAACAGTATGAGAAAAATATGTCCCAAATGTCTTACAATATTTTTTGGTTTAAAACACAAAACACATCAGCAGCAACCACTGGAGGGGTGCTGGGCTGGGTTGAATTGGGCCAGTTGCTCTCCCCCTGAAACATATAAGTGAACCAGCCCTTTAAAGGGGTTCATATGAGGATCACAATAGTCTGCCTTAAAATGCTGTGTAATAGCATTTTATGTATTGCATTTTATATCCTCCCTCCTTCAGGGAGCGTAAGGTGATATATATAGTTCTCCCCTTGCATTTTATTTTCAAAACAATCCTGTAAGGTAGGTTAAACTGAGAAATACTAACTGGTTCAAGGTCATCCAACGAGCTTCACGGCTAAATCCCTATTCAGCCATTTAAACCTGAATCTTCTCAGTCCTAGTCCAACACACAGAGTTTGCACATGTGTGCACATGTGCATGCATGTGTTGGAGGACAAAAACCCTGTTCTGCATCGTCTATGCTTTGCTGGTATTGGCACTGACTGTGGTTGCTGTTGCTGGCATTGACTGTTTCCTGTTAAGTCTTCTCTCTACCACTTGTCAGTGACTGCAAATATGGATTGCTGAGGACAAATGTAGGAGTCTCTTTCTCTCAACTGACTAAGGCAGGGGATGGGACAACACTGGTGTCATTGGCCAGCCCCATCTCCATCAACTACCAGGATCATCTGCTCTAATCAACCACCAGCTCTTTGTAAACATGGGGCAGCATCAGACTAAGTTAGTCATGCCTAAGTCCCACTGAACTGAATAGGACATAAGTTACTCATTACTAACTTGTGTCATTGATTTCAATGATGTTAAGTTGTGACTAACTAGTCTGTATGCTGCCTGCTGTTGTTAGCATTCCTTTGTACAGACAGGTATTTATCTAGTCCTGAGAAATGGGCCAACAAATATTACTGACAAATCCCATACAATTGGAGAGTGTGTGTAAGAGGAGTCCAGTGATGAAAGCTCTCACCAACTTGGGGTGTGTTTGCCTTTCTATACAAGAGTTAAGTTCCAATGGGGCCTCTACCCATCCCCATGTGACTTGCCTATGTGGAGACCAGATGCTCAATTCATAAAATAGTACCCAAGTGAATCAGAAAACACTAGGCTGTCTTAGGGTAATAGCTCTTGGCTGTAAATCGATCTGGCATATTCTCCCTGCAGTCTTTCATTAATCTTCAGGAGATAGCTTGGACCTTTTTGTGGCTGTCCCTGGCACATCACCCCAAAATATCCAGCTCTTCAGCTGCTGGATTTATGAGCACTATCTGAGAAAGCTTTTTAAAATGGTAACAAACCAAAGCGACATCTCAGTTTATCTGCCTTCTGGTTGTTAATGAAAGTTCCTGATAAAAATAACCAGAATGCCTGTATCAAGGCAGCACACCTGCAGAACGCAACAAAATTGAAGAATATGTGCTCTAGGCAGGACCCTTGCTGAGACAGAATAGGTACTTGTTAGAAGATGAATGCACATTTCATTCCATTCATCCCTTTTAACCTCTCTCGCCCTCTTCACTCTCCTCCCTTCCACTGATTAAATGTAAATGTAAACTCCTCAGGACAGGAGGCTGTCTCCTGAATGCTGCAAAGCTTCAGGACTTATGATGTGGGAGTAATGTAGCTTGAGAGCACCTCAGACTGTGCTCTACCCCCCTCCCATGCTATTTTTGGTACATGCCCAGAATGGTGCATCCTGAGTATACAGTATTTCAGAAATGTATCTGCCCCAACAGATTCCCATGATTCTAGACTAGGTTCCAGTTGGGGCAGAAGTCCACCCATCCCCAAGAATAGTGCTGCCATTGGGTGGTTCCACACTGTGTGTTACACACCTTCACCCTTTTCACAGGATAAATACTAGGGATGTGCATGGAACCGCAGTCCCTGATGCGCTTGCGTGTGCTGGTGTGCACAGGCGCATTGGTGTGCACAGGCGCCTTGGGGACTTCCGGTCATATCTGGAAAAGGGGGACAATCGGGCAGCAGGGAGGTACACTGCCGCCTGATGGGCTTTTCAAAAAATGAATGCCAGAGGGGGGAGTGCACCACTCTTACAGCTAGACACCTCTCCCACTCTTAAAGCTAGACACCCCCCACCGTTGAACCAGTCCAGAGGCCCATAAAGATCCTCCGAACCGGTTCTATGCACATCCCTAATAAATACAGCTGTAGGCACAGATACAACCTTGGATTACAAGCCTATACACACACCATGAAAGCAAGTTCAACTAAAATCCAAGTAAACATGTTTAGGATTAGCATTTTTGCCCATGTTGTCTTGAACTAAACAACAGCAAACTAGACAACAGAAAATACTTCTTACATAGGGGCACTTCACAGAGGATATTTCTCAGCGGCATATGCAGGACCTTTTAAAGATTCTAAGAGGACTGGCGGTTATATATTCATGTGAGACCCTGTTCTCTTCCTTTTTGAGTTGAAGGGTGAAACATCCTTTAGAAGAGACCAGAGACTAGTAAATGGCAACTATAATCTACCACAGAGTAGGCAATTAAAATGCAGTTATTACAAACATAAATAGAATGCTGCTATTTGGGGCCTTTTTTTTTTTTTTTTAAGTAACATTAGAGACGAAAAGGTTAGCCTTGTTGTAATTCCTGTTTGATCCTTACCTCAAACAATGAGGATGTGCTACTTGGTTGCGAAAAGCACAGGCTGGTTTCATGTAAGGCTGCACATAACAAAGGAGCCCTAGTCTGGGTGTGTGAATTCTTTAATGCATACCTTTGCAGAAGCAAAGGATCTTTCCATAGCTTCCAAGAGAAAGGAGAACGGTTTGAGTAATCTAAGATGCTGTTGATCACAAATGGAAAAACTAAACACACAACCACACACTAGTACATCTCTTACTCTCTCCACCCCACAAACTGTAGAAGGTCAAACAATTTTAAAAAACAATTTTAAAAACCCCACCACTTCTTGTGGTGACAAGCAGTTTCTTAATTCTTGTGCTTGGAGAAAAGGAAAGGAAAGGGGGGCAGGGGAGAGGAACTAATGTGCACCTGGGGAAAGTGCCAAAGCTGGTTTAGCGTTTTTCATTGAGATTTTACTCATGTGACCTGGTGAGTATATTATTCAGGAATGAAATGGGAACTGCCATTCACTAAAACTGATTTAAAACAGCCTTGTAGACAGACAAATTCACCGGTTCACCCAAACAAAGTTACATATCGATTGTCAGTGTTCATAAATATTACATAATTTGTGCAGACAACAAGGGACCTTTTAAAGTGGCGATTCTCTCCAATGTAGCCGGGGGAGGGGGCAAGCAATTCTCCCTGCCTAGTCCCAGCATAGTACTCTTCCAGTGACTGCTGTATATTTCTTTTTAGGTTGTGAGCAGGGAAGAGGGAACCACTTTATTAGTTTTCTACATAAACTGCTTTAAGAACTTTGTTGAAAAGCAGTATATAAATAAATTGTAGTAAGAGTAGTAGTAGAACACCACCACCACCACCTCAGATATTGCTCAGTGAGCCACTGAGCTAGCTGACAAGAGCACTCGCTGCTTCTGAGCCCATTTAAACTCCACTGGCACAGCTTGTGAAGGTGGGAAGACCCTGCCCTGTGGCTACTAAAGAGTGCATCATTGCACTTCTGCTGCTACTCTCATCATTCCCAATCTGGAGGTTTTCTGCCCAGATGTGTCAACACTGACCACAACATGGTCAATTGTCTGTCTCTTGTCATGCCAGGTGCTTCTCCTGACTATTCAAACATCCCTGCCTCAAGTTGCAAATGCAAAGGGCTTGCCAAGCACCTGGCAGACCACAATAGTGGCTAATTTGTTTATTTATCAATCATATTTTTATACCGCTGGATATGTACATCTCTAAGCGGTGGGCTGATGGGCTGACTGACTTTGTGGGTGCAAGTTTTGCAGCCTTGCCTTGCAACAATTTGGTAAGATAGACCAGTATTATTATCTTCACATAACAGATGAGTGGCTGAGAGAACAGCAACGACTTGCCTGTCGACCCAATTAGGCAAGAACTATCTGAAGTACCCAGTCAATTAATGGCTGAGGTCCCATTTGAACTGGACACTTCCCTTCCTCCCACCCACAACCACCACCTCTCTCTCTCTCTCTCTCTCTCTCTCTCTCTCTCTCTCTCTCTCTCTCTCACACACACACACACACACACACACACACACACACACACACACACAGCAAGTTATGGCCACCACATGCAGGGCACTTTAAATTGCTCCATGTGGTGGTGGTCTCCACAGGGTGAGGCCTTTTGTACTAGAGCGCTCTTGCCACTTGCCCCTAATCACATTGGTCAGTGAGCTTCTGGCAGACATGGCTTGCTACATGGTAGTAGGCATCACATGGAGGGATTAGAAATGGCTTCTGTGATCCTAAGACTTGCATTTTAATTTGTACGAGAGAAAATGGCAGGACTTGATTCTATCTCAAGTCAGTCAGCCTCTGATCTGGAACGCCTCCCCTTTGTATTGTCCATGGAGTTTGGCAGTGTGGTGGGGGAGAGGCTCTATGCCTGTATTCTTACCAGAGGTACTCTTTGCTTATTTCTTTACATATTGCCAGGATAGGCCTTGATGCTGAAACTAGGTTTCAGGAAAAGCCATGGCTGAATCTTTCAAGAAGCAATGGCAGATAACCCATGGAAGGGACAGAACATGAGGCTATTCTCACGATCAGCCAAAAGCGGACTAAGGGAGCCTAGCTCGCCTTTGGGCGAACGTGAGAACCACTGGGCTCACAGGCGAGCCCAGTTCCCTCAAAGCGGGTAACCCACTTAAGTAGCCCTCCCCTAAGATGAGGTTAGCGAAGCGAGTACTCCGCTAACCCCGTCTATGTGAACGTGTATTGCCACGGTGCGGCTGCGTGCTGCTGCAACACACAAGGAGACCCCTGCCGGGAGACTGAAACAAGCCTCCCACCCCCGGGAGTCTCTCCAGGATGCCACGCGCACTCGCACAGGTTCTCCTGGAACTTCTGGAGGCCATGTGACCCCTGATCCCCGGAGCCCCTGCCAGCTCCATGATGGAGCCGGCAGTCGTGTAGTCGGCTGATGTGGCTGCCCAGGGCTGCCGACATGCTCTTCTGTGGAGAGAGCGGGCTAAGCCCACTCTCCCCACTAACCCCATTCAGGCGAGTCTCACTGATTGTGAGACTCACCTCCATGAGGCAGTTCCCACGATTAGTGGGAGCCGCCTGGAGAGAGTTAGCGGGGAGAGTGGGCTTAGCATGCGATCCCCACAGACGACCAAGCAGTCTGTTCTGGGCAGCTGAACTGGCCACCCACACGACTGCTGGCTCCGTTAAGGAGCCGGCGGGGGCTGGGGGGATCAGGGGCCGCGTGGTCTCTGGAGAGACCCCCGAGCCAGGAGGCTGCTTTTAAGCCTGCCAGTCAGGGGTCTACTCATGAGTTGCTGCACCGCAGCAACTTACGATCATAGAGCCCAGGTTAGCGGAGTGCTCACTCCGCTAACTTGGGCTTAGGGGAGGGTTATTTAAGTGGGTTAATTGCTTGGAGGCGAGCCCAGTGGTTCTCACGGACAGGTGAAATCAGGCTAGGCTCCCCTAGCCCAACTTCTTCTGATCGTGAGAACAGCCTCCATGTCTTCCTGAAATGTGGTTTGGAAGCTAAGATGTTAAAACAAAATGTATCATTTGTCTCTAAGTATTCATTCTCTAACTTTGTAATGTTCTCTTGCTCCTTGTGCTTGTTCTTGTGCTAGTCAGCAAATTACCTGATGAGTTGGCTGTTTTTCAAAGCTGTACTTCCACATACTGCAATATTTAGTCCAAGAGATCATGATGCAACAATCTGTAGCAGCTGGCATGTAGCACTGACATGTGTCTCCTGCAGCTTGTCAACAAATGACAAATAAAAGCTCTTCTGCTGTGAGTTTCTTCTTCTCTGTTCCCAAACAACAAGAGCAAGAGCGAGAGCGAGAGCGAGAGAGAGAGAGAGAGAGAGAGAGAGCTTGCACCCCAAACCCAGGCTTCCTAAGCAGGCTTGATGCTGCACTGCCACTGGGAGCCATACACACACACACTGAGAGGCACTAAGGAGCCATACACACTCACACACGAAGGCTGGGCTTCCTTAGTTAGCCCGGTTTTCAGTGTGATTGTGAATAGCTTCTTCACATTGTACATTGCATTGCTATTCAGTGTATCAATTAAGCTGTGCAGGAGTCAAAAGTTCATGGCTTCTGTTCAGCAGTTTAATTTTTGAGGGTGATGAAATATACTGGTTTGATTTTGGAGGGAAATGGAAGTTTGATTTTATTTGTCATGGTTTGAAAAATGGAGAGAATTTGAGTGATGCTGATTGGGAATTTTGTGCTGGTCTCAGACCATGATAAGGATGATTTGATTTGATTTGATTGGGAATTTTGAAAAATATAGGAGGGAAGTTTGTGTATATATAGGAAGCTGCTTTCAGCAAGGTTTTACTACAGTTTGGAGAAGTGAAGAGTGCAGTAGAGTACAAGTTGAAGTAGAGTAGAGTACAAGTTGAAGTAGAGTAGAGTACAAGTTGAAGCTACATGTTGGCGAGCTGGAAGAGCTCAGATTCCGAGGAAGACAGACAGTTTGGAGTTTGTAGAGTAAGCTGAGTGTCCAGAAAAAAGCTGGAAAAGGAGTCCAAGAAGAAGTACAGAACTGAAGAATTACTGGCACAGTCTGAGAGAGGATCAGAACTGGGGCTAAAAAGAGCTGTGAAATCACTGGCAGAGTGTGGAAACTCTCTGGAGAGCTAAAAACACTCACAAGCAAGAAGAAACAGAGGTGCTTCACACGATTACTGTGAAGTGCCTTGATGAGATCTGTAGGGAGAGTAGACTTAGCCCATTTGCAGACAATCATGCCTGGAGCCCTCAAGGAGTACTGACAAGATTTAGGAAATATTGTGTTTTTCTTTTCATTAAAACCTAAGAAGTAACACATTTTAACACTTTATTGTACTATTTTTTAAAAAAATTCAAATAATTCTTATCAGCTTCAGTATAGCCAAGCAGTTAATCATATATTTTACATTCAGGGCACCTCGATACTACAGACTTAAACCTAGTTTAACAGGCACTCCTTCACTGAAGGGAACTCTTAGGAAATGTAGTAGTTCTTCCTGGAGTTAGGCGGATCCCTAACAGAAAAGCACCTCACTAAACAGTGATGTCGTGCACATGAACAAATGAGCGGGTGGGGAGGCAGGCTGGTGGGGTGGCTGGCTCCTCCCTTGGCCAGGCATTCTTGCCGCCCAGCTCTGTGCAGCCCATGCACACACACATGACCTCGAACCTGGAGTTATGGGCACGCTTGCGCCCTTAAACCCAGGTTAAAGCCTGGGATACATTCCAGGCCTTGGGGCTGACGCAGTGCTAGGTTTAAGAGTACACAACATCAATGGAAGTTTGACCCAGCTCAGTACCATTCTTTTATTCTTTTATTTTAGTCCTATACTGGGCTATTCCCACGACCAGGAGAAATCAGGCTAAGGGAGCCTAGCCTGATTTCTCCTGGACGTCTGCTGCCATGGGAGCTGTGCCGCTCCCGGCAGCAAAGCACCCCTCCCCTTAAACGAGGTTAGCGGAGCGAGCGCTCGGCTAACCCCGTTTAGTTGATTGTGTCTCGCCGTGGCGCAGCTCTGTGCCGCGACAACACATGAGGAGACCCCCGCTGGGAGACTAAAACAAGGCTAAAACTCCCACGCAGCCCCCAATCCCCACAGCCCCCACTGGCTCCGTGATGGAGCCAGTAGATGTGTGGGCAGCTGATCCGGCCACCCAGGGCATGGAGGCTGCTTGTGTGCGGAAAGAGCGGGCTAAGCATGCTTTTCCCCACACCAACCCTCCTGGCTCTTCACACAGGCCTCCTAGGATGGCAGTAAGATAATGGAATACCCAGCTGAAGGAAGTCTGCCTGGCCCCATCCCCAATTGCCTTTTGATGAACAGTGAAGGCCTACTTTTATCAACAGGCTTTTTTCTGGTATTGCTTCTTAAACCAGCTTCCTTGCTGTTGTTTTTACTAGATTTTGACCTTTTTTGCTCCTATTCTAACATTTTAATGGATTTTATAATTGTATGTTTTTGTGCTTCATTACAATGATCACTGCTTTGGGATACCTTGTGTAGAAAAGTAGGATGAAAATCGCCAAAGTCAATAAGTTTTGTTTCCCCACCCCATTTATTTGCATTATACCAACAGCCAATTAATGTACTGGCATTTTATGGCTAATATGTTGGATGTAACTAGAAGGATAACTTTTTATAGCCCAGTGACACATTGCTTATTGTGGTATATTACTAATGAATTACATAATGAAGCTATTCTGTTATCACAAAACAGAGAGAAAGAAACCTTTTAAGATTATGGAGTACATAGTTATGTAATAGTGCCAATATTTGCCACATTTAACTTTTGGAGGACCTGAATATCTGGAAAAAATGGAATATTTAGAGGTAGTATCAGAATCATGGCTAAGAACATATAGTTCTCCCTGTGAGATCTTGCCAAGACAGGTTTCTTTCAGAGCTGCCAGTATGCTGTCAGAAAGTGGCTAACATAATAATCATTGAATTATTTTGCTTCCTTTATCCCAACATATTTTCTAATCATGAGGAGAGGAAGAAGTCCTAAATGCTGAGGCTGACCAAACAGGTTCAGAACAATGCTTCCTGTGTGTGTGTGTGTGTGTGTGTGTGTGTGTGTGTGTGTGTGTGTGTGTGTGAATGTGATAGACATTGATGCCTGAAGATCCTGTCAATAGTCACTTTGAAGTTTAGGAAGTTTTCCAGTTCAATGCAAACCTGGGGAACTTTCAGATGGCAACCCTATCAGAAACAGAGCACCAACTCTGGAAGTGTGGCAGGAACAACATTTTAAACACCAGGTAATTCCTCGCCTGGGAATTTGGCATAATGTGGCTGTTAAGGGGCTATCATTGCCGACAACTCAGCAAAGTCTTGATACAGACTTTATGCATTGCAGCTTGTGGCTGTATGGACAGTTTTTTTCTATTTCTTTAAAAAAATCACCTCTTCTGATTCTTTCTGCCTCTTCAAATGCTTAGCTTTCATGGGGGAGAGTCAGCGGGCACTGCTTACGGTGAGGAGGGTGATAGTTCCCTTCCCTTCCACCCCCGCTGGAGGCGGGGAAGGCAGCAGGTGCTGCTTATGGGAGCAAGGGGGAATAGTCTCCTTGCTGCCCCTCTCCGACCCCTTCCTGCTTCTTCTACTGTTTAGCTCTCATGACAGGGGGGAGTCAGCGGGCACTGGATATGGTGTGGAGGACGATAGTCTCCCTTCCCTTCCACCACCGCTGGAGGCGGAGGAGGCGGCAGGCAAGAGAGAATAGTCTCCCTTCCACCTCCCAAATTTTTGCTTTTGCTGCCCTTCTCTGACCCCTTCCATATATATATATATATATATATATATATATATATATATATATATATAATTTGAATATATGTGTTTTTGTGCAAAGGTGCAAGCCCATTCACCAAACAGCATCTGCTATTATTTAGTAGAGGAATGGAATTTGTAGGAAAGGGACTGTATCCCTCTTTTACAATGTTTAAATGAGCAGAATTTCCAAATGGCAGCTCTCCCCTACTTTAATCTTTAATTTCCTCCTTTAATTTCCATTGGCCTGCTGCTTTGTAACAGTGCAGCTTCTCCTCTGACCTCCGCTCCCCACTCCCACGTTTAAATTGCTTGCTCTCACTGGAGGAGCATTAGTCTCTCCTTCGCCTCGTCCCTCCTTCTCCACCATTAGATTTTTTTTTTTTAATTATCTTTAAGGCATTGTTTTGGAATGGTGCTTCCCCCTGGTGGCAGATTTGTGCAAGTGCACTGATAATCTTTTTTTTAAAGTTCAGTCGTATCAGCAATCCCCCTCTGCAACCCCATTGGCCCAAAATTAAGGAGGAGGGGCCAGTGGATATGTTCCAGAGGTGGAATATGGAAGCTCCTTGCCTGGAAAAACTGCTGCAGTGACTGGCAATATTGTCAGGCAAAACCTTCTCATGTTGCATATAATACTGCCTGAAAATCGCAGCACTCGCGGTTTCAAACTGCTGCCTCATTCCATAACACTTGGCAATACTTTAAGCATTGCAAACTTCATGGTCCAGAAAACACCCTAGTAACTCTTTCCCCACCGCAAGGACCACTGCCTAAGCCCCAGCACTGTGTTAATTTCCACTGTAACAGGTTGACCTGCACTGGTTTGTGAGGTGTGTGCATTGATAAGTTTTGTTTGTTTAAAAAAATCTAAAATAATCAAACTGATCTGGTTTTACTTACTTTAAATTAATGAACAAATTCAGCCACAATTAATTTCCAGATGGTGGTCTGGGGGAATGTAAGGGAAGCAAAGCATTTTCATTTTCTGTTCATGTGCATTTGCTTACATGCAGGTGCACTAAAGTCAAAGATACACCCACTCTCTCCCCAATATTTGACTCTAACCAATATTTGACTTCTAAAGATCAGAGGAAGGGGTGGAAATCTGAAGAACTCAGATAGGTGTTGTGTGCACATTAACTGAATTTTTAAACACCTCCATAAAAGGCAAAATAGAAGTAGTGCTGTACCTACTGTGGAGTGCGCCGCTGATAGAAGAGTGGGGCATGCACACTGGCTCTGTGGCAGTCCAAACCCCATCAGTGCTGCTAACAAACAGGGAGAGCCTCTGTGGCTCCGAAGGGTGGCACCCGAGCTCTGATTTTCCCATTGGGAATGATGGGTAAATTGATGCTACAGCTCCGATGCAATTCTTAGGAGCCATGGAGGCTCTCCAGGTCTGCTAGCAATGCTGATGGAGTTTCGGCTCTCACAGAACCAACTTCGTTTTTCCACTGGCGGGGCATTCACAGTATGTAAGACAGAGTTTACCAGAGTCAAATATCAGAAAACAGAGGCTGGTTAATAGGGACAGCTGGATCCTGTGCTGTCAGGTTTTCTGCTTGTGTGTGTCCAGAGTCAGTCGGACAGTACAAGCAGCTGCTTAGAAGGAGAAGCAGCGGGCAGAGGGCACCATTAATAATGTATACTGATACTGATGTTATGCTCAAGATCTGTGTTTCCTGGCCTTTCTTGGGAGGTATCTGATCTTCTCAAATGAGAAGTAACCTAAAATCAAAAGCATGATGCTTCTAACAACAAGCTGTAGCTCTGAATTTCCCATAGGGAATGATGGGGAAATTGGCGCTACAGCTCCTTAGAAGCCCCAGAGGCTCTCTCCACCTTGGCTCGCAATGTTGGCTAACATGACGGTTCCATTACACTTATCCCCAGGGTTGCTGTAAATTACTAAGGCAGCCCTGGTGCTGTTCAGAAGCAGAGGTTGTGGAACCACCGTTTCTACAGGTTCCCCCATTAGCGACTATGGGGAACCCTGTGGAAATGCAGCTTCTGCAACCACTGCTTCTGTACAGTGATGTGTCTGCCTTAGACCTCCACAGAAGCCCTGGGGTGTAGCATTACGGAACTGTAGCACTGTGCATCATGTTAGCCAACATCTTTTAAAATACACACTCACATGCACACATCCCCACCCCGCCCGAAAATCTGGAGCCATCAAGCAACTCCCATTTTAAAAGAAATTTCAGAACATATCTTCTTAAAGCAAACTTTTACATGCGATTTACATTAGTTCTCAAAATGTTCTCCTGTGAGGGAAAATATTAGGGATGTGTGAATCGATTCGGGTACAAAACAATTTGTACCCAAATCCAGCTGATTCAGGTGATTTGTAAACAGAACAAATCACCCCTGTGCTCAGTTGCCCAGATGTGGGTACAAAACAAATCACCTAGATTCAGACCCCAAAACATTTGGGGATTCGGACCTCCATTTTGTGGCCATAGTGCATTGGGTAGTAGTGCCCAATGGGAAGCTACTACCCAAATTCCCTTAGAAACCCCTATCACGGTTCATCTTTGTTCATTCATAATCTTCTTTGGTGCAAAATGGTGAATGAAGTTAGAAAGAATCCACTGTCATTTCCTACCAGAGAATCTACTCTCAGAACACCTCAGACATTGGGGAAAAAACAAAACTCAGTACCCCATGGGCTTGTGGTTTTGGGGTTGGTTGGCACTACACCACAAACTGCTGTGTGCCACCCTGGTGACCCCAAGTGGAGTTATGGGGCTGCTGAAATCTCCATTATTCCCTATGTGGGGAAAGCTTAAAGACACACCAACTTCAAAATATATATTTTTAATCACCCCTTTCACCAATTTATTTGAAATCTGGGTGGTAGTAGGCATCCATTGGGGCACTACCACCTGACCCACCTTCTGCCCCTGGAAACCCTTTTCGGCCCCAAATCTGCCACAAAGACATGCCAAATTCCAAAAATTGTTAGAAGTCACTCCTTTGCCCCATGTCTTTGAAATATGAGTGGTAGCTTCCTTCCACCCATTGGGCACTACCACCCACCACAACCTGCTCTGGGCACCTTGGTGCCCCCCACGTGGAGTTATAAGGTTGCTCAAATCCCGATTATTTCTTTATGTGGGAAAGCTAAAAGCCAACTTCAAAAAAATTGAAAAAATCCCCCCTTTGCCCAATTTCTTTGAAATCTGGGTGGTAGCTTCCACCTATTGGGCACTACCACCCACCCTATTCTTTTGCCACCAGAACCCCTTTTTTGCCCTGAATCAATTCAGAAAATTTGGGTAAAAATAGAATCTGAGGTGATGGGGGGGCAGACCCAAAACAAATCAGGGGTCATTCAGTTCTGGTACAAATCGAATCAAAAAAATTGATTTGTGCACATCCCTAGAAAATACCATTCTTGGTTTTTATAGCTCCAAGTACAAATCAGCTTGCTACATAACATTTTTCTAATAAGCAAATCTTTAAGTATAATACACACATGCCCTTTAGAATTTGTGAGATAGGGGTTCACAACTAATTGTGTTTGCAGAATCAATAACTGACTACCATGCTATGGAAAATATGCTACTCTTTGTGGGGTCTACATGGTGTTACCTGTAATTCCCAATTTAAAACAAAAGGGATATGTTTCTGCATATCAGATATATTTTGGATGTGGGACACAGTAAATGATTTTGCTTTAAAATGGGCTTGCAGGTTGCAGTCAGTTCCAAAAATGTATATGTAAATGAGTAGAAACGTTTAAATTGTGTTACCTTAGTTTTTTCAGAGTGTATGTGTATCCTCACCCTGTTTTCCTTTCTGAAGTATCTGCTCACTCATTCTTTCCAGTTAACGCTGAGACTGTAGCATAAAAATGACAAGCTACTTCCTCTAGCTGAATATCTAACTGGCCTGCATAAGAATGCTGTGCAAATAAGGCCATCTGTATTGTACCCTTGCCCTTCAAGAGATTCCCCACTGTTGCATATCTCTGCAATACAATGTCCAATAGCCTGAGGGGCTGGAGTCAACAATAGCTGCTAATGGTCAGTTTGCAACATGGCAGCCCAATGTACAACTGCCATGCCATTGACCCTCAAGCTTTATGTGGTGTCAGTATGAGCTATCAGCTGTGGAAGGTATTACTATAGACCAGGGCTGCTCAACTTCAGCCCTCCTGCAGATATTGGTCTACAATTCCCATAATCCCTGGCTATTGGCCATTGTGTCTGGGAATTATGGGAGTTGTAGTCCAAAAACAACTAGGGCCCCTAAGTTGAGCAGGACTGCTATAGACAGTTTGTCATTAATCCTTAACCAAGCTGTCTTTCCGGACTCCGGTGCACTTGAGTCATGCCGTTGCATTATATGGCTTCCATCTGAGAAACCAACAAGTTTTAAGTT
Source organism: Hemicordylus capensis (assembly GCF_027244095.1). Taxonomy (NCBI): domain Eukaryota; kingdom Metazoa; phylum Chordata; class Lepidosauria; order Squamata; family Cordylidae; genus Hemicordylus; species Hemicordylus capensis. The sequence goes on along the minus strand of NC_069661.1, from coordinate 104,901,173 downwards.
GCTTCTAGATAGTACTTTCAGAGCTTACTATGCTAATTGCCAAAATTGATCCTCTGAAGTGGCAATTTGCCACTGAAGCAGTGATTGCTTCAACTTTCAGTGGCAAACACAGTTCAGGGACAATTTTCAGTGGAAAAACAAGGTATCGGGACAGAATTAATCTGTGCCTGCCTGTATGCCCCAGTTCCAGCCAGGTTTGCCCTCCCCCATGCAGCTATTTTTGATTGTGGGAGGGAGGAGAAGACACTTATCCTTGGAAACATACCTCAGTACCACGTTTGCATTTATGTGTAGTTTGGCCCTTATTCCTTCATGAGGCAGGGAATAAAGGCCAAGCAATGGCTCAGAATAGGATTCAGTTGCAGATCTGTATGAGGGCTGCCCTGAAGATAGTGGCTGACATACTGCGTTAATGCAGTGTGCAAGTAACAGCAGCGTTCATGTAGTTGTGTGAGATCACAATTGCACAAACACTGTAATTGCATGGTCATGGTTGCGTGATGGTGTGGCCATTATTTCCAACAGGCTACCATCAGTGTAATTCCGGCATTCACACCACAGCACTCTTGCACAACTCTGTGACTGCTCTTACAACCATACATCAGCTCCCATGGTTCTGACAACACCTGAAAGATGATATGAGCATAGCAGCCATTATGTTCTACCTGCAATGGCAGAGAGGAGAAAAATAGGAGCACAAGGTGTGAAAAGTATATCTATCAAGAATGCTTAGTTAAATGAACCTCCATGTTCAGAGATAGTATACCTCTGAATACCGGGTGCTGGAGATAAACAAAAGGCAGCAGCCATCACCTTTTAATTCCTTACTGTGAAGCTGCCACAGGAATAAGCTGCTAAATAAAATTAAAATTGTATTTATTCTGCTAGAAATAGAATACTCAACTATTCAAAACTTCTTTATTTCAGTGTTGCATCCCATGCAGTTCAGAGGAATGTGTCACTGATTCAGACACAAGTTTTATTAAGACAAACAGCTGCTAGAAAACTAAACCATTGTGTAGAGAAAAGGTTAAAGCCTAGGACTACTCCTCCATTTTTTGGTAGTTCCCGTGTCTGTGTGGCAAAACATGTCCCTTGAAAACAAAAAACAGCACAGGAGAACACACAGTCCAGAGGTAAAATGATATGGCAACAGTAAGCTGGTAATGTCCACTACAAGGAATACTAGTCTGACAGGCTGTACTGCTACACAGCATTGGTTCACATCCAAACTGGCTCTGGTTTGCATGTTCCAGATACATATTTTTGGAGTTCAGCCTTGCAGCAAAGTTGATGGCCATCCTAGGCCAGATAGACCACATGCCAACCAGAGGCGTATCTAAAGAAAATAGCGCCTAGGGCAAGCATTGAAATTGCGCCCATTGTCCAAACATCTGACACCCATCTTTCAGATAACTTTACCATAATATCAGTGGGAAAATACAAGTCTGAAGGTCACATACAAGTCACATATCTGAATATGTGTACAATGACTTATATTAATTTTTTTTAAAAAAAATTACCTGTAGCCCCTTTGGGGGGCTTCTAAAGGCTGGGGGGGATCTGCAAAGGTTCCCCCTCCCCCCTGCTGGCCTCTAGGGCCTCACAGGGACCATTTAAGCATGTGTGGTAGCCATTTTTTAAAATATATATTTTTTTAAATGGCAGCTGAAAACAAAATGGCCACCACACATGCTCAAATGGCCTCTGTGAGGCCTGGTATGGCTTAGGGCCTCAAAGAGGCCATTTGAGCATGTGCTGTGGCCATTTTGTTTTCGGCAGCCTTTAAAAAAAATTTTAAGAAATGGCGCCGCCCTTCAAGTGGTGCCCGGGGCATGTGCCCTGCCTGCCCCACCCTAGATACGCCCCTGATGCCAACCCCTCCAGCAATTGCATGGCTCAAAAACAGACCAGCGCAACTGATTTCTCAAACTAGGTTTTGGGCAACCCTGAGGGTCTGTGAAGAAGTCTGAATAAGCTTCTGATGAGAATGTCAGGAATGGCAGACAAAGTTCCCTCAAGAGAGATTAGCCACCCTCCCAATCTTCCCTTGCAATAGTAAGTTGCAAGGGTGTGTTCCTTCCGTGAAGTAGAATACACTCTCTGCATGGGGGTAACAGCTGAGTCCAGAAGCCCAGGATGACAGCCTGTGCATCCTGGCCTTCTCTGCAAAGTCATGGGTCCTCTCCCTACACAAGAGCTCTTCAGCATACAAATTGGTATGGAATGGTCCCGAGGACACGAGACTAGACAAACACTGAACTTGTCTTACAGTATGGTTAGTGGTGCCATAGGCATCTCTCAAACTTACAAACAGCTTTAAAATGCATCAACTCTCAAACTGCTCACCCTCCAACTGACTTGTTTACTTATGACATCTTCTGGCGCTGACCACAATTGTCTCCCCAACTCTCCAAAATCCTCCTGAAATATTTGCTTATGTAATTCAGCATCTCCTGTCTTTTTTCATGAATATGATTAGTAAAGTTCTGTAGCAGCCAGGGTGCTGTAGGAGAGGTCATTGGTTATAGCAGATGTGAGTTTAAATCCCTACCCACTTACAGACACCGTGGGGATGAGAGTGCTTTCTAAACTATTGCGATGCTTTGGGGGGTGCCCCTGTACCTGGCAGCTATTCCTAGGCTGTATCTGAGAATCTCAGGATGGCATTGTCACCCATAAATGGCTAGGTATTCCAGTGGGCATAGACTGCATGTATCTAACATGGCGACAATCTTTCAAGGCGCTCTTCAGACCTTTTGTGACATGCTCATGTGCCCTGGCTTACAGTTTGGAATCTCTGCACGAAGATCACCTTATGTATGCAATAGTCGGATGCCTCCTAATCAAATGACATAACTGTCATTTCAGATGCCATTGCTCAACCAGAAGCTAAAATCATGGTTCCCCAACTCCCACTGATTGTTTGGTAAGTAGATGACTCGATTACATTTTACTATGGATACCTGCCTGAGGAGAATGTGTTTTGTTGCTTACAGTTTCAGCTGTTTGGCATTCTGAAATAATACTTACTAGCTGGCCCGGGCGCAGAGCATCCGCACCTCTAGTTTTTCTTTTTTCTCCCCCCTTCCCCCCCCCAACACCGTCCCTCCCCCCCAGCCACCACCTCCCCTCCCCCGGGCCCCCAGTTACTAGCTGGCCCAGGCACAGAGCATCTGCACTCTAGTCCCTTTTTCCTCCCCCCCTCCCCCCTCATTCTCGGCTCTCTCCCTCTGGCCACCACCCTCTCTCCACCCCCACCACTTTCTCTTGGCATTTATATACCACCCTATATAAAATTTCAGAGTGGTTTAAAATCTAATAAAATCCAAACCTAAAAACCATATAAACAGATTAAGATTATCATTAAAAAAAACCTTAACATATTATAAACTAAAAGCCTGACAAAATAGGTGTGTTTTCAAAAGTCATTTAAAACCCACCAGAGATGGGGAGATTCTGATTTCATCTGGGAGTGCGCTACAGAGCCTCAAGGCAACCCTAGAGAAGGCCCGGTTTTGGGTCGCCACCAAAGCCAGTGGCAACCACAACCGGACCTCCCCCAATGATCTTAATAGGCAGTGGAGTTCATGAAGATTCCCTTCCTGATTCCTGTGCTCCTCCACACTGGAACAACAACTGAGAATAAAACCCCAAAATGTTCACTCCAGCTGGAGTGAACACTAATACAGTTATGAGATTAAATGTCAGAACTGACGAATAAGCAGAGTTAGCAAATATGCTAAAGCCCTATTTGGATATTATGTTGTGTGTATATACCCAAGAGTCTGTACACATTTACATCTTTTTTGTGTGAATTAATGTACACGGCCTCCTCAAACACAAACTACAGATGGGAAGAGTACTGTTGTACATGCATCGATTATGTGTAAACTGTACACACATACAGTTCTGTTGTGTGTACAGATTGTACATGCGCTAAACATAAGGTGTGAAGGGCTACAGAGTTCCACAAAATACCAGCAGTGGGAATCAACTTCAGCAGCCACGTAACACTCCTTCCTCCGCAGGGAAGATGCCCTTTCTGTGGAAGAAAAGACTACTAAACCAGTTTAAGGGCTTAACTACTTTTTATATTAAACATGTTTGGGGGTTGTTTTAGTTAATTAGCAGTCATTACTTTCAGGGACCATGAGGGCAGGGTGGACTGGATATTTAACCACCACAGTTCCAACAGGAAATCATGTCCCTAAAGCTCCAAGACACACAAACATTTTGGCACTTAAGTGTGGCAGGAAAGGACTCAACTGTACACCACCTCCGCATGGTATAAAGCTATTCTTGATCGAAACCGCAAACCCACATATCTTTCCCCCTCAGTTAAACTGCTATGCATGTAATGTACTATGCAGTTCGGCCCCCAAGTCTGTTGTGTAAATATGCCCTTAATTGGGTTCTGTAGTGGAAATTATGGCCTTGCCAGCTATAAACTCCGTCCACATCTTAGGATGACCAGAAGTACTGGGAAAGCAAATTTATGTCTGTGAGGAACAGCAGACTTAGCTCTGGGAAGTTTTTTATGAGCAAAAAGGGTGAAGCAGGTGGCCAGAGATTGTGTTGCAAGATGTCCATAACATCAAATGCCTAGTTCCATCTCTGCTGGGCAGAGATGATGTCATGCTAAGTGTGGTGTTAGCTTTACGATGGGAAGAAAAAATAGGTTGGCCCAGCAGTTCCAGGAAATGATAAACTTGTAGGCAAATATATAGTTACTCAAGACCACGTATTCAGTTTAGGGCAAGGCGTATGAAAAAGCCCAGCACTTCAAAACTCCTTTTGTTTTGAACCTCTCTAAACAGTCATATATATTTTCAAAACATTCCCTGGACGATTGGTTTTCCAAGTTGAGAAGTCTTAAGCACTGCAGGTCTTCGCTCTTCCACGATTCATTCCTGACAAAAGCCTCTGGGTAGCAAGGAATGGCACACCTTTGCCAGTATTTTGGATGTCTACATCTTTTAATACTGCTCCTCAACACCAACTTGCTGTTTAAACTATAAAACAGTCTCCTCTCCCATATTTGCATGATGTTTTTTAAAATTCTGTTGAAAATATAGTTACAATATCTCCGAGTTTCACAAGCAGAAACTATTTAATGAAAGCAGGTGAATGTTTAATGCATGTAGCTCCCATAAACTGTGATGACAGAAGTTTGATGTGGGTTTTCCTGCTTCTCACCTCACACAACTCTGGAATGGTTTATATTTAATTTCAACTCCTGCTTTGGGGCTTGAATGCAGGATGTTGCTAGTTAATATTTAATAAAGGAAACATCCTCCATTTCTAGTTTTGTCCCACTTTATAACCAACCAACTTCCTCATTTTTCATCCACTACTTTAACCTTGCAAAACTCTGCTTCCTCAAACACCTCTTTAACCTACAGCATCTTGACACTATATTTTATAAAATATACAACTCTGCCTTCTAAGAAAAGTAGTAGTCGATGGCTCTCATCCTAGCATCTTGTACAAAGGACAAGTGCAGACAATACATCCAAGCCAGCCCCATCCAAACACAATTAGAGGCATAAACTGTGCTGTTCCCCTTCTAATCGCATTGTGGGCGGGGGTCCAAACCATCCCTTCACACACAATCTAAATATTGCTGCATGTGAGGGGATAATTAGGAGGGAAATGGAGCACCGGAGCAGGATGTGTTCATATGCACACACGGATGGAGCCAGTGTAGCCAAGCCTGGGTTTGGCTGCCTGTGAGAACGGCCAGGATCCATGCAGATCCCAGCAGTGCCGCAGCGCCAAAGCCTCTTAGCCGAGGTTAAGGGCCTTGCTGCCGGGATCATGAATCAGCATGAGCTGCTTGCAGCTTGCTCTGTCACAGAGACGGGCAACTGGAGTGCCCATCCCCTGTGGGAATCCCCCAGTGCACTGCGAGTCCCAGCCTCAGAGTGATCCACCCTGCTCCACGCTGCACAGAGCAGCACAGGTCATGAGGGAGCGCACTCTGCATAGGACGATCGTCTGGGGGGGGGGAGGCAAGGTTTGTGAAGCCTTTCCCCCGCCCACCCAGTAGGGCATGTGAATGCCCCCAGTATTCCATATGCAAGGAAGAACAGAATAAGGTGTCACTTGCAGCTGAAAACTATGTTTCCTCCCACATAAGGGAGCTGCTGCATCAGGCCAAAGGTCTTGCTCATCCAGCATCTTGTTTCCCCCACCGGCCAACCAGATGCCACCGAGAAACTTACAACAGGAGAGGAAGGCACATAGCCCTCTTCAGCTGTTGCTCCCGACTAGTATTCAGAGGCATACTGCTACTGAACGAGGAGGTGGCATATAGCCATCATGATCTGTAAAAATTCCCTTTAAAAAATTCCCTTTAAAAAATTCCCTTTAAAAGGGAATTGGACATAATTATGGAGAAAAAGTCTTATCATTGGTTAATGATAAGACTTTTTCTCCGTAATTATGTCCAATTCCCTTTTAAAGCCATCAGCACATCTTTTGGCAGTGAATTTTATTGATTAAATATGGGCTGTGTGATCTCCCATCACTTAGTTTCCTTGAATGATCCCTGGTTCTAGTATTGCAAGAGTGGAGGGAACTTATCTCTATCCATTTTCTTAACACCATTTACATGTTTATGTACCTCAGTCCTGACCCCTGCTGCTTCACCAGCCCTTTTCTAAACTAAAAAGCCCCAAAGGCTGTAACTTTTCCTCATGAGAAAAGTGCTCTAGCATGCTGATCATTTGGGTTGCCCTCTTCTGCATCTTTTCCAGCTCTGTAACGTTCTTCTTCTTCGCAGGGCAGGGGGGGTGGGGAGATGTGAAAACCAGAACAGCATGCAGAATTGCAGCTGTACCATAGTGTAAGGGCATTATGATATGAGAAGCCTTATTTTTCAATTCCTTTTCTAATGATCTCACACATGGAATCTACCTTTTTCACAGCTGTCTTACCCGGGACTAAACTTTTCACTGAGCTGTCTTCCAAAACCCCATAACCCCTTTCCTGGTTAGTTACTGGCAGATCACACCCCATCAGCATATAGGCGACCTTTTTTGCTCATCCTCTTGGGGCCCTTTACAACCTATTTTGGTTTTTAGCACCTTGAATAGCTTGGTTTCACCTGCAAGCTTGACCACCGCACTGCTGCTTACCCCTAACTGATCATACATGGACAAGTTGAAAAGCACAAGTCTCAAACTCCCAGCCAAATGTTTCAAGGCCAATTCCTTGAAAAGATGGTTTCATCTTAAAGATAAACTGGGCCCTGGCCTTTCTCCATGTCCATCTCTATTCTGGAGTAATGACCCTCCAGAGGTATCCCTATTAGATGAAATTTCTAAATGGGTCAGAAATCACTGTTGCCAAGTTATGCACCTATTAACAGAAGATGAGGTAAGCAGGCATGTAGAGATTATGGAGCAGGGGACACAAATCACTATAATCGCTATGAGCCCCACCGGCCGCTGAGGTCACTTGAGGAGGTCCGTCTCCAGTTGCCACCAACTCGTTTGGTGGCTACACAGAGACGGGCCTTCTCGGCTGCTGCCCCGAGATTGTGGAATGCCCTCCCTGCTGAGATACGATCCTCCCCATCTCTGGCAATTTTCAGAAAACACCTGAAAACACATCTCTTCAACCAGGCTTTCTCAGCTTTTAAAAACTTGTTTTTAAATTGTTCTGTTTGTTTTATGATGTTTTTAATTGTTAATCATTGTTTTATGCTTTATAATTTTTGTTTTAATTATTAACTGATTTTAATGGTGTTTTAATGTAAACCGCCCTGAGCCTTTTGGAAGGGCGGTATAAAAGTTTGAAAAAATAATAAAAACAAACAAACAAACAAACAAACAAACAAACAAACAAACAAATGTCTCCAGGTACCTCCTTGTTTTCCCACTCCATTATCCCTTCCTCCCTCCCACTCCCCCACTCCTGCTGAAGTTGGTAGCATTCTATTGCTCCTTCCCCCATGTCAGCGTGCTAATGCGAAGGAAGGGGCATGGCTAGCATGGGGAGGTGTACCTGGCAGTGGCCTGTCCTGGGGCCTGTCCTGTCACCAACTTTGGGACATCCCTGGGGATAAGATCCTATCAGGAAATCATACATCTAATGCAAAACCACTTCACCAATGGCCAACATCCAGAGCAAGAAGACACACGTGGAACAAGAAAAGTTGCGCGAGCCCAAGAGGATGGCTTAGTTGCTCAAAACAACAAGGATTTGCAGAATTGTGCGATAGTGCTCTTGTGCAGACGTTCCCCAATGAGGTGTGCCACAGCTGCCCAACACAAGGCTGGGATGCAAGCTCCAGGCTTAGTGCATCAGTTGCACACGAGCACAACAGCCTTCCACATGCAGTTCCTTGCTTCAGGTATCTGCCAGTATTTACAAATTAGAGATACGTTATTCATGTTAATACATAAATATGGGCAGCTTTGAAAAAACAACAGAAGCAGAATATTTGCTGATAACAGAAGGAGAGAGAATAAAGTAACTCGCTGCTATAAACTTCTGCTGAAAATTATGCTAATTAAAACTAATTAGAGCAATAAATGATATCAGGTGCTGCCCACACCAATTTTACAAGAGTGGAAATGGTTGTAAGAAAATAACCTTAAACAAATTGTCAATGTCTTATTAAGGGAAAGTGTGTATAAGCTGCAGTATAGATACTACCTGACCTCATCTTGATTAAAACATTTATCTTCCAGCAGAAGACTGTTGGAGGTGCAAGGCTGCAAGAGCAGATGTCCTACACACCTGTAGAACATGCCCATTAACTGTGAACTTTTGGAAAGATATATTAGTGGTGATAGAAGAAATGTTTGTATACAAATTAACATATGATCCAAGCACAGTAGTGTTTAGATAGATAAATATATCTTATTTATTTGTCATTTCTCTCTGTAAACCGCCCTGAGCCATTTTTGGAAGGGCGGTATAGAAATTGAATAAATAAAATAAATAAATAAAATATAAGAGAGGAAGTATGAAAATGTGATTCTGAATTAATTATCTACCTTTTATCTACATTTTTACTGCAGTTAAGCTTTGTATGGCCAAAGTCTGGAAGAAACAGATTCCTGCAGTCTAGAGTAAACTGTCATAATCATGTTTGGAAGCTGGTATTTGTGGTTAATTAACCTCATAAAACTTTGAAAGTAAAAAAAAAATATTTTGGCAGAAATTTGTTTTATTCATTCAGTAATGGCGCACTAACGTACAAGATACTATTAACCCACATATATTGTTTTCTATTTGTTGCATTTATTGCAAGGCAATGATTTTTTAAAATGCTTTGTAAAATGTTGCGATCTCTTGCCTTAATAAAAAAAATAAAAAGACACACACACACTGGTCCCAATACAGATCCTTGGGAATCTTTGTTCCTCCTTTTATAAGAATTCTCAATTTATTCCCTCTCTCAGCTTCCTGTTATTTAACCAATCCATGAAAGGACTTTGCCTCATATCTCATGCAAATCCAGTTATACAGTATCAACTAGATCACCTTTATCCACATGACACTTTCAAAGAAGTCTAAATGGTTAGTAAGGCAGGACTTACCTTTGTAGAAGCCATACTGATTCTCTTTTAGCAAGCCTTGTTCTTCTATATGCTCAAAAGCATAATAAAGATAAAATTAAATCAATCAATCTACTTGGGACACACATTACAAGCTAACTGGTCTGAAATTTCCCAGATTCGTTTTTTTAAAAAAATGGGTGTTACATTGGTTACCTTCTTTTTTCTGACACAGAGCCTGCATTTATGGTAGTGGCGGGGAGAATCTAAATCAGCAATTTCACATTTGGATTGTTTAAGAATTATTGGGCACTATCCAGATTAGACTTGTAAAAGGGTATTCTCCAATGCATTTGTAGAATGGGTAGAATAATGCTCTGAAATATTCTCTCCTATTCTAAATAATGCAGGAGAATATTCTTTTCCAAGTCTAATTTGGACCCACAACTTGTATTTATTGATGATGCTCATTTCCTATTGCTGTATTAGACTCTTGTTCTCTGAAATGTTAAAACCTGCTATGAGCCTACATTATCCTACTTTCTACCTCCATCAACTTCTTAAAGAAACAAATTTTGTGTGTAAACTATTTGTTGAAACAGTGGCCCCAACTCAGTTAACATCACTTGTGTTTTAAGAACCATTTCAATTTTATTTAGTAGGGGTTAGTCACAACTACCTTATCCCATTAATTTCAATGGCACTCAACTAACTATAGTTGGATTTAAGGCAATGCCATTGTTACAGTGGCACTACCAGGCAGGACATTGTTCTGAAACCACTGCCTTGAAGGCAAATCTTTCTTTGAAGGTGAAGTGTCTTAAATACATTCAAATTTGATTGACATTGTAAAGGACGAACAAGAAAATCTGTTCTGTAAAGGATTAATTTAGAATTTCAAAATTTCTCAGTACAGTAGCTAGTTTTCTATTTAATCCAACAAAACCTTAAAAAAACAAGCAAGAAAACTACTGCCTATTTATTTTGCTACATTTCAAATGCATGGGGGGTGGGGAAGCATTGCTCATGTCCACTTTGTTTCCTCTCTGTCTTTTCAGATCTTAACAAAGAAGAATCCAGATGGGGTGCAGGTGCTGTAAAATGATACAAAGGTACAGCCAACCACAGTATCACTTGAGATAGGACTAAAATAAAAGGGTTTATTTATATCTAAGGTTATTTTTTTTAAGCTTAGTTGCACTCTGTTTTCCTACTTTTACAAAAATACTGCAGATTTAGATAATACGGAAGACTCTTTTTATTTGTAGGGTTCTGTTCCCGCAGGTAATGAAACTGCAAATAAAGAGACTTTAACCCTATGGGGATTGAGGGGTTAGGTTCCTAGGCACACTGAAGTGTGCTGAAAATCACAAGAAAAAGTAGTAGAGAGCCAAAATAAGCACAGTGCCTTGCTCTCCAGCAAGAACTTCCAAATCCTCCTATTTTTCTTTTTTGGGTTTTTTTGTTTTGTTTTTGAAGAAAAGAGCCACAAAATGGCTCTACACTACAAAATGGTGGCAGGCAATGACATCAGAAGTCATTTCCGGCCATTCAAGAACTACGGGCAGGCAAAAATAACCCTATTTTAACCCCACAAATAAAGAAACTGGGCCCCTATGACCCAACCACAGATACAAAAAACTGTGAGTGCCGGGACTGTGCTGGATAACAAGGTCCACCTATACATACTGCTGATGTTTCTGAAGCTTGCAAAAAGATTGCAGGTTTGAAAAATGATACTAGTTTCTTTCTAGGATGAAAACAAAACTAACTGGTACTGTCAAACTTTCTCCAGCTACATCTTTGATCCCCAAGAAGTACAGACATCTGGGTACGTCAATGAAATAAACAACTATAAGTCAGATGAGCAAGATGGAGGCAAATTCAAAGGCAAACACAACAATGAAATTCAGGTACATAAAAATGAACTGCAAAACACTGACTCACAACTAGCAGCAAACAGGCACAAACTGAACAACACGAAGGATGCCATTGGGAACCACAGGAGTACTGCTCTTCACAAAGAAGGGCTTGGGAACTGTGTTGAAAAATACAACTTCAATATCAATGGCCTCCATTCCTATTCTGGAATTAATCTCAGTCCCAATCCAAACCAAAGTAAAGAGGTCAGCACACACGTCTGTTCTGGTCAGTTACCCAGTTCTTCAGCCCAAGGGCTCCCTCAGCCAAAGGAGTGTGACAATGACAAGTCCCTAGATGCTGAATATTGCCCCAAGCTATCTTCAGAGGCAACGGAAAATGTTCACTATGAGGAGTCCCAGCGCATAGGAGTCAATATTTCCGCTGCTCAAAGTGCCATACTGGAGGCCCAAGATAATGGTGTCCATTTGCCTGGCCTGGATGACGCTCAACATGCCAGCCATCCTGTGACAGAGAGAGCTGTTGGAAGTGAACCTCTGCCAAATAATCACACACATACAGACCAAAGCACTGAATGCACAACTGTAAATAAACATGGGGACCTGCCATTATGCGAGTCTAGAAGCTGTGCTGCGGCAGGGAAAGCCTGTAGTAGGGACACTTTAAATGTGAATTTGAAGGACAAAAATGCTGATGCTAACCCAGCTCCACGGCCCAAGACAGAAGCCGTACAAGAAATTCGATATGTTTGCCATGAAGAGATCAATGGAGAACTAGATGAAGAGGAGGATGCAGATGTAGCAGAGGCTCTTGCAGCACTAGAGGCTGCTACAGCAGGAGAAGATTCCGATGAGGAAGAGGAGTATTAGATAAAGATACTGCTAAGTGTTTTCTCTCTCTCCAGGAACCAAGCTGAAATGCTGCACACGTTGGGGGCCTGTCTTTGGAGGTTGCCATTGTAGGACTTTACCCAAGACAACTATACCTTGTGGGTGGGAATAATCTAAGAAAGTGAGCTAATGAACAGGGGCAACCACTGCCACACCCAATGCTGTACTTTCTCCAGGAATATGCCACCACTAACACCACCCAATCTTATGCTTATGATCCATCCCTCAACAGTGAGAGGCATCAACTCCTGCAAGCCAAGGTGAACTCCCTCTATTTGCCAAGGTGATAGCTCCAACTGCAATGAATTCATATATACTGCAGTTACGGTATATGTACCTTACTGAGAATGAACTCTAGCAAGCATCGTGACTTTTAGTCAAGTTCTCTTCCATTTGGAGAAAAAAGACAACCTTGGTTCATTAAAGCACTAAGTGTCCCTTTAGGCCAGTAGCTAAGGAGTAACCTCACTTTCTTCAAATAAGCCAGTATGTTGGATCTTTTTCCTGCTGCACTCCCAGGGCTGCTACAGCATTTCTTTCATATGATCCTCCAGGGTTTATATGCTCTAGGGAGTTCCATTTGTCTTAAAGCAAAACAGTTTCAACAGAGCTCAGCTAAAGCTACTTGGGAGGGGGCGGGCAGGCATTTTTAGCAGTACCAAAAAAAAAAAAAAAAAAGCCTGCCATTTCATCCCTCCAGCCAAAAATGTTTGCTTATTCATTTAGATCGCCATCAGTGGCATCACCACATAGCTAAATCTGATTTAATCCATTGTGTTCCGAGGTCATCCTTCCTGTTCACTGTTTGAACTCCACTGAGTTGATCAGCCATTATTAATTGAGGAAAGTGAAGGCAGCTGCAGAAACAATGATGCCTAACAGCATAGTTAACACACAAATATTTCCCTATGCTTAGTGTTTTGGGGAAAACTTCTGCGACATTGAAATTGCTAGCTTCTGACCTAAAAATCAAGGATGACCATGTGTCTTGGGGCACCTTTAAAGACTAACCAGTTTATTGTTTTCATGTTATGCTCTTTAACAATAAATTGGTTAGTCTTTAAGGTGCCACAAGACCTTCTTGTTCTTGCTGCTACAGATTAACATGGCTACCTCTGCAAGTAGTTACCTAAAAATATGGAAGATATTTAGTTCAGCAACTGCTTAAGTTTTAAGAAAAACCTTTTTTTTAAAAAAAAATTACTAAACCACTACTGCTCACCCCTGAACAAATCTGACTTATTTTCCCAGTTGGTACCATCGCATCATTTCAGGCATATTTTGTTTTGCAGAGATTCCCCTTAAGTACTCCTTTCTGCTAATGCCTAATGGTGCTTCTCATCCTAACTGTGTTGCTGTATGTGCAGTGACAAGTGCCATTGTGCCACTTAGCTAGGTGCTTGAAGTTCCTTGGGGCTAATTACAGCAAGTGTTAATTTTCAGCACTGATGTTCCAGAAACAACTGTGATTTGGCTTCAGTTCCTCTAAGTGCAAGAGAATTCTGCTGTGGGATGGAACCAGAGCATGATCACATTGAAGTCTTAAGAGTGTAAAATGAGTACAAAGATAGAGATAACATGAGAATCAAATCACACACATTGACAAGTGGTTTCAACACAAGGCCAGTTGGCACATGCATGTATAGCACTCGATTTATCACTCAGCCTACTCACAACTAAGTGTGTAAAAAGACTTCATCCAAAAGCTTTGCGTGTGGAGCCATCCGAAAGCTTCATCTCTACTGTTTGCTTGCTCATTCACACACACAACAGTGCTGATGTTAGCAAACAAAGCAAGGGTAAGTCTAAGTGGGCTGTTTAGTGCTCATTATTACACCTTGTTCTCTCACTCTTGACAGCGAATCTCTTTTCACATGACATCACCCAGCTGTGGGCAACCTGTGTGTTCCCTGCACAGCTTGTCACATGCTGATTGAGCAGAGACATTTTTTGAGAACAGTATTACTGGGACATGTGGACAGTGGCACACCTAGGCATTTTGGAAGCCCAGACTTAAAGGGCTTTAGAGGCCCAATACCCCACCCACCCAGGCGAGGCCCTCCTTCCCCCCCGATGAGGCCCACCCATGCTATACTGAGCCCCCCCCATGAGGCCCCCTTCCTCCCTGCAGCCCCCACCCCCCACCCCCATGCCCACCCCGCTCCCCTCTTTCCTGTGCTGCCATGTGTGTGGCTGGGGTGGGTGGGAGCCAAATGGGCCTCCTCTGTGCTGCCAGCGGCAGCAGCTAAGCCCTTGTCTGGGCTGGTGAGTCTCTTCGGGTCTGCTGGAGGTCTGAGCACCCTGCAGTGTGAGTTTTGGGGGTCGCAAGCTGTGTCATCACAGGCCTGTGACGCCCCAAACCCACACTGCACAGGCACGCAGGAGCCGCTCACTTGTGCCTCCAGCAGGCCCAAAGAGACTTACCAGCCCAGCTAAGGGCTTAGCTGCTGCCGCTGTGGAGGAGGCCCACTCAGCTCCCTCCCACCCTGGCCGCACAGGAAAGAGAGCAGTGTGGTAGAGAGAGGGCCCCCCCAGGACATTTGAAGGCCCCCTCCAGACACTGAGGACTGGACTTGATCCCCGAAGTCCAGTCCTAAGTGCGCCACTGCATATGGACTCCTTTCAGTGCGACTGTTCTGTCTTGTTATGAGAGGCACATCCCCAGGTACATCAGAAAGAGGAGCCGAAGGGGGAGGATCAGTATCCTGTGTCCCCAAAGCATGCATCTTTCCTAGTGCGTAAGTAGCTATACAATTCTGCTTGCAACTCAGAGTTTGCAACTTACAGAGATGAACGTTTGGGGTGGTATACAAATTTGATTGATAAATAGACAAATAGCAGAAAACCACAAAAGGGGTGGCACTCCAAGGAGCACATCTGAAAGTGCCTCACAGAATTTAAGTGCCTGTTGTTTCCTGAGGAACAGTTGCTAGAAACCTGTATATGCTAGGGCTTTTTAAAACAAATACAATAACATTTAACTCCTACATCCTTGGATTTTTAACCCCCGGAATCTTTGCAATGCTATCCCACCCTGAATGGCTAAGACACATAACTTTGAGAGGGGGAACATATTGAGTGAGCATTCCCATATTAACTCCTAATTCTCAAAGGTCTGCCTTTAAATAGTTTAAAGTGTTCCAACCTTCAAGACAGTCCTATGTTTCTTGAAGGCAGCAATAGCTTAGTGCATAGGAAGCTGAAGTTAGAGCTAAATCCAATCCTTCCCCTTCAATGGTGTTTTGAGACCTAGAAGGGATGTGGAGTGTTTGTATGGAAGCAGCCCTCAAGCAGTACAATGAAAGTGCATATGGACATTGATTGCAGGGCTGTACTTAGTATTGTGTGGCTACATAAGAGATCAGCAACTTGAATAAGGCCAAAGCAAATCTAATTTAACACCAGAATGGTTGATGTGTTGAAAGACATTCAATCAGGGGCGTATCTAGGGTGGGGCAGGCAGGGCACGTGCCCTGGGCGCCACTTGAAGGGGGGCACAAATTCTTAAAATTAATTAAAAAAAAAAAATGGCCACCAAAAACAAAATGACCACTGCACATGCTCAAATGGCCTCTGTGAGGCCCTAGGCCATGCCAGACCTTGCCATTTGAGCATGTGCGGTGGCCATTTTGTTTTCAGCAGCCATTAAAAAAACACAATTATTTTTAAAAATGGCCACAGCACATGCTCAAATGGTCCCTGCGAGGCCCTAGAGGCCAGCGGTGGGAGGGGTAATTTTTGCAGATGCCCCCCCTCCCACGGCCTATAGGAAGCGCCCCGAAGGGGCTACAGGTAAAAAAAATTAATTTAATATAATATAAGTCGCTGTACACATATTCAGTTTGGCACTATGTACAGAGAATCAGGGCTTGTGAATACTGAGCTGAAGCTTATGAGCTAGGATTGTATTCATTTGCTCTTACTTTGCTTCTTATTATAAGTGAGTTAAATGTGGTGTCTTAATAATATGGCTATTAATGGTGAGTTTGTCTTTGAATCAGTGTGAAATCCTTAGTATTAAGGCCCACTGGGAGTTTCTTGCTCTCTTTCTCTCATTTTAACTGTCTCTCTGAAATACTAGAATATATTCCAAGCAGTGACACAGTTTACTCTGCATATCCTTTAATAATTTTCAGAGTATCTGGGAAAAGCCAAATTCTCCATTTATTTTTAAAACTTATGTAATAGTGATGCTACAATGCACAGTAGAGAATTAGATAGGCACTTCTGTTTAGTTTTCCAAGTACACCTCCACATAGTATTTGAGTATTTCATGAGCCCCAGCATACTGAAATTTGTCATTTTCCAGCATTTTTTGGTCTGGCTACGTCCACTGCTAAATAGTTTTTGAAATTTTAAAAGATTAATGAGCTTGACTTATATTTTTCAGCTGATATTATAGTAAAGTTATCTGAAAGATGGGTGTCAGATGTTTGGACAGGGGGCACAATTTCAGTGCTTGCCCTAGGCACTATTTCCCCTAGATACGCCTCTGCATTCAATGGCTTTCTCTATGGCAGTTTCTGCTATGTAACCCTGGTGGCTCAAGAGCTCTGTGCACCTGAGGTAAGGGACCAAATGTGCACACCCTCCTTCCCCTCTTTAAGAAGTGGGGGCAGGAGGGTACCTTGCCAACTTGGCCCAAAAAATCATTCACCTGAGGTAACTGCCTCGCCTCACCTCATGGAAGTCCCGCTCCTGTACTGGAGTCATCATTATTTTGTCCCAAGTTTAATCTATTCATGGCATTTGAGAAAAATATAGTGTATCCTATTGAAAAATATTTCTTTTCTGGCTATTGCCAGGTATTCCCTTGGACATCAAACTACTTTAACTTCACTTTGTTTACTCTGTGGTTAGATGCCTCTAGAAATGTGAGAAATGAAAGCTACTTGCTACCTGATGTTAGACTCAAGCTTAAGTTACAACCAACCATTCCCCTTTGATTTTATATTGAGAATATCTGATAAGAATCTATTGTAACTTGTTAATAAATTGTTTTAAATGTGAAGAAATTCTATCAGTTGGCTTTTATATTTAAAACTTTCCAAAAATGACGTAACTGTTGCCAATAAACCTTTCAAACACTGAAATGCTTTCATAGCTCTGTCTTTAGAATGCAGAAAATGTGACTAATGGACATCTGTGTTTTGTGTCCCATCAAGGCTGTGCACCCAATTGTTCAGACAAAGAATGTACATAGTTAACATGAGCCACTGTGCTGATACTCAAAGTGTGCACATAGAAATCATCGCTGGGGGGGGGGGGGGCGGGCAGTAGCACAATGCCAAAAATCAGCATAAGAAATATTTAAAAGAGAAGCTTCCAGTTACTTCAAGGCCAAAAGCCTGTCTGAAGATAGATAAAGTTTATTACGGTCGTAGACCAGCTTAATCTTTACATTTTACAAAATATTTGATTGAGTAATACAGACTTTACGAAGCTTACATACAGTAAAACAAAATTTGGCCACATTAACAGACATCCCAGGTTTAAAATTGGACAGCAGATACTCCAAGTAGAAATGATCAGTGTGGCTAGGACAATTCTTTAACAAAGGTAAAATAAACTTAGAACGACTATCCCTATAAAATTCACAATAAAGAATTACATAGGCAGTAGACTCTATTTCACCGGCACCACAGGGGCAAAGGTGCGCAGCATAAGGTACTCGCTTGCATTTTCCCTCCAAGACCACGGAAGGAAGTACATGGAGGTGGGCAAGAGTCAATGCTCTCCTAAATTTAGATATTAAAATTTTATCTAGCTAATCAGCGGGTTTAAGATTAAAACCTTGAGGGCCTATATATAGCCCTCTTGTCAAGTGTGCAGATTCCTCTTGCAGCTCTATATCTAGAGCTCGTTCTTTGATAAACTAAATAGCCTGATCGAATCCCCGCCCTATTAGTTCTTCCTGGGATGTACCAAGATGATGCAACTTCATTTTTAATGCTGTTTTTCATTTGGATGTAAAGCTATGGGAAGAGAGCTGGTCTTGTGGTAGCAAGCATGACTTGTCCCCTTAAGCTAAGCAGGATCTGCCCTGGTTGCATACGAAAGGGAGACTAGAAGTGTGAGTGCTGTAAGATATTCTTCCCCTTAGGGGATGGAGCCGCTCTGGGAAGAACATCTAGGCTCCAAGTTCCTTCCCTGGCATCTCCAAGATAGGGCTGAGAGAGATTCCTGCCTGCAACCTTGGAGAAGCTGCTGCCAGTCTGTGTAGATAATACTGATCGAGATGGACCTATGGTCTGACTCAGTATATGGCAGCTTCCTATGTTACTATCAGCTAATACTAGAGGGGCAAGGCCAGTAGGAAAAAATGCCAGGTTCAACCAAAATTTGATTATACACAACCAAATTTTCAGCTTTAACATGGTGACCCCAGCCTCTCTTCGGAAAGCAGCATTAGTAATACCACAGGGAACTTGGAGAATAGCCCTTAGAAACTTCGCCTGGATTACTCCCAAAGGAGTAAAGTTGCCATAAGGGCCAAGCTGTGCACCATCAAGATTCTGAGGGTATACCTTAGCTATAAAGATAGCCACTGGGACAAAAAGGGCACCCCTTGAGAAATGAAAAGACTTAATGGCATTCGCCGACTGTTGCGCACTATGAGAAACAATATTAAGGTGGGCTTTACAACCCCCACTAGAGTGGAAGGCCACCTCAAGATTTTTAAACACCTTCACCTGTTTGATTCTTTGCCCATTTATAGACCATCTAAAGTTCTTTGGGCGCTTTGCAAACACCAGGACCTTTGTTTTGGAATAATTTATCTCTAAGGCCTCCTTAGCACAGTAAGAACTCAGAGATGTTAGGGCACGCCTTAGCCCTATTTTAGTTTGTGAGAGTAGCACTATGTCATCTGCGTAAAGTAGTATCGGGACATGTCTACTCGCCAATGTAGGAGGGTGGAGGGCCGGACCGTTCTGGTGGGAGACTAAAGAGTTAATATAAAAATTAAATAGAAATGGGGCTAAAATACACCCTTGCCTCACTCCTCTATACATAGGTATTTCTGCAGAAAGATGTCCTTTCGCACTGCAGTTAACTCTAAGGTGGGTATTAATGTGGAGATTATATATTAGAAGCAATAAACACGACTCAATAGTTGACTGCTTTAATTTAGCCCATAATCTATCCCTTGAGATGGAATCAAAGGCTGCTTTAAAATCTATGAATGCAGCAAACAGTGGAAACTTGGGCCTAAAGGAATGTTTTTCAACTAGATGCTGTAAAATAAACTTTTGCTGGATGGTGGAACACTCCTCACAGAAGCCCGCCTGTTCAACCGACAGAATGTTATCAGAGTCAAACCACTCCTGCAATTTTCCCAGGAGGTGTCTGGCAGCCTGTCTGAAGCATTTTGGCCATCCTAAAACAACTGATAAACATGAATCAGATCTACTCTGACACAGGAAGGTCCAAAACACAAGGGGCTACCACTGCCAGTAGTCAATCTTGTCTCCGATTATAGTGGAGCCCACAAAAAGGGGCTCATTTCCTAGCTTTAAGCAGAAGGAGATGATTGGAAGAAATACTCACTACCATCAACACACCAGATTTAGCAAACTAATAAATAGAAGATAAGGATAAATAACATCTTCACAAATCTCTAAGAGAAAACAAATGGGATTGATTCACACTTAAGTACCTCAACTAATATTTGGATCTAGGCCTTGCAGCTCAGCTGCAAAGACAAGTGGATTTGTGTTAATTTTATTCTTTACCATATTAACAAGTTTCTCTATTAGACTCCTTGTCTATTGTTCCTATATAGAGTGCACGCCATACCATCTTAGTCTAAAGTTTATGTATCTCAACTAATGAACAATGGCCAAGGTTGTATTTTGTAAACCCTAGATTGGAGCTTGCCAGCTGAAGATCAGTCTTACCTTAGGTAGATCACACCACCATTTCCACACTGCACGGCAGAGAGACAAGGCTCAATCTAGATAGACAAGGTAAAATATACGAAGAAGCTTAATTTGGGGAGATTGAAGGTCTGTGCCCTTCCAGCCACTTTGAGGCAGCATTGTCAGGTGGGGAATTTAACTTGTCAGCATCTTTAAATGTTAACTTCCCCACTTTTAGAGTTAGATTTTTACACTTTTTACAAAGCCCTGTATAAAACCACTGTTGGTAGAAGAAGGCAACCTTTGATCAAAAATGGTGCAAACTTAACACAAAACATTGTTACAGAGTTCCAGGCCAAGATCTATTGTGATGTTAACCCAGTTAGTGTAAGAATGGCACATGAGAATTTGACAAGATTTTGAAAGCAATTACTTCCAACTAGAAAAAAGTTAACGTAAACAAAAATAGACATCATTCTTGTGGCTCTTCAGAGTTTCTTTTCTTTTATGAGAGAACACAGGATGAGTGTTTAGAGAGACAAGCCTTGACAGATCATATGACCGAAGTGTTACCCATTCATATGACCAAAAAGTCACCCATATGACCAAAGTATCACCATTGACCCAGTGTCTTGAAGCTGTCAGGGTTTGGATGGGCCAAAACAAGCTCAGGCTTAATTCCTCCAAGTCAAGAGTTGCTTTTGTTTAGTTCTCAATCTGGCCAGGTTCCAGTTTTGAGTGTCTCCCTTGATGAGGTCGAGCTCCCCTTGAAAGAGCAGGATAGCGATTTGGGGGTTATCCTGCACTCACAGCTCCTGCTGGAACAGCAGGTGGCAGCCATGGCCAGGAGAGCCTTTGCCCAGCTTCTTCTGGTGTGCCAACTGCAGCCTTACCTCAACCGGCAGGCCCTGGCAACCATGACTCATGCAGTCACCTCTCGGTTGGACTATTGCAATGAGCTCTACCTAGGGTTGCCTTTGAAGACAACTCGGATGCTTCATCTAACCCAAAATGCTGCGTTCCGGCTGCTTATGGGCAGCAGAAAATATGACCATGTTTCACCTTTGTTGTGGTCACTGCATTGCGACCGCAACAAAGTTCGCTTCGGGGTCCAATTCAAAGTGCTGGTTATCACCTATAAAACCCTTCAGGGTTTTGTGCCTGTGTACCTTCAGGACCGCCTCTCCCGCCCAATTTCGACCCACCCTGTGAAGTCGCCTCAGGCGGGCCTTCTCAGAGTTCCAGGCCCAGAGAAGGTACGTGGGGCCTGGGCTTGTAGAAGGGCCTCCTCTGTTGCAGCCCCTTCCTTATGGAACACCCTGCCTCCTAAGATTCATAATACGATCTCCCTTTTGTCCTTTAAGAAACTTTTGAAAACTTCTTTATTTTGTCAGGCTTTTAGTTTTGTGTGTGAGTGAGAGTACCAGGCCCTTTTCCCCCTCGTTTCCATTGTTTTAGTTTATATAAAATGCCTATGGAAGTCAGTCAGTCGATGGAAGTCAGGCAGGCAATAAGCAAATTCCTGCTCTAGAACACTCAGACACCTTCCACCATTGGATAGATTGAAAAACACAGGAGTTGCATTTCATCAAAAAGAATGATGTTGTCAGAGTCGAGATCCATGACCAACTTTGAGCCTTTATGACTGGAGAAGGATTTGAACCCAGAACCCAACCCCACCCCTACTCTGCCCCACATATCTCAACCTACAGACAATGAGGTGCAGTTATAATTGAGGAAACAGAACTTGCTAGCAAGTCACTTTTGGCAGTATTAGCCATGGGCCAAATATTCTCCATACCATCCTAAAAGAAAAAATATATATAGTGCTGCCCACAGGTGTGTTATCTTGGGAGGAATCCATCTTTGGCTTAACCACATAATCACCAGCCCAGCAGAAACTAAGCCAAAGAGTGTTTGACTGCATTAACACCTGTTCTTCCACATCGCTCTTGCCTCTATCTTTCCTCCCCTCCTTTCCCCATGCCAGAAATTAGACTTGAAGCTACCTAGAACAGGGACTTACCTTTCTGCTTATTTCATTAACTACTTACATTTTCATCCCATCTTTTCTCCAAGATGCTTAGGGAGGCATACATGATTTCCCATTTTCATGTCCTGTTGAGGAAAGAGGATATGTGCCTGGCCTAAAGACACTCTTGGTAAGTTTTATGACTGGAGAAGGATTTGAACCCAGATAGCTCATGTACATTA
Organism: Hemicordylus capensis; assembly: GCF_027244095.1. NCBI lineage: Eukaryota > Metazoa > Chordata > Lepidosauria > Squamata > Cordylidae > Hemicordylus > Hemicordylus capensis. Next base: position 104,878,814 of record NC_069661.1, on the reverse strand, counting down.
ATGCTATGGAATGTATCCTAATCAAGTTAGGAATCATATGTCCCACTGAAATTACTGGGACTTAGATGAATTGTGACTAGCTTACCTCATGGTTTCAGTGGTGCTTATGACACTCTTAGTATGCAGTTCTATGTCAATAAAGATATATTTGACCCTGTAGCAAGTCTCATCAATGTAGTTTTCCTTGCTCTGAACACTGTACTTTCCCTTCAGTCTAAAATAGTTTTATTTATTTAAAAAAACATGAGACAAATGCATGAGAATAAAGTGGGGGAAACACAAGATTATTATTCTTACCTCGTTTCCTAAAACAGTATTCAGAAATTCCTAATTTCAGGTTTGATCCTACAACAATGTTGGTATTGTATATGCACCACAGAACAGTAACAAAAACCATTTTCCTACGATGCTTCTTCCTGATGTGTAGGAGAGCCATCTGCAGGCCTGAATTGCTACGGCAGTCACTTTCACATTTCAAGTTTGGCTGGAGCAAGAGTGTGTGAAGATTAATGTAGTAAAATAGTTTGTTAAAACAATACCTGTGTATTGTTGGGTACATTTGGGCTTCAGAGCAACTGAAATAGCAAAGCAGTCATGTCTGAGTCACTTTTGAAGTTATGAAAACAATTGCAATGGATATTTTCATTTCAGTTTAATGTATTCTTAAGGAGTCACCTAATTTCTAAACATGCAACAACCAAGGGGATATAAAAAAGTTTGGGTGTTTACCAAAATTATTGTTGTTAATATTTTTACATTTATATCCCGCTCTTCCTCCAAGGAGCCCAGAGCGGTGTGCTACATACTTGAGTTTCTCTTTCACAACAACCCTGTGAAGTAGGTTAGGCTGAGAGCGAAGTGACTGGCCCAGAGTCACCCAGCAAGTATCATGGCTGAGTGGGGATTTGAACTCGGGTCTCCCCAGTTCTAGTCCAGCACTCTAACCACTACCAGGGATCCTCAACGTTGGGCCCCCAGATGTTCTTGGACTTCAACTCCCTTAATCCCCAGCCAAAGGCCACTGGGCCTGGGGATTATGGGAGTTGGTCCAAGAACATCTGGGGGCCCAACGTTGAGGATCCCTGCACTACACCATGCTTTTATTAATAAATAATAAAATAAAATAAAATATTTTAATAATTAAAAATAATAAATAAATAAAATAAAGAACAATCACCTAATTTCTAAACATGTAACAATGAAGGGGATATTTAAAAATTTGGGTGTTTACCAAAATAAGAAACAAAAACAGTACCAAAGCTGATTACCTGAACATTTAAAACTTCCAGTTTAATTAGAATGCAAAAGATCCATCAGCCAGACATAAAACTTTATAACATCAGAAATATGTTTATTCAGTGGTAAACAAGTACCAACTGTGCTGTGCTTGGAATTCAGTTCGGGTTTGCTTTTAAACTTGCTCTTTTGGCTAAAGCAGGCTGTACAGTTGGCATGACCTACTCAGAGAGAGGAAAGGTTATACAAGCCAAAACTAGGTAGTCTGCATGCAACAGAGATTGGACTTTAGAAATGGATCACAGAGAAAGCTTCAGAGGATCATTCCAGTCCTGTGGGATTCTCTTGACCCTGGGATCACTATATTTTTAACTTCTTACAGTCACATAGAACTGAAATTTTCCTCCAGTGCTTTCTCTATTATTAGTACTTCAAATCTATTCCACATTCAACCATTACGTACTGGCTGATTCACTAATAAGGCGCTCGCACTTCTAGGAACTGCAGAAGCACAACAAGAACCCTCACGCAGCTCCCCTGTACCTGTGCAGTTGTGCATGAGTCTTGAGTGGGTCAGCAACATGCTTCTGATCTTGCAGAGCCCTTCGGGAGTACAAGGGGCACTCTAGAGTATAAAAGCTCTGGCCCAGCTGTGCTCACACAGGGGGAGTTGTGTAAGGGCTCCTATTAAGTTCCGAGAGCCTCTAGCACTTTAAGACGATGTGAACCACAGACTGTTAAGTGTACACAGACTGGTGCATGTGCACTCTCAAATCAGGTCATGCCTAATTTGAAGAGCAGACGAGCAACTTCCCACACCCACTCCCCAAAGTTTCAAGGAATCACATTAGTAGTTTAGGCAGCAGAGCTGGAATTAGAAGCTACCCAACTAAAATTCATGATCAGCTCTGAAACATATGAGCTTTGTCATGAACACACAATCTCGTTTCACACACTCTTTAAGGGCATACCACGTAACTATGGTTTGCTGTCCTTGGCTCTGAAGCAGGTTATTGTGGTAAAGGACATCCTTTTGTTAATTTGACTGCAACAGCTGGTGGACAAATGTGTACTGTGTCTCTCATCACCAAGGTTTCATTTAGCTATCAAAAGCCATTGATAAACCTCTCTTCTGTGAAGCTAATTCTCTCTGAAAGCCAATTAAGCAAGTAGACATTACCAGCTGTTGAACTGTGGACCTGTTTTGTTTCAATCACTTTCATTGAACAACTAAGTTCTAATATTATGAGAAAAATCTCTTTGCTTCATTTCATTTGTAATTCTATAGACCATTGGTACTCAATTATGTATCCTCATTATTGTGGAGAAAATGCCAAACCTGATCGAGGGTGCCCTTACTACCTATCCTGGGGAAAGTGGGGGCCAGCAGGGTGGTTAGGGTCAGAGTCTGGGGATCATGGGAGGGCTTGGGAGTAGCTTAGACGTTAAGAGTACAAGGGGGAAAATGACAAAATTGAGATGAAAACCCTAGCTGCCTTCTTCATTTACCCCACATGTAAGGGGCAAGGGAAGCCTGGGGGCCTTGGGAGGTCTATAGCTGCGATGGGTCAGCCATTATGACTACAGGCCTGTAAGGATGATAGGCACAGCTGCTCCTCCCGAAATAGTTTCCTTTTGTAAGCCTAGAGCCACATCTATCCTATTGGGGCCCAAGGCCCTGAACATGCCACTTCCTTGTTTTCCCCAATTCTGCCTGCTCTCCTAAAATGTTTCCGCAGAAACAGAATGGAATGGACACACTCTTTGGCTCTTGTTCCAGCTTTGGCAAGGTGCTCAGCATTTCTTGGCCATGCAATAACCCAGGAACGCGGCCCTGTCCCTGTTCTAGAAGTAGTGAAGAGCGGTGTGTATAAATATTTGTCATTGTGGTGAAGGAAGGCGTGGAGCATTTTTGCTCCAACTGCAGCAGCATCTGGCTTCCCTCTCCCAGTCTATTAAAAAAAGCAGTGTGTCTATCCTTGCGTTCATGAGAAATGCAAATTTTGCACTCATTCTAGCCAGCTATTTCTTCTCCCCCATTCCATTACTTCATAGCAGCACATGAAGGAGATGCTGAGAAGTCAGGCTGCTGCTTCGTGAACAATGAGCAATATATTTTACTTCAGGCCCAGCCAGCCGGGCAGGCCAGCTAGATGAAACTCACAGCTGTCCACAGACTAGTTTGAGAACTTCCAATAAAGATCTCACTAATGTATCCCTCTGTGGGCTTTTTACCTAACCAAGAACTGCTAATCTGGAATGTGCCACACTAATGATACAGGCTACAAGGCAGCATTCCATGAGCAAGGATACTGTACACAAGAAGCAGAGCATGTCCCCAGGTTTGACAGGCCTCAGAAAGGTCAGAGTTTGCCATGAACTCCTAAGCAAGCCACCCGGTACACTGTTAAAGGGTGCAAAACCTCCCTGGGCAATGTTCACAATTGTGATCTGTTTCTATGTGGAGCCACTTTTCAAATGGCTGAAGAGGAACACATTTATAGAATGAGTTGGACTAACCACTTTCTAAAGTGTTTAGAATTTAGAATGCTTTGGCTGAACACTGGATTCCCTATTCACACATTATATGAATGCATGTGCTATTTATGGCATCTATGCGTGCACAGATCAGTACATATGTAGTTATTTCCACATTATGTTCAATACATGAAATGAACACATCTCCAGTCACTCACAAGCCCTTTTGTGGCATTGTACAAGTGTACACATTTCCATGAATGATTTCTACATGGGTTCATTTCAGAAACCTTGAACCGCCTTGGGATTGTTCTTAATGAAAGGCGGTATGTAAATTTTTTTTTCAAATTCAATTTTTATTAATTTTAACAACCGTAATATTATCATTCATTACAAATACACACAAAAAAGGTGGACTTCCCGCTCATATTTCTTCGTGAATCATCAACTATAAAATTTACCCTTGCTGTAATAATAATTCAAAACGTAAATTCAAACCCTTACAAACATAATTAATCTAACCAACCTGCGATTTTTACTAAATTTCAAACCCTGCTGTCAAGTCCATAGTAGGAAAATAATTCTTTAGATACAACAAAAATGGTTTCCAATCTTCTTTAAAACATTCCAAGTTTTGATCTCTTAATAGTGCTGTAAGTTTTGCCACCTCCGCATATTCCAAAATTTTTATCAGCCAGTCTTCTTTTGAAGGCAGTTCACTGGTCTTCCATTTCTGTGCATATATAATTCTAGCCGCCGTAGAGGCATACATTAAAAATGTTAAATTAGTTGTAGAGATTGCACCTTGTGTTACTCCCAGCAGGAAGGATTCTGGCTTATTAGGAAATGTCATTTTAAATATTTTCTTTAATTCATTATATATCATATCCCAATAGGCTTTAGCCTTCCCACAGGTCCACCACATATGAAAGAATGTCCCTTCAAAATGTCCACACTTCCAGCATTTGTTTGAAACATTTTTATACATTAATGCCATTTTTTTTGGTGTCAGATACCATCTATACATCATTTTATAATAGTTTTCTTTTATAGCATAACATGCAGTAAATTTTAAATCATTTTTCCATAACTTTTCCCAGGCTGCCATTTCTATATTACGCCCCACATCTTGAGCCCACTTTATCATAGTCGTTTTAATCACTTCCTCTCTTGTCTCCTCCAAAAGCAACAGTTTATACATTTTAGAAACTAATTTTTCATCATTTTGACATAATTCCTTCTCAAAATTTGAAGTCTGGTCCTCAAATCTGACTTTAAGGTCTTTCTTATACATCTCATTTAACTGATGATACTGAAACCAATCTCTAACCAAATCTTGTATTTCAGTTAAGCTTTTTAACTTACAATCCTTTTCCTGAAAATGTAACAAATCCCTATAGGTACCCCAACACATTTGCATATTTACTTCTTTACGTGATAAGGCTTCAATCGGAGATACCCATGACGGAGTTTTAGGTTCAAACCAATTTTTGTATTTTAACCACACCCTCTAATTAAACTCCTTCTCACATAGTGGTTCAAAAAATCTTTATGTATTTTACTTTTTTCATACCACAAATACGCATGCCATCCAAACCTTCTGTCAAATCCTTCCAAATCAAGAATTCTAGGGTTTCTTAACGTTATCCATTCTTTTAACCATGTCAAACAAACAGCATCAAAATATAACCTTAAGTCTGGCAAGGTAAGACCACCTCTTTCCATTGCATCTGTTAGATTCTTAAAATTAATTCTTGGTCTTTTCCCCTGCCAAATAAACTTAGTTATGTCCTTCTGCCATTGCTTAAAACAAGTTAAAGTGTTAATTATGGGAATAGTCTGAAAGAGAAACAACATTTTAGGCAAGACATTCATTTTCACCACTGAAATTCTTCCCATTAAAGACAAATTCATTTTAGACCAACTTTAGCAATAGCACTTACATTTATATACCGCTTTATAGCCGGAGCTCTCTAAGCGGTTTACAATGATTTAGCATATTGCCCCCAACATTCTGGGTACTCATTTTACCAACCTCCAAAGGATGGAAGGCTGAGTCAACCTTGAGCCCCTGGTCAGGATCGAACTTGTAACCTTCTGATTACAGGGTGACAGGGGCTCATGGTGGCGCATCTAACATCTAACATCTTAGAGTAAAGAACTGAGACATCTGGCTTGAAAGAAAGCAATATGAGAAAGCTTAAACAAAGGGTTTTATTTTATTTTTTTCAAATAGTACAAAATTTGTATACAAACCATACTGTTAAAGTATACTTAATACACACATAGATGAACTTTACTTTTACTGTGGCAATCTACATATCACATAATCATAAAATGATACATTTTCCTGTATTACAAAATACACTCTCATTCATATTCAAATGTGTATACACACACACACACACACACACACACCTCTGCCAGAATACAAAAGATTTACACAAACAGAATAGGTTATACATACCCTTGTGTACGCAAGGCGTACTATCCCCCAGAACAGTCTGCTCCAACACAGCTGAGCATAAATTTGAAGCAGAGCAAGGTGTCCCTGGAATCAGTCCCTCAACATGCAACTGACTCTAAAGCAGTAGTCACAAACCAGGTGTTGGATGAAGTGCCCCATCCCTTCTAGGGGTGTGCATGAACCATTCAATCACAAACTAGTCCGCCACGAACCTGGCCGTTTAGATGTTGAGGTGGTCCAGTCCAAGCCCAGTCCATGGCAGACCAGTTCAGGGAGCTATGCTTGTAAAGGGGAAACTGGTAAAGACCGGTAAGCAATGGGGAATCATGGCTTTAAAAGGCTTCTAAAGGGCGGTGGGGACGGGAGAGAGGGCACTTTTAAGAAGTAGTTGTAGTGTGCTTGCCAGTCCCCCCAACAGCCCACCCACACAGTGGCAGCATGGTTTCTGAACTGCCCTGGCCTCTGCAGATGTGGAGGCCATTTGCTTGATCTCTGTGCAAGCACGGTGCTAACACAATGGCCTCTGCACATGAGGAACTGTGCCCAGTCCATGGTGGACCAGTTCGAGGGGCTATGCTTGTAAAGGGGAAACTGGGTTCCCCTTGCCCCAGCTGCCTTTTAAAGACAGGAATCCCCTTTCCTTGTAACGGGATCCTCACTGGATTCCCTTTTACAAGCATAGCCCCTCGAACTGCTGAACTGGGTCAACTGAACAGACCGGACAGTTTGGCGGAACCGGTTCGCAGACCAATGGTTCAAATTCAGACTGAACCAAGAAAATTGGTCCACGCACACCCTTAAGCCCTGCATCCTTTTGCACATGCATGGAAGCTTTTCCACCCCCCTGTATAGACTGGCACCATTGAATCCCTCTGGCATTTGTACACGTGCAATATGTAGCATTAAAAAAATTCTATATGGCTGGGGGGGATGATGTCTACCCCGCAAAACTGTTCTTCACCTCTTTCAACCCTGTTTAAGGACCGTTCACTAAGCACATTTGGCACAGTTTTAACAGATTATTCCCCATGCCAACCACATAATCCCAACCAGTCTGGGCAACATAGCTAGAAGTGACATCAGAAAGCCAGTTCAGAGCAATGACAATACTTCCTCACCCTGAACAGGCAAATATTTTTACCACTCTTTGCAGGCTCTCCCCTGAAAAATCATTGGAGAGGGAAGTGTTTTTCCAGGGAATTAAAAGGTTTGGAAATGTGCTCCCTCAGCCCTAGTTGGCTGTGTGGCAAGGAATATATAATGCAATATAATTCCATCCACATATGGATATGGACTTTTTAAATTTAGACCAGGTGAAGCATTCTCAAAATATGGTTTAGTTAAAATAAAGGTGTCCCTCATTATTCGTGGAGGTTCCATTCCAGCCTACAACTGTGGATAATGAGACCTGGATGGGAATTGGGGAGTTAAGTTCCTTGAGCCTAAAAAAAGGTCCAAAAAAAGCAGAGATAAAGGGAATAAAGCTTAGTACCTTGCTCTCTAGGCCTCCAACTCTCCAGAAAGCCTCCCCACAAAACCTGCAAATTTGAGAATTTTTTCAGAAATTCTTGGAAAGGTGTTTTTTTGGGGGGGGGGGTTAAGAGCCACAAAATAGCTCCATGCTGCAAATGGTGGCCAGAAAAGACATAGGAAGTCATTAACATTTTGGCCACCCGGAACCAAGGATAGCAAATTTTGCTTGGAAAAAAAACCCCTACAGATAACGAAGTCAGATCTATATTGCCCACATGTGCCAGGACTGTGCATAAAGAAGGCTACCTGTATTCTCTCCTGCACTTTTACACAAGGCACATTTCTATCTTGCTACACCAAATCAGATCTCATCTGTAAACATTTCTATATGTATGATGGCTAGCAAATCAAAGTTTCAAACACAGAAATACACTATGAACAACAGCTTCTAAGCTGGAACACTCAGTTTTACAATGATGGGATGATCTTATTTACACTAATACTAGAGTTCGTGATCTAAGGGGCTTTTATTATACTGGCACAACATAGTTAAGATAAGGAGTCATTTCAACATTCTACTATTAGAAGTCCTGAATATACTATTGATCATAAGATTCAAGCTGTGTCAAATCTGCTTGTTTGCAATCATCAACTAAGTGACAAGACACCCAAATCTTGTAAAGATCCAATATAAATGGCTGAGATGCAACAGTTTAAAAGTGGACCCTTAACTCTAGAAAAGTGACTGTTTTGGTATGATTTGTTTGGCCAGATAACATAGCTTGGTTTTTTTTAAAAGTCCCTTTAAATGTTTTTTAAAATAGTTTTGAAAACGAGATCAATCCAGTATTGTCCGAGTTATTTGCCTCTGAAGTCTCCATAACAGCACTAAATCAACTATGGGCACTGAGCATCTATTTTGCCCGCTGAGGCAAGTTCTGGAGTGTGACTGCCTAGCTCTGAACATAGCTGCCTGATAAGTAGAGTATGAATACTCTGGCACTTGTATAGTTTAAACAAATGTTCCTTCCCTCCTCCATTTTTTAATATGCTTCTCATTTCTCCCACCACTGAGGTGGCGGCAAGGGGCTTTGTGAGAGCATGCAAACTTAGACTGAAGTGAGGAGGCAAACTGGCTTAGGAGGGAAGATGAAGTGGCCTCAGATAGTAACTGCTGGAGATGCAGTAATCCTCATGCCAATTTAACACATATGGTCTGGGGCTGTCCCATAGTACAAGGCTTCTGGGGAGAGGTTACTATGTAAATTAACTTAGTGATGGATTCATCTATTGCACTGAAGGATCTGCATGTAGTGTTAGGGTATATCCCATCCAACTGGGGACTAAAATCTAGTTCTAAACAATGGCTACAGAGGAGCTTACTGGTAGCCAAGAGGTTAATATTGAGGCAGTGGAAATCTCCCAATCCCCCTAGGAGTGAGGATTGGGTGCAGGACTTGCTTGAGCTAGCAGCACATGAAAAATGGGCCCTCAGAAAAGTAAATAAATCAGATAAATAGTCAGAAATCTGGGACAACTTCCTTGAACTATTCTTAGAATAGAAACCCCTCTGATCTACCCACACCTACTAGTGCAATGGTGAGTATCCCTTCTCGTCTTTCCTCCCCTTCTGCTTTCCTTCTCCCTCTTTCTAGCTCTCCTTTCTTTTCTCATCTCACTCCAACCAGTGCAGAAAGGGGAAGGGAAGGTTGGGCTCAGGGGTGGGGTGGGGGCAGGGAAAGATGTTGTAAAATACAAAATGTCAAAAAAAAACATTAAATTAAAAAAAGTGGCAAGAACTACGATGCTTTAAGTTTTTCAAGCTTGATTGGGGAAGTTTGCTTGTTAAACTTCTGCCTGGATACATCCCTCCCTACTCCAATCTCTAGTTAAAAGACCAGGGCAAAGTGTGGGTGCATGGAGCCTCATTTCTAAAGCCAGCAGAATATATGAGACTAAAAGTCTTCACAGCTTATACACTACAAGTAAGATGGACACCTTAACTTGCAAGTTAGGGCATGAGTACAAGTTGAAAGCATCTTAACTCTCATCTCCAACCAAAGGTTTTTGGATTACTGAATATATTTACCGACCGCAAATTGCATACAAATCGAAACCCATCAATTTATTTTATTTTTAAATGAGATCAGCTCTAGAGCCAATTTTTACTGAGTAATGTCAACTTTGTGTCACGAATAGTAGGGGTGTGCAATTCGGATTTTCTGTGTTTCGATTTGTAACTGAATCGAAACAGCCCTGATTCGATTTGGATCCGAATCTGATCCATCCGAATCACCCCAAATTCAATTCGGGTCCGAATCGTGGCTGAACCGAACCGATTCGGGTTTCAGATCTGTCCTATTAGTTTCCCCAGATTCACAGCTTTCATTTTTAAAAAAACCTAAGCTCTAGCCCTTATAGAAGTGGAGTTATGGAGCAAAATGTGTGGTCACTATTTTTCAAGTGTTCGGATTATTTGGTGTATAATAACTTTCACTCAATGAATCCCTATGAGGATTCATTACACACCTTCATTTCTTCTATTCATTTTGACTGTCTTTTAGACAGTGCCAATTGTCAACTGCCATGTGCCAACTACACCCCACTCCCACCCACAAGGCAGTGAGGTACTACTCAGTTTAAGTTAAGTGCCTAATGGGTGGAGGCTACCACCTAAATTGCAGAGGAATTGGACAAAGGGCTGATTTTTGGTGAATTGTTCAAGGTTTAGTGTCTGAGGCAGATTTGGGGCATAAAGTGGGATCTTGGGTGGAAGAGTGTGGTGAGGTGGTAGTGCCTAATGGGTGGAGGCTACCACCCAAATTGCAGAGGGATTGGGCAAAGGGCTGGTTTTTGGTGAACAGTTGAAGTTTACTCATCTTTAAGGTTTTTCCCTATAAGGTATAATGGAGGTTTCAGCAGCCCCATAAGTGCACTTGGAGGGCGCTGGGGTGGCCCAGAGTGAGTGGTGGTGTAGTGAACAGAGGGTGCCAGCCACCCCCATGGGTTTCTAGCCCATGGGGTTCAGGGTTCTGTTGTTTCTGACGTGGTCTGAGTGTAAATTCTATGGTAGCAAATGAGAGTGGATTCATGGTTTGTATTGAAAATCTCATTTGCTACCAGAGACTCTACTCTCAGAACACCTCAGAAACAACAGAACCCTGAACCCCATGGGCTAGAAACCCATGGGGGTGGCTGGCACCCTCTGTTCACTACACCACCACTCACTCTGGGCCACCCCAGCGCCCTCCAAGTGCACTTATGGGGCTGCTGAAACCTCCATTATACCTTATAGGGAAAAACCTTAAAGATGAGTAAACTTCAACTGTTCACCAAAAACCAGCCCTTTGCCCAATCCCTCTGCAATTTGGGTGGTAGCCTCCACCCATTAGGCACTACCACCTCACCACACTCTTCCACCCAAGATCCCACAGATCTGGGCCACCCCAGCACCCCCCAAGTGCAGTTATGGGGCTGCTGAAACCTACATGATTTCCTATGGAAAAATTCAACAATTCACCAAAAACCAGTCCTCTGCAATTTAGGTGGTAGCCTCTACCCATTAGGCACTTAAATTAAACTGAGTAGTACCTCACTGCCTTGCGGGTGGGAGTGGGGTGTAGTTGGCACATGGCAGTTGACAATTGGCACTGTCTAAAAGACAGTCAAAATGAATAGAAGAAATGAAGGTGTGTAATGAATCCTCATAAGGATTCATTGAGTGAAAGTTATTATACACCAAAGAATCCGAACACTTGAAAAATAGTTATCACATATTTTGCTCCATAACTCCACTTCTATAAGGGCTAGAGCTTAGCTTTATTTTTTTAATGAAAGCTGGGAATCTGGGGAAATTAATAGGACAGATCCGAAACCCGATTCAATTCAAATCGAATCAGCCGCGATTTGATTTGTATCCGAATCTAGCCAATGGACCACAGGGGTGATTCATTTTGTCTCCGAATCACCCGAATCAGCTAGATTCGGGTACAAATAGATTTGTATCCAAATCGATTCGCACATCCCTAACGAATAGCATTTCAGAATTTCAGTTTCTCTTAAATAAGCCACTGATGAGGAATTTCAGACCTCAGAAGGATGTTGGCCTTGATAATTCACCTGTAATTAATCAGGATCAGAGAGCACCAGTTGCCAAAAAGCAACAGCTGAAAAGTATTACACACACAAGATGGTGCTTTGACGTTCTTTTCAGATTTAATGCAGTATATAAGACACGTAATGTTTTCAAGAGACAAACAGTATTGCTTGTGAGAGATTGCTTAAAGCACAACGTTATGTTAAATATACAAAGAAGATATAATTAAGCAGTGCTTAACTTAGTCATTGGTATTGAGCAATAAGTTAAGTTTAAAATATGGCTCACAACTTTGGTCTCCTCCCAACAGCTTAATCCTGTCCTCAGAAATTACCACACTTTATTCCACTGAAAACCTAATGCAGTGACACTCATCTCCACTGCAATACAGCAGCAGACACATTTTCGAGAACTGCATTTTGCTTTGCCCATTCCAAGTAGGATTTAATTAAGTTTTGTTCCATTCAAAGTGAACACATGTATTTTAAATATAAAACTGCCGACCATATGTCCCAGTATCCTTCAAATTACTAAAATGTCATTAAATGTTCAGTGATTTTAAAAAGCTGGGTATCCCGGCCAAAGCCTGCATGGATTCAGTCACAGAAACTATACACAGGCAACACATTTACAAATACCTCTTTTAGGAAAGATTTAAAGATCTGTGTCCCAATTTTGAATTTTTCCAGATGTTACTCTGTGTGTTCTCTCTCAAAAAGCTTCCATCTGCAAGATAAAAAACTATGCATCACTACAAGTGACGGACTGCCAGTTTTCAATCTGATTTTCCTCTTCAGTATTAATGGTGGTGGGGAAACTGATCATCATCCAAAACATTGATTTCTGCAGTTCAGATCATCACTCGTTTAAGGGGCAATACATCCACACTCTAATAATAACTTTAAAGTATTATGAGAGCCAGTGTGGACGGAGTAGTGGTTAGTGTGCTGGGCTTGGGCCTGGGAAGACCCACGTTCAAATCCCTATTCAGCCATGAAGTTCACTTCATGACCTTGAGTTGGCCAGCCACTCTAACCTAACCTACCTCACTGGGTTGTTCTGAGGATAGAAGCAGAACAGGAGAACCATGTAAGCTGCCCTAATCTGACAAAGCGTGCAAGGACACACAAAGTATACTAACCTTACATTGGGTCTCCACAACATTCTATATCCAGCTGTCATTCTGTACCAGATCTCTCACGGGCTTCTTTCGTGGCCAGAGTGTCTTGCAGTTCTTTTGAACCCTGTTTGACAACAGGTGTAACTGGCATCTCTTTAGATATTTCTTTGACAGGAGTAGCTGGCATTTCACCATGGGCACCTTCCATGCTACTGACAGATACCAAGTTTTTACGTTCCTTTGAAGCAGATTTGTGCTCCACCTTTGTGACTCTAAATCTGAAAAAGAAACCTAACTATTAACAGGATATAATTTCTCTCAAAGAATTAACTTATTACTCCTCTCAATCACCCAATGAGGCATTTTAAGATAAGAGTTACAAGTTTTACAAATGTCAGTGTGACAAAAGAGTATCCTCTTTGAAAGGTAAGACATCTTTTGGAGTGATCAGTGGTCATAAATTGCCAAACAAAATACATTTGAGAATCACTGCTCTAGAAGAATGCAACAATGTCCATCCCAGCAAAAACCACCAACTGTTACCACTGTCTATCTCCCCCATAATTTCATCTTTAGTTAAAACTAGTAACCTAAACCAATTGTAATATTTACTTCTTAACATCTCTGTTTTTGTCGCCATCTGTCTGGCTCTTGCGTGCTTACTCTCTCTACACACACCCCTACAAAAACTTTTCTAGCCACTTTAGACATCCGATGAAGTAAGCTTGAGCTTACAAATACTCATGCCATAACAAGTGTGTTGGCCTCTGAAATGCCACAGAAAATCTTTGCTGCTTTACTTCAAACCATATGTGACCATAGGCACCCTACCCCCTTCTCAGTGACAAGATCTATGCCACAGAGGACTATCACATAAACCTCTGCAACATCCTCTATGTTGTGCAGATCCTTCCTTTGCCTAGGATGTGGGGGAGTGCATTGCAGCTCCTATGAAGGAGGGTTCAGGGCCCTTTGTCAAAGTTGCCATTGCTGCCCAAGAGGCAGAATCCATCTCTATTCAAGTAGCGCCCAGAAGTATACAAGTCATATTTAACTTGCTCTTACATGTTCATACTAGTTTGACAAAATTGCAAGGGCTAGTAAAAATAAGAATGTGTAATCCAGAAAAGGGCGGGGGGAAGATTCAGGAGGCAACCATAAAAGTGAAAGTTACCATTGTCAGGAGCACAAAGGGTCAGATCCATACATTTAGGAAGTCTTAATACTGCACATCAGGTCAACAATTTCAGCTATTTTTCCAACTCGAGCCTCATCCCCTGTTCATTACTTCCCACAATTTTCTCTTCCTAAAGCAAATTAGGCAGATATTTTATATAGGGTGGCACCAGGGGTTGGCCAAAGGCAACAGAAACCCAGTTCAACAAGCTACTCAAGAGGAGACTAAATGAACACACCTTCCCACAGACAGCACTGTGACTTCTCCATGTCGGGCTCTTCTCGCTTCTTTGGCTTTCTTAGCTGGACTGAACAAATGCCATCTTTTCTGATTGCAACGGCTACAGCCACCTGTCCCAGCAACTCCACCAACTGTATGCAAGTGATGGCCTCGGCAGTTATGCTTTGACTGTGTCCCTCCAGGTGACAAAGGAGAAGCTGGACTAGTTGGACTGCCAGGAGTAGTAGGGCTAAAGAAAGAACATTGAAGGAACAGTGTAAATAAGTCACCATCCATTCTCCCTTGCTTTCTTCATGTCTCAAATATTCTCCTCACAATTGTGTGGCTCTGTCTCACTCACCTTTTAAATCAAACTCCACTTTCCCCATAAAGCCTTTGGCATATGTATAGTTGTCAAGTCTAAAAAGTCCAAGGGTGTGCACATATGCAACACTCAGAAGTTGCAGTGACTTTCTACTCTAAGGTGAGCCTGGCTTGCTCAACTATGGAATATTAGTGAGAAGTCTACATACCAACAAACAGCATGCTGTTCTTGCCCTTCTCCCCTCCAAGCAGTCTGTCCACCTATTTATTTAGCTTTAAGTGCCACAAGTTTAGTAATTTAAACTGTTTATTCAGTGCCCTTTGAGTGAGTGAGTGTGTGTGTGTGTGTGTGTGTGTGTGTGTGTGTGTGTGTGTGTGTGAGAGAGAGAGAGAGAGAGAGAGAGAACACTATTAATTTAACAAAACTGAAACAGTTTGTGCATGGAGGAGAGTAGGTCTGTGCATCACAGGCACTAGCCAAATGCACTGTGAACTTCTGCAGCAAAGTTGTGCAAACTTGTACAACCAGAGTTTTTTTCCTAACATAACCCCAGAGGAAGGACAAAAAAGCTGTTTTGAACAGATAGCAATGAGTGTACTGACAGAATGGCCCTATCACTCAATGTTACATCACATCCCTAAACCCAAGTATGTGTAACTGCATTCAGGTGTATTTTCCTGTTACCCTTGGCCTCCCACTTACTTCACTGAAATTTAGATTCAGCTTCTTGGAAGGTGCCAAAGAGAACTCGTAAAGTACTGTATCATGGGATGTGTATGATCATAAAAGATATTTGACTACATAAAGACAGCAATATGTTTCACAAACCAACTATTTTCAGTTTTGTGAGGCATATTGTCATATCCAAACAACTTAAGAATATAGTAATGAAACATTAATAGTTTCACTGTCACAGTAAGTTATTTGGGAAATCCCAAGAACCAGTGAATTCCACCAAACTGTACATTGCAACAGCCCCAGACAGTGCTAGCAACTCTTTGAGAAGATTTTCTGGATAGGTGGACAATTATTCATACATTTGTCTCAATGCTGTTTAGGAATGAAAGCATTAAGATGAAGAGGATTTACCTTTCTGGATCATACACAGAATTATCTGCCACCATGGCCTTCAGCACATCCGCATTAGCTGCAAGGATCATAAAACAAGAGAGAACAGTTAACTCAGTCTTTTGTACAAGGTTGACTTAACTTTAGTTTAAGCTGACTTGTAAACAATAATAGAACAAATCATAGGATTAGTTCTAGTAATGACCCAGCAACTGTTTGAATTTCTGGAAAAATTCCTTGGCTACAGCACCATGGATTCTTACTCCCAATGCAGTCCAGCTGAATTCAGGTAAACAGATATTAGACTGATTGCAATTAACACTAAAGGGCTACACAAATTTCTATTCCCCTTGTCAATTATATGATAAATATCAGTGATTAAAAAAAAACATTTATCACTGAATGATAAATGTTTAAATCAGGGGTGTACAACCTCAACTCTCCAGCTGTTGGATTACAACTCCCGTCATGCTCAGCCAGTCACCAGGGATGATGGAAGTTGTAGTCCAACATCTGCAGGAGGACCAAAGTTGTGCAGAACCGTTTTAAATGCATGAACCTGCCCTGCTAGACCCCATGAAGCCTACAAGGACAACACCAAGATAGTTGAACACCACACTTTTGTGTCAAACTAGTCAGCGCAGGCACAAGGAACTATGCAGCCAGAAATTTATTCACTTTTATTCTCAGAGATTTCAGTAGGAGAGAGTTATGCATGCATGCATAACATATGTTAAGAGTCAAACTATGTGTTACGTTAACAGAGTCTGGCCTTGCACGTTGCTTTCCCACCCTCCTAATCAACCTCAGGGGCTGATCAGGAGGCTTTAACCATTCTCCCTCCTGTTGTGGTCCCAACCCAGATCAGCTCCCTCCCCCCACCCCCAGTGGCTATTTATCCCATGATGCAAGCTCCCAATCTGTTCATGTGCAAATATTGTTGGAGTGCACTGAATCTGCAGAAGTAGATTTCTGAATTCACAAACTTGTATACGTGAAAATGGATAGTAGGATGCATGCTATGAATTCAACTTTTAAAAACCCCTGAAAATTGTCATCAAAGGGTTTACAAGTTTAACATCTGCATGTTCATAAAGCACACACACACCTTCATTTTTCATAATGTAGTCAACGATTTTCCCAACAGTGTCACCATTATCATTAGTAGTTTCATTCAAGTCTGTGAAAACAAAGAGCAATTGGGACACTGTTCATGCATATTCTTGGAAAGTCAGGAAACAAATAGGAAATTAGGTATATGAGAATTCTATATAGATAGATAGATAGATAGATAGATAGATAGATAGATAGATAGATAGACAGACAGACAGACAGACAGATAGCACCCACCTTCATAAGTGTTAGAAACCATTCATATGCAAGTATTACATACAAATAGACCACAGAATGGGTGTGATGTACACTCATCCTATCCATCCAGCTGGCTCTGGGCAGCTACACTACCCTGGAAGTCCAGAGGATACAAGGGTGTAGCCCATCAAGAGGCAGGTTAGGCCAAAGTTGCAGGATCCCCAACAGCCCCAAGTGAACAGGTTGCTCTGACAAAGCTCTGGAACTCAACTGAGGCCTTCTATCCCTCCTACCCCAAACTACCCTTCACAGGCTCAGTCT
Organism: Hemicordylus capensis; assembly: GCF_027244095.1. Classification (NCBI taxonomy): domain Eukaryota; kingdom Metazoa; phylum Chordata; class Lepidosauria; order Squamata; family Cordylidae; genus Hemicordylus; species Hemicordylus capensis. Next base: position 104,861,523 of record NC_069661.1, on the reverse strand, counting down.
CCTTCCTAGAGAGTTACTTTCACCCAAAGAGATAGCATTTTGGTCTGACACCTAGCGCACCATCTCCTCTCAATCAGTTCCCTCCTGGTCCGTTGTCTGGCTTGGTGCAGACACAGGGGAGTGCGAAGCTGCTGGTTGGGGGTGTGTGTGTTCACATCGGGGTCCCTATTCTAGGGTCTCTTAACTGACAGGTTTGCCAGATCCATTACTTTCACAGTGTGCATGGCTGGTCCTTCCAATCTGGCTGGACATTCTTTGTCAGGGTCCAATTTATTTATTTTTAATTTTTATTTATTTTTACACTCGCTCTTCTTATTTTAAACCTGCTCTGCCTCTGAGAGCTCAGAGCAGTCTACGTGATTATTTTTATCCTCACAAAAAGCCTGTGAGGTAGGTTAGGCTGAGACATACACAACTGGCCCAGAGTCACCCAGTGAGTTTCATGGCTGAACGGGGATTTGAACTCGGATCTTACCGGTCCTAATCCAACACTCTAACCACTATGCTATGCTGGCTCCCCTATGCTATGCTGGTTCCCTGAACCCAAACTGAGGCACTTGTTGCCCAGAACAGGGGGATCATGAGAACTAAAGGAGATCAATACTGTCGCTCAGAATCCCAAGGCTAGTTATTGCAACTTGGAGCTGGACTCTTGATCATGAAAAGCTGGAGGCTCAAGTGCAACTGGCAGAAGACACTACCCTGTTAATCAGGCAAAGAGATAGGAGACCAGGCTCCCATTTGCTCTAGTCATGTCCAGTTACATGGTCTGACACTGTCCATTTTTCTTGTCTCTCACAGTCCGAAATGCTTCCACCCTGTCTTCCTTTCTACCGGGGTGTACCAAAGTTGGAGCAGGCCCAGGGATGAGATCTTAAAATGGGCCCCTTGCTGCCTTCCTCTCCTTCTCCTGGCCCCATGGCTATGCTGCAGAAGAACATTAAGGACACGTGTAATATAGGGGTCTGCACAGAAACAGCTGGTCCAGTTCGGTTCAAGTGTGAACTGCATTTGAACCTGACTGGGCCACTTCGGTCTGGTCCCCCTTCAAAACCCTCCCTCCAGTTTTGTTAGCGAATTTTTTTAAAAATTTTTAACCTCTAGCCCCTTCCTAAAGGCCGCGGGTTGGGGTGTGTGTGTGTGTCCTCAAAAGGTTCCCCTTCCCCCCGCCGGCCTTGGTAATCACCATCACGGCCCGTTCGGCCTCACTTTCTGGCCCGTTCAGGCCTCCGTATACCAGCATGGTGGCCATTTTCTCCACCACTGCACATGCACAAATGGCCTCTGCAATGCCTGGCATGGCCCAGGGCCTCGCAGAGGCCATTTGCACATTCATTGCGGTGGGCAAAATGGCCACTGTGCCAGTATATGGAGGCCCAAACAGGTCAGAAAGTGCGGCCGAATGGGCTGCAGCGGTGATTATCAAGGCTGGCAGGGGGAGGGGGAACCTTCACAGACACACACACACCGCGGCCTACAGGAAGCCCCCCAAAGGGGCTAGAGGTAAAAAAATAAATAAACGTAAAGAAAAAAATTTAAATCACGAACCCCCCGAACCGTAGGGGGGGGGGCATTCGATTAGACTACGGAACTGCCGAACTAGTTTGACATAACCAAACCCCCGAACTGGTCCGTGCACATCCCTGGTGTAATATAGTGTAGCAGATTAACAGAGGTCAGGAGACTACACTGGTTGGCAGGTTTGGCTTTTTTAAAGCCAAACTTTGGCTTACGGCCCATTTGACCCTTAGGTTTTGGCAACCTAGGACTACAGTTACAAGGTATAAACAACAGCAGAACAAATAATACAATAGTATCAGCTTTGCGAAATACAAGGGGACAATTCATGCTTGCTACCACAAGACCAGCTCTCCTTCCCTTCTGTGGGTTCCAAAGGAATCTTCTGTTCAAAGCTTAACAATTTTTGTCAGGGCTGTAGCATGGCAGGACTGCAGCTCAGCTGGGGGCGTAGGGGAGAGAAACTTTTGAGGTGGCAAGGCCCACTATTGCCCACACTCCTGGCTACAGGACTGGAGAGAGGGCAAGGCCTTGGGCCAGGAGGCTGTTGGCCTCCTTCAGAGGCTATGGGCCAGGAGATGTTTGTCTCCCTTGTCTTATTGCCAGTACGCCCCTGCTTTCTCCTTCATTTTGCCTGAGAGGCCTAACTGTTCCTTTACTTGGCTTCCAACCCAGGAGGGCAGCCCAGCACAGAGATGGATGCTGACACTGCTTCCCTTCTGGCTCCAAGGGAAGCAAAGCAGACAGAAGAAACTGAGAACAGAAGCAACTGTTCACTGCAACTAGCTGCAAAATAGGGTGCCCAGATGTACCCCTGCATGCCAAGGCTTTCTCTTCTGAAAAATGACTGAAGGCACAAGAGCCCTGCCCCATTTTGCATCTGGTCACTCTAGTAATCTATTATTTTAACATGTAATTGTATCCAGCTTGTCCTCCAAGGAGCTCTGGTGACTGTGGCATATTCCCCACCCCCCCACCCCCGCCGTATTTTATCTTACAATAACTCCATGAGGTAGATTGGGGCTCATGGACAAATGGAAATTTGAAGCCAGCTCTTGCTACACGCTTTGCAGCGTACCACACACTGCACATGCAATCCACAATAAGAACTGCATGTGGCCAACACTTTCCCAAGCACAGGAACCATTTTCAGTAACACCCACCTCCCACAGCCAAAAATGTGCTTTCCAAAAATGTGTCCGAGTGTGCTGTGACTCTTGGGGACATATTTTCAGGAGATGCAGAAAGGTGCAGAGGGAGAAAAGAGTCACTGAAAGCTGCTCCACAGCTTCCCTCTGTGCGCATGCAGAAGCATTCCCCATGCATAACACTTAGCTTGAGGGTAAGCCACTGTTCCCACTTTCCAATATTACTACACAATCTATCAAGAATTCTTGCCTACCTATCTTCTCACCAAGCTTCTCCTCCTCTTGCTCAGCTTCTGTTGTACAGCGATACCCTTTTTTCTTTAATATATGGCAGATGAGAATGCCCAAGAGCCCCATGACGAAAAAGATGGGAATAAGGAAATAAGCAATATATTCAGGGTGCCCTTCACCATCAGGTGGTGCAGTGTTTTCTGCGTTGTGGCTTGCCAAGGCATCAGGAAAGTCTTGCTCTCCTATGAAAACAAAATGGTAGGAAAGGAAAGAAGATCAGGAGAGATTACTAGGCAAGGCCTAGGACTTGTAGGACTGGTGCTCCTGGACTGGCACCTGGACTGGTGCTCAAGTAGAGGATTGTCTACCCTTGGGAAATTTTCCAGCAACAAGTTCTCAGTGCAGAGGATTCTAGAACTAAAAATTTAAGCACTTGCATTTCCTTAGCATTGCACTTTCTTCTGGTCACCACCATTTCCTTAGCATTGCACTTTCTTCTGGTCACCACTCATCCTAAAACAGGATTATTATTTTTCCTGTTAAGACATGCACTGTGGGAGAAGTCTTAAACATCAAATGAAATAGTTACGACTGTATGGAGTTGCAAGCAAAAAATGTTCTATATAATTATGCATAATTTTTTTAAAAGAAGCATACAAAGAAACTGATCTTAACAGCCTTAGTGCTAAATTGGCTGTGTATCCACTAGATAGATGACCAGGGTCAGCCTCATTTTCATGCTTCAGACTCACAGGTCCATCCCTGTGGCTGTACTAAAGTGGCTAAGATTAGTTTCTTACATCAGAAATAAGTGGCACCCTGGGTCCAAGCATTCAGTCTTCCTTTCTTCAATAGCAGTGTCAAAATTTCATTTTCCAAAGCCACATATCAGGAAATCCCAAAGTGTATATAAGCAAGGGATAAAGAGGAAGCTGTTTTGACAGACAAATGGCAGCCTGCAAGAGAAATGGTCTAATAAATATACTAAGATCATGAGGGCAACAAGAAAAGTGATTATAATCTAATCACTACAGAATGTAAGAGTGGGAAGGGACTAGAAGACCCCTAAGGTCCATTTCAGAGCAGAGAGCTGCTACAGCATCCCTGATACATGGCTGTCCACTCTGAACACCTCTAGAGGAGAGCCCACGAGTGCATGCGGAAGACTGTCCTCACAGCTTGTACAGCTGGGAAATTCCACTTAATGTCTGACCTGCACTTCCTTCCTTCCTTGGAATTTCAAGTCATCTATCTCTACTCTTGTCCTCAGGAACACCAGATGATGGGTCTACTACTTCTACACAACATTTTAGACTGCCATCATTTTAGACTGCCATCAGACTACACCCTTAGTAGTCTCTTCTCAAGACTAAAGCGACCCTGCTCCTTTAGTCATTTTTCTCTGTGTTGGTTAAACATCACCTTTTCTGGAAATCCAGGGTATATGCCCAACTGCCCTCAGTTGTCCCTCCCCTGGATATTTTGAATTCCAAGACAATGTGGTCACACCATACCATTCCTGACACTTTTTATTTCAATCAATTGTTCCCTGTTGGCAGGATTAAGTCCAGGATAGCCAACTCCCTAGTTCTTTCTTCTACCTGCCAAAAGATGAAGTTGTCAGCAAGCCAGGTCCTATTATTGGACCTATCATAGCAGAGCAAAACTTCCAGCAGATGTCAGGATAGTTGAAGTTGAATTTGTGAACTGCCTAGAACCATGTGGGTGAGGCAGTATAAAAATTCAATAAATAAGTCCTGAATTACTACTATGGCTTGCTTGCCACACTGAACATTCGGCAATTCAATTCAAGAAAGCATCCTCCATTTCTTCTTCTTGCCCAGGTGATCCATACTAGCCTCTTTTTCTCTCTTTTTGTATGTACTCAGAAACTTGACAGGGCTTCTGTGCTCAATAGATGTAGACACTGATGTTTATTTTCATTCAGTAAAATTAAAATTTGATTATTTCCCCTTTAACCCCATGGTCCTCAATCCATGGGTTTTCCTCCTATCACTTTTTCCTATCACTTCAAGCAAGGATCCTGAGACAGCTGGAACCACTCTCCTCTCTTCACTAAGACATAATTAAGTTGGAGATCTACCAAATAATCCTTACTGGTTCACAGTGCATGGGGGAACAGGGAGGGAAACCATGCATTCCCAAACTTTCTCCACCTAGTGATTCTTGGTGGGTTAATGCATTCTTACATTATATTAATTCTGTTTTATGTTTAGCTTATTTTTATTGGTTGAAGCATATTACAAAAACCTGTTTTAACTAATTTTAATGTTATATATTATCAACACCTCAATATTGGTCTGAGATTGACTTTAATCCTCACTGGTTATCATGGGATATTTCTGTGCCTCTAGAGGCTCAAAACAATTGTTGGTTCTTAATTCTAAAGATGTGTCCATTTAGGACATTGTCAGTGACACCTCAGTAAAGAAAACCAGCAGAGACCACATGATTACCATAAATGGTTTTGCCTCCATGATAATAAAAAAACCTGCTGGGCTACTTCCTCCCTGCTGTACAATCGTAACCCCTGAATTAGTTGACTTGCAAAACACCCACTATCTTTTCTTAGTGAAATATAGTCTTCTAGGTTTGCCTCTGCAAGTTTTGTTTGGTTGACTAATGGGTCAGTATGCATTCAAAGTTCTCCATAATGGCTACTTCGGAACAATCTCACATAGAAATGACTACTCCTTAATGCCTAACTATGTTATCTGAGCCCTGGACACAGGAAAAAGTCATCATCACCTGTTCTCAAGAGGAAGGAACTTCTTTTTGATCTTCTTTCTCAAGAATTCCAAAGTCATTGCACTTTTGACCTTTCAAAATAGCATCCCATGTCCACTAGTCATCATTGCCTATAATGCCCCTTTCCTACCAGCAAGGACAGAAAAGCAAGTAAGCTTGAAGATCAAGAGAAGGAGAGCAAAGCATAATGAATGCTCTTTCAAAAGTAAATACTTTGTGTACTTCTCTGCCATTGTTGCCAAGGCTGGCCAATGTGGGGTACAGTGTTACCCCATAAACAACAACGTTTCAATTTTCATGATATCTGGTAAAGGTTAACAAAAGCTACATTAATGTTATAAGGAAATTAATATGTACATTCTTTTTCATTCTCCATTACATATTTAAAGCATGCCACTCCATTGTGCACTTATTGTGGGTTATGGCACAATCATCATGCTCCAAAAGTGGAGATACACACAACATTAAGCAGGTAGACAGAGGTCTTTCCTTCAAGAATAAATTAGTCCCAGGGAACTTGAAGTTTTTACTATTCTAAACAGCTTTGGTAATCCAGGGCCCCCAAATGACATTTGTCCATCTGGAAATCCTTTATCAATTCAAGAAATGAGGTACTGATTAAGGACATTTGTGTATTAGTTAAACTAATGTCAGAAAAAAGAGTTTAAGCCATTCCCTCCTACACATTCAGGGATATAGAAGCATTTGCCACTAAGTTCCACAAGTTTACAAACAAACTTCGAGGATAGCTAAGATATGCAATGTTTGTCCTTGTCCAACATTCCACACTAGCTAGGGCATAAAGATGCCATGTCTGAAATGTACTTGACGTAGTCCAACTCAATTTTAAGTCCAGATGTAGAGAGCAGAAGAGCAAGATTTCACAGAAAGCAGGCAATTCTTCATCTTCTTTATCCCCCAAAGTGCACCCATATTTTGAGCTGTTCACCAAGTGAACAGAAACCGGCAACATGCAGCCCAGTGCTGGTTCTAGATCTATTTGCACACAAAGCAATAAAAGACAATTGACACACAAGCCACTCCTGCTAGTGTCTATGCAAGCAGGTGTTGCTTGCTTACCTCAGCCTATGCACTGGGCTTCATACCATTTTAACTTTGAAACCTATTTATAGCCATTCTTCTGCAAGTGCAACTCCATCTAAATAAACTGAAATTATGCAAGAGCAGTACTGGCAATTGACAAACTTTGGAAATATTAAGAATTCATTAAGCTGTGTTGCTCCATTAGAGTCCTTATCACAAGCTTTGACAAAGTTTCTTTGGATCTAAGAGTCAGCCCAAAAAATAGTGGAGCCAGACAATGGACATGACAGCCTTACCAGACTTAGTGAGGGACATTGTTGGGGGTGATGGTAGTAGATTGCTTTCTCTTTACCCTCTTTATAAGTAACATACTTTGAACGGAAACAGGCCTGCCGGGGACCTAGACTAGGCACCACAGTTAAGTTTCTGGACACCATGGCTCCCTGGCACCTGGGATTTGACAAGCCCTGCTTTATTCGGACTAACTAAAAAGCCAAAGTCGTGAGCAAGCTTTTGATTTTATCAGAACTTGAAAGCTTGCTCAACCTGACTCCCTATCCCCCATTTGAACTGATAAAGGTATGACCCTATTGTTGCTTTTCGATTGTATATTGCTGAGAATAAGTGACGTCAATTTCCTCAAGTAGCAGAAAAGCAAAATGCAATGCATCACACAAATGTCAGTGAAAACAGATGAACTTTCTATTCAAAAGTTAGGAAAGAGTCAGCATTTTCACAAGAATAAGATTCTAATTGAAAACAGAATCTAACTCAGCTTCAGTTCCTATCTTCAGATTGTTGAGTATTTTGGTCTTTCCTTTATTTACAATCAAAATGAGAGCGTGTGAGAGCCCTAGTTTATAGGACAGTTGTAAAGATTACCATTGTAATATACATGAAGCACTCTGAACAACAGACAGGTACTATATCAATGCTAAGAACTGTTACGTCTAAAGTTACACTAGCAATGCCTGATTGGAGGGTGTGATTCAGCAAGACAAGGAGCAAAACAGAAAGACAAAAGTAGTACAGATTATTACTATCTGCAAACAAAAAAGTTAAGATTTAATATGAGCTTTTCCCCCAACAAAAGATACATGCCAACAGAACTGGCACTCTACACCATTTGTTGGTATGGACAGTAGTCTGTATCTAGCCAGCCAAGTTTTTGGAGAGCAGTCCCCCTCCAAAGTGAAGTCTGAAAGCTAGTTCATATATTCAGTTTCAAGTGGCAAAACCTTCTCTGGACCATTGCACTTCAAACTGCAGGTGGGGGAACTGCACACATGAAACTGTCCCCAATAAAAATACTCAGTTCATAAAAAGTGTTAGGAAAGACTACCAGGCTGAACCCTTCACATACTAACTTGGTGGGAAAGATGAGGTTGCAACAAGGGGGCATTCAAAACACACAACTGCCTACATGCTCCAGTCTGAAATCATAAAGTCCCGGAAAAGCTTTACCTGTCTGAACCAAGCTCTGTCTGAATAGAGATGGATTTCGCGCATACAACTTGCACATTAACCTGAACATTATTTGCATATTAATTGTCCGACAAGCAAGATGTAACTGAAGTGGTCACACTTTTAAGAATCGCGGGCTTTAACATTACCTTCTTTACCTCAAGAATGTATAAACCCCTCAAAAGACATTTTAACATCCCTATATGTAATACACAAGACCACATTGGGGCCAAGAACTGAAGAGTCAGCCCACTATTAAAGAAAGCTTAGACATGATATAGAGTTCCTCTCATGAAAAGGAAAGCCAACAATAATGAACAGAATCACAAATCCTCCTGCACAGATTGGTACTTTACCCCTACATGGCTCCATTTTCTCCAGTACAACTCATTTGCACTGAAGCAACTCATTTTCTCCAGTGAGTTGGCATGGCTGTCAAAGCATGACAGGTGCATACCTCCACATGTGGTAGAGCTGTGGGATTAGGACAGGCTTTTGGTTATGAGTTTCCCAGAAATTCTCCAACTTACAGTGCTGTCAACATCTGAGATGCTCATAAATAAGAGTTCTCCATGAAGAACTCAGCGACTCCTAGTTGCTGAACATATGCAGATTGAACAGCACTAAAAGCTACCTGATCCATATCAGCTACAAAATACGTGCACTCCTGTGGCACCCCACTTCTCCTAGAGAAGCTGACCCACCATTCAGATCTTCAGAGGCCTGGTAAACCTGATGCTTTCTGTGCTGTCTGGTATCCCTTTATAGCCCATTAACCATAACCCATCTTAAGCCATAACCATTTTAACCCATTAAGCCCCCCTTAATCCTTTCCCCTCCCCCTATTTTTGAACACCACATTTAGCTAAACTGGTGTTTATGCTTAAACCTTGATGTCAAGTTTATCCAGTAACCTCCATTTTCTATGGTTGTGCTATGTTTATGTCTTAGAACTGTGATCTGGCAGCTTATTTCGTTGAAAGCATCAACACACACACTTTTAAAAATAAATCTTTAATTTCAACACACATCCCTAAACCAGCCCAAAGTAAGGATTTAGTAATAGAAACCTATTGTAAGTAAAGAATCAGGAAATGATTATGAAAAAAAAGTTGCAACATGAAAGACTCTGAGAGCAAACTTTGACTACTACTTATTTCTGCTGGTGTAATTCTTACAGCTTCTTTATTCTCAAAAAGCCAGCTCTTGACTTATCCAGCCTGACAGATTTCCATACAACCTTTTCCTTGTTGTAAAGTTGTGCTGCCAAGTCGGCAGTTTACTCCTGGCGGCCACAGAGCTATGTGGTTTTCTTTAGATAGAATACAGAAGGGGTTTACCATTGCCATCTCGCACACAGTATGGGATGATGCCTTTCAGCATCTTCCTATATCACTGCTGCCCAATATAGGTGTTTCCCATAGTCTGGGAAACATACCAGAGTGGATTCGAACCAGCAACCTTTTGGTCCCTAGGCAAGTCATGTGCATGTTACTTAATCCCAATGTCTCAATTTGCCTTCCTCCAACTTCTCTTTTGAATGTTGGCTGGCTGTTTATGCCATCCATTCTGCCGTTACTAAAATAGCCAACACTCTCTTCCTTGCCAAGTCTAAAGAGCTCTACTGTTCTTATACTCCTCAACCCATCTGAGGCATTTGATACAGTTGCTAACTTACTTCCTTGGCTCCAAATATCTGCAAGGTCTCCATGTTCAGTTAGTACCCAGTACTTACCACCCAGCTTTTTTTCTTCCCAACATTTCCCCAAGGAGATCTTCCTCTGCTTTCCTTTTCTTCATTGGGGGTCATTCCTGTTCATGGCCCCTTGCTATTCTCACTGTCCATCCAGCTCTGCCTTTCTAACCTAGTGATTTCTCCCTTTAAGAGGCAGTTTTTTCTTTTGCTCTTTTTAAATGGCAGTTGAAGACCTCTTATTCTTGCCTGATCAATGAAACTTGTCCCTGTTTTTAGATCACTCATTTTGTATTCTTACTGGTATAATATTTATGTTATGAGCCACCTTGTACCCATTTTAACAGGAAAAGGCAGTATATAAATCATTAAAGTTAGCTCGAACTTGCTGGCAGACATCCAGACTAACAATCTTTTGCCAGTACAACAGGGCTTCCCGTCATGGAAGGAAGGGAGACACAATTGTTGACAATCTCCCCCTTCCTCTGGGAGGCACAGAGGGCTGCAACAATATGATGTTGAGGGTTCCCCAACCCTCAGGGACATTTTTTGGGGAGGTACAGAGGGAATGGATAGGAATGCTAAAATCATACTCCCTTGTGTGACAGAAAACCCTGCTGCATTGGTGTTAGTGGCTGACATCTAAACCAATACTATGTCCAAGGTCAGCTTCTCACCTTTCCTCCCAAGCCCTCTTGTGTGGTGTCCCTTTATACACTGACAGTGTCACATCCACCCTGCTGAACAGGCACAAATATCTGGTTTTAGACTCCCTGCCTGCTTTACTCCCCATATTCAGTGTGTGGCAAAGTTATGTCACTGTGCTCTTTACAGAACTGCAAAAATGCAGCCCTTCTCCACCCCTATGGAAAGAGTAATTCATGTCCTGGTAATCTCAACCTGACTACTGTAACTTTCTCTTCTCTGACCTCTCATTGTTGCACATCAGCTCCTCACCTCTGTCCCAAATCCTGCTGTCATTCTTCATCTCTTGTTGCTCTGACCACTTGACACTCTTCATATGGTTACACTGGGCATTCCTGGATCCAGCACAGACTGCTGATCCTTCAGAGCTCTGCATGGCCTTTCCATCCCCCATTTCTTTATCTCAGTGAGTCCCTGCTCATGACATTTGCTCCTCCTGTTCAGTCACCCAGAGACACCCTGTACTATTAAGTAACTGCACCCTTTTTCCTTTGCTTTATACCTGGAATTGTTTGTCAGAGCATCTGTCCTGCTACCTCTTATTTTATTTATGTATTTTATTTATATACCACCCTTCTTAAAGTGGTTCAGGGCAGTTTACATTAAAATCAAACGTGCAGTTAAAATTTACACACACACACACACACACACACACACACTTAAAAATTAAAACTAGCTATCATTAAAAGCCAAGCTAAAAAGATGTGTCTTGAATGCTCTCTTGAAGGCCTGAAAGGAAGACAATCCTCTCACGTCCACGGGAAGCATGTTCCACAACCTAGTGGCAACAAGTGAAAAGGCCCAATTATATGCCACCATATAAAGCAGTGGCACCTGAAGATGAACCCATCCTAATGATGTCAAATGAGTGATGGGCATCTTGTAGAGAAAGGCACTCTCTCAGGATACCCAGACCCAAGCCATTCAGGGCTTTAAAAAACGGTAATAACCAGCACTTTATACTTTGCCTGGAAATATATGGGCAGCCAGTGCAGCTGTTTAAGAACAGACATAATGTAGTCTCTCTGGGATATCTCAAAGACCAATCTGGCTGCCACATTTTAGACTAACTGAAGTTTCCAAATTACGTACAGAGGCAGCCCTACATAGAGTGCATTGCAGTAGTCCAACCTGGAGGTTACCACCTGGTGTACCACTGTTTTCTGGTCATTCTCCTCAAGGCATGGGCAACATTTCTGAATCAATCACAGCTGGTAAAAAGAACTCTTGGCCACAGCCTGAACCCAAGACACCAGTGTGAGACCTGGACCCAAGAGCACTCCCAGGCGATGAACCTGTTCTTTCTGGGGAAGTGTAATCCCACCCAGAACAAGAAGTCCTATCCCGAGTAACTCCATCTTGCTTGGATTCAGCTTCAGTCCATTATCCCTCATCTAGCCTATTACTGCCTGTAGGCAGATATTTAAGGGGCTAATGCCATTTCATGATATTGATGACAAGGAGAAATAGATTTGGGTATCATCAGCATACTGATAACACCCAGCACCAAATCCCCTGATGGCTTCACCAAGCAATTTCATGTAGATGTTAAAAAGCATTTGTAACTAAATGGAGCCTTGAGCGACTCCATATAGTAGCTTCCATTTAGAAGAGCAACTGTCACCAAGCACCGCCATCTGAAATCTACCCAAAACATAGGAGTGGAACCACTGAGAAACAGTGCCTCCTATCCTCAAATCCCTCAGGTGGTTTGAAGGCGGTGGCGGTCTCCCTTTAAGAGCGGGGAAGGGTACACTTACCCCTCGCTCCGCTTCCCCCCCACCAGCGTCCGTGTTTATTAATGCCCATCAGGACGGCAGCATACCTCCCTGCCACCCTGTTGCCCTTGTCTTCCAAATGTGACCAGAAGTCGCCGATGCGCCTAAGCGCACCCACATGGGTGCACATGCATGATGTGCACACGTCCATGCCGGCGGGTCGGCAACTTCCAGTCATATCCAGAAGATGAGGGCAACGGGGTGGCAGGAAGGTACGCTGCCACCCTGATGGGCATTAATAAATACAGACGCTGGCAGGGGAAAATGGGAGGGAGGGGAAAGTGCATCCTCTCCACTCTTAAAAGGAGGCCCCTGCCACGGTTCCATGCACATCCCTAGTAGATTGTACCGCTCCAAGCAGATTGTCCACAACCTCAGGAGTCACAAACCGAAAGTGATCCAATCTAATCTCACAAGAGGGATTGCTGGACACCTCCCTAACTGGCCCTGTAGAAATACTGGAGTCCAAACAGCCCAAATGTGAGAGATTTTGTCTGCAAACAACTTACTTCAAAACTTTCCTTTTCTATGCAGATTTTGACATAACCCGAGTCCACATTGAGCATCTATGTGAACCAAAGCAAACTAGAGAGTATTATGCTGGTCTGTGACCATAATAAATATTGATCAACTGAACTAGAGGGTACACTGTACAACTAGATTCCAGCAATGGTCATTGTCCCAGAAGACATTTGCTCCACTTTTGTATGAATACTTGTAAAATGGTACATTTCTCACAAAGTTGTTGCACATCTTTCAATGTGTCTCATGTGTACATGAGCCACACTCAACACATGCTGGCTACAACATAAAAGCATTCAAACTATTTAAGAGATGAAATCACAGCAATGAATCTAATATTAACCCATCCTACTCTTCTCTCATTCCAGTTCTATTATCCAAAGAAGGATTCCACAGGTGGGGTATTAACAGAATAAACTTAAAAAATCAAAATTTTTAGCCACCGGCTTGTCTGGTGGCTACTCGGGGATGGGCCTTCTCTGCTGCCGCCTCCCTATCTCTGCCAATTTGTAAAAAATATTTAAAGACACATCTGTTCACTAGTGTTCTCTCTAACAAAGATTCCCAGATGCTGTTGACAACAACTTCCATAATCACCAAGCAAAAGCCACCACCACAGCTGGGGACTCTGGGAGTTATACTCAACAGCATCTGGGAATCTCTGTTAGAGGGAACACTGCTGTTCACTCAGACCTTTAATTAAATACCACTTTAATTTTAATAGTTTTAACATTGTTTTAAGATATTATTTTAGAACTTTGAATTATTGTAATGTTTTAACTTTTTGCTGTCATTTATTTTAACCAATGTTTTAATTTCTCTGTTGTCATTTATTTGTTTTAACTAATGTTTTAACTTTCCTGTTTTCATTTTTGTTGTAAACCATCCAGAGACATAAGTTTTGGGCGATATAAAAATATGTTAAATAAAATGATTTTTCACCCTACTATAAAAATCCATATTCAGAGTTTCAGCAGAGAGTATATGTAGAAGAAGAAGAAGTTATCATCCTCCTATAATGCCAGGGTCACCCATTGAAATAAGATGGGTGGTAATTCATGATGAACAAGAAAAAGGACCTTTTCACCCAACACACAACTTGTACAACATGGCTCCATGAGACATGATGGTGGCCACCATCTTAGATGGTTTTCAAAAGAGATTGACAAACAAAAGGGTTTATTGGTGGCCATTAGTCAGGATGGCCAAATGGAACATCCATCTTCAGAGACAGTATACCTCTGAATACCAGTTGCAGGGGAGCAACTACAGGAACAGGCTGTTGCCATCACGCCCTGCTCACGGGCTTCCCAGAGCCAAGCCCACAGGGATGCTTAGCAGTTTCTTCCACTGCACAGGAGATTAGACTAGAAGATCTCCAGGGTCCCTTCCAACTATAACATTCTACATAGGAACTGAAACCAAAAATAGAGCTGTCATCCCTGAAAAGCATTCTCCACAAAAGTGTTAAAGAAAGAGGGGTGGGACAAGATTCCCAAGAGCAAAAGAGAATGGAAAGCACTTTCTCTTTCCCTTTCAGTCTGCACTGCACTAAAGAAACTCTACACATGACGGTGAGTTATTTAATGAGAACACTGTAGGTTAATGCAAGAGATAAGAACCAGCAAGTTGCAGCTTAAACTTTGTGACAGAGAGTCAGTTTCAGCAGCAATCTGGATAACAGGGTAAAATACCGAGTGGGCCAATCCTTTACATCTTTTTATTTTTAGAACTGGGTTAAGCCACAGAGACCACACACATTTTTTTAATAGTGTAAGTCAAATCATATCAGTAAAGAGCAGAGATGTTCCATGGAAATTTTTTCAGTTCTAGAGTTCCCTAGAATATTCAGTTTGAACATGCCTTGGAAACTGTTGCTAGGGGCAAGGTCCCGCTTGCCCTTCTACAACACGCACAACCCTCCCTCATTAGGAAAAACTGTTCACAGCCTCTAACTGCAAGAAGAGTTTCAGTTCACATTTACTTATTATACCTATTGTCCACATTAGTGCATCTACTGTGCATGCAAAAGATGTACAGAACACTAGCTTCCATAAGTTCCATTGCTTCAGAAATCACATCACATTTTGGTAGTTATCACTGTTTTTGGAAACTAGTCACAAGAGTCTGCAGCAGTGTTCCAACAGGGATTCCCAGATGTTGTTGACTAAAACTCCCATAATCCCCAGCCAAAGGCCACTGCAGCTGGGGATGCTGGGAGTTGTAGTGAACATCATCTATCACTAACAAGGTTATTATTATATTATTATTATTATTATTATTACATTTATATCCTGCTCTTCCTCCAAGGAGCCCAGAGCGGTGTACTACATACTTGAGTTTCTCTTTCACAACAACCCTGTGAAGTAGGTTAGGCTGAGAGAGAAGTGACTGGCCCAGAGTCACCCAGCTAGTTTCATGGCTGAATGGGGATTTGAACTCGGGTCTCCCTGGTCCTAGTCCAGCACTCTAACCACTACACCACACTGGCTCTTTCATGAAACTGCTAACAAATAAGACTTATCTTAACAGATGCCCAATGATGTTGGTGTTAAACCTCTAATGCCCCCATGGTGTACAGACCTGTTAAAAATACCTTGTGTTGTGAATTTCAAGCGTTCCAGTTTCCTATTGATAAGCCAATTTATTCAATGTGCCACTGCCTATGGATTTGAACTTCTGCATATGACTATGCACTTAAATGCTCTGTTACAACCTCCTGATATTTTGGGTTTTGTATGACAAACTGAGACACTCCCAAATAGAAAAGTATTAACTTATAAGTAACAAGGGGTAAGTAGCATTTTTGAGAGAGTTTATTATCTCATCAAGGAATCATCCGAGGTACAAGACTGGTAAACATCTTCTTGGCTACAGTTTTTCCACAATCCCTGCTCCAATTATAACTTTCAAGTGCAGATGTAGAATGCAAATTTCTCAAGACAGTGTTGGCAGTTCAGCAGGACTTTTAAGTCCTGGAATTCACTGCATACAGATTGTTCAGATTTTTATAACTGTTTCCCTCATAAACACAAAACAATCTTATGTGGATTTAACCAAGACTTTATTCCAGGAACTACTCTATTTTCTCCTTCCTCTTCTGTCTGACTCCACCCCCCGCACTCTACAGGATCCCCACCAAACACCACACAAAAGATTACTAGATAGAATATAACACTATTATATTAGTACAGGCAAGTATCGTCTCCTATAACCATAACTACCACTCTGAGTTTAATATTGTTATAATTCAAACACAGGACATGCAAAGGTTGAAGACAAGCAATACAGTCATATATTATCAGTGTCATCATTTATTTTTAAAGCAGTAAAACCACCATTTTCATCATTATTTGTTTTCAATGGGAATATGATACAGTCAACAAATACTCCAGAACTAACTTCTAAGTTTGGCATCAAAGGTAGATTTAAACACACACACTTACACAAAGACAAGAACAGCATACTACTTAACAGTCAGACTAAGTTACTCATGAATAGTCTTGCTTAAGTAACAGAAGTTAGTCAACAGTAATTTGCCCTAATTTCAACGAGACTACTCATGAATAGTGCCTGCCAGCCACCAATAGTGCTTTTCTGTCCCTTCTATACGCAATCCTATGCATGTTTACTCAGAAAATAGACCCACTGTGTTCAATGGGGCTTAGTCTCAGGAAACTGTATATAGGATTGCAGCTAAGTAGTACAATAAGACATTTCAAAATGAATTCAAGGTTCTTGACTTACAGCACAGCTGGAGCTTCTCAACTTGAAAGTCCTACCAAGTCCAATATTATTTAGATTACATATGCACACATGCCATCTCTCCCAACTTTGAAGCAGGTCATACATTAATACACAAAACAGGAACCAAACAATAAAAATAACCAATTCAACAGCAGAACAGAATCACTCTGAAAAACAAGTTTTCTATTTCTCCTGAAAGACTAAAGAGGAACAGCTCTAAAACTTTTCAAAATGATTGTTTCAAAGTACTGGAGCCACTTCAGTGAAGGCCCTGCTTCTCACCATAGGCCTCTGTACTTCACATTGTGCTAGCACATGAGGCAGGGCCTGATCTACAGATTTCAGACAGCTAATATCTCAACTATATGTGCAATTCCAACCATGTTTGCTCAGCAGGACATCCACAAACTTTAGTGGTTTCCTGACTCCAAAGCAATCACGTCTTTGGCTTCAAGCCCACATACACTTACCTTGGAGAAAACCCCATTGGATCTGAATAAGATGCTTAGGATTGGACTGCACAGCCACTATCTTCTTACAAAATAGTTCTATGTGTACCAGGATTTGTTTTGCAAGCCTTAGTACAAAATATATTTTTACTGAACTATGAATGTACATGTGCATATATAAGTGTGATCTTTCCTTCAATATATCTTAAGCATTCTTATATCGCCACACATTTAAATTAGAACTTGTGACCTTTTGGAGATTTTTTTTTTTTTTTAAATAAACTGTACTAGAGGATACAGCCCTGACACATCATACTACAATACAAGTTCTGCAGAAAGTTTTCTAAGAACTTCCTTCTACAGTTTCAGCCAACATAAACAGCAGGCTTTAATTCCATGGTCTGATAGAACAAGTAGCAGGACCACAAAGCACAAGACAACCTTTTCCTCACAATCGTCTGTCTGTATATTTATTTCTCTTAGACATACCCATCGCTAATCCCATATGTGGCAGCTCTCGCAAGAGTTCGGAGAGCTGCTGGAAAGCGATGGGGACGATAGTGACAGGAAATGGGTAGCCGGCAGGCAGGCCAGGAATTAATGGCAGCAGCGAGCAGGCAAATGCCGGTGCAGGACGGCGGGAGAGCAAGGAGGTAACGGCGGTTTAGGTGGGAGGGGAAGAGACAGCCGAGGAGGGCGGGGACTGAGAGGAAACTGTGGCGAAGGTGGGCAGGCGAGGAGGAGGAAGGAAACGGCGAAGGCGACCAGATGAGAGATCGGGCAGGCCGGAGAAAGCTATGACGGGTGGGGGGGTGGGGAGAAAGAAACGGCAGGGTGGGGAAAACTAGAGGCGCAGATGCTCTACGCCTGGCCTAGCTAGTTCAGTATTAAGATCTTAATTATTTCCTGAGATATTTTTATTTATTATTTAACACCAGGTTAACTCTTATCTCATGAGAGCTTTATTGGGAGGAAATTATCTTGAGATAAGTAACTGAGTTCTGAAACCTAACATGGTGCACTTATGTGGAAAAAATAATTTAGAAGTAGCTGTGAGGGAGCAGTAAGAGAGTTAGCAGAAAAAAGGCTGCCATACATGAGACCATTTTGAAAAGCTCCAAGTTGAGATTTCTTTATTCTAACCACTGGTTCCAAGAGAACCACAGCTCCAGAACTCCTGTAGTGGTAGCAACATGGCCAAGCACACCAGGAAGGTTGGAACTGTGGGTAAACATGGTACCCAATACAGAACTTCACTTAAGAAGATTGAAATTAGCCAGCATGTCTACATGCCTAAACAGGAAGTTAGCATCTCTCTATCTCTCTCTCTCTCTTTTTTTTTTTTTTGGAGGGGGGGCGGGAATCTGCTATTGCTGTTAATTTTCACAAGCACCATGGAAGTGGCTTACCAATAGAATGTACTGAACCAAAGAATAGTTTTGCTCCTTTCTAACTTAGGTCAACACTATTAATACACAGCAATTTCTGCAACCTGTAGCTGTAATAGGAGAAACAGATAAAAGAGTAGACTCCAACCTTCATAACTTGGGACTGGAGCATAAACACAAGGACATTAGAGGAGAACCAGTGAGGGCAGTGGGAGGAGAGCCTATCACATTTTAATCTAGATTTACCTGGATTAGCTACTATCATCAACTCTCCCAATCCTATACTCAGTAAGCAAACATATTGAAAAGTATACACTGACTTGCGTTTAACCACTTTTGACAGTTTGTACAAGAGCACAGTTAAACACATATTCAGCCAATAGCTAACTTGTTCCTAGTAATATTGAACATGCACCCCAAAAGTAGCAAAAAGGGTACGATTAACAGCCCAGTCTTAAGCATGTTTGAGGATATGCCCTAAGAAGTGTACATAGGATTAGGACCAGAAATTTACAGATAAGGTTAATATACGGTAAAGTAAAGATAGTGTGTGCTGTCAAGTCGGTGTTGACTCCTGGTGACCACAGAGCCCTGCAGTTGTCTTTGGTAGAATACCAGAGGGTCTTACCATTGCCTCCTCCCGTGCAGTATAAGATGATGCCTTTCAGCATCTTCTTATATAGCTGCTACCCGATATAGTACCAGCGGGGATTCGAACTGGCAACCTTCTGCGTGTTAATCAAGCATTTCCCCACTGCGCCACTTAAGGTGACTGCACCACTAGGTAGAGTTACAAAATTCCTAAACACAATGGAATGAGCAAGCTGTACAGCGATTGACACATGTGACGATCCCACATGGATTGTTTCACAGCAGTTGTGTCTTCCCAGCATGTGCACATGCAGCAAGACCCAAGTTTGAAAGGTCATCACATCACACAAGTTGCACACTAGAATTCCTATAAAGAAATGCTTTTGATGCAGGGATTTTGTATTGTTTGAGCTCAGGACAGTAGCAGCAGACCCTGAGAGTGCATCACTGTAAGACTGGCAGTAGCTGAAGTAGTTGCACAGCAGGGGATTACAATGGAAGCTAGGGAAATATGAAAAGAATGTTATCTGGGAGAAATACACCAAGGTGGGATTTCAGGATGGGATACAAACAACAAGGAGGTCTAGTATAGGGAGCGGCCAGCAGTTCTAAACCAAAAGGTGCCAACTTGTACCAAGGGCGTAATGAGGCTGGAGTGGGCCCAGAGACAAAATTTTAAAATGGGCCCCTCGCTGATACACACACACTCACTTCACATGTGACTTGCCTCTGGGGGGCCCCTCGAGGCATGGGGGCCCCCAGGCAGCCACCTCCCCTTGCCTAATGGTAATTACACCCCTGAATTGTACATTTGTCTGGGATTCAGAGCCAACAACCTGGAAATCCCACATACACAAGAACAGATGTAGCACTTAAGCAGCAAGAGGAGTGCTATTTGCACATACTCAGGGGCACGTGTGAATCACAGGTTTCGCAGCCAAACCCTCCAATAGCTCAAGTTAAGTGCCAGTTAGGAGCGTAAAAGCTGTAAAACTAGTCAGAGAGACGAAGGGTTTCGACTTTCTGCAAGAAAGATGGCAACAATCTCAGATGAGAGGCCGGACGTTTTGAAGGATACTGCCTGACCAGAAAAGTACAACGAGAAAGGGGGCCGAGGGGGCAGGGGAGACTGAGCTGGACTAGCATTCTGACCATCTCTCTACCCCTACGTGTGTAACATAGTCCGGTGGTAAACGAGCAGCGGAAGCTGGGAAAAGCTTGGCTTTTTCACAACGGGCAGATTTAAAGGAACAGAAGCAGGAACCGAAAAGACGCTGGAAGATAGTGCTGGCAACCCTAAATGAAGTCCCAGAAGCGACCAAGCGGGTCAGGACTTGAGGAGGGAAAGGGCTGCTGCGGGGGCAGGAGGAGGCCTCAAAGGAAGCTGGGATCAGAAGACGCGAAGTTTGGAAGAGCAGGGCGCGCAGCCGAGAGAGCCCCAGGCGCTGGGAGGAGCAGACAGGGCAAGAACAGAAGGAAGGTGCCGGGAGGGAGGAAGCGCCACGAGAGGGATCGGGGTACGGGACACCTGCGCCCTAAGTCCACGGGTTTCTCTTCCTTGTTTTATCATTGTCTCCCGGCAAACTCCCACCCACAAAAAGTCCGCGTAGAACCCTCTTCCGCACCCACCAAGGTTGCCAGTCCAGGCAAGCGACACTAGGAGTGGAGGAGCAGCTGAATGGGCGGCCGACGTGGCTAGTCCTCCAGGAGCCATCGCTAGCAGAGAGGCCGTCCAAGGACCCTCAGCCACTGCTGCAGTCAGCCCCGGGTACGCCCGCCTACACACAAGCCCTCCGCAGCTAGGCGCGGTTCAGTCCAAGCTCCGCCCTCTCGCCGCCTATCTGAGGCTGAGTCCCGCCCGCTGTGATGGACTGAGCATGCTCGGCCGCTGTTGCTGTGCTTCTGCAGAGTGAGCAGATTTACTCGATTATTAGGAGTGCATGCTCCGAAGGAAAAGGATTTTGGTGTTTTTAAAAAAAAATTAAAGAGATTGAGGAAGCAACAGGCAGGAAGCAGCCTAGGTTTTGCCACTGTCAAGACAGAAGAGCTTTCTTTCTCTTGATTTATTTAAAAACAACATAAATCTTGTGGCATCTAAAAGAACTAACACGTTATTGTGACATAAACTTTCGTGGACTACAGCACGCTTTATCAGATGCATCTGAGTCATCAAATGCATCCGATCGAGTTGGCTTTAGTTTAGAAAAGCTTATGTCATAATAAATCTGGTGGTGTTCAAAGTACCTCAAGACTTTTCTTGTTTTTGCTGCAATAGACTAACGCAAGTCTGTCTGTGGAGGTAGGTCTGCGTAGTAGCAGTTGTATAACATCTTTTTTAGAACCAACTGAAAGACAAAAACTAATGAGGTAGCTTTTGAGTTTCACAGAACTCTTTCTCAGGCTGTATGTTAAGAGGTGGGGAGCGTGGGAGAGCAGGGGGAAAGATGCTATTGGTTATAAGCATGGTAGTGACCCATCTTCAATCAGTTTTTTGTCTTGCTTTGAATCTACAAAGCGGTAGATCTCAGCTCTGTGGATTGAGTTGAAGACTACAGTACTTAGAACATAAGAACAGCCCTGCTGGATTAGGTCCAAGGCCCATCTAGTCCAGCATCCTGTTCCACACAGTGGCCCACCAGATGCTGCTGGAAGCCACAGGCAGGAGTTGAGGGCATGCCCTCTCTCCTGCTGTTACTCCCCCACAACTGGTACTCAGAGGCATCCTGCCTTTGAGGCTGGAGGTGACCTGTAGCCCTCTGACTAGTAGCCGATAATAGACCTCTCCTCCAAGTAGGCATGAAGTGACACAATGAGGAAATTTACTCAAAGTATTCCCATTGAAATTAAAAGGGATTTTATTTCAATGGGACTACTTTGAGTAAATGTCCTCATAGGCATTATGCTTTCCTTCTTTCATACACCAAGCCTGAGGGCACAGTTCCATTCAGATCTCAGCCTGATTATACAGTTGTTAGTAGTAGTAGTTGTTGTAGTATTTATTCTATTTCTATACTGTCCTTCCAAAAATGGCTCAGGGTAGTTTACACAGGGAAATAATGAATAAATAGGATGGATCTCTGTCCCCAGAGGGCTCACAATCTAAAAAGAAACATAAGATAGACACCAGCAACAGTCACTAGCAGTACTGTGCTGGGGGTGGATAGGACCAGTTACTCTCCCTCTGCTAAATAAAGAG
Source organism: Hemicordylus capensis (assembly GCF_027244095.1). NCBI lineage: Eukaryota > Metazoa > Chordata > Lepidosauria > Squamata > Cordylidae > Hemicordylus > Hemicordylus capensis. The sequence goes on along the minus strand of NC_069661.1, from coordinate 104,839,280 downwards.
AATCACCACGTTAAAAGGTGCCTCTTTGCCAAGTTAACAGGGGTTAGGCAGACCTAAGGCCACAAATCACAGGCAGAGAAGTTTCATATTGCTTGACCTCACCTCAAACACAATACTTTCCAGTGGAAGCAATTTAATTATTCAACTACAAGTCATGAATAATGACTATCTAGCCAAGATGCTCCTTTTAAAGTGAGGGTACTCTTATATTTAGCAGGGGAGAGCCAGGAGTAATGAGCAGATAGGTTCAAAGAACCCAAGGGCCCCCAGCTCCACCCCTCCCTAATCTTCCTCACTCCAAGGGGCTGCCAGGGAGAGGGGTGAACACAGGCCCCCTGTCCCCTAGCTACGCCCCTGGGGAGATCATCTGGTCCTATTCAAACTCAGCACAGCCTCTTTATAGTGGCTCTTGCTGGCTACTGTCTATCTTGTGTTTCTTTCTATCTTGTTTGAACCCTTGTGGGGACAGGGAACTATCTTACTATTACCATATTTACCCAAGTTGAAGATGACTCTGAATTTAAGATGGCCCTCTTCAAATATAGACAACTGTGTATTTGCCTGAAAAGGAGACAACTCTGAATTTAAGATGAGCCCAGATTTCTAACATCAAAAAGCATAGAAAAAACCTAGTGTTCTGTTCAGCTAAATACAGTATTCTTTTTCTATATAAACCACTTTGAGAACATTTTAGTTGAAAAGCAGTATGTAGCTGGGTATATACTGCAGGGTATTCAGCTTAAGCTTTGCACAGGCCTAATAAACAATTAGTCAGGAAGCCACAGTTAGGGTTAATGGGAGCCACCATTGGTGCCGCAGCCTTGCAATGAAGAACACTATCCTATGGTGTGTTGGGATATTTTTCTGGGTGCACAGAATGTGAATTTTTGGCACCTACAGAAAGATATATGTGGATGGGGCCCTATTGGGCATGTCTCGCTACAGTTATGTTGGTTATTGTTGCCTTGCAGGCCATGCAGCTTTACCTATTATATACATATAGGTGAATCATTAACTTTTAATCTTTTCTAAGTACATAAAAGCTATAAAACGCAGGAGAATGTAAGCCCCCAGTTTAATATGTTTGTTGATTTGCCTCAGCCATGCACAGAAGGAATGCAGTTCTGCTATGAGCAAGCATCCATTTGCTTACTTTAGCCAATCCCCCGAACTTCAGCAATCTGCTGATGTTTGATTTTACTACTATTCCCTGGATATATGTGGGATTTTGCATAGTGCAATGATGCAATTAAAACTCCTTTAAAAACATCTTAGGAAATAAATACTATTCCGCGAAGCCTTGGAAGGGTAACTGCCTATCGATATGCAAACTGTTAGCTGGATCTATAACATTATATATATGGAGAGTGAGTAGCAGATCGCCATGCTATTGAAAAATCATTTTCCCTAGAATAGTTCACTGTAATGGATTTGTATAGGCCCTTGACATAAAAAGAAACCTCTATTCCAAAATACATTTTCAATGCTATCTCTACTACCTAACAAGAAGGGGTTTTGCTTACATTATCTTGCTGTTTACACATTCCTTCAACAGTTTTTGTACCAAGAGAATTAGTTTGAAAAGTTATATATATATATGCTAAAAATGCCTCTTAAGATTAGATTTTTTTTTAAATGTATGTAAGCAATGCCTTTTGCATTAAATTAGCTTCCTGTGAGACATATGAGGTTCTGTGGCTATAGGCCTCAGAAGCAAGATATCTCTAAATATCCATTTCAGGGGAGCAACAGCAGGAAAGAGGGAGTTACCAACAGTCCCTTATTAGCAGGGACATCCCTTATTTCAGCCCCAAATTGTCTGTTCCTTATGGGATGGCATTTGTCCCTTATTTTCAGCTAATGGGAAGAACCAATTGCTCAGTCAGCTCAAATGAGTTATTTTCACTAATAATGAAATAATTAATGAGCTCCAACTCCTTTCCTTTCTCCTTCCCTACCAGAGCACTTTGTGGTTCTGGTGGGGTACAGACTTAGGGTAGCCGGCTTAGGGGTGCCAACAGTCCCATATTACAAAACATTAACAGTAGGGATGTGCACAAACCTGTTTGGAGGCCCTTTTATGGGTCTCCGAACAAGTTCGAAAGACTGGTGAATCGACTGGTTCGAAGACAGGGAGATACCTTTAAGGACTGTGGAGAGTGTACTTACCCCCCCCACACACACACACACAGCGTTTTCCCCACCGGTGCTGCAGTTTAAAAGAGCCTGGCAGGGTGGCAGTGTACTTCCCTGCCTCTCCGTTGTCTCCTTGGACCGGAAGTATCCGATGTGTGTGCGAGCGAGCAAGACATGCGCACACGTGCCTGCTACTTCCTGTCACTTCCGATCTGAGGAGGAAACAGGGTGGCACAGAGGTACGATGCCTCCCCACCAGACTCTTTTAAACTGCAGCGCTGGTGGGGGAAATGTGGCGGCGGGGGTTAGTGCACCTTCCCCAGTCCTTAAAGGTATCCACAGTAGCCGGTTCCATGCACATCCCTAATTAACAGTCATCAATGATTGGCCAACTTAGCATTATCCAGGTATAAGGATCATTAAAAACATGCAAAGGATGACTACTGGATAGTGCTCACGTGTGAAACCTATTTTTACTGGCTAACACTTCACTTTCTAGAAAACAAAATTACATCACACCCAGTTTGGCTAACCATGGTTATATCGATAAGCAGAGGAGAAGCAATATAAGTTGTAACTTATACTGTATTTTAAGTTGAAAGTGGTAAAAACACATACAGCACCCAGGCTCCCAAATTACTCCACATACTCCCTGGCTCATGTCCCTTATTTGAGCAGTGGAATGTTGGCAACCCTAGAGAAGGCATGTCCTCACCTCTTGCCTGTAGGCTTCTCAGAGGCATCTCGTGGGCCACTGTGTGAAACAAGATCAGGGGCGTTGCAAGGTTGGAGTGGGCCCAGAGGCAAGATTTTAAATGTCCCACCGCCCACTGAAGTTCAGCTCATGAAGTAAAGAAATCTTAAATGAGGCTGAATAGTGGTAACAAAAAGCATAGTAAAGTGTGTGTGTGTGTGTGTGTGTGTGTGTGTAACCTATGTGCCACAATAGAACATCATCCTAAATTATTTTTTTAAAGATTTTGTAAATTGTGGAAGATGCAAGTCATTTAATGGTACTAGAGAAAGACATGCTGTTCTGGTAGCTCCAGGTCTTAACACTCACATCAATTTCTGAGGATGAATACAACTGAAGGAATCCCGGGTGGGTGTGCGGCTGGGGGAGTCAGTCATGTGACTTGCCTTTGGGGGGCCCCTCAAGGCAGTGGGCCCCCAGACAACTGTCTCCCCTTGCCCTAATATAGTTACGCCCCTGAACAAGATACTGGACTAGATGGGCCTTGAGCTTGATCAAGCAGGGCTGTTTTTATGTTCTTATGAGTTTATGTTAGCTCTGTGATAAAGTTCAGTTGGGCTGATAGATAATGACTTGCTTAAGGCTATCAGGGGCTAAGCAGGGATTTGAACCCAGTTCTTCATAGCCCAAGTTCACCTTTCTACCCACTACTTCATAATGAACATTTCACATCACTTCACACTCCGTGCTAGGACTGACTATAGATTTCTTTAAGTATTTTGATTCTAATTATTTCCCTTCCATTTCAACCAACTAAATAAAAAGATTTAATAAAAATATTTAATGAATATGTGTGACATTTTTACTTAAAAACAAACATGGTTTTGTGGCACCTAAAAGACAAAGGCTGAGATACTGAGGAAAATTACACAAAGTAGTTCTGCTGAAATTAAACAGACAAATTAAGAAATCCTCACCTTGTTCTTTTAATTTCAGTGCGACTACTTTGTGTCATTTCCCTCACTATGTCAGTCACATTTATTGTGCCATAAGTTCTCCTGGACTAGAATCCACTTTGTCAGGTGTATGTATTCAACTGACAGATGAATAATTGTAAACAGTGGGGCCCGAAGGCAATAGAATGCATGAGCTATGGTCAGTCTGTTTATTTTGATGCAAAGCTCAAATGTATACCAAATAAGATGTCTTGCAATTCATGACTTTTTGAGCCCACTGTTTACAATTTATTCATAGACAGGCAGAAAGAGAGAGAGAGAGAGAGATGTAATTGAGGATAACTGCTTGATGTGTCTGACAAGACAGGCTGAAATCTCATGTCACTCTAAATCTGTTAGTCTGTTTGCAGCAAAAACAATATGGAGTCTTGTGACTAAAGATTAATATTTCTCTGGAATCTTAAGACAAATATTCCTTTGGAATTTTCACATTACGTTTTCTTCTCATCACTGCCTGAGAACTGAGGGCTATATCAGCTCACACAGAGCCTTGGAGTTTTGCCCTGATCCTTGATGTACAGAGTGGGCACATGGGAACAAGGAAGAGGAAAAATACCAGCCTCTTCCATTTGCATTTCAATTAGTTTTATTACTGGTACAACATGAACAACCTGAAATACTTTTCTAGCACATCTGAATGTGCCTTTCCATTTCAGGTGTTTTAAAGTGGCATGTTCTGCTCCATCAGTCTTGCACATGGTGGATCCAGTCCATTGTGGGTCTCAGCAGCAACAGATGACATCAATAGAGCTACATATCCTAAATGAGACAGCAAGATTGATCATGGGTTTTAGTTTCATAGAAAGTGGCAGGTTTGCAAGGGGTGCATCTGCATCACCACCAGCTGTAAATTTCATCAGATGCTGACATTAACTGTCCTGCAGTTGACAGCAGGAAAAGTACCCACAACTTGTCATTGTTTGTTCTGCCCCATTTACAAAACATCCCTTAATTCAGGGGTTCTCAAACTTGGGTCTCCAAATGTTGTTGGCTTACAACTCCCATCAGCCCAAGCAGGGGTTGATGGGAGTTGTAGGCCAACAACATCTGGGGAGAACCCCTGAAGGTTGAGAACCCCTGCCTTAGTGTATTTGGTATGAAATTTTTGATTGATTGATTGATTGATTGATTGATTGATTGATTGATTGAATTTATATACCACCTAATATAAAATCTCTAGGCAGCATACAGAATTAAAAACATAATACAAAATATAAACATTTAAAATTCATAAAAAGATAAAAATCATAGTAGATAAAAGATGCATTAAAATTTAAAAATTAGGGTTTAAGTTATGCCATACATTAGGCAGAACATGTGGATATGTTAACTGTGTGAATTTACTTACATAATAAGTTGATTCAGAGTACAAAAATAGTTGACATATGGATAGAATATTTGAGAGCATTTCTAGGTGACTTTTGAAAAACGTTCTTAAAAGAGAAATTCGTTTAATTTTCCTGTGATGACTTGGTAGCAATAGCAATAGCACTTACATTTATATACCGCTCTATAGCCAGCGCTCTCTAAGCGGTTTACAATGATTTAGCATATTGCCCCCAACATTCTGGGTACTCATTTTACCGACCTCGGAAGGATGGAAGGCTGAGTCAACCTTGAGCCCCTGGTCAGGATCGAACTTGTAACCTTCTGGTTACAGGGCGGCAGTTTTACCACTGCGCCACCAGGGGCTCTGTGTGTACACAGGGGCTTAGCTATAACTGACCAAGGGCTTGGGGGGAATGTTCTTAGGCTTCTGAGAGAAGTGGGGCCCAGTGGCTGAGGCCCAGCTCACTATTCACTTTCCCCCTTCCACCTTCCCAACTCACTGGCATCTGTTGGCTCCTAATCAGAGAACTCATCTTGGCTTCATAAAAGACAAGGAGGTACTGTATGTAGGTAATATATACCTCAACAGAAGGTATGTAGGTAATAGGTATATATGTTTAGAAACATATTTCTGAGCCAAGAGGAATGCACACATACAACTGTATACGTGAAAGTGTCTGCTTACATGGGAAGTGTGTGATATTATTTGCACAGGAGTGAGAGTGAACATGCAGAAAACGTCCCCCACACCACCACCATATCCTTACACTTCTTACACAGGGGGAGCCCTCTTCACTGTAGTCCCAGGGCTCACTCTCCAAACTTGCTACACCCCTGTTGGGTGTGTAAATAATCCACTAGCAGGTTCTCCTGCATAAGCCCCACAATGAAATTAGCAGGACTCAGGAGCCATGTAAAAACACTACAATTCTTGGTGTGCAGAACTGGTTCAAACTGAATCGGCCCAGTTCATCTGGTTTGAACTTGAACTGAACAGGCCTTTTAAAAAGGTGTCTGGTCCAAGTTCAAACTGAACTGGGTCCGTTCTATTATAGACTGGTTTGACAGGCAATGCTTTTCAAAGGGGAATCTGATGAGGATTCCCTTTTCCGCAAAAGGAGAATCCTGCCTTTAAAAGGTTTCCAAGGCCGGCCAGGGCTGGGTGCCTTACCAGCACTGCCAGCGGTTCCTCTAAACTCCAGCGTTCCCCCGCCCCCAGCAGCGCAGTCCCTGCGGTTCCAGCTTCCACAGATGAACAGAGGACATTTGTGTGACCTCCGCACATCCACTGAGGCTGGAACTGCACCACTAATGCGCAGTCCATGCTCTGTGGGGGAGCACCAGGGTTCAGAGAGGCCACCACCAGTAAGGTGCCCTCTTGCAGCCACCCTCAGCTCCCCTTAGAGAAACCTTTTAAAGACAGGATTCCTCTTTGCTTGTAAAGGGGAATCCTCACCGGATCCACCTTTACAAGCATAGCCCCTAGAACCGGGTCAAACCAGTCCAAAGCAGTTCAACCCAGTTTGATTGAACAGAACAGACCTTTGGCCAGTTGGACCGAACCGGTTCATGGACTGGCAGTTTGGTTCAAATTAGAACTGAACCACCAAAAACGGTCCCATGCACACCCCTAACTACAATGTCCTTGCATGGCTCCCATCCCATTCATTTCAATGGGGTTTGTACAGGAGCCCTTCCAAGCAGATTGACCCTTATTATTGTAAATATTTCCCCTGTGTAGCACCATTCAGTCTAGCACTGAGTTCAACAACGGCTCAATTGGCAGAACCCTTTGATAAGTGCAGTGATCAAAAGTCCTTCTACAGAAGCAAAATTAAAATTGTTACAGAGGCCTGAATTATATGTTAATTCGACCACAGGTAAAACCCTTACCTACATGCATCTTTGTGTTAGTGATATTGACCAGTTTTCCTGGCTATTCTGCCTTTCTGTTATAGTGTACCCCTGCTTCTAAGGGCTTTTTCTACTGTTTTGTTTGTTTTGCTAACCATTTTTCCCTTGCAGCTCTTTTCTATTCATGTCAAGAGAAAATAGCAGAACTACTTTATTAGCAGCTACAGAAGAGAGAGCTATGCCAAGTTCACCAGACATGAATGTGCCGACAGATTTATGAATGGCCTTGCTGGGTCAAAAATTGCAGTGAGAGTGCTAGATTAGCAGGGTCCCAGATAGCTATTTTTATGTATTAGCCCGACCCATAGACTAAGAAAATAATGAGCTTTAATTCTGTAATCTTGTACTTATGATATATGTATTACTGCATTTTACTCAAGACACCTGGCATATGTATTCCATACATAGCAATGTATTCTATTTATAGCAATCAGGTGAGGAGTGGGGTCGGCGGCAGCCTGGGCTCAGCCTGCTGCCATGGCCCCCCTATCCCCGCCCCCTGCACCAGCATCTGATGTCAGACGCAGGGAGCGATTATCCACACTCCTTGCATCTGACATCAGATGCGAGGGGTGTGTGTCTGGGGTGCGAGGTGAGGCCCCTGAGGGGCGGCGGCCAAGGTTCTTTGAACACGTTCGCTCAATGGTGGCTCCACAGCTGATAGCAATTCTGTATAGCTATTAAGCAAAATTGTAATCTTGCCCCAGTCCCCTCCTTCCTCAAAATTCCTTTTTTGAAAGACTGGTTAACCATTAGTGTCTAACCACCAAGGCTGAGGTTAAGATAACTTATTTTGAATGTCTCAGGGTACAGAAGATGTGTCTTCTTCCTCAGCAGCATCACCATAATTTAGCATCATCCACCCCATCTTCTCATCGAACCCTAGCATCTTCAGTTGCTGGGAGAAACCTTGATCTGGCCAAACAATTAGTTTCTCTGCAACTTTGGTAATGAACTCTTTCTGCTCCCCCTCCCCTCCTCCCTTTCCCCTTCACCTGCTAGGTAACCTGCTTGAATTCGAGTTAGGTAAAGTAGCTTTGCTTGCCAGGACCTTATAACTATTGTACCTCACCAAATCTATTTCCTTAAGTAAAATCATAAAAGGCATTTCTAATCTGGTTCCTTGTACCTCCTCACACATCCAATGGGAAGGTCGCCTCTAATTCGGGTATTGCTTGCATACCAGTCCATAGGATTGGAATGAGTAGATAAGTCTCCCCAAAGGGAACAGACCACTTTCCTATTTATAATTTGGGATCCTTGGCCAGGTAGTTAAGTCTTCCCAGAGGAAGCAAACCCCATGCCTACCCAGTTGGAAAGAGTCTAGGCTTGGTAGATAAGTCTTCCCAGAGGAAGTAAGACCCACACCTTAAAAGAATACAGTTGGTAAGTGAAGCCTCCTCTGTGCAAAAGGGTAGGTAAGTCTTCCTGAAGGGAGTAAGCCCCTTGAACACTCTGGGAGGTGGTTACAGCCCAATCAACAGAGCTGGTAAGGACCTCCAGGTGCTCCTCCTTTGGACAAATCTCCCCAGAGTGAATAGATGTCTGACAGCCCAAGGAGCGAGGATCAAGGCCAGCCATTTGGAATCATCTTAGTCAGTCTGATGTCCCACTGGTGAAGCTTGTGTGCTATCCAGTCATCCCTCGCCAACCGTGGATTTCCAAATTGTGATTTTAAGAGGAGAGGAGGGAGGAGAGCTGGTCTTGTGGTAGCAAGCATGACTTGTCCCCATAGCTAAGCAGGGTCTGCCCTGGTTGCATATGAATGGGAGACTTGATGTGTGAGCACTGCAAGATATTCCCCTCAGGGGATGAAGCTGCTCTGGGAAGAGCAGAAGGTTTCAAGTTCCCTCCCTGGCTTCTCCAAGATAGGGCTGAGAGAGATTCCTGCCTGCAGCCTTGGAGAAGCCGCTGCCAGTCTGTGAAGACAATACTGTGCTAGATAGACCAATGGTCTGACTCAGTATATGGCAGTTTCCTATGTTCCTATATTCCTAAGTATCTGCAACTGGGAAATTATGGCAGGTCTCACCAACCGCAACCCGGGTATCTGAAATTTGGTGAATCTTTTGGTAATTTGGTGGGGGGTCAGAGGGTGATTTCTGGGGCTCAGGGGTGATATTCAGGGGTTCAGGAGTGATTTTTTCCCCTATTTTTAATTGTATTTTGCAGTCTTTTTAGGGCTGCAATTCCCCAACCCCTGTTTCCCATTGGTTTTCATGCCTTACCAATCACAAATTCGCCAGCTGCATGGTTTTCCCGGAACAGAACTCTCGCGTTTAGCGAGGGATGTCTGTAGTCTGATTGGGGTGGTTGGTGAAGACCGTTGCCATAGTCCAATATTGGTTGGTAAAGCTTGGAATACAGTCTAACCACTGCAGTTAGTGAATCCCTGGCTATAGTCTGGTGCTGCATTGGTGAAGCCATTAACTATTGCTTGATCGGGAATAACCCCACAGATTGGAGCTTGGAAACAGAAAGTAAAAGGCAGAAAGCCCCTTGTGAATAACATTGGCACAGCAGCAAGTGCTGGATTTAGGCAGAACTAAGTAAGCTACAGTTTAAGACCTCATATATTGAGGGGCCTCTGAATATAAAACAAGTTGTTCTAGTAAGAACTAATCAGCCTACTTTCCTTTCACTGTCTCTACAACTGGACTAAATTTGATTCAGATTGAGATCCAGAAGTTAGATCTCTTGCACCTCAAATGTTCATGTTTCTGTCATCTTGGATCGAGGTGGATGACATCATTACAAATTACACCATTGGGGTGTCCCTGTGTGCCACTCACTACAAATGTACCTAATTTGGTTTAAATCGCTTAGACAGTCCACAAATTAGCCCTCTTGCACCTCAGATGTTCACGTGGCCACCATCTTGAACTGGAGTGGATGACATCACCATGCACCACATTATTTGGACATCCCTATGTGTCCCTACAGCTGTAGTAAATTTAGTTCAAATTGGTTAGGCGTTTCACAAGTTAGCCCACTAGCGCCTCAAAAGTTTTTGTGTCTGCCATCTTGGATTGGGGTGGATGACATCATCACAAACTATGCTGTTGATGTTTCCCTATGTGTCCCTACAACTGTACCAAATTTTATTCATATTGGTCCAGATGTTGCAAAGTTGATGTGGTGGGGCACATGCCACACAGACGCACGGACAAATAAACAGAATGCTGGGTGATCTCATAAGCCTACTGGAAAGTAGACTAAAAAGACTAACTTTCAGTTCTACCTAATGTCAAGGTATTTCTAATGAAATTAGGCTTATTGCAAGATAACTGGGTTTTTTTAGATATCAGGTTTTTTGTTGCATCTCTGCACAGTAAAAATAAAGCTTTATTATTTCTATTTTCATTGTTTTTGTCATAATAATTTTAATTTTGTAATGCCCTGGGGCCTTCTAATCTTGACATAACTTAGTGCCTCAGCATATCATAATCCACCCCCAAAAGCAGCAATCAGCATCCCAGGTAGGTGTGTCACTACCATGCTACACATGAATGGGCCCTTCTTCACACCTGACACTAAGTAATGATGACCTGGTTGCTACTAAGTGATCCTGCAGGACAGGACAATGCATCTCTGTTTGCATTTGGTTTTGATGAGATGGTGGCTTGTGCCATGTATAAATTGGGGCTTGGTTGCCCTTATAAATGAATCGTTACCTAATTTTGATAGTTAGATTATTGTAATTGTCCTCTTATGTTGTGCCATGAGACACCTAATTGCAAAACATATCATAATTATTTGTAACTGATTCACTCTGGACGCAGAGATAACGTTGCACCAACCTGTAGGATCTCTTAGTAGCAATCTTTTAGTAGTAGGTGGAGGTGTATCTCACCTCCACCTAGAGTCAGGAGCGAAGGGCAAGTTTTACCCTCACCAAGAATCTCCATCTACTATTTTTTGTCATGATTAATAGCAGCTTTAGCATTTCTTTTAGTAATTCATAGCATCTGGTAAAATAATGGGCTGCACTTCAAGACACCATTGGTCACCCTAGCCATAGGCCTGGGACACTAATGCATAAATCTGTTTGTATAACACCATCTCTTCACCTTCAAAACACTATCCCTGCTTCTGTTTCTTGGCCACATAGAGTGAATCTTGTTGGAACTGATGGGTGGGGGGCAGGCTCTTGTGTTTATCCCTACTTCGAGCTGCTTTCTGCACATTATCAGAATAAATATTTAGGACTGGTGCATTTACAAAAAGAGACAGAAAGAAGCTGGTGTTCTTCTTGGAAACCACAGCTACAACATGGAAACTCACATCTAATTGCAGATGTGGGATTGGAGAACATAGGTATCAGTAAATAGGGAGGTGCTCCAATGCGTAGATAATTCTTATCAACTCCACACATGCAGCTGCTGTAGAATGGTTGAGAGGCACCACAGACAGCAAGAGTGTGATCCTTCTCAAACTTGCAGCTCAGTTATCTGCATGCCTACTTAGAGTTTTGTACCCCTGAATTCAGTGGGATTTATTCTTAAATAGGGACCCATGTGTGACATTAACCCCTCCCCCCCTTTACAGGATCAAACAGAAGTGGGCTAGAAGTGGGATTAAAACAGGTCAGCTAGAAGAAGTCCTTTTATCATCAAGAATTAGCTGCGGAGACTCCGGATCCAGCTCGGGAGTGTGGTGTGTGCCATGCTATGTCTGTGTTCAAGTTCAGACTGTCACTTCCCCTAACTGTCTCTCTGTCTCACTTCCAAATCCTGATGTATGTGACTTTCCCAAGGCTGGAAAGAGATGACAAGAAATTAACAACCTTAATTAAGAAAATAATGTAACAAGTATTTTTGTTACATCCCTGCTCCCCTGTTGAGTTTGTCAGAAAGGATAGACTCATTAAGACTATTAGATAGTCATAATAATATTGCTCCTCTTTATAAACCATCCCTACCAGAGCGGTTTGCTTGGATCTTCCTGGTGGACATTTAGGATCTTTTGGGGAAACAAATATTTGCTTATTGGTTGATTGCTAGGGAAGAAGAATCAGAAGGGGGCGGGATATAATATATGAACAGAAATCTGCAAAACTGGAAGAAGACAAATGGATAGAAGAAGAGCTCATAGCCTAGCACAGGTCAACCTTCAGCTCCTTCTGCCCCTTTCCTCTGGAGTGTCCTCTTTTCGACACCGGACACAAGTCAAGGCAGGGTAGTTGGGGTTGCAGGACCCTGGATAGTTCCCAGTGAGCAACTTGCTCTGACAAAAGCCAGGGGTGGAATGGGATCTTAAATACCAGGCTCAAGACTACTACTCCCAGGACCTGCCTCCCTGGCAAATCTCCCAGAGGTTTAGAGGGGCAGTCCACTGGCTTGGATTCGAACATTTCTCCATCAAGTCTCTCCAGGCCCATTGCTAGCACTGTTGTGCAGGCTGCGGGGAGCATGAGGTACATGGTGCAAAAGAGGTCAATTGATGAGCTCAGGCTCCCAGCTGGCAGCTCAAGCATCAGCCTGGTATCAGGGCTTAAGGCTGGGCCTGGGTTGGCCATGCCTGCATGGAAAGCTTCCTGGGAATCTCATGTGCACTACTGTGGACTCTTTGAAGAAAGGGTGGTGCATATGTTTAAAAAACGTTTAACACCTACAGTCAAAACACAATGATTGCCCAAGCAAATGTAAACAGTACTCTTCAATAGTAAAAGAAAGAGAGAGTGGGAGGGAGGGCGAGTGGTTTGGGTATTTTCACATTATCTGAGTTGTTTCTAAATAGATTCTAGCTTCTTCAGCTGAAGGGCCTTATGCCTGAGGTTAATATAGTTGTGCCTGAGGAGGGCCTTCTGGTTATGCCTGAGGAGGGCCTTCTCTGTAGCTGTCCTTCTTCTATGGAACACCCTCCCCACCCCAAGGGTGGCTTTCAGCCCCCTCCTTAGTGGCTTTTAAAGCCCTTCTCAAGACCTACCTTTTTCACCAGGCTTTTGCCCTTTATATATATATGTTATTGTTCACCGGCTAGAGTCTTTGGAGGAGGCAGTATACAAGAAATTTTTAATAAATAAATAAATAAAATATGAATATAGGATTGGTTCTGATGAAGTCATCAGTAGGAAATAAGTCAATATTTCTGTAGGAAATCAGTAGGAGGAATAAGTGATGTTTAGCAAAGTGCAATCTTGAATTTCCAAACCTCCTGCAAAAAAGGATAGGGCTCCCAGTCTTGTTCTCTCATTTGTTCTGATGTAATTTTAATGTGGCCAAAAAGCAAACATGAAAGCTCTTGCTAATCGACATTTCTACATTTCCTCTGAGACAAGAGCTGGAGCGGCAAAGTTATGAAGTCAGAAAATATGGCATGTCTCTTCATTGTGCCAAATGAACGGAAGATGCTGACAATAAACAAATGGCCTCTTAATGTCACACATTAGTGCATGGAAAAGTAAATAATCCAGACACTGCCAGCAACACAAAATAATGGATGTTTGGTGTAGTGCAAGGACTGGGAATCAATCCCAGAGTGGGACTTGAACTGACTTTGGGTGAGGGCTGAGTCTATGCCACGTTATTCATGGTTGGTGAGGGATGGGACTGAGAAGAAATCAGGCACATAAGCACTTTGTCCAATTGCTAGAGGTTCACATGTCCTGCTTTTTAAGCTGGCCCCAGGACCAGCCCTAACATGAGGAAGAGTGAAGGGAGATGCTTCAGGAAGGAGAATGAGGGCCAGTTCTCAGGGGCGGCACAGCAGACCACCCAGCATTCCTTTCTCCCCTATGAAATGTCCTGCAGAGGAAGGAAACTGGGCTGTACTGCTTTTCCCCTTCCCAATACAAAGAAAAAAAGGGGAAAGATGTGGAAGACGGAAGGAATTCGAGGTGTGATTATTAATGCAAAAGAAAGAGAAAGGAAAGGGAATGGAGGAGAACCATTTTGCGCTCTGCTCTAAGCATCAAAAGGTCATGGGCCAACAAGGCCTATCAAATTATTTTGCCACACCAGTGAGGCAAAACTAAAAGACCTATTGACTGAACCCCAAACCAGAGCTATTGTTTTAATTTACTTATTTGTTTAAACTTTTCTACGCTGCCAGAGCAGCCATCAGGCTCTCAGGGAGGTCAACATTCATCAATATAATATATATTCCAACTGCAAACTGAATGAAACAGCATTTGATGAGGCTGACTGGTTCAATTGCTTCATGGCATCCATGCAGCTGACCTGGCACATTCCTTTAGAGCAGCATAATGTCTGGCTTAGGCCCTCTTTTAATTATAAAATGGACATACTCAACATTCTGCTTCATAAGTGTTGCTGCTAAAGTACTTCCGAACATTTTCAGACAAGTAAGATAAAGAGGCTTGAAAGTTCTGACAAAGCAGGGTGTTTTGTCTGCTGGATAGAACTCGAAAACTGGGAAGCAAAGCCCACACTACTGCTTGCTTTTTGGCTTCAAGCCACACACTTGTGACCCATTATAGCCCTAATGCAGAATGACAAACTGGCAGCTCCTGGACAACATCTGCCCCCTGCTGGCAAGTCATCCAGCCCCTCCACTACGCACTCCATTAAAGGGGTTGCTTCTACCTGATGAAATGGTCGCAGGTCAGTACCAAGGAAGGGAGAAGCATAGCCTCACATGCTTGATTTAACCAGCCAGTCCAGTCCCTGAGCTAAGGGAATAGCATTACCTTGTTCAAAAGTAGCACCTGATGTGCTGCATCTTCTCCAGCCTCCAGGAGGCCATCTTGTTAGGAAATGAGAGACTGCCTTGCAGACCTTTGCAAAGACTTAGGGGCCTCTGGAGCAATCTACCATTTTCTGCTGGGAGGAATACATGCTGGTTGCATAAGAAATGGTCCACTTCTAGCTAGGGTTAGATTACCCCTAAATCAAGTTGCTTCCAGGGAAATGACACTATCTCACAATGAGTACCTCCATCTTGCTGAATCCAAGCAAGACGGAGGTACTCGTTGTGGGAGGTTGAGACTTAGGAAGTGATTTAGATCATCTGCCTGTCCTGGATGGGTTTGCACTCCCCCTGAAAGAGCAGGTATGTAGTCTGGGAGTACTTCTGGGCCAAACCCCTCCCTGATCTCTCAGGATGAGGCAGTGGCCAGGAATGCTTTCTATTCCAGCTACATCCATTTATTAAACATGAACAGTATTAAAACGTGCTAAATGAATACGTCATCACAGCTCTGATCCCCTAGGAAATTGGCTTGGAGGAATCTATACCCTGCATGAAGAAGTTGGCCATCCTTGGCCCAGGAAGGTCTAGGCTAAGAAGCATTGGAAGACACAGATCTGCCACTGTCACACATGCAGTTTAGACCACAGACTTCACAACTGAGAGATCTGAATCTTAAGTCCCACCATCTCACCAGCCATCACCATTTTTCTGAAAGCGCCCAACTGGGAAGACCAAATAGATGCAATTTAAGGCCTCCCAACAACTCCAAGTGCACTACAGATGCACTTGGAGCATCTGTACAAGGAGGGGCTGATTTGTAAAGATGAAATTAAATTCTCTTCAGTGCTTTTAAAAGTTTGGTTTGCTGTACAATTTCTTTAGAAAAAAATGGAAGTAGTCACAGAAATACTTAAAACTGTACAATAAGGTGAAAGAGCAAATTGTGGAATATATGTATGTGGTCTTTTAGTAGAGCTCACTAAATGAGAAAAGGTGAAAAAGCAAATTGTGGGAAATATGAGTTTCTGTTAGTAGAACTTACAGAAATTAGAAAAGTATAACAAATAGCTGGGGAAAATGTAACATTTAACATTAAATGTAACATTTAACAAATGTAATATGTAACATTTAGTTAAGAGAGAGGACATATTGTTGTTCATTGCTTGATTCAACATCAAGTGGTGGTTTGCATTGTAAATACACCATAGATGTTAACACTGTAGACAAAAATATCCTATGTCTCATCTTATCTTATGAAAAACATTGCTTTTCAGTGGGATCAGTTCACAGATTTAGCTCCAAGTTGACACAAGTTTAAATGAAAGGCTCCAAGGATGTGGCGGGGCGGGGGGCGGGCGCTATGTGTTCCTGGCCTTTCTTGAACCCAGAATTACAAGATGGAACAGACAAGGTCAGCCTCAGAGTAGGCCGGGGAAGAGGTTACTTCATCACCTCAGCCCTCCTCCTGGCTTTCTGCATCCAGCCAGTTCTCTCTCCAGGGGAATTTCCAAGCCCCATGCCCGAGAGCAGCCCTCATTATTGGTTGCCTTGGCTTTAAATGCCCCAGTACAGCACTGACAGGGCTTAAAGCCTACTCCAAGCCCTGCCTCATTCCTGGTCTCATTTCCAGCTTCTTGCTACGCCCAACATGACTCCATGTTGGCTCCAGTTGCCCCACTGGAGCTGTCCCCTACCTTGTCTGTTCAACCTCACTGGGACCAACCAGCCCGGAATCATTTCGCCCCCGCTCTCTTTGTGGGAAGACCGAAGCCCCAAAGGAGGGATGATGCACTGTCTGCTGGACTCCACAGGGCCATGCAGGCAACCGGGTAAGGTGGAATTCCAACATTAAATAACTGATGATGTGCATGTATGGATCAACCCAAGGGATCACTTGAAATCACAAGTCTTTTGTAATCACAGTAAGATTTTCCTTTTCTTGAGTTTTCCTCTTTGCCTTCCATGCACAGTAGTTACCAAACTAGATCTCCATATCCACTTGGCATAATACCTGTAATAGTTTTTCAACTGATTTATTTAAGAAGCAAATCAAGAACTTAGCTAAGCTGCTTGTTCAAAACTACAGGAAGCTCTTGATTTTATGCAGGGGGGAACGTTTAAGGCAAAGGAGATCTGCAGTTGCACTGTTAGGAGACCATTTGAGTGTGAGGAATGAAGCAGTTGCTGTTTCAGTAAACTGGTTGATTGAAAAATGAGCAGCCTACACCGTGTGCTGGAATCATACAATGGGCATTGTTTCCATGAGAAAAACTTATAGTAGTTTTTCATCCTTCCAAGAATAATTTTTTGGGGGGGGGGGGGGATGCTACAAAGGAGGGATCATAATCCAATGCAGAGCATACATTCTGCATGTCTAAAGTGCTGGATTTAATCCCTGGTATTTCCAGTTGAAAGGATTGTAGGGAGTATTAGTACATACAGATACCCTCTCAAACAGTAGTAGTTTGCTTCAGCAGTAAAATACGTAATTCTGAAGTAGTACTTGTTACTGTGTTTGGCAGAGTGGGAAATACACAACAGGAGTGCTTTACTAGTACTACTGCTCTTTGAGAAGCAATCATACCCTAAAGAGCAGTGTAAGGAAATGCTATCACACTCTGGGGAATCACTGCCAATTGCAGCAGACAATACTGGACTAGGTGGGCCAGTGAAAGCAGCATTGTGTGTGTGGCTTTCAGTGCTGCAAACATGATTTGAATTACAGCCTTACACTATCAAATGTTAGTTATGTATTCAGAATTCCATCCCATCATATCCCAATTAGTTTGATTGGGCACAACACAGTGCACATTTGAAGATCTATGCTCTGGCACTGCGGGCAGCAAAGAAGCAGTTCTTTTCTGCCTGCATTGCTTGAGCAAATTCATGTCCAGCTGAGTTGTCTTTGAATCTCTCAGATTCGGGCCAAGCTGGATTCCACAGTTATTGCAGAGTCTACTGTGGAGGTGTCCAGCAACTCCTCCTATGGGATTAGTTTGGATCATTTTTAGTTTGTGACTCCTGAAGAAGTGGACAAACTGCTGCGGACTGTGTGTCCTACAACCAGTTCTCTTGACCTTTGCCCAACTTGGCTTATTTAATCTGATAATCATATTATCAGAGAGGGTCTGGTAAATATTACAAATGCTTCTCTGAGGGAGGGCAGGATGCTTTCTTGTCTTAAAGAGGCTATTATTAGACCACTTTTGAAGAAAGCTGCACTGGATCCCTTGGAATTAGCTAATTACAGACCTGTTTCTAATCTTCCATAGTTGGGCAAGGTGACTGAATGGGTGGTGGCCTCTCAGCTCCAGACAGTTTCACATGGTTTCTAGACCCATTCAAACTGGCTTTCGTGTGGGCTGTGGGGTTGGTTGGCCTGATGGATGATCTCCAACTGGCTATCGACAGAGGGAGTGTGACTCTGCTGATCCTTTTGGATCTCTCTGCAGTTTTTGATACCATCGACCATAGTATCCTTCTGGACCACCTAAGGGAGGTGGGATTGGGTGGCACTGTTTTACAGTGGTTCCGCTCCTACCTCTCTGGTAGATTCCAGATGGTGTCACTTGGAGACTGTTGTTCTGCAAAGCAAGAACTAAAGTGTGGAGTTCCACAAGGCTCCATACTGTCTCCAATGCTCTTTAACATCTACATGAAACTGCTGGGAGAGATAATCAGGAGGTTTGGTGCCGGGTGTTATCAATATGCTGATGACACCCAGATCTACTTCTCCATGTCAACCTCATCAGGAAATGACATATCTTCCCTAAATGCCTGCCTGGAGGTGGTAATGGGCTGGATGAGGGATAACAAATTGAGGTTGAATCCAGATAAGACGGAGGTACTAACTGTGGGGAGTTGGGACCCAAGAGATGGTTTAGATCTGCCTGTTCTGGATGGGGTAACACTCCCCCTAAAAGATCAGATATGTAGCTTGGGAGTGCTCCTGGACCCAAAGCTCTCCCTGGTTTCTCAGGTTGAGGCAGTGGCCCTGAGCAGTTTTTATCAGCTTAGGCTGATACATCAGCTATGTCCATTTCTAGAGGTTGATTGATTTCTAGAGGTTGATCCTAAAAGGCAGTAGCTATCCACCACTTCAATATCTTCATTATCAATTCTGAGGCTGGTTGCTGTACCCATTGAGATTAGTTTAGTTTTCTTTATATTTAGTTGTAGTCCTATTTTTTTCACTGTGCTCCTTGCCCTTTATTACTAGAGCTTGCAGATCATCCACATTCTCACTTATCAGAGTGATGTCATCAGCATAGCACAAGGTAAATGACCTTAAAACCGTGTACATATGCTGCTAACCTCCAGGCTTGACTACTGTAATGCACTCTACGTGGGGCTGCCTTTGTACGAAGTCTGGAAGCTACAATTGGTACAGAATGTGGCAGCCAGATTGGTCTCTGGGATAACACGAAGGGGCCATATAACACTGGTTTTGAAAGAACTGCACTGGCTGTCAATATGTTTCCAGGAGAAGTACAAAGTGCTGGTTATTACCTATAAAGCCCTTAATGGCTTTGGTCCAGGACCGGGCTTTCTCTGTGACTGCCCCAGAGCTTTAGAATATGCTCCCTGCTGACATAAGAGCACCTCTTTCTCTGTTTGTTTTCAGGAAGACCCTCAAGACTCTCCTGTTCTCACAAGCTTTTAATTCGAATTCATTTTAATGATTTTAATTGTTTGAATAACTGTTTTATACTATTGTTTTTATTGTGTCTCATATTTTAATCTATGTTGACTTTTATATATTTTTCAAAATTTTGTACACTGCCTAGAGATGGACATATCAGGCGGTATAAAAATATGATTGAATTTGATAATGAATGAATGAATGAATGAATGAATGACTTGGGCATATCTCAAAACTCCAAAGGCAAGGACATAAAAATAAAATTTTGCACCTTTTGACTCAAAACATCAGAGTTCTATATCCCACCAAAGCCCAGCAGATGGAAAATACCAGCTGCAAACCCTGTTCCAAATCTAAAGTGCAAAAATAATAGAACTGATGTGGTTTGGCCCTGAAACTGTGGGTCAGTTCAAACAATATGCCTGGGTCGGTGCCTGCCCCATACAGTTAATGATGTGTACGAGCACATCCTATTCCCATTCCCAGTGTGCTCTTCTCTTTCTTTCAGTTGGGGGTGGGCATTATTAGATTGTATGCGAGGAGGCAGTTTGGATGAATCGTCCCCAGGATATTTAGTAGTACTGTTTACTAGTATTTCTTGTCCTTGTGTGAGAGAGGGCAATTTGGATTAACCTGTCCCCTCCCATGTAATTAGAAGAAGGGGGAATACTTGCCAAATGAGGAAGCAAGGCATGCTCATTCATATCCCGAATCAAGTGTAGGTGTGGCCGACTTAGGCATCAGTTAACTGAATGCACATACGTTGATGCAGGGCTTGCCACCAATATCCCATTACCTACACACATTCAGTGTGCACACACTTGATTTTCTGAACATTGCCCAATTATATTAATATATTCTAGTACAGGAATGGGTAGACTTCAACCTTTCAGGATTTGCTTTGGTGTTTTGTTTTGTTTTTTTAAGAGCCCTATGGTCCACCAGCTGAAGATAAATGAAAAATAGTGACCTGATTGGGGGTGGGGATTTGGCCAACTGAGGAACAGGGTACCTTGGAACATATGTACAGCCCAGGAATTTGTTTTCAGTAGTGTGGCTGAACTCACAGTCCTTTCATACAAAACACCACTCCTGGTTTCCTTCCAAACTTTCTTTGTTTCAGAGCCTAATTGAAACCTCATACCTTTTTCTATGTAGTTGGGAGTCACAGAAACCTCTTAATAATTGGCTGCAAATTACCCAGAGATCAACCAGTAGATTCCAGGCTATCTTCTACCTACTCTGCTCCAGGCCATGTTATCCCCTCTCCCCCAGTATTGCCTGACATCCCAATTAAATTACTCAATAGTACTACTCAGGAGTTACTTTACAGAACTACTAAATTTCAACAGGACTTCCTCTTAGCAGCAGCTTAAGGGCTTGTGCCACTCATGGTGATGTCACAACCCCGCTCTACACCCTGTGATGCTGAGCATCCCCCCTGACAGCGACAGAAGTGTCAGGGTGGGGCCAGCTCCATCTCTGCCCCCTGACTATCTATCTATCTATGTATCTATCTATGTATCTATCTAATTTATATACCACCTAGTATTAAAAAGGACTATGCTGTCCTTCCACCTCTACCAGCTGCCTGCTGGCAGCATGTCTTTGGGCACGCTGGGGCTTTAAACTACAAGCCAGCACTGAGGCAGCAGAGGCAAGAACAGAGCTTTTAGTACAGCGTGTAGTGGTTAGAGTGCTGGACTAGGACTGAGGAGACCTGAGTTCAAATCCCCATTCAGCCATAATACTAGCTGGGTGACTCTGGGCCAGTCACTTCTCTCTCAGCCTGACCTACTTCACAGGGTTGTTGTGAGGAGAAACTCAAGTATGTAGTACACCGCTCTGGGCTCCTTTGAGGAAGAGCGGGATATAAATGTAAAATAAAATAATAATAATAATAATAATAATCCCAGTGGTAATTGGTGCCCTGGGTGCAGTTCCAAAAGACCTTGAAGAGCACCTCAACACCATAGGGGCCACAGAAATAACCACCAGCCAATTACAAAAAGCAGCCTTACTGGGAACAGCCTATATTCTGCGACGATATCTATGACAGCAACAACATTGACAATAAAATTCAGCCATCCCAGGTCGTTTGGAAGGACTCGATGTCTGGATAAAACAAACCAGTCAATAACACCTGTCTGACTGTGTAAATAAATAATAATAATAATTTCCATTGCTGGCTTGCTTTCTCTCTCACTTCTTCCACCAACAGGCTTGTGCACTGTGCTTTGGTCCCAAAATGGAGCAGACAAAACTCCCAGATCTGTTGGTGGGAGGTGTGGGGGAGGGAGGAGAGTGAGACAGAATATGATCTAGCGAGTGAATGGTAACAACAAGAGGCACTGCCCCTTGCTAGAAATACCTCCCTTGCTGCTGCCCACTCGTAGTTTAAAAGCTTGGTGGTAAGGCAGCCAAGAGATGGGGAGGGGCAGTGTGGGCAAGGGAGACAGGACTGGTTCTGCCGCTTGATGCTGGCTGGCCTAGCAACAGGGGCTGGGCCAAGACACAAGTTGCAGGGGACAGAAAGGGCAGGTGGTGGGGCAGCAAGGAGCCAGGCAGTGGCAACAGCAGCTGGCAGGTGAGGCAGTAGCAGCCTTGGGTGGGGGGTGTCTGCACTCGCTGCCCCATGGTGCTGGCCATCTTGACTGCTTCCTCTATTAAACTTCGAATCTTTAACAAAAGATCACCCACTTTGCTTTTTGGTCCTTCTTTCAAATGTAAACTTCCTTTTGCTATGTAGACTGCTTTGAGGACTTGTTTTGTTGCAAAGAGGTATACACATTTTAAATCAGACTGTGGCTAAACTGCTTCTTTTCAGGTTAACTAATAAAATGTCAATCACTGTTTCCCTTCTGCCACTACCCCATAACCTTGAACAGCCAGACTTCTTGCCTGTTTAAACATTCTGGTGGACTTTTCCCTCAGATTTCTATTTATTTTTTGCTTTAAAAAAAATCCCAATGTTGTAGTCAGTTTACTAACACCCTTGCTTCAGAAACCAGTCCAGGACAGGCTATTAGAGACTACAGTAGGCCAAAAAGAGCCTTCAGCATGGTGCGATAGTGGGTGGGTGGGGGTGGGCAGGGCTCAGGCCATGATAGGTACAGTACACAATAGAGTTGCCAACTGACCAGGAAAAATAGCCTAGTAGCAACGAATTTCACAAATCAGCAGACAAAGCCTTTCATAACATGTGGATGGGGTCTTAGCTCAGTAGTAGAGCATCTGCTTTGAATGCAGGAAGTCCCAGCTTCAACCTTTGGCATCTCCAGGTAGGCTGGGAGATTTAAAAAACTGTGTATATGAAGAGAACCTTCATGCAACATTTCAGTCAAAGCTTTATTAGAAGGATAAGGGGACAGGAAACAGGGCAATCTGGATGTTTGTTTCCTGAAATAGGAATGGAAGGCAAATTGTCATGGCAACACTGGCAGATATTCAAGTTTCCTGGCATGGGTATTTCAAGTCTATGTCAGGTTTTGGTTTGCTTGTGTAACAATTGTATGTCCACGTAATAGATGTGGTGTTTTTGGTCAATCCGTTCCTTGATCCTGGCCAGCCTTTGAATGGTGTTTTAGTTACTTTTAGTCCATTCCTGGACTATAGGTGGGGCTAACAAACAAAAAGCAGCAAGAGTGGCGAAAGCAGTATGCCCTTGCCTCTCTATAAATAATATTTATTTCATTAAATTGTTTATTTGTTTATTTATTCAATTTATATACCGTCCTTCCAAAAATGGCTCAGGCTGGTTTACATCAAAGTAAGAACAAAACAATTACTATCAAAACTATAAAAACAGCATACAACTAATTAACAGTTAAAACATTTAAACAGTTAAAGACCCTGGAGAACTAGGCCGGACACTTACAGCAGTTAAAAACAATTTACAACAAATTAAAAACCCTGGAAAGCCAGGCCAAACAGATAAGTTTTAAGGGCTCTCCTGAAAGCTAGCAATGAACTCAAATTACGGATTTCTGCCGGGAGTGCATTCCACAGCCCTGGGGCAGCTACAGAGAAGGCTGTAACTGGTGGTAACTGGAGATGGACCTCCTCAGATGATTTTAACGTTTGGTGGGGATCATGAAGAATAATATTATAAATTAATATTCTTGATTCTACTCCACTGCCTGGTCCTTGTGCCACAACAGTTTCTTCTTGATTCTACCATAACAAGGCCTTTGTAAAATACCAGATTTTAAAATCAAAATTCTGCTCCATTTTAAGACCTTGCCATTTTCATCCAACAGATTTAATTAAATCAAATGTATTGACTAAAACCCAACCTTTCAAACATGAAATTCAGTCTAGGAATACAATCCTATGCACATTTGCTTAGGAGTAAGTCCCCCTGAATTAAGTGGAATGTATTTCTGAGTAAAGGTGCACAGACCGGACTGACATTAGAGGTGATCCCCACTTTTATTAGACATATGGAAGGGATTGGGGAAACTGCTCAAGTTATGCCAATAACCCCTCTGCCACAACAACTACAGGCCCACAGTGATAACAAGGGCTATCACTGTGCTGCACACCTGCTCCCCACCTCCTCAAGCTGTGAGAAGTTCCAGGGGTGCTCCTGGGTTCTGGAGGTTTATGCTCTCTTTGTAATATTTGGTTTATTTACAAATATATTATTATTATTATTATTATTATTTTACACAGTCAGACAGGTGTTATTGACTGGTTTGTTTTATCCCAACATCAAGTCCTTCCCAAGGACCTGGGATGCCAGAATTTTAGTGTCAATGTTGTTGCTGTTGTTATAGATATCGCCGCAGAATATTATTATTATTATTATTATTATTATTATTATTATTATTATTATTATTGCATTTATATCCCGCTCTTCCTCCAAGGAGCTCAGAGTGGTGTACTACATACTTAAGTTTCTCTTTCACAACAACCCTGTGAAGTAGGCGAGGCTGAGAGATACATGACTGGCCCAGAGTCACCCAGCTAGTATTATGGCTGAATGGGGATTTGAACTCCGGTCTCCCCAGTCCTAGTCCAGCACTCTAACCACTATATCACGCTGGCTCTCATACGTTGAGTATCAGGTGGAGTTGAACTAACAGAGCACTCCTACAAATAGCAGTAGGTTTAAATCAGATTCTCAGCGTCCAAATCATGTACCTAAGTTGCTTCAGCTTTCTGTGCAGCTCCAAAACTCTCTATGTATGTCTTGCATTAAGCTGTTTCTTTACATCAACCTTTCAGGCATCCCTGGCTAGCAGAGGAGCAGGGAAGAAGAATGAGTCACCTCACACTGTCACACCAGCCCTCCCATCAGGTGGAGAATACCTGACTACGTACCATCTACGAAGCTCTTCATGACTTCCACTCCAGGTGATATCTCAACTATTGTCTCACCTTAAGAAACATCAGCTCACCTACTTGTCTATTAGCCAGTGATCTGCCTGACAAAAGATTTGGTCAGCTTCTGCCTATGATCTGAATCATACCCTCAAATCCATTACTCTGGTTTCAGTTCAGCTCTTATACCCTCCACTCAGTTAAATAATGTTTGTTTGTTTACTCTCTATAATTTTATCTGCATGGTCTTTTATCATTGTGTTGGAGGAAGACCTTCATGTGAACAGGATTTGTTTGGCAATTCTTGTGGTGACAAAGTATATTTATAATAGGAAGTCTCCATAATTGTTGCTTCCACCTGATGTTTACAGAAGCTCCCTAAATTTCAGGTTACAAGGGATAAAAGAGAAAACACTCAATATAAATATCTTTCTGTTTTTCTTTTCTTTCAACTCCAAACATGTTTGGACTACATATAAAAGCAATCTAAAAACAGGAAAACAACCACTTCAGCCATCTTGGTTTTTCTTCTAAAAACCAGAACAAACCAGCATTATTCTGCATGGTTTTTTGTTGAATGCTAGGTATGATGGAGGAAGAGATAGTTTTTGAACAATTTTCTCCACCATAGAAACAGTAGGATAAGTACATTTATGCTATTAGCAAAGGGAATGTGGCTTATCTCTGTTGGAGGAATAATTCTGCAATCATGGCCAGTGAAAGCAGTTGTTGTTGTTGTTATTGTTTTTAAACAATCACATTTTCCTAGAACATTTCCAGCCTTATGTGCCTCCCCATTTAATACAAAGCCAGATAGCATACCACTGAATGTGTGAGGTGCACACAGCAGACCTCTCAATAACACAACTATGTATTGGTGAGGGGAAGAAATGAAGAACAACTCATCTGGGAATCCCATTTTAGACCACTTTGGTCTAGGATTGTTCAGGCCTCCGAGGAGATAATACAGAGTCAGACTCAATCCACTCACACAGGACCATTTCAGGTGATACAGTCCTGCCAGTGTACAATCCTATTCTACCTCCTGGCATGCATCCTTTTTCTAATTGCAGGGGGGGGCACATGTCTGAACCACCCTCACATGTGGCTTAAATGCCACATTAATGTGATATGTAGATTAGGGTGAGCTTGGGATGAAGCCCACCCACCCACATAATTAGAACAGAAAGGGCATGCTGGGAGAAGAGTGAGACATGCTCATCCATGTGCCAAATTGCACAAAAGGTGGACTGGCTTGGACATACCATCCAAACTAGCCCACAGGCTTCTTCTGCAAAACTGCAACAGTCTCCCCAGCTTTCTCATATGGTTTACTCATCCTGAGACCTTCTAGGCTTGTACCTTAAAGAGGCAGAATGCAATGCATACATGCCCTCCTCAATTTAAGATGTTTCCAGTTAATGGCATTTAAGGCATTTGTAGATTGCCAGCTTGTTTCAAATTTAGAACTGTGTTTCAACCTCGCAATATTTGTCACAGGAAGGGAGACATGGCTAGTCATTTGCTGGTGCATGAGCTAGAGTAGGAGGTGGTGACAATGGCTGCTCAGGCTCACATTGTCAATGAGCCTGGCAGTCCTGGTGGCAGCTGTTCCTGACTCTGAGGCTGCTGAGGGATTGGCTGATTCACCCATTCAAGATGCTTCCCCACCACCACCACCACAGCTGCTCCTTCTGCTCAGCTGTGATGTTGAGGCAGAGAGCATCTGGTCAAGTACCAGCCCATACATTGCTTCCTGCCTGCCCTCCTTCCTTTCCTAACTATTGTGGAGGAGGAAATGGAGGTGAGCTTCCCAGCAACTGCACTTTCTTCCACAGAAAAGTGAGAAAGTGCCAGGAAGGGAATAAGTGCTAAAGGTAAGCAACTTCTTACTCTGCACCATCAACTTCTCTTCTGCACATCTGTGACCGACACACCACCAGTTTTGACACCAGCAGAAAAAACCAGGATATTCAGTCTTGCTTCAGGTACCAAGCCCCATTTTATAACATTGTTTCCTATGGGAAAATAGGTTCTAAGTTAAGACATCATTTTCAGGAACTAATTATGCCATAAGTCTGAGGACTTCCTGTACCACAAAGTAAGGGCCACTATTGTCCAAAGGAAGTGCATACTTTTACCCACACAACACTCTTTATCCTCTGCATCCAAATGTAATTAATTCAATTCTACAGCTGCTTGGGGAGTTTTCTTGTTGGGAAGCAGCATAGAAATCCCAGAAATAATAAGTACAGTTGAAACTTGGAAGGCAGGGGGCAGGAATGTGTGCCAAATATTTCTCTTTATCCTGAGGACAAAAGAACAATTTTCTGTGGGGGGAAAACAAAAGAGAGATCAGTTCAGCAACTGGTATCTGGGATGGTGTACAAGAGATGCATGTAAGTACACAGTCCTAGGCTAGCTTCCAGAATAATAAACACTTTGTTTTTACCATCCTGTCTCCCTGCCTCCTGGATGAATGATTATACGCACGTGCGGTGTACACACACACACACACACACACAGTAATATGTTCAAGGGAAGGGGGAACATAGGACAGTTTACTTCATCTCCTCCACAAGTAAACTTTGCCTTCAATAATTTAAAGAATTGGTACCTTCAGTTACTGAAGTCTTTATTTATAACCATTGCAGTCTGGACACTTCAGAATTGTCTATAATTAAGTAACTTAATCCAGCCTTCCAGCAAGTATAGCATATTATTGACTTTAATAAGTACATGCTGAAGCGTGAGTGAATAATGGTCAATGTCTTCTCCGCAATCCCATAGCACACACTCATTTTGACAAATGTTCTGTTGAAATAATTGGAAATAATCTACTTCCAAATAGATGTTCTGGATTAGATATAAAAGTTGCAATTGCTAACACTAGTTAGATAGAACAAATGTAATAAAGTGGTTAAGAAACTGAGCTGTGAACTAGTGGCCTTTACAAATGGAGGACTTTTTCCATCTCCTTCCATGGGTTTCCACACTGATCTGTGTGTGGAAGAGAAACAGAGATTTAATATGTAGCAGTTTTTAGCAGGTAGGGGGTTATTATACTCATGTTGCTATTTTCCATCTGCAGTATGGGTGGAACATTGCCAGTTGGTTGCCAGAAAGGGGCGTAAGTATAATAGGGCAAGGGGAGACAGTTGTCTGGGGGCCCACTGCCTTGGGGGCCCCCAGAAGCAAGTCACATGACTAACTCCCCCAGCTGTGCACCTGCCGGGGCTTCCTTCAGTTGTATTAATCCTTCGAAATTGATATGTGTGTTAAGACCTGGAGCTACCAGAACAGCATGTCTTTCTCTAGCACCATTAAATGACTTGCATTTTATATATATAAAATTTACGGGGGGGGCATTTCAAAATCTTGTCTCTGGGCCCACTCCAAACTTGCTACGCCCCTGCCAGACCCTTCTCTTGTCCCTCGGCTGTTCTTAGTCTTGTCCTTACTGAGTTTGACTTAAAATAAACATTGTTGTTGCTGTGCACTTCTGGTTTATCAGCTTTCTTCAGCATCCAGCCCATCACCACTAAGCTCAGTTTAGGTACCTCAATAGGTGCCTCAGTTTTCAAAACAGAAACAAACATTTGAAACAATTTTAAGTGTCTCCTGCTTCTACAGACATTGTTGCTGATCCACTTCCTGAAACAGTTCCCTCATACTAGAATTTTCCTGTCTAATGACTTTGCTACAGTCCTATGCAAATTTTCCAGGAAGTAAACCCCATTTAACATAATCTGACATTTCTGAGTGAAAATGTATAGATTTTGTTGCTGAGACCAACATTCCTGTTGCTGCTTCTTTTAATGTTTAATTGGTGCTCTTATGAAATAGTGCAAATACTATTTGTTACAGGGCTAGAACAAATGTTATGGGGTGGCTAACATAAGTTTATTATTTTTAAAAAAATTAAATGCCTGTGGTGGGGGGGGGGAGAGACACTAACAGAGAGAAAAAGAGGAGATACAGCCATGTGGAGAGTAGCTTCGCTTCCCAAAACTTGTGATATAAAAATTAAAGTGGATGGGCAGAAGATTGTAATAGTGATCAATGTAACTTGGTTGAAACAAACAATCCAAACAGCAGTGACCAAGTAAAGTGGCAAAAGTTCACTCAGGTGCAGAAGCAGGACTGTTGCTTGGGAGCAGATACATCACCGCTGATGCAGAAAACCACTCCTGTTCAGATCCAGGCAAGTTGCACTATGGTCCATCTACATCAGGCATCCCCAAACTGCGGCCCTCCAGATGTTGCTGAACTACAACTTCCAGCATACCAAGCCACAAAAAATTGTTTCTAGGGATGCTGGGAGTTGTAGTTCAGCAACATCTGGAGGGCCGCAGTTTGGGGATGCCTGATCTACATCCTTCCTCATCATGCAAATTGTCCAGTAGGATTTTCATGTCAGAATATTTGAGCTATGAAAAGAAAAGGGTGTATCACAGAAGTAGCACAAATCTCATAGGGGATGTAGGTCACTTGGTACTGATCATCCACATAATTTCCCATGGCAATCAGTGCCCATAATGGAATAAATTTCCATCTGGAATCACCACAAGAAGTTCCCATTTAAAAACTTGCCTCAGTATTAATGGGGCAAGACCTCATCTCTCAGCCCTACCACCCCCACTTTGTATCAATTACTGAGATAGTGAGCTGGTTCACACATCATGTGATGTATAAACATGTGATTGTATGCTCCTTCTTCCTCTCACACATTCTGCTTTAATCAGTTACTTCCTCTTTAGTGCTGTTACATTTAACTGGCAAATTTTGGTTTGTGCTTGCCTTCTAAACCATACTTAAAATGATGTGTTATATCTTGATTTGGAGGGCATGTATAAACAATCATTTTCCAGTAATAGTAAACTGTGCTTTATGCTAAAGAGCAAGTAACTATCAAAATCAGAGACAGTGATGAGGTGTAATGATCAAAGTGTGTGTGTGGGCAGGGTGGGATACAAAATCCCTTCTGGCTGTGAGGAGTCCAGGTAGGCTGCCACCACCCACTTTTTAATATGAGCAGATTCACCTTTCCAAAGGAATATTCTGGGAGAGTAAAATGGAAAACCCCTCCCTACAGAAAGGCTTGAGGAGACTAGGGCAGGACCCAATGAGGAGGGACACTCTATAACAGGCCTAATCAACTTTGCCACCCCCAGCTGATTTTGGACTACAACTCCCATAATCCCCAATCACAGTGGCCAATAGCCACTATGGGAGTTGTAGGCCAACATTGGCAGGAGGATATATAGGCGAAACAATATGCATATTAAGATAACACTCTATTTCTCCTTCAGGACCTTTTGTTTATTGCATTAAAAGACAAATATCAGTCTGTTGTAAAAACAAATAAATGTTTCGAAGTCTATACGTCAGCATCAGTGTTCTATACATCAGCATCTGCAGGAGGGCTGAAGTTGAGCAGGCCTGCTCTGTAACAAAAAAGATTTATTAATAATTGGATGATCAGGAAAACTATAGAGGCAGCAACAATTGCAGCTTCCATTCAAGTAAAACCCTTCCCCAGGAACTACAAGAACCATGCAGTCAGATTCAAGCACTTAAACAAAAATAAATTCCCTGATGTGTCTAGCTAAATTGGCCCCTATCCTTCCTAATTACTTCCATATAAGGAACTTCCAGTTGATTTCCAGCCCAAGGCTGTCTCCCTTTTTCCTACAGCAGCTGCTGACCAGACCACACTCAGAGGCTCCCAGGGAAGACTTTAACACACCCCTCCCCTGCTCTTCTATAGGATGTTGTCCAGTAAACTCTGCCCTTACTCTGGATTGGGCCACAGGGATTTGATTATCCCGGGCATCCTTCCTTATTTGGAGAAGCCCACCTTCCAAGCAGTTACTCTAATTGAGGCCTAGTCCTCCCTCACACCTGACTATCACTACATATGGGAAGGAGGGAAGATAAACAAATGAGCACACAAGCGCAATAAGGTTCATTCACATAGCTCCAAATTATAGCTTGGTATTGCATCCGAACTGAACCAATGTACGTTATAGATGTTGCAAACTATAAACATTCACACTAGTTCTCTTCAGCTCTGTTCAGCAAATGCATGAGGGGGAACAGGAAATATACCAACAAGAAACACTTCCTGCTCTGATGTACTGGATGCCCATGCCCTTAGGAGACCACTTGACCAGAACTTGTATGCAAAGGTGTGATTATTCGGTGCATGCAAGCAGGAGGTGCATCTGATGCATCCATGCAGGCATAACACCTGAGAGGGCCTACTATACAAATGCTAAATGTATGTTATGCTAGAGTAAATTTCTCTGAAAAGACCAAGTTACTCTATCTTGGTCAATGAGAGAATTCAGAGCCTATTCTTTTGATCTTATATTATTTTCATTTTTCTCCCTCACCTTTGTATCTTTGTATTCTGAAAACCAATAAAATTTATTGGGGGGGGGGGATTCAGAGCCTTGTGCAATGCGTTCAGTCCTACCTCCCATCCACACCTGATGTAAGGAAGTGCTGCTAAACTCCTCTGTCAGGGACCCAACCCTGAAAATGTACTTTAGTGTTATGATTTGAGGGACAGAAGTTATCAAGTGCCACTGGACATCTGAACATGGGGAAATTTCAGGTTTTCCTACCCAGGACATGAAACATCATGAGGGAGAAGGCAAAGACATATATGCCATTTCCTTGTCTCCCTCAGAAGTTTACTTCTAAGGTAGAATATGGATTAAGACTGGCCCAGTACCTGAGCCAGACAGGAGGCCCACCTCAGAGCCACCTCATGGGAGAATTCCTTGTTCCAGAATGATTTGAACCATTTAGAACTGCTAAATCCTCTTTCTGATACAGCATCTGAAGATTGTTCACTTTTAGTTCAGACATCAGATAGCTGTAGCTCTCCAGTGTATGTACAGAGCAGACACACACGCACGCACACACAACCCATATGTGTGAATGCCACACTTTATTATCTACTCACAGGCTACATATCCATTCTTACAGAAAAGTATCTTCCAGACAGACATCTTGTAATTTGTGAAACTGTCCAGAGTTGCAATGAAATCAATAAGATTTATCTTATTGCCAATATCATATTGGGTAAATATGATATTTAGGATGCTCGTATTTTAATCATCCAGTATTACTTCTCTACCAGCAGAGGGCAACCTTTCCCACAAAATTACATTATGATAAACTCCAACAATGAAAGCTGGAAGAAGTTTAAAGCACAGAATAGTGATTC
Organism: Hemicordylus capensis; assembly: GCF_027244095.1. Classification (NCBI taxonomy): domain Eukaryota; kingdom Metazoa; phylum Chordata; class Lepidosauria; order Squamata; family Cordylidae; genus Hemicordylus; species Hemicordylus capensis. The sequence goes on along the minus strand of NC_069661.1, from coordinate 104,807,331 downwards.
ACATGCTCCAGAAAAAGTAGGCCCTAGGAAAATACTCAGTGGGAACTGGAACTGGAGCAGGACCGGACTGGGGGCACTGAGAGGGCGGTGGAATGTATGTGGGAAGGGCACCCAGTTTTGAGCAGAATGGTTAATTAAGTATGGGAGTATTCACTGCTGCTGTGTGCAGCGGGGCACAGGGGCGCCCCATGGATGGGGTGCACCAGGAATATGCCCTGTTGCCCTGTGGGCCAGTCCAAGCTTGTAAACCTCCACACCTCCTTGAGGAATTTCAGCTCGTCTTTCCAAACCTCTGCTAGCTTCCCGCAAAATGCCTCACACATTTAGCACCAGCAAGAAGCTCTACATTAATTAGAATGCCACGTTTCCCTGTAAGCAAAATGTGTTGGCAGCCAGTGGGGTGGCAAGCTGGATGCAATTTTGGTAGAGCCCATGTCAGTTGCTGGATCTGCTGGGAAACAGCTTTCAGTGTGGAGTGGGGGAGTGATTCAGCACCTGGTTTATGCAGAGCCCTCCATGTATAACTATTATGGGGCTTTGCCTTTTGGGACAGACTCACAGGGGTGCTCAGCCTTGGGTCCTCAGGTGTTGTTGAACTACAGTGCCCATCATCCCCAGCCATGTTAGCCTTTGGCCATCATAGGAACATAGGCAGCTGCCTTCTACGTAGTCAAACCATTGGTCCATCTAGTGCAGTATTGTCTACACAGACTGGCAGCGGCTTCTTCAAGGTTGCAGGCAGGAGTCGCCCTCACTCCTACCTGGAGATGCCAAGGAGGGAACTTGGAACCTTCTGCATGCAAGGACGCAGATGCTCTTCTCAGAGCGGCCCCATCCCCTTAGGGGAATATCTTACAGTATTCACATGTAGTCTCCCACTCAAATGCAAACCAGGGTGGACCCTGCTTGGCAAAGCGAACAATGCATGCTTTCTACCACAAAACCAGCTCTCCTCCCATAAATTCCCATCATGGCTGGGGATGATGGGAGTTGTAGTCCAACAACATCTGGGGACTCAAGGCTGAGAATCCCTGCAACAGCTTATTTTGCAGAATTATTTGCAATTAAAATAATAAATAAAAATAAAAATAATTAATAATAAAAATAAATAAAAATAAAGAATCAAATGACTCTCTCATCATCTTGTCTTCACTTTCTCTAAGCGGAACCCTGTTTTTACAACTTCAGTCTCAGGAATGAGGGGAAATCTGCAAGTTCCATTCCAGTGTGGGGATCCCTTTGCTCCAGCAAGAAACCGCAGGCGCCACCCCCTTCCCTCTCCCCCCACTACCCCACACCACATTCTGCCACCACCTAGAACTCTGAGGAAATTTCACACATCACCATGACTATGATTTTTACTATTGTTTTGCATGGCTCAGCTGTTCCAAAGAGACTTTTGGCCCCAGTCTCCAACAAACACAATGACGGGAAATGTTAGGTTTAAGGCATTCTTTGCAAAAACAGAAGGCTGCCGTTCAGTGCTGGAAGCTTTCTCTCTCTCTTTTTGCCAACTCAAGGGAGCTTACTAGTTTGCCCTCTCCCCACCTTTATGAAGACATAAAGATAAACTATATTTATGAAAAAGTATTATCAAAAAATGCACAAATTATGGGCTTGATCCAGCCAAAGTAACATAAACAACAATGACAAATAGTTATATACTACTTATCAACAAAAGCTTCCAAAGTGATTTACATAGAGAAATAATAAATAAATAAAAGGGCTCCCACTCCCCAAAGGGCTCACAATCTAAAAAACAAAACAAAACATGAGATAGACACCAGCAACAGTTACTGGGGGTCCTGTGCTGGGGGTGGAGAGGGCCAGTTACTCTCCCCCTGCTCAATAAAAGAGAATCACCACGTTAAAAAGGTGCCTCTGCCAAGTTAGCAGGGACAAACGTTAAACTCTTGTAAGCTCCAATATTTCAATGCACAGACTCAACTCTCCCATTGAAAGCAACGGGCTTTCATTGTGCTTAACTCTAGCTGGATCCTTCCCCATGTACAGGTATATAATCCAAAATGCATATAATCCAGAATGGATACTAGCATAAAATATTTTTAGTGCATCCATTGCATCCCCTCTCCAAATCTACATATGCTGCAGCAACTGGTGGTCTTGAGGTAGCAAAATGGGTAGTAACAAAATTGATAATACTGTTACCCGCTCAAGAACCACCAGGCTCGCAGCCCGATTTTCTGCAGTCGTGGGAATAGCCTCCGTTTCTATTGCTGTTGCTTTGCATCTTTTATGGTTATATTATGCTTGTTTTTAAATCTTTTAATCAGATCTGTATTTTTATATTTTTGCTGATATTCTTGCCTCCCCATCTCTGGCAACTTTTAAAAAGGAACTGAAGACATATTTGTTCACCCAGGCTTTTAATTAGCTGTATAGTTTTAATACTTTTAATGTTGGGTTTTAAATTATTTTAATGTTTGTTTATATTATTTTAATTGTAAACCACCCAGAGATGCAAGTTTTGGGTGGTATAGGAATATGTTAAATAATTAAAATAATAAACAAACAAATGATATTTTAATTGTGTGATTTTTGTAGTCTTGTGTTAACTTTTGTGTGACCCACCTTCAGATTGTTTTAATGAAAAGAGGTATAGAACTTTAACAATAAATAAAGAAACAGGATGGATTGCTCTGCAAGGCACCATTGCTGTGGGGATGGACGGGTCTATTGTGTGCTGTATCGGTGAGTTCCAGAGGCTCCTTGTTGTGTGACAAGCTACAGAAGTATGGATTCGCAGAATGACAACATAGTAGCACCATCCGTGTGTGTGCGCGTGTGTCTGAATGTGATTGCCCTGAAATGTGCCTGACACAATTTTTGCTTCTTTCCTCCGAGGGGCCTGAAGGTGTCATGGCACCAAGCCAGTAGACTTGTGAAACATGTAGCAGGACGTGAGACTTGACTGGCCATCTGCTGCGCCTGGCTTACTGGCCACAATGGCCTTAGGAGTGCAGCCCTGCTATGATCCAGAAAGGAGGAGATTCCTGGCCTGGACCCCCTTTTACAAACACCCCCCCTGCCAAGGTTTCTGCTCCTCAGAAACTCTATTATCCAAATTTATTAGCAGCCTCTCCTTCAGGCACCTTAACACCTGTGTAGTGGAGACGTCTCCCTTTACTTCTCTGAAGGTCTGGGGGTCCAAATGTTTGGAACATTCCTCCTGCCCCCTGGAGGAAAGGCACGGCCCTGTTGTCACCCAGCCATGTGTGCTCAGGAACAGACTCCAGTCTGGATCCCAATCTGAAGGGTTGCCAACCTCTTTTACTGGCCTGGCTCCTGTGCCTTTAAAAATGTCTTGACATTCAAAAATTAAGCAGCTGAAGCTTTTGCTGTCATGGAAATGCAGATAGCCAGTGTGGTGTAGTGGTTAGAGTGCTGGACTAGGACTGGGGAGACCCGAGTTTAAATCAGCCATAAAACTAGCTGGGTGACTCTGGGCCAGTCACTTCTCTCTCAGCCTAACCTGCTTCACAGGGTTGTTGTGAAAGAGAAACTCAAGTATGTAGTACACCGCTCTGGGCTCCTTGGAGGAAGAGCGGGATGTAAATGTAAAAATAAATAAAAAATAAATATGGGGAAACCTTTGGCAATTTAATTTCTCTAACCAGGTATCTTCTAAAGGAACAGGAGCAGGATTGGTTAGAGAGTTGGCAACCCTGCCTGCTTGTGCCCCATGCCCACCACTAGGCCCTGAGAATTCTGCACTGGGGGTGGGGTGGGAGATGGAGGGAGGATAGAAAGGACCAGTTCTGCCAAGTGGCACTTATGTGGAGGATGGGAATTACTCCCTCTTGATGTAGCCTGGCTCCTCTGCTCTGAGCAACAGCTTGACCAGTTTGAGCAGGTGAAGCCATTCCTAGCCTAAAGAGATGGGAAACTGCTTCACTAGCTTAAGCTCTGCATGTCAGGCGTCTGCTGAAGTCACAGGAGCAGGACCAGGTAGAGAGTTGGCAACCCTGCCAGTTGGTGCCTCATGCCCAGCACTGGGCCTGGGAGTTCCGCCATCCTTGTTTAGATCCAAATATGGCAGTTGCGGGGGGGGGGTCCCCAGCCGGGAGTGTTTACCAATCGCCATGGCGCTGGGGTTCCGGCGGATCCTGATGGGGCTGGAGGTTCCGCTGCTGCCTTCAAACTGTCTGGACTCGACCGTTGGCAGGAGGACTTTCTGGCCTCTCCTGCTGCTCACAGCAAATTTCCGTCCAATTTTGGCCGTGAGGGAGAGCAGAACATGGCCTTGGGCAAGGAGTCCAGAGTGAGTGTCCACCGCCCTGCCCCAAATAGGTTAATGTGATGGCAGGTGACCCCCAGGGGTCGGATTTGGGTCAAGGTGGAGACATTTAGGAAGTCCCTCTTGGCCCCTTTGGGCTGACCCATGTGGGCATGAATGAACTGGCCCAGCGCACCTTCACTGGGTCTTCATGGAGCACAAGCCCCCCATGGATGGCTCAGAGCTCCGTCAGCCCCCTCCCTCCTCCAGGACCTCTTCCAGCGAGGAAGCAGAGAATGGAGCCACCTGCACAGAGCAGGGGAAGGACTCCTGGCCTCTCTGAGCTCCCAGCAGCTTCCCCCTTCAGAAGTCACAGGAGCAGGATTAGTTAGAGAGTTGGCACCTTTCAAAGTGGTGATACTCTCATATTTAGCAGGCGGAGTGCAACTGGCCCTCTCCAACCCCAGCACAGCATCCCTCCCGTGGGGTTGCTGCCATCTGCTTGATGTTTCTTTTTGGATTGAGAGCCCTTTGGGGACAGGACATCATCTTATTCAGGTGTTATTGGTTTATTTCTCTATGTAATCTGCTTTGAGTATTTTGGTTGGAGAGTGGTATATAAATATGCATAGTAGCAGAAGTCCTTGCTTAGATTCAAAAAGTGGCAGTTGCTGAGCTGTATCCCAGGGCTGGGTATGTTGACCTGGTTGCCATGGCGCTGGGGTTCCGATGGATCCTGATGGGGATGGAGGTCCCGCTGCTGCCCTTGGAGCCTCTGGACTTGACTGGTGACAGGAGGGCGTTGCGGTCTCTCCTGCTGCTCACGCCAAATGTTGTCCACTTTGGGCCACCAGGGAGTGCTGAACGTGGCCTCCTCTGGCAAGGGGATCAGAGGGAGGGTTCACCACCCTGCTTCAAACAGGATCAATGCGGGGGGGGGGGGGCGACCACCAAAGTTCTCAAAGCAGTTTAGGTCTTGGTGAGAAATCTAGGAAGTGAGTCACTCCTGGTCTCTTTGGGCTGACCCTGGTGTGTCTGAACAAACTGGCCCAGCCCATCCTCACTCCTGCTCTCCTCTCTCCTGGACAGGACATGGGAGAAGGACGCCCCTTACTACGCGGCGTGGGCAGCCTTGATGGGGCTACTCCTGTGGCTCCACTCAGGTACGTTCTCCTGCTCCTCCTGGGTTATCCGGGCCCAGTCTTGATTTATGGCACCATGGATTTGAAGACCACTTGGGACCCTTTCAAGAAACATGGCCCCTGCCAGGGTTTCATAAGCTGCCCCCCCCAAAGAGGTCCCTGTTCACAAGAAGCACAAGACAGAAAGGAATGACAGCAAGGGCAGGCAAAGGGATTTCCAAAGCCCATCAGTCTGAACTACCTGGGCTTTGGGGGAGGTTCCAGGGGTTCAGGCACAGGAGGTGAGGGAGGGTTCTCATGCATATTGAGCTCTCTAGCAGGGGCGTAGCAAGGTTGGAGTGGGCCCAGAGACCAGATTTTAAAATGGGGCCCCCCCAAAGTCCAGGGCCTCTGCACACCCCAGGCCCCCAAGGATTTAAGTCTGATATTTCAAAATAAGTATGCTGCCTAGAAATACATTTCACACACACAAACACTTCACAATATATAGTGATATACATTGAGAACTATATATTTGTGCTACTTTTAATGCCCAGAACACACTAGAAACACTAATTGTTAAAATGGGACCCTCGCGGCAGATTAGCAAAGGAGACTTTCAACCATGCAGTGTAAGCCTACGTATGTTTTCTCAGAATTTTGAACATATTCAGTAAAGTTTGATTGCAGGAGGTTTTTCGCAGGAGGCTTTTAAAGCCCTTTAACATACATCTCCTCCGGAATGGAGGTGCTGCAGTCACATGTTGGCCAGATTGACCCTGAAGTCCCTGCGAGTTCTTGGGGAGCAGTTCACACACAAGAAAAATAAAATAAAATAAAAGCACCACACATGCTTCACAGTTCTCACTCAGACTTTCTGGGTTGCAAAACAACTTGAGCATAAGTGCATTTATAAATGAATGAATAAATATAATATTGTTTGTTCCAGAAGTTTTTATAATTTTCTGCCAAGAAACAAGCCACTTATAGGATTTTTTAGATAGTTTTTTTTTAAGCCAGCAAAATTTCCAAGCTGTTTTAAATTAAATATTCAGAGACTTCTCAGTCTCTCTCCCCCTCCATATCAAAGCCCTATGGCAAGCAGATCCCTATATATGGGCAGGGGGGTGGGGGCGGTGACCACAAAAAGGAGTTCACGTTCTACCTGGCAAATGCTGGGCTGGGCAGAGGGTCTGCTGCAGAGAGCTGTGGGGGCCATTCTGCCTGCCTGCCTGCCTGCCTCCTTCTTTCCTTGCTTGCTTGGGGCCTCCCTGCCAGCCTACTCCAGTTCAGGCTTCACTGAGGCCTACACGGAGTCCTCCCTGGAAGCCCCGCCCACCCGCCTATCAGCTGAGAGGCGGGGAGAAAAGGCGCTCTTTGCAGCTGGCCTGCTGCTTAGATTGCCGGCCAGGAGGACAAGCAGGAGAGAGGGTGAACAGGGCAAGTGGCTGAGGGGACCTGGGGCTGGGTAGGGGGCAATGGGGAGTCATGTGAGGTGTCTCTGGGAAGCCCCCCAAGGCAGTGGGGCCCCCAGGCAACCGCCTCCCCTTGCCTAATAGTAGTTATGCCCCTGCTCTCTAGGGTTTCAAATGAGGATGGGTGGGGTGGGGGGATAGGTCCCCTAGTCTGCTCTGCCAGGACTGGGGGGCTGAGAGGCCCCATGGGCTGGTGTGCCTGGCCCACCATTTCTCAGTGCCTAGATTCCAGGTGAGCCCTGCAGCCACCCAGAGCGGGAGACTGGAGCCAGGGTGTGGTTGGCTGCTTCTTCAGGGCTGGATCCCCTGGTGCCTCCTTGAGTGGTAGCAGGGGAAAGGGAGCAGTTGGGATGGGGAGCAGTGGTAGCCCCTCTGGGGGGCAGAGGAGGAGGTCGTGGCAGCCCCTCAGAACAGGTGATGCTGAGTCAGACCATTGCTCTACTCGCTTCATGGTGGTCTACTCTGACCAGCAGCCACTCTCCAAGCCCCAACCAGGGGAGCTGAGATGTTTTAGAGGTTTTTACACTAGGCGATAGATAAATTAAATTAAATTAAGTCCATTAATGTTGCAGGGAGGGGGAGAGTTCTTGCCTCCACGCCCTGCCATGAGGCATCCGGCTGTCCATTGTTGGAAACTGGGTACTCGGGGTTCCTTCAACACACTCACTCAGTTGTGTCTTTTTTCTCCTCTCAGTGACTTCCAGCCACAGGAGATTAATGAAGAGTGCTCCGTGACCGAAACCAGCAAATGGTCCCTGGTAAGGGATGGAAATCCAGTCCGTACATGGCAGGGCTGGGAGGGGGTGGGAGAGACTCCTTTTGAAGCGAGTCTAGAGGGAGTGTGGGAGACCCAGTCTGAGCAGGTTGGAGGAACGTTTTGAGAACTTGTCTTGAAAAGCCATATGCTTCGAAATTTGCAGTGGTAGTAGCAGTGAATTGGGTGGGTGGGATGAGTGACGATCGGGGATCAACTACAAGTTACTCATGCAAAGGTGGAAGCCCCTCCCTATGGAGGAAGTAGCATGGGAAATTTGGGGATGGGAAGTGCTGAGAGGGAAGAGGGGTGTATCTGCCTGTCTTTCACCCCTCGCTTCTTCATTCCGCTCTCTTGCCCCAAATCTCTCCCTCCCCCCAGGGTTCCAGACTTTGATTTTCTTCTGGACTACCAAGCACAAAATATGTCCAGAAAGGGAGCAGTCTGGAGGGGGACTATAGTGGGAAAGTCTTCCTTGGGGCAGATTGGTCACTCCTTCCCCTCTGCCACTGCTCGGCTCCACATCACCCCCTTTCCGGCTTTGCTTAGCATGTAGTTGAGCATCAGAAGGGCCCTCAAAACACGAGGCTGCATCAGATGGCCAGTAGCTCTTCCCAGCAAAGAGACAAACTTAGCTAGGCTTCTCTGATTTAAAAGCACCTCCCCTGAATGTGAAACCACAGTGTCCCTTACAGCAAGAGGCCTGACTCTCATTCGGGATCCTGTGACTCCAAATGGTCTAATACCTATGATCTCACCCAACTCCCCAGGAATGGGGGGTGGGGGGAGGCTGATCTCTGGGGTTGAGTAGATTTTTGGGTTTGGTTCCTCTCTGAGCCCAGTTACACTTTGAGAATCACATGCATTTATTTTTTGAATGAATGGAAATGGATACCATTCATATCTGTTTCCATTCGCTCTGACACAATGGCACCCATGAAATAAATGGCCATGAAAGTGTGTTCAGTTTGTGGGTCCCATTCGCTGACATTTGTTTTAGGAATGGCTTCTTGTGGTGTACCTGGGGTCCCACTCAAGGCCGGTAGATCTCTATTGGAGACCTAAGGGGCAGCCATCTCTTCCCAAAAGGCATTACCCTCCATTCTGCGACCCACGATATTCTGGCAGGGCAGTGCCTTGTTCTTTAAGAAAGGTCCCACGCGCTGGAGCTTCCGTTCATACCCGGTACTTCAGGAAGGATGCACTCTTTTTGTTGTGGGGAAAGAGAAACCAAAACCAATTAGTGTAAAAGTAGACTAAAATAAACAAATATATATATATATATATATATAGTAGCTTAGATGCATCATCAAGAAAAGCAATATAAGAACAGGAAGTGTCTCTTTTAGTCAGCAACGCAACTGCAGGGACCCAATTCTGTGGGGGAGCGTCCCCAGCACCATTTTGAGGTGCAAAGGAGCCACTTCCTGCTTTAAGTGCAACTGTTAAGGACCCTTTGAAGGAGGTGTGACGTTTGTCTCCCAGACGCCCTGGAAAGATCAAGTGGGTGTCAGAGTACCCATTCCGCTCTCCTCTCTCCTTCACAGAAGTCATTCTCAGACGGCTCCAGGATCCAGCATGTCAACAATGGGAACGGGATCCTGGATGAAGCGGTTGCCAGCAGTTCCCAGAGGAGGTAGAGTTTCTTCTTGAAATGTTGTGTAGGGAAGATTTTCTGTCCCACAGCCAGGCTGGATCTGGGATGGATCCAGTGCAGCTGACTGGTAAGAAGTGCAGGACCTACAAAAATGATGTCTTCATACATTTTGTAGAAGAATTCAGTCCTACAAGATGTGGTGGTGATGTCCACTAGCTTTAAGGTCACAGGGGACAGCTTCCTGGAGGCATTCGGCTGTCCCCTATTGGAAGCAGAGTGCTGGGCTAGATGCATCTTTGGTCTGATCCAGCAAGGCTTTGTATTTCTTCCTGCAGTGTCTTCAGGGTTGAGGATGATGGGTGGTTCCTGCAGACCATTGCCACCGAATGGTCTTGTGAGGTAAGGACACAATTCCTGTCACTTTTGTGGATGGGATGGTTGAGGAGTGAGGGGAGATTGCAGCTCCGCCTGCAGCAGACAGAAGTTGTGACGGAGCCAGAAAGGGAACCCGAGACCCTGACATGGATCAGGAGATGAGAGGGTCTTCCTGGCAGAAAGACTCAATGTCTCTTGACTGAAGAGGCATTTCTTGAGAGACAATAATCATCCCCTCAGGTAAAAACAGCAGCCCAGAGTCTCCACAGCAGGAGGGATGGCCCTCGCTCCAGACTCAGGGGCCCACCTTGTCTCTCCCTTTGGAAAGAGTGAGCTAACCTGGGAATAGGAGAGCAGAGGACATGATGGGCTTGCATGAAGAAGACTCTTGGGACCAAACTATAAATACCAGTGGGTCCCATTCATATTTGTTTCCATTCCCCATGAAAGGCATGCAGAAAAAAATGGCAAGAAATGACAACAAGAAATTAGCATTCAATTCTAGAGCTCCTATGCACTGACGTTTCTGTTAATGACTGCTTTTCTTTGGGTAAAGAAAGAGATCTCGGATACCTACCTGACATGCTGTCTTTGGACCAGAGCTCCAGAGTACAGCCAACTGATTCCGATGTCCATTTTGAAGGGTGGTGGCCATTTTGAAGGGTGGCGGCCATTTTGTGGACCACAGCACAACTCATATCACAGTGGAGGTTCATTTTGGGCATACCATGAAACAAAATGGCCACAAGCATGTGGTGGCTGTGCCCTGGCACTCCCAATAACAGTTAATGTTAGAGCACATTGTTTCTTTTTTTATAAGACTTTTTTATTTAAAAATCAAAATAATCGAAAGAAATAAACATGAATTCAAAGAAAATGAAGGGAGAAAACCTAAACCCCAAGGCCCTAGGGAGATCAGAGTGAGCAAAATTTCATGCATTGCTCTCCTTTTTCTCTCATTTGCAGGGTGCCGACATCGAAGAGGCCGAGATCCCAGAGGTCAACACAAGGGATCAGGAGCTGGACGTGGAGAGTTTCATCAGTTCCCAGAGGTACTCTTTTCTCAGCTGGAGGGGCAGATCCAGAGCTCATGGAAGCAGAAGACTTTCCTTAAGAGCCCATCCTGGGGCCGGGGGAGGTGGTTAGTTTAGCAAGAAGCCGGGGGTGGGCAGAAGCTCTGAGCATCTTGAAGAACTGTTTTTCTCCTCCTCTTTCCACAAGGGGGCTCCATGCCCAGCCTGTGGACTTCCTGGAGGCATCTGGCTGTCCACTCCTGGAAACAGGGTGCTGGACTGCATGTCTCATTCTTCTCATCAAGCAGAGCTCTTTCTAAGCACTGGTGTTCTGATCTCATGTGTCTTCTTTCTTTCTTTTCTTAGCGTCCAGAGGCCAAGCACCGTGCAGAGGAGGCTACACAACACTGCTGATGATGAAGAGCCATCCCTTGGAGAGGTCAGAAAGCATCAACATCCAGTCCCTCCCTTGGAAGGACTGAGGGTTGGGAGTGTGGGTCCCACGTGTTGCCCAGGAGTAGAGAGAATGTGGATTGGCTCTAGTTTTAGAAGCTGCAGGGTGGGTGGCCACCTTCTGACAATAGTTTGCTTAAACCTCTGAAATGGTCGTGCTGTGTTGCAGAATTGGCCTCCCTTTGTAGCTCTTCTGGGACATAAAATGTCCACTTCCGGCCCACTTCCTGTATTCAGCTCACCTGGTGGTGACTACTGGGAGGTGCCAGGCTGGCCTTTCCCCTGCCGAAGCCTGGAAAGCTCAATGCGAGGGCCAGAGCAGCCATTTCTCCCTCCTCTCTCCTTCACAGAGTTCTTCCTTCCCGGGGGCCGAGACTCCACAAGCCAGCGTGAAGGACGAGGGGTCGGAAGGGGACTGTGACACCAGTTCACCCAGGTACCTTTCTCAGCTGAATGGCAGTTCTTGGGATCATAGAGGCAGATCACCTTCCCTAGGAGCCTGGGGTGGGGGTGTCTTAGTTTAGCCAAAAGAAGCCTGCAGGGGAAGATGAGCATTTCTGAAAGGTCTGAGCACCTTGGAGGGATATTTCCCTGCCCCCCTCACTGCACGAGGACAGGGGCTCAACACAAGGAGTAGACTGGCATTGGGTGCAGCACAGAGCCCAGAAAATGCATTTTCTCCCTCTTGCCCCACACACCACATATTGAAAGCTATGGAATTCATGACCACAGGATGGTCTAATGGCCACTAGGTTCAGCAAATGATTAGACATGTTCATGGAGGAGAAGCCAATTGAAGACTATTACCCATGATATCCAAGGAACGTCAGAATCTGCAGGGTGTGTGTGTGTGTGTGTGTGTGTGTGTGTGTGTGTGTGTGTATAAACACATTTTGATGCCACATATAACCAGGACTCAAGTGGTTCACAACCAGCTAAATAGGCATCTGGCTGTCCACTGTTGGGTGCTGGGCTACACATGTCTTTCACCTGATCCACAGGGCTCTTGGCATGCATTGATGTTCTTATGCCATGTCTCTCCTTTCTTCTCGCAGAGTCTCTCAGATAAAGAGGCTGCTGCACACTGAAGTGGTGGAAGACTCATCCTCGGCAGAGGTCAGGAATGCTCATCCATTTTTTCACGTGGATGGGCTCTGGTGTGTGTGTGTGTGTGTGTGTGTCCTGTTCCCCAATAGGAGACAGAACCTGGAGCAGTTCCAGTTCTAGATGCCGCAGGGTGGGAGGGATTTGGATGAGTGGGGTGGGAAGAAAATGCAGGGCTCCGGTTGAAGCACTGGGAAGGGGTTGAAAATGTGGTGGAAGGCTCTTCTGGGCAGAGATGCCAAATGCCTTTGTTCTAAGAGGCACATCTGGTTTTAGAGCATGGCTGCACAACCTTGGCCCTCCTGCAGATGTTGGCCTACAACTCCCATAATCCCTGACTATGGGCCACTGTGGCTGGGGATGATGGGAGTTGTAGTCCAACAATGGCTGGAGGGCCGAAGTTGTGCAGCCCTGTTTTAGAGGGTCATCCGTTCATTGGAACCGTCAGCGCCCCTTACAGCACGATGGATGACCCCAAACCACCTGCTCCTCTGGAAAGTGTGGTCAAGCCCTACTCAGCAGGAACAGGGTGCTGCCTGGACTCAACGCGTCCCTTGGGCTTAGTTCCTCTCAGAAGCCTCACAAGGTCAATGCAAGCCCTGGAACAATCCCATTTCTCTTCTCTCTCCTCCCCAGTGCTCCTCTATGGACGAGGATGACACCATGTATGACGTGAGCAGCATTGAGGACGAAGTGTGGGACTCTCCACCAGCCCCCAGTTCGGCCAGGTAGGTACCCTCCTCTCAGCTGAAGGGCCTTAGGAGCCAGTAAGGGGGGGGGGGCTTTTAGCGTAGCCAACAGAAGGCTGCAGGGGTCAGGGGCAGCTCCCCCATGTCTGAGCCCAATAGAGGGATGTTTCCTCCTGCTTGCTCTCTGAGAACTCTGGAGGGGGAGTTCACCCAAGGAAGCCAGTTGGCAGCAGGTGCAAGACAGACACCAGCAAGTCTATTGCTGGCTGTTAGCAGAGGGAGCTCCGAGACCCCCAAGCTGTTGGCATGACCTGGTGTTGGGGAGAAGGAGCGGGGGGGGGGGCTCCTGTCTCGATGCCCTCTCTGAACACTTCCCAGGGCTTCTCAGTGGGGAACGAAAGGCTGGACTTGGGAGATCTCTGGCCTGATGAAGTTCCCCTGCCATCCACCTCCCAAGGGAGGCAAGATCCTTGCTTAGCATCTCTTTGGGGGCTCGTGTTCTTCTCCAGCTGGCTGCCATCTCCAACAGGACAGATCTTTGAGCAGCTTTTCTCTCTCCTCTCCTCTCTCAGGAACATTGACGGCAAGGAAGAAGGAAGAGGACAGCTTCAGCCCCAGATTGGTTCTTCTCGGTCCATCTGGGAGAGGTAAGGGGCAGAAACCAAGGGTGACTTCCCTCCACCCCTCCGCCCTTCCTTTCCTGCACTACACAGCATGGTGGCTTGGATGGCAGTCACTGTTCACATGGGAGGCGGGGACTTGCCCTTCCCCCTTGTGGATGTCTTTCCCTTGCAGTTGACCTCATGCACCCTGAGTCAGAGACAGCACCCTCCAGGCCCAGATGTGCGTGCAGACACCCATGGCACTGGCCTGACCCTGGGGATTCTCCTGATCCATAACTGTCCCTCGGACTGTGTGCTGAGGCCTGACCCTCCTCTTCTCCTTAGGTGAGAGCAACAAAGAAGATTGGGGACGTCATCCAGTGTGTGGAGTATGCCAGTGAGGTGGAGGAGAGGTTCCCCGAACTCCTGGTGGGCCTGGTGAACAAGATCCTCACCGGCCTGCAGAACACCACCGAGGGAGTGGGGAACCGGGAGAGCCAAGACCTGCCTCCTGAGTAAGTCATAGCGCTGGGGAAAGCGAGGCCAGCAAGTCCTCCTTCCAGCACTCTGGGAGGACAGGCTAGGGTCATTTGTCCCATGTCCAACTCTGATGGGTGAGGAGCATTTCTGGCCTGTTGGGGTGACTCTGGCATGGTGGTCCCCTCCCTCAGCTACACAGAGGAGACCCCAGAATTTGCAGCCCTCTTGGATCTGCAGAGAGCCTTAAAATGCGTCTGCAGTGTTAAAAAACCAGCTGTGGGGAAAGTCACTTCACCCCTGTGGTCTCCCTCCCATGGTCCAACACAGTCCCTCCTCCCTTGACACTATGCCACCCCGCAAGGTGACACACTTTGGTGACAGCAACCTTCTCTTCTCTGCAGGGAGACCTCGCAGATTGTCCGGACCCTGCTGGAGAGGGTGGCACAGGTGACCCCAGAGAAGACCTGCTGGGAACCCCTGTGCTCTCCGCAGAGCTGCCTCCAGGGTGTGGCCCTCTTGGTGAAGTACGTAGGAGTGGATAGGAGATTTCTCAGGAGACCTGGGGGCTGGGGTGGTTTGAGTCAGGTCTGCTCTTTCCGGGCCTTCCGCCCAGGACTCAGCAGGGTCCTTGCGTGTGTTGCAGGGCTCTCCTACAGACACCATCCTCCACAGTGGCCAGGCTGAAGGAATACCTGGCTTCCCTCTTCAGCCTGGACAAAGATCCAGAACAGCATTACCTCACAGAGTTGGCCTTCTTTGTGGAGGTGAAAAGCGTGTTCCTCAGCGTGGGCTTCCCTGAGAGGAGGGTCTGGCCCCAGGGGCTGATGGATGTTTTCCTCCTTTCCCTCTTTTAGCTGCTCCTGAAAGACAAAGACTTCGCCGCCTTGGAGAAGACTTGGACGCTCCTGGTAGCATGGCTAGTTCACTCCAGCCAGAACATCCGCTACCTGAGCGAAAGGGGACTTCTCCAAATTTATGGAAAGCTGAAGGCGGTGAGTGACCCAGACCCACGACCCCGGGATTATCTCTGGGCATGGAAACTCCTCTCTTCGGGAAGCCCTGCCTGAGGCTGGTGCTCCTAGGCATCCCCAGGTGTGATGGGCAGATTTCTTCAGTTGGGTGGATTTAGCCTGTGGAACCCTTGCCACAGGACGAAGGAGAAATCCTTAAGGGAAGGCACAGAAATGCATCTCTCAGTGGGAGCCCTGATTCCCCACATGCTCCAATGCCACCTTCTCCCCCCTCTTTGTGCCTCTGGGATGGCTTGAGTGATCTCCTCCCCAAGGCAGTGGATGGAGGCTAAGTGGCATCAGCCCCCCGAGAGGCCCGTGGTCTATTTAGCAGGGGGTGGACTAGCATGTGTTTGAAAGAACTCCAAGGATCAACCTTTTTTCACCCTAGGCAAAGAAACCCCAGGATTTTAGTGCCGGGATCCTGGGAGGGCTCAGGACCTCCAGTCTGGAAGCCACTTTGGGAGTCCTGGCCTTCATGGAGCGGCTGAGGCACTGCTCATCAGAACATCAGGCCACAGTGAATGCTGTCCTGGCTGCCTTGTGCTGCCCTCTCTTCCACCACGTGAGTACTTGCACGCCAGCCCTCCGCCCCGGCTCTATGAGGGCCGGCCAACCTGTAGATTCCGACTGGGTTGGAGAAGGGAAACCGGACACCCCCTTGAGACCTTGAAACCTATGCAAGCTCTTCTTCATTATGATGGAGGTGAGGAATTCCTCCCTATAACGACCCCTGTTTTTGGTAGGAGGAGGCTAAGATCCGAAGGGCAGCCATGAAGACCCATCTGGATCTCCTGCAGCACCGCCACCACCATCATGAGGGTACAGAAGAAAACATCACGACCCTCATCGCGGTGCTGATGCATGTGGAGGATGAGGACCTGGAGGTAGCACAGGTGAGAGCCCACTTCTTCCTGCCTCCTCTACAAAGGTGTTTACGCTTCCCCAAGTCCAGCCGCCCAGTGGCAGGCCCCAGAGTTAGTCTCACGGGGTGGTGAATCAACGAGCTGTCCCACTGTGAATCAACGAACTGTCCCAGGCCTCTCTGAAACCTTTCAGGGAATGGACCTCTCCACCCCCTTCCACTTTCTCTTCCAAGAGTTCATCCAGGGCCCTTCTTTCCTGGGATGGGGAAAAGCTTCCCCTCTTGAATCTGGCTGTCCTCGGCTGTGCTTCAGCCAACGAGAGGCCACCAAAGTCCAAAATCTCCCCTACTCCTTG
Organism: Hemicordylus capensis; assembly: GCF_027244095.1. Lineage (NCBI taxonomy): Eukaryota > Metazoa > Chordata > Lepidosauria > Squamata > Cordylidae > Hemicordylus > Hemicordylus capensis. The sequence continues at coordinate 104,791,200 of NC_069661.1, read as the reverse complement.
AAGCCCCCTAAGAGGTTTCTTGGAATCCCTTGGGAGGCTTTTGCACTCCCATTCCGGTCTTTCTTTTGGCAGGCTGCAAAGGACAATCTAAGCCTCCTGGCGGAAGCCCTCCTATGGCACCTGGAGGGCAAGCTTCTGGCACGGGACTTTTACAGCCTGCAGGAGCTGCTCCACAAGATCGCCAAGCGTCTGGTAAGGGCAGCCCCTCCCTGTCCTTCCCTCAGCTCAAATGGCTCAAGGACCTTTGGGCAATGCTTTGCTCACTCAGGATTTGTCTTTGCTCTTGATCCAAGATTCAGCAGCTCAGCACAGAGGACGCTGTGGAGATGGAGGCCACCAATATCCTGGGCTTCTTCCACAGCGAGCAGCCTTCAGTGAGGAGAACGGCTGCCCTGCTGATCGGTAAGTGAAACAAGACTTTTGGGTCTCCCTTAGTGGGTCGTCTTGGTGGGCAAAGGTTCACTCTCTTTGAGGGCACTGCCAGAAGGGTGTGGAGGGGCAGGAGCTGTTCCCTCCCCGGGAGGACTGGCCCAGTGAGTGTTAGCTAGGAGTCTTGACTTAATTTCCTCCCAAGGTGACATAAGAGTCCCTGGAGGAATAGCTCAATCTGTCAGTCCCAGAGGGAGCAAAGAGGGGAGGACTTCCTCTCCTGAATGATCGGAAGTGAGCTGTCCATGCGCAGGGTCCTGAACTGTGGTCCCATTTCCTTCCACCCTTGTTTTTAGGTCATCTGGTCCACAAAAAGGGCAGCATCCTCACTGAAGGGAACATAGAGACCTTCCATGCTGGTAAGTGTGGGTTTCTGGGTGGGAAGGGGCAGTTTCTGTGAGGGGAGAGGCCTAGGTTTAGGGACCACAGACCGGGAATGGGCCTCCTGTCCCCTCAAATGGAAGGTGATGCTCAGCAGTAGGGTTTCCCAGTGTGAAGGGGAGAAAGAGTCAAGACTTGCTCCCACTTGGTGTGGAAATGGTGGGGCTTGGCGAAGGGTGGGGTGATCTCTTCATGCCATTTCTGAAGTTTCTCCTTCATCCTTCCAGCGCTGGAGATCTTGCTTGGTGACCATGACCCCAAGTTCGGGAGAGTTGCCTGCAAGACAGAGAAGATCATGAAGAAGGCCTTTTCCCTCCACTCCCGGCACGGGTTGCGGGCTGCCGTTCGGCGCTTGTGGGCAGGCTGTAAGAAGAAGAGACACCCGCCAGAGTACGGTGATCTCTCCATCTGACCAACAGGTGAGCAGACCAAGGCAGGACTTCACTAGAAGGGGCCCCAATGGTTAGGGAGGGGGCTGGGGCTGCAGGAAGGGCAGGTAGGAATCTGGGCAACCCTCCCTCGTGTTGGAATACCATCTTTGGCCCTTGTGGCCAGTTGTACAAGTAGCCAAAGGGAAAGAGGAAAGATCTCTCTTCCCTCTGGGAAATGAGGACACGGATATTCTGCCAGGAGTCCCTGGTGCTTGGTGGTGTCATGGGGGAGAGTGTGAGAAGACCCCCAATCTCTGAACCAATGTCCTTCTCTCTTTCCAGGAACAACAGCCCCGTGCTCTCCCCTTGAAGATCAGCGGCTGAAGGGAGACTCAGGAAACATTATGCAGCGCAGTGGATCCGGACCACCCAGAAGACCTCCTCCAACCCCGTGGATACAAGATCTGTCCACAAGAAGACAGCAGGGAAGTGCAGTTCTGTCTGAGGAGTGAGGGGGAAGCAGGCTCCACTCCCCTGGCCCAAGGAAGCCCCGCCTCTGGGGTGCAGAAGCCCCTCCCCTTGCCTCTACTGGCAGGCTGTGGGAGGAGGCTACAGAATCACCCTGCCCCCAAATGGCCCTTTGGAACCATTCTTGGGCTTTCCTTGGGTCTGGGGAGGCTGTGTGGCCCCAGCAGGAGGGCAAGGTCACCGCCTCCCTCCATTCCCACCAGCTGACCAGGGAGCGCCCCCTCCTCCTTCCACCTTTCTTCCCTTCCCCAGCGGCCTGGATTCCCCTGGCAGGGGAAGCACCATCCAGGCATCCACCCCCTCCCCTGCCGAGGGTGTGCTCCTCCCCCACTCCACTCCCGCAGCCACGCCTCACTCCCCCCTCTGCTCCCTCCTCCTTCCTCCCAACCGGTGCAGCAGCAGAGGAGCCTGGGAGACTCTGGGGGGCCCCTGCAGCCCCAGCAGCGCACCCTGGTGCTGCCTGGTGGCAGGCCAGAGATTCCTCCTCTCCCTCCAGCTCCATGCTGTATAGCACATGATGAGGTATCCAGCAGCAGGCCTCCCCTCCCAGTCCTCCCCAAGTCTGGGGAGCATCCCCTCCCCTCCCCTCCCTGTTACACAAAAGGGGCTCCTTCTCCACCCCAGAGGGGAGTGGGCAAGGGAGGCATCAGCCACCAGGTCTGCCGAGGCAAAGGGAGGGTGCTTGGGCCAGGCTGGACGATACAGTTGGTGTGTCTGTCCATCCTGGGAGTGAGCCGTGTGAGCATTTTGTCAGCGGGGGTCTTTGGCGGTTGTGATGCAGAGCTGCCGGTCAGCTGGAGGAGGGCTGAAGGTCCCCAGGGGGCCTCCAGAGTCCCTGCAGTGATGGCCCATTGTGGCACTGCTGGTTGGGCACGGAGGAGCAGGGGGGAGCCATGTCCTCCTCTCTCCCCTCCTCGCCTTTCCTCCTGCTGGGATGTGTTCCTGTGGGTCAGCCAGCCCTCATGAGCACATCCCTGTGGGTGGAGAGGAGGGCGGGGAAGCGGAAATTGACCCCACCATCCCCCTCTGTGCCCACTCGGCTGGGCAATGAGCCCTTGCGGCAGGGATGCTGGAGGAGCTCTTTGGCCCACGGCCCTCCTTATGCCGACCTCTTCACGTGCATCACGCCGACCACATGCTCACACGCTGCTTCCTGGAGGTCATGCTTGGAAGCCCCCCCCCCCATTAGAGAACAGCTTTGGGGCCCGGAGTCAGCACGGCCCCTAAGTCTCCTCCTGAGATAGGCCACCCCTCGGACTGCATCGTCCAGACTGGCCCAGCCAGGCTCCCTCTGCATTGGCCGGCCTTGCTGAGGATGCCTCTACCTCCCGCTTCCTCACTCACCCCTGCTCCTTTCCATCTGCTCTGGGCAAGCAAGGAGCCCCTCTTGCTCCAGCAGGCAGTGGGGAGTGAGCAGAAGATCCTCTTCGGATCGGGGTGGGAGGTGTGGCCATGACACCGTCCATTGCTGCACAGTGGGGAGCCCAAGGTCAAGCAGAATTCTCTGGCTTGCCCCCCGCCATCAACCCCCACCCCCCTGCCTGATCCCTGATTGCTGGGCTGCCGGAGCAGAAAGGGAGGAGGAGCAGGGCAACCCCACTGACGCTGCTTTGTGCTTCTTGCAAGCATGTGTTGCTGCTGGGTGCCTGGAGGAGTCAGTCAATCCACCCCAGAAGAAGAAAAAACATCAGCATGCTTGCAAGAAGTGTGGGGGGGAGAGGGTTGGGGGCTGGCTTGGACTCCCCCAAATTTTGTTTATCATCCCCTCGTTCTGTCTAACCCTGGGCTTCCCTCCCTCCCTCCCTCCCGGGGCAGAATGGGCTTTGCTGGTCGTCCTGTTGGGGGCCGAGTAGGAACTTTTGGCTTTCCAACAGATTGGCCGAGATGGAAAGTTTTTTTTGCCTACTCCATTCTGTCCTGTTTTGTTATATTATATTAATAAAGTTGCTACTTTTGTTAGCATCCAGTCGTTTCTTCCTCTTTTCTTCTCGTCTCCCTTGGAGTGTTTGTGCCAGATCTGGTCAGGGCCAGACTGGGGGCACTGAGAGGGCGCCAGAATGTATGCGGGGAGGGCGCCAGATTTTGAGAAGAATAGGTAATTAAGGGTGAGAGTTGGGGTGCAGGGGCACCGCACAGGTAGGGCACACCAGGAATATGCCCTGTTGGCCTATGGGCCAGTCCGAGCCTGAACTGGAGGCAGGCAAATGATACAATCTGTCCCAAATCTGCAGCTGCTTAAAACTGCTTTAAAAGGACTGTGCAGAAATATAGTTTATAAAGCATGTAGAAGCGGAAGGGGGAGCTGGATTGCACCCACTGATCCCAACATGGTCCCTGATTTTGCACACACAGCTTATGCAAGTTTAATTTGACTTTGTGTTTTGCTGGTCGAATGACCGTAACAATAAAAATTTGAGAGTTTAATTTGTACACGTATAGATTCAGATGTTATGCTGAACATGTATATGTACAAACATATGAAGCTGCCATATATGAAGTTTGAAAAATAATCCATCTAGCTTAGTACTGTGTACTGACTGGCAGCCATTCTCTAGCATTTCAGAGAGGGCTATTTTCCGTCTGCATGCAAAAGATGTGCTCTACCACTGAATTATGAATTCTCCCCCATATGGCTGTCGGGATGGGGCAGGTGGCCACAGTCCCATTCCCCTTTCTATGTGCCTACAGTGGCAAAACTTGTAATATCTGCAAACTCATGTTTCCTCGTGGCAAGGCCTCCTTGCAGTACATGTGAATAGTACTGCAATCATGAAGCAAAATGTTATGCAAACAAATGTTATGCAAACAACTGGTTGGGCCAGTGTGACGCACAACTTTACTCAGAGGTTCGACAACCTGCCACTTCAGATGGCAGCTGTGGAGCCTACCTTCAAGAACATAAATGTGCCGATGGGCATTCCAGCTTGCCACATTAAGTGCAGTGATAGTCTTGAAGAGAACAATATTCCTTGCCATGTCTGTCTACACATGATAAAGAACATTGAGGGAAAGCTAGAAAATATACCCTTACTCACTGAAACAAAGACCTTTAATGAGGTACTGGCTTGATTGATTGATTGATTGTATTTTTATACCACCAAATGATAACATCTCATTGCAAAAAAAGACAAATTGACACATTGCAAAAAAAAAAAAAAAGACAAATAACAATTAAAAGCAATGAAGACACATTTTCAAAATAAATTAGAAAAGTTAAACCCAATTAAGACAACTAAGAACAGTCGGTTTAAACAGGTGTGGCCTCCTTCAAGGCCACACCTTCTTGCCAGGGCGTGGATGGTCCTGCAGGTACTGGAGCAAGAGAAAGGTGAAATTCCACCAGGTCAGACCATCCTGAGGGATCAGGCGTTCAGGTAGGCTCAGCTCAATCAAGCTGCCTCTTTCTGAGTATACACCTACCCTTTTTTCTCCAGTGGAAGAAAGCTGCTCTCTTGTGGCACCTCTCTGCAAGAGCAGCTACTGCTCTTTGCTGCTGCTGTCGGGACTGAATATATTTATTTATTTAGCTAGCTAGCAGGCTTGTGTGCAGTGACATCTGTCTGGTGCCCAGCCTCCCCAGATGCTCTCTTTTTCCCTTTAGGGGTTGTTCTTTCTTGTTTTGATTGTTTGTTTTTTGGGTGGGTGTCTGATTGGTCACCATCTCCCTGCAGCTGTTGAGTCCAGATGTCTGCTCAGTCCAAGAGTGCCTCTAAGAACAATACCGGGCATACCCCAGCCGCTGATGCCACTGGAAACCCCCAGCCAACAACAATGGGAGGTGAGAGGACCCACCCCACTCCCACCTTGGTCAGAATTATTTAAATAGTTAGGGAAGAATGAGGTGATCTTGACTAGCTTATCTCTGCTCATCACTGGACTGCCAACCTTGACAAAGACTCTAGCAGATATTTAAGGGGTGAACACCAACACAAAATGTGCTTATGATGATCAGCTGAGACAGCTTTAGAAGGGCAATAGAAAAATTAATGGTATTATCTATGATGGTATTAGTCCTGGCTATATGCTATCTCCAGGCGCAGAGGTGGTATGCTGCTGAATACTAGTTGGTGGGGAGAAACAGCAGGAGATTGCTATTTGACTACATGCTTTTGAACTTCCCAGAGATGGCTGGGAGATGGCTTTTGGACTTCCCAGAGGCCCCTGACTGGCTACTATAGAAAACGGGATACTGAACCAGATGAACTTTTAGAAGCAGGTACATAACATAAGAAGCAGTGACGTTTTATGTTATGTGTTTATGAAATTGATGTTATCTTGGTAAATGATGCATGCTCCAAACTTGGATTTGGGAAGCAAGGAAGGGGGCATTAAATTATAAGAGAGCATTGATTATGCTTAATCCTCTGCACCCATCAGTTCTCCCCTGTCACTCTCCCTCAGGCCATTCCCCCCTGGCTATGGGAAAAAATCAATTAAAACAGCCAGATAGGGGGAGTTTGCAGGAGGGGATAATCAGCTGAGGTAAGGATTAAATATCCCCCCTCCCACTTGCCAGTTCTCCTTACAAGTGACCTCTGCCCCCCCACATTGTGTCAATGGAAACATGAGAACCCTATGTCTCCTTTGTAATATCTACTTCTGCCCTGACTTACCTAAGCAAATGCTTTTTCCAAGAAATAAGAACAAATTAGTATTTGACTTTATGAAATAGCTATTTTAATAATTGGAATCTGACTAATAGTGACCCATAGTAGGAGAGCTATAATTTAAAGTTATGATCTGCTGCTCTCTCTCTCTCTCCTGTTTTGTTGATTGTTGGTTCTTTTATTGTGTTCAGTGTTCTATTGATATTGTTGGAAGTGACTTTGAACATTCTTTGGAGAGATGGCAAAACTAAAAATTACATACATTTAGGGTCCTTTCAGGATACAGTGACTTCTCTTGCACGCATTGAAAATGTGACACCGATCCAAGTCCAATGACATCAATGGGAGTTATTCCCCACTGTAAATTACCTCTAGATTGGGGCCCCTACAGAATGAAAGCAGGTTGTGGAAAGAATCCACGAGGGATGTGCACAGAACCAGGCGTGGGTGGCTCGATGGCGGGGGGCGGGATCTCACTTTAAGGGCAAAGGAGGGTGCACTTACCTCTCCCTCTGCTTTCCCCCCGCCAGCACCCAGTATTTTAAATGTCCTGCAGGGCAGCAGTGTACTTCCCTGCTGCCCCATTTGCTCTTTGGTTGGAAGTAGCTGGTGCCCGCACACCCAACGTGTGTGCACGCCAGCTACTTCTGGCCACTTCCGGCCGAAGAGCAAACAGGGTGGCAGGGAAGTATGCAGGGAAAGTGGAGGGAGAGTTAAGTGCACCCTCCCCCACCCTTAGTGAGACACCCCCCCCGCCTTTGAACTTTGAACCCCCCAATATTTGAACCTGTCCAGAGGCCCGTAAGAAGGCTGCTGAAGAGGTTCGAGTGCATCCCTAGATTCCACCTATCCCCAGCTGCAATCCTGATCTGTAGAGGGTATAGCTCTGATTGCTACTTATTTTTAAAAACCTAAAACCATCAGGGCTAATGCCATTACATTTCCAACATTACATGTAGTTTCGCCCTTAGTATTACAAAAAACCAAAACACACACACACACACACACACACACACTGCAATTCCCATGGTTCTGTAGGGGAAACCATGATAATTAATTAGCATTAAATCAAGTTAAGTGTAAATTGTATATTTAACCTTATTGTCAAGTCATTGACGGATATAAGATTGTTATTGACTTTTAAGTCTTCAGTGTGGAAAATATAATTTTTGGAAAGTGAAACACTTTAAAAAAAATAGCTACAACAACAATCTTTAAGTTGTAACGAAAAAGGTTCAGGATGTGCTGTCATGCATAGCAGGTAATCTTGGATGAGTTGCTGTACTGGTGCTACTGGCCAGCAGACTGATGGGTCTCATCACTTTTATTGGTTTGAGTGTTCTAGAGAAAATGTATAAGATGTACAGGCTATAAAAGTCACAGCTTGTAGTGGTCTTTCTTTTACATACAACAGTAGGCCCATGAACTCTGAAAGTTGCAGAATTAAAAACTCATAGCAATGGTATTACTTAGTATTGATTTTTGTTGCAAGCTTTATTTTGCAAAACTGCATTAAAAAAACCCAAAATGAGTATCAAAGAACACAGATTAAAGATGCCAAATTGTGTCTGCAATAGTGCATTTGTGCCATTGCAAAAAACCCACAAAAAAACCTTCATACTAACATCACAGGATTACTAGGCATTGATTTGTGTTGCAAGCGCTATTGCAAAAGTCATGATAAACCAACAATGGTATCAAAATGACACCAATTAAAGAAGCCAGCTTTTGAGTCTGCAATAGTGCAGAGGTTCTCAAACCAGGGCACTACTGAAAGGGACATGATAGACGAAGATCCAGATATAATCATGAGGCAGGTGGACCCTCCCCACTCTCCTTGCCATGACCTGTGGCAGCAGGTAGAAACCCCCTACCAGCTGATCTTCATTGAGCCATGTAGGACTTCAGACAGTGGGAATTTACTCCATATCCACATCATCACAGCCTGATTTGGGGAGAAGGAAAAGCTACTGCTTTGTTCTAATGATAATACCCTGTATGTGATTTTCAAATTGAGTCAGAGATGTCCTGTTGTATTTCTGGTAGTTGCACAAAAGCCACATAATGGCGCAGTGGGGAAATGACTTGATTATCAAGCCGGAGGTTGCCCGCTGTTATGTTTCCCAGATGATGAAAAACACTTCTGTTGGACAGCAGCAATAAAGGAAGATGCTGAATGGTATCGTCTCATACTATGTGGGAGGAAGCAATGGTAACTCCCTCTTGTATTCCACCAAAGACAACCACAGGGCTCTGTGGGTACCAGGAGTCTAAACCGACTTGATGGCACATAAGAACAGCCCTGCTGGATCAGGTCCAAGGCCTATGTAGTCCAGCATCCTGTTCCACACAGTGGCCCCCCAGATGCCGCTGGAAGCCTACAGGCAGGAGTTGGGGGCATGCCCTACCTCCTGCTGTTACTCCCCTGCAACTGGTACTCAGAGACATCCTGCCTCTGGGGCTGGAGCTGGGGCCTATAGCCCTCCGACTAGTAGCCGATGGTAGACCTCTCCTCCATGAAGTTATCCAAACCCCTCTTAAAACCCATGTAGGTTTTAAGACATCCATGTAGGATGTCTTACAGACATCTAGGTTGTTGGCTGTCACCACATCTTGTGGCAGAGAATTCCACAAGTGGATCATGCATTGTATGAAAAAGTATCTCCATTTGTTGGTCCTAGATTTCCTAGCAATCAATTTCATGGGATGACCCCTGGTTCTAGTGTTATGTGAGAGGGAGAAAAATTTCTCCCAATCCACTTTCTCCACACACCATGCATGATTTTATAGACCTCTATCATGTCTCCCCGCAGTTGTCTTTTTTTCTAAACTAAATAGACCCCAGTGTTGTAGCCTTGCCTCATAAGAAAAGTGCTCTAGGCCCCTGATCATCTTGGTTGCCCTCTTCTGCACCTTTTCCAGTTCTACAATGTACTTTTTTAGATGTGGTGACCAGAATTGTACACAGTACTCCAGATGTGGCTGCATCATAGTTTTGTATAAGGGCATTATAATATTAGCAGTTTTATTTTCAATCCCCTTCCTAATGATCCCTAACATGGAATTGTCCTTTTTCACAGCTGTCGCACATTGAGTTGACACTTTCAATGAGTTGTCTGCCATGACCCCAAGATCCCTCTCCTGCTCAGTCACCAACAGCTCAGATCCCATCAGCGTATACTTGAAGTTGGGGTTTTTCAACCCAATGTGCATCACTTGACACTTGCCAACACTGAAGTGCATTTGCCATTTTGTCACCCACTCACCCAGTTTGGAGAGATCCTTTTGGAGCTCCTATCTATCTATCTGTCTATCTATCTATCTATCTATCTATCTATCTATCTATCTATCTATCTATCTATCTATTTGATCTCTATACTGCCCTTTCAAAAATGGCTCAGGGTGGTTCACACAGAGAAATAACAAATAGATAAGATAAACTAAAGGGATCCCTGTCACCAAAGGGCTCACAATTTAAAAAGAAACATAAGATAGACACCAGCAACAGTAACTGGAAGTACTGTGCTGAGGGTAGATAGGGCCAGTTACTCTCCCCCTGCTAAATAAAGAGAATCACCACATTAAAAGGTGCCTCTTTGCCAAGTTAGCAGGGGTAATCTGTTTTGGATTTCACTACCCAAAAGAGTTTGGTATCATCTGCAAATTTGGCCACCTCACTACTTACCCCTACGTCTAGATCATTTATGAATAAATTAAAAAGCACTGGTCCCAGTACAGATCCCTGGGGGACCCCACTTCTTACTTCCCTCCATTGTGAAAACTCTCCATTTATACTACCCTCTGTTTCCTGTCTTTCAACCAGTTAGCAATCCACACATGTACTTGTCCCCTTATCCCATGACTGCTAAGTTTCCCCAGAAGTTTTTGATGAGGAACTTTGTCAAAAGCTTTTTGGAAGTGCAGGTATACTATATCAACTGGATCACCTTGTTCTACATAATTGTTGACACTCTCAAAGAACTCCAAAAGGTTCTTGAGGCAATATTTACCTTTGCAAAAGCCATGCTGGTTCTCTCCCATCAGGACGTGTTCTTCTATGTGCTTTACAATATTATCTTTGAGGATGCAATTTGCCTGGAATGGACGTTAAGCTAACTAGCCTGTAGTTTTCCATATCACCCCTGGCTCCCTTTTTGAAAATCAGTGTTACATTTGCTACTCTCTAGTCCTCTGATACAGAGCCTGATTACAGGGATACGTTATATATTTTAGCAAGGAGGTCAGCAATTTCACATTTGAGTTCTTCAAGGACTCTTGGATGGATGGCATCCAGCCCTGGCGATTTGCTAGTTTTTTGTTTTTCGAGACAGTTTAGAACATCATCTCTTGTCACTTCTATCTGACTCAGTTCTTTAGCCTCCATCCCCGAAAAGCCTGGTTCAGGAACAGGTATATACTATATGCTCAGTATCCTCTGCTGTGAAGATGGACACAAAGAACTCATCTAGCTTCTCTGCAACCTCCATATCCTCCTTAATAATCCCTTTTACTCCCTCATTGTCTAATGGTCCAAGTGCCTCCCTGGCAGGTTCCCTGCTTCTGATGTATTTAAAGAAGTTTTTGTTATTCCCCTTGATGCTTTTAGCTAAATGTTCCTCAAACTCTCTTTTCGCCTCCCTTATGGTCACCCTGCATTTCTTTTGCCAGAGTTTGTGTTCCTTTCTGTTCTCTTCATTTGGACAGGCCTTCCAATTTCGGAAGGAAGTCTTCTTCCCTTTTATGGCTTCCTTGATGTTACCTGTTAGCCATGTTGGCATCCTCCTGGACTTAGTGGTACCTTTCCTCCTTTTCGGTATACAATCTAATTGGGCTTCTAGTATTGTGATTTTGAGTAAACAACATGCACTCTGGAGCGAAGTGACTCTCCCTTTTTCCCCCCTTTTTTCCCCCCTTTCAGCTTTCTTTTCACCATACTCCTCATTTTGGAGAAGTTTCCTTTTCTGAAATTAAAAATGTCTGTGTTAGACGTCCTTGGTGATTCTCTCCCCACGTGTATGCACACTTTACCTTTAGTTGCACAAAAGGGCACATTTTAAGTGATTAATCTCATATTTAGCAGGGGGGAAGCAATTGTCCTTGTTCACCTCAGCATAGTCTTTTTTTCAGCAGGTATCTGCTGGCGATTCCACTGTGTCTTTTTTGTCTTTAGAACTTGAGCCCTTTTGGGACAGGGAGCCATTATTTTTATTCTTTTGTTGTGCAAACCACTTTGAGATCATTTTTGTTCTATAAATATAAAATAATAATTTTTTTTAATTCCAGTGTCTGACTTGATCCACACAGCATCATTAATAGACAAGTATGACACTAGAACTGTCCTTTCTTTGATAAATAGCAGCCATCAGGGCCGGACCTGAAATGGGGCTCAGCACACAGGGAGCAGATTAACATGTTCCCCCTTCACCGTTTTCCTGCTAAAAATTGCTCTCCATCATGTACAGGTGAAACTCGGGGAAATTAGAATATCGTGCAAAAGTCCATTAATTTCAGTAATGCAAATTAAAAGGTGAAACTGATATATGAGACAGACGCATTACATGCAAAGCGAGATAAGTCAAGCCTTAATTTGTTATAATTGTGATGATCATGGCGTACAGCTCATGAAAACCCCAAATCCACAATCCCAGAAAATCAGAATATTACATGGAACCAAGAAGACAAGGATTGTAGAATAGAACAATATCGGAGCTCTGAAAAGTATAAACATGCATATGTATTCAGTACTTGGTTTGGGCCCCTTTTGCAGCAATTACTGCCTCAATGCGGTGTGGCATGGATGCTATCAGCCTGTGGCACTGATGAGGTGTTATGGAAGACCAGGATGCTTCATTAGCGGCCTTCAGCTCTTCTGCATTGTTTGGTCTCATGTCTCTCATCCTTCTCTTGGCAATGCCCCATAGATTCTCTATGGGGTCAGGTCAGGCGAGTTTGCTGGCCAGTCAAGCACAGTACACTGTATACTTTTCAGAGGTCCGATATTGTTCTATTCTACAATCCTTGTCTTCTTGGTTCCATGTAATATTCTAATTTTCTGGGATTGTGGATTTGAGGTTTTCATGAGCTGTACGCCATGATCATCACAATTATAACAAATTAAGGCTTGACTTATCTCACTTTGCATGTAATGCGTCTGTCTCATATATCAATTTCACCTTTTAATTTGCATTACTGAAATTAATGGACTTTTGCACAATATTCTAATTTTCCGAGTTTCACCTGTAAATAGCTGTGTGGGAGCAAATAGCTCTTGGGTGGGGGGAGCTATTTTCTGCCGGGAAACAACAGTGTTAACTCCCTCTCCCAAGCACTGTGGTCTTGAGCTGGATCAGCCCCTTCTCATAGCTTCTGTTTATAAAGAAAAGACATGACTGTTTAACTTCAAGTGCAGTGTTCTCTCTAATTTTTTCATCTGTGTGTGGAATGAGTTTTGTCCCAGGCAGTATCAAGACAGTGTATGTGCACGTGCACTAAGAGTGGGGCCTTCCTGATTCAACCTGAGCGGGATCTAAAATCAACTGAGTGGACATCAGGAAACCTGTGAGTGCATGCACAGGCCTTAGAGGGCACACTGTTCTGAAGTTCACCTGTTAACAGTGGGTTTAACATCAATGTAGTTTGGCTCTAACGCTCCATAGGACTGGGCTGACAAGTGCTCCTAAAACATAATCACATCTACTCTGATACATAGGAATGGATACTGCCTACCTGTTTGTCCTCAGTAGTACACCTATGCTCAATAATTAAATCAGCTCATAAAAGCCACAGTGCACTCTTGTTGACTTACCTCTCAATCTTTTATCTAGAAAGCTTCTATGTTGACATCAGCACAACTATTTGCCTGTAGCATTCTGTCTCTAATATCCACCCCCTCCAACCTGTGACTTATTGGCCTATGTAATAATGGCCAAGTTAAATTATTCTGTGTACCATTGCAAAATGTGGACATATGTGGATTTGTTAAGTCCATTGCCAAATTAAAAAAATCATCCAGCACTTCAAACAGATGCCAGTTTTATACTACTTTAATTGTTATGGCTAGTTATTGTTATCACGCTCATACACGTGCATGCCTAATGTGTGCAAGTGAGCACAACACATGCATGTGCCCAGCGAGCACATGTGCACTGAGTACTTCCTTTTACTTCCGGCTGAGGAGGACACTAGGGAGGCAGGGAGGTACGCTGCCGCCCTGACGGAGACTTTTTAAATGGAGTGCCAGTGGGGAAAACGTGGGACGGGGTAAGGGCACCCTCCCCCACCCTTAAAGGTATGCCTACCCACCTTCGAACCACCTCCCAGCCGGTTCCGTGCACATCCCTACTGCAAGATGTTGACGTTGTAGTTCAGCATGTCTTTCCACATGCCTGCGTAATGGCCACACAGACCAATTTAACACACACCACGAATGCATAGAATTAGCATATCAAGTCAGATTTTATATAACTATGAGAGAGCGTGTGCTGTGATTGATTCTTGTCTTCAGAATGAAGAGAGCTTCATTGCAGGAGGATCCCACACTAGTTTATCATAGCTTACCATGTGGCATGAAAAACCAGCCCCACCAAAAATGGCTGTTGTAATAGCTCAAGATGGACTGTGTAGTAATGCAGGGATGTGTTTTTATGAAGAGCATCTCAAGGCCAAGGGGGAGTGGCAGAAACCTATCTTCTCTCTTCCAGAATATGGGGTGGTGGTGGTGTTGTACATGTTTTCCAAATAAGGAACTCAATTGACTGAGTAATTTTTAAAATTATCTTGTTGTTATTGCTGCAAGTTTTATGAGAAGACAAAATGCCAGCTGAGCTCAGATAAAAGGGGAAACAAGGAGAGGGGAGCTGGTCTTGTGGTAGCAAACATGAATTTTCCTCTTTGTCTGTCCTGGTTCAACCAGGTCTGTCCTGGTTTGCACATGTGTGAACACTCTAAGATATTCCCCTTAGAGAATGGGTCTGGTTTGGAAGAGCACCTGCATGCTTGCATGCAGAAGGTCCCAGATTCCCTTCCTGGCATCTACAAGATAGGTGGCTGAGAGAGACTTTTATCTGTAACCCTAGAGGAGCCACAGCCAGTCTGTGTAGACAGTACTGAGCTATATGGACCAATAGTCTGATTTGATATAAGGTAGCTTCCCATGTTCCTAGTACCATATTTAACCGAATAGAAGTTGATACTGAATTTCAGTGTCAACCCCCTTAAAAACAGAGGTCAAATATAGATTATTCCTGCACTCCCCAAGGAACATTGCTAAGATCAAAGAATTTGGAAAAATCTAGTCCTGAATTCAGTAAATACAATAATGTTCTAGTGGATTTTGGAAGACAGCCAGACTGCAAAGTCCAGCCACCTCTCATAACCTTGAGGTTTTCAACTTAAAACGGCAAGAAGCAAGAGAAGCATCCCCCCACCCCGTACCAAAGAAACATGAATCTTGAATTGCAAATGTATTGGTTCACAATCACAATCTCATGGTGCAATTACATAGCAGATAAGAAAATGTAGTAATAAAACCTACTAGAAGTACAATGTATCAAATGTATATCAGTAGATTGAACATAGTATTTGTGATCATCAGTGAGATGTTGGTCAGCCCACCCATTTAATATTATCTTATTTATGAGTGCATATTAGTATAACCTATGGCACTGTGCTGTTGAATTACCCCTTTATGGTCTGAAATAACAAATCAATAAGTGCCTGTCTGAGTCTGATTATTTAATCTGATCTGAATTAGATTAAATAACCCCTCATAGTTTAGTAAAATAAAAAGTGAAGTAGCTAGTCAAATGCCACTATAATGTTCTCTCCTACAAGGAGGCGGCTCCTGCTGACCTGTCATTCCGACCTGCCATTTCTGAGGGCAGAAATTGGATATTTTAAGTCAACAGTAGTACCATGCCATTTGGATAGATTATGATTTCTAAGAGTCGGGCTCGGAGGGCTGGGGTTTGAATCCTGCTGAAGACCTGGCCAAAGACTGCCAGTCCCCACTCAGAAATCAACTGTGGAGGAGCTCTCCGCCTTCGCCCCTTGAAACTCAGGCTCTGATCAGATCCGGCATGCCTATTATTCTAGGATTTGGAGGCGGGGGGGGGGGGGGGCTCACGCCAAAGCCAGTGTGCTGAAGCGGCTAGAGCGCCAGACTGGAAGCAGGAAACCTGTTCTTCAAATCCCCACTCAGCCCATGAAGCTCAGTGGATGGCTAGTCTCTCCCTCTCGCCCTCACCTCCCATAGTGTTGTTGTAAGGATAAAAGGTGTCGCGGGGTGGGGTGGGGGGGACGACGACTATGTACACCGCACTGAACTTCTTGCAGGAAGGACAGGGTTAAACATGTGCAGCAATAGTGTGCTGGTTGCATTGCAGCAACCAGTCTATTGAGAAAGCTGCCTTCCCGCCCCTTTCCCGCCTCGGCAGCGTTTCTTTCTGCTCTCTCCACGTCCGGTGTCCGCCTTTTGAGGGGCGGGGATGCCGCCGCTTGTCGCCGGGGCGGCGTGACTCGGAGGAGCCCGGAGGGAAGTCACGTTTCTACCGCGGCCACTTTCTGACTGGTCTACGTGTCAGTCGGTGGCGTGGAGGAAAAGGATGGCTGCGGCAGCGGAGAAGGCGAAGCTGGCCCGGACGGCGGCCGATCAGTGGCTGCTCTGGGATAAGGTGAGAGAGGCGCCGGTGGGGGCGCCCGGCAGAAGAGACGATGGAGCTCGCCGAAGCGGCTCTTCCTTGTTCTGCCTCCGTGGTCTCCGCCTTCTTCTCCTCTGCTCGCCGCACGCAGCGCCTTCCTTGCCGCTCTTTTATTGGGCAGCTGCACGAATAGGAATCCGTGGCATTTCTAGAACGCTTTGGGGTCTTAAGGGGGCGTCAACTCCGTCCTTCATCCTTGTAATCCTTAACAACCCCCTTGTAAGGCGGGTTGCTATGCCCAAGATTTGGGGGGCGGGGGGGCGTTCTATAAAAGGCACTGCCAGAGCTGTGGACAGGAGCAGCATGACCCACGGGTCTCTGGGGCTTGCCCGTGCCGTAGCGCTAGGCTTATTCTTCTGCTTGGCCGTCTCACACTGTGCTGCCTGCTCTCTGGCTTGGCGGACTAGAGGCCAAACTAAGGCAGTAGGAGGCTAAAGACTGCACTACTACAGTCTCTAGCCTTTTTACTTTACTGTGTACTATAGTGACTGTACAGTGAAGTCTTTTGCTTTGCACTTGACTGGGTATATTCGCCAGGAAGGCTGGCCCTGGACTAGATGCTGTTGATTGCTATGTAGGTGAAAGTTGCATTAGGAACTGCATGGAGGGAAAAGTCACCACTTGCACAGAGGGGGTGGATAATGAACGGAATGACCTAAATGGCACTAATTGTAGCATTCATTTCAGCGCGCCCCACTTCCTTCTTCTCCACCCCTTTACAGTTCTTCCACATTCTAGTGTGCAACACTGTTGCCCCATATCAAGACAACGTACTGCTCAATTCACCAATATAGTCTTTGTGCTTATCTGTATTTTGCTAGCCTCCTTAGGTATACGTTAATTACATAGGAAGCAGAGGCGTAACTATAGGGGGGGCAGGGGGGGCACGTGCCCCAGGCGCCATCTTTTCTGGTCACGTGGGGGGCGCCGCCATGACCAAATTTTTTAAAAAAAATTTTGTTAATACAAATGTTTCCTGCTCAGTGCAGCAGCACTGCAGCAGTCAAGGGAGCGCGTCGGTGCCCCCGTCCCCATGAGCGGTCCCTTCCGCGCCGCCTGCACACACACACACACCATTGCTTTGCTGGCGCCTGGCGGCCAGTCAGTGGCCTGGCTTGGCGGCGGCGGGCGCTTGTGAGGAAAAACCTAAGTATAATGTAGTATGTTGGGGGCGGGGGGCGGGGGGGCGCCATTTCAGTGCTTGCCCCGGGCGCCGTTTTCCCTAGTTACACCTCTGATAGGAAGTTGTCTTATATACTGAGCCAGACTATTGGTCCATCTCAATCAACATTGTCTACATGGACTGGCATCAGCCCTCTGAGGTTTCAGATGGATCTTTCCCAGCCCTATCTGGGTGGTTTCCAGACAGTGAGCTTTACACCACAAAAAGTGGTGTAAACTGCAACGTTTTGTGGTGCCGATTTAAAACCGCAGTTGGAATCTGTTGCCTCCTACAACAGGCAAATACAGCTTCTTCTTTTTTTGCAACGCAGATGCAATGATATAGGGCTGTAACACAGCAATAAAACACGAAAGAGGGCATTGGAAATGGCAGTGGCATCTTGCTTACAGTGCAGGGACTACAATGTCAAGACACAGGCAGTACGGAAGTACACTTAAGGGATACATCATGATATTGTGGTAGCGTGCAATCTGGAAAGCACTCTGGAGATGCAATGGGACCTTCTGCATGCAAAGCAAATGCTCTTGCACTGAACTATAGTCCTTTCCCTGTGCCCTGAGGATCACAGCTTAATCACAATGTCCATCCTTTTATTCAATGGATGTAACAGAAGTAGAGAAGCAATTTTTTCTGAAAAATTTGAAGTCAAAATAGGGGAAAATAGGGTAGTTTCCCCTCCCTGAATATTTCCATTTCCCCGCACTGGGCCTTCACATATCTAAACAGAAGTAATCCTATCACCATTAAAGTAATAACAGAAGTAATTATACCCTTCCTAGGGATGTGCTCAAAACGCAATTCAGCATCCAAATTGTGGGCACATGCCCCTTAAAAACAAGGGTGCACACAGCCCCTTTAAAGCCAAGGAGAGCAGGTTCATAGCTGCTCCTCCTCTGACTGCCGCCATTGCCGTAATCCTAGTGCTCCTTCTAACTATGCCTGCACGCCAGCGGGATGTCGCCCAGCTGCCCCTGCATGATGCCGGCACTCACCTGGCTTCCATGCATGCTCAGTAGCCAGGTGTGTACCAGTGTCACGCAGGACCAGTTGGGAGATGCCCTGCCAGCATGCGGGCATCGTTGGAGGGAGCGGCGGGATTACGGCAATGGCGGCAGTCAGAGGAGGAGCAGCTATGGACTTGCTCTCCTCTGCTTTAAAAGGGCCCGTGTGAGCCCTTGTTTTTAAAGGGATGTGCCTGCTTTTCGGACTCTGAATCGCATTTCGGCACATCCCTAACCCTTCCCTCTTATGTTGGAAAGTACTTGTTCCTCCAGTTGAGGGTTGCCTTCTGAAGATTCAGAAAACCTCTGAGGATGGTTTGCTGATAATGTAATTGGTGCAGGGGGCATAACCATAGATTTCACTTATTAATATGATTTGGAATAAGGTAAGTGGGCCTATAAAACAAATGTTTGTGGTGGCTGACCCACCAGTGTGGTGGGTCACCTTAGTTAGAACTTTTGGCACTACTACTCAGCTAACCAGAGTGCCTTAATTTCAACAGAGAGTATTTAATTACCCTATGAACACTTATTCTGTGTTCTGCCAATGTCCTGTGTATCCTATCTCAGCAGTTTGGATGTGGGGGAGAGATAGGATTCTAATTGTACAGCACATGCTCTGTTTGGGCTACATGCCTAATTCATCCTGTTATGATCATATTTGAATAGGTTACATTATATGCTGTACTCTACAAACATATATGTAGGTGATGACATTACTAACTATCAAAACTAAATTTTAGAGCTCTCTCTAGGCTGAAGGGTTTCACTCTTTAGTCAGACCTTGATAGCAAAATTGGATTAGCCAGCACCACTTACATTTCAGCAGAGTATGCTTCAAATTCAGTAGTCGTCTCTCTCTTATGTTACTCTAGTTACTTGAGTTACTCCAATCCAAGGACATTTTATGTATTATAAAATGTATTTATACCCTTCCTGGTGGACATAAGTTCCTCCTGAACTGATGACATCCCCTGCAGTACTACTTCTGACATTTTCTTGCTTTTGAATACTTAGAAATCCCTTCAAATTCCAGCCAAGCTTGATTCTGAATTATTGTTTGTCCTCAGGTGGAACTGAGGGGCATGATACAATGTGCAAGCAGATTCTTATGTGACTGGATGTGGAATGTACTATTGATTGAGCAATCCCATTCTGAATGGGATCACAGTGAACCTTTATGTGTACGGAGATCCTTCACATATCAAACCACTATATTCATGGGCAGCTATGAAGGAGCAATCAAACTAATTCTGAAACAGTACTATTTATATTAGGGGGTCTGCTTCTGAGTAAGTGGCTCAAGGAAAGTGGCCTTGATTTAATAGCAGAAGATAGTTACAACACCTAAAGTAAAGTTCAGCTAAGATTACTGTTCTGATAAGCAGTATAGCGCTATCTTTACTGTTATAAAAAAGGACCTGACTTGACAAATCCTTACGCATACAGATGCCTCAGTTCTTGGATGAGCAGAGTGAGCACACCTAGAACCATCTGGGCAGATATAATGACCCACAAGCTGCAGTCTATCAGGGATCAAGTAATACTTCATCCTGAGTTAAATTGGATTGATGACTGCTATTGTGGTACACAGCTACAAAAAATTTACCACTGGCTTAAATCCTTAGACATTTTGAGAGCAGGAGGGGAATAGTGTAAGCAATGCTTGTCAGTCCTCTGTCCCCAGTGAGTGGGATCCGGACTAAGTTAGTCATAACTGAGCACCATTGAAATCAACAAGACAAGATTTAAAAATGTTGTTCTTAATCCCCTTTTTTTCTCCCCTACACCAGTGTTCCCTCTAAGGCGTGCACATGTGCCTGTGCTCAGAAGTTTTTTGATGTCCGCTCAGTTAATTTTAGATCCCACTCAGATTGAATCAGGAAGGCTCCATTCTGAATGCAGGCGCGCACGCACTGCCTTGATACTCCCGCCCAGAACGAATCTCATTCCGCACACAGATGAAAAAAATTAGAGAGAACACTGCCCTACACCCATAATGAGTGGATTAATCAGAGTTTCAGCCATTACATTATTATACTCAGAATACTGTGGATATTTGTTGTAAATATTCCTTTAATAGGAGCTGCATGTTCGGAAGTCCAGGCAAAACTTTGGAAATGTATTTCATAAAGGCATAATGATATACATGTGATGGGAGCTATGCAACTATATTATTTGGCATGGTTACCCATCACAATCCTTACTTTGTCTGGAATCTTGGATCAAGGAAGAAACCAGAAATTAAACTCTCATGATGGAACTCCTCATTACCTTTCCTCTTGAGTAGAACTTGAATAAGTTTATGAACAATTTAAAGAGACGTAAGTTTTGGGTGGTATAAAAATATGTTAAATAAATAAATAAAGGCGTTATTTTTAATTACTGGAGATGATGTTTAATGGTTGGTTATACGGTATGTTATGGCAAATTTGCAAGACTAAGATTAGCAGTTAAGGTTACACAATTCGACAAAGGATGGAATTATAACAAACATAGAGTGCTTTAAGTGCTCTATGATTCTAAAGCCAAAAGATACAGTAACATAAGAACAGCCCTGCTGGATCAGGCAAAAATCCCATCTAGTACAGCATCCTGTTTCACACCGTGGCTCCCCGGAGACAAGAAGTATGTGCATGCCCTCTCTCTTGTTGTTGCTCCCCTGCAACTGGTATTGAGAGGCATCGTGCCTTTGAGGCTGGAGATGGCCCACAGACATCAGACTAGTAGCCACTGATAGACTTGTCCTTTATGAATCTGTCTAAACCCCTTTTAAAGCCATCCAAGCTGGTGGCCATCACCACATCCCATGGCAAGGAATTTGATAGATTGATTATGTGCTGTGTGAAAAAGTACTTCTGCTTTTTGGTCCTAAATTTCCCAACCTTCAGTTTCATGGGGTGACCCCTGGTTCTAGTGTTGTGAGAGAGGGAGAAAAATTTCTCTGTCTACCCTCTCCACCCCATGCATAATTTTATAAACTTCAGTCATGTCTCCCCTTAGTCGCCTCTTTTCCAAGGTAAAGAGCTCCAGATGCTGTAGCCTAGCCTCATAAGGAAGGTGCGCTAGGCCCCTGATCATTTTGGTTGTCCTCTTCTGCACCTTTTCCAGTTCTACAGTATCCTTCTTCAGATACGATGACCAAAGCTATATGCAGTACTCCAGATGTGGCCGCACCATAGATTTGTATGAGGGCATTATAATATTAGCATTTTTATTTTCAATCCCCTTCCTAATGATTCCTAGCATGGAATTAGCCTTTTTCACAGTGCCGTGCACTGAGACAACACTTTCAATGAGCTGTCCACCACGACCCCAAGATCTCTCTCCTGGTCAGTCACCGACAGCTCAGATCCCATCAGCGTATATGTGAAGTTGGTGTGTTTTGCCCCAGTATGCACCATTTTACACTTGCTTACATTGAATCTCATTTGCCATTTAGTCCCCCAGTTTGGAGAGATCTTTTTGGAGTTCCTCACAATCCGTTGTGGATTTCACTACCCTAAATTGTTTAGTGTCATCTGCAAATTTGGCCGCTTCGCTGCTCACCTCAACTTCTAGATCATTTATGAACAATTTAAAGAGCACTGGTCCCAGTACTGATCCCTGGGGGACCCCACTTCCTACCTACCTCCATTGTGAAAACTGTCCATTTATTCCTACTTTCTGTTTCCTGTCCTTCAACCAGTTACTGATCCACACATGAACCCCTCCCCTTATTCCATGACTGCTAATTTTACTCCACATGCCTTTATCCACAGGCCTGTTGACATTCTCAAAGAACTCCAAAAGGTTAGTGAGGCAAGACTTTCCCTTGCAGAAGCCATGCTGGTTCTCCTACAACAAGGCCTATTCTTCTGTATGCTTAACAATTTTGTCCTTAAGTATGCTTTCTATTCACCCAGTTCCTCAACTGCTAAACCTTAAAAAAAACTCAATTCTGGAGAGGCTATATGGTCAGTATGCTCTGCCATGAAGACAGATGCAAAGAACTCATTCAGCTTCTCTGCTATCTCCGTATCCTCCTTAATAATACCTTTCACACCCTCATCATCTAAGGGTCCAACCGCCTCTCTGGCAGGTTTTCTATTTATATATTTTAAGAAGTTAATATATCCCCCTTCACACTCCTAGCTATATGCTCCTCAGTCTTTCTCTTTGCATCCCTTAGTCTGTTCTTGCATTTCTTTTGCCAGAGTTTATGTTCCTTCCTGTTCTCTTCATTTGGGCAGGATTTCCATTTTCTAAAGGAAGTCTTCTTCCCTTTTATAGGTTCCCTGACTCTACTTGTTAGCCACGCTGGCAGCCTCCTGAACTTGGTGGTACCTTTCCTCCTTCTTGGTATACATCCCAACTGTGCTTCTAGTACTGTGGTTTTAAATAAGTTCCATACTTTCTGAAGTGATTTGACCCTCCTGACCTTCCCTTTCAACTTCTTTCTTACCAGTCCCCACTTTTTTGAGAAGTTTCCTATTCTGAAGTCCAACGCATCTATGTTGGACT
This sequence comes from Hemicordylus capensis, assembly GCF_027244095.1. Taxonomy (NCBI): domain Eukaryota; kingdom Metazoa; phylum Chordata; class Lepidosauria; order Squamata; family Cordylidae; genus Hemicordylus; species Hemicordylus capensis. Next base: position 104,768,499 of record NC_069661.1, on the reverse strand, counting down.
TCCTTGACAATTCTCCATTCGCATATAAGCTGAATTGGATCACACTATGGTCACTGCTACCCAGTGGTTCTGCAACATCTCACACCAGGTCCTGGACACCACACAGGATTAAATCCAAAGTCGACATCTCTCTGGTTGGTTCCGTGACTAACTGTTCTAAGGCACAGTCATTTAGCACATCTTGAAATTTGGACTCTCTGTTATTACCTGAATGTGAATTTACTCAGTCTGTGTGAGGATAATTGAAGTCACCCATTAGTGCCCTGTCTCTCTTTAACGCCTCTCTTATTTGTTTCTCCAACTCCAGGTTACTCTCTGTGCTTTGATCAGGAGGGCAAATGCACATCCCTAGTAACACATTTCCTTTCAGTCCTCGTAATGTTACCCATAATGATTCTGTGGAGGACTCTGGTCCACTTAGGTTTTCTAGCTTATTGGAATCTATCCCTTCTTTGATATATGGCACCACTCCTCCCCCAACTCTCCCTGTCCCTTCCATAGAGTTTATATCTAGGAATAATCGTGTCCCACTGGTTCTCACCATTCCACCAGGTTTCTGTTACCACCACTATATTTATGTTTTCATTAGTAACCATGTACTCCAGCTCATGCATCTTGGCTTGGAGGCTTTTGGCATTGGTATAGAGACACCTATATGCCGGGTGCTTCACATGGTGTTGGAGTGTGCTGTCCCCCTTACCATCATTTGACATATTTGGCAAACTGTCCTGTGTTTCCTTTTGCTCAACTCCTGGTTCTACTCCTCCCCTTCTGGTTTATCCAAAACATGTTCACCCTCACATCTTAGGGGATTTTGCCAGCCGAAGCAGATACCACCCTGTTCCCGCCGGCAACCCTCCAGGCATCATTTTAATAGCTGCTCTGTGACCTTTTTGATTTTTAGTGCCAGCAGTCTGGTTCCATTTTGGTTCAAGTGGAGCCTGCCCCTTTTGTACAGGCTTCACTTTCCCCAAAATGTATCCCAGTGCCTAACAAATCTAAGCCCCTTCTCCCAGCACCACCCTCTCATCCACGCATTGAGACCCCTCAGCTCCTCCTGTCTCGCTGTCCCTGAGCGAGGAACAGGTAGCACTTTAGAGAACGTAACCCCTGGGGGTACTGGACTTCAGTATGCTACCTAGCAGCCTAGATTTGGCTTCTATGACCTGCCGACTGCATTCCCCAACATCACTGGTGACAACACGCACCACGACAGCTGACTCCTCCACAGCACTGCCCAACAGCCTATCTAGACACAGCATGATGTCCGCAACCTTCACACCAGGAAGGCAAGTCTACACACTGGTCACAGATCCATCTCTCTATGCCCCTAATGATCAGATCACCCTCTATTAAGAGGCCCCTACCCCCTGTAGGAGTATCCTCTGTGTGAGAGAATATGGGCGCATCACCCAAGGAAGGGGTCCCTGCTAAGGGAGTGTTTCCCTTTTCCTCAAACCAATGTCCTCCTTCTCTGAGCCTCATTCTCCATGACAGCAGAAGCACCGTCAGCTTGGGAGTGGGATGCCTCTACCACATCCTTGGGGGTCTCATCTACACACTTCTCTGCCTCCCTGAGCTTCTCCAGGTCAGCCACCTTGGCTTCAAGGGAATGAACCTGATCCCTGAGAGCCAAGAGCTCTTTGCACCGAGTGCACACCCATGACTTCTGCCCCTCAGGCAGATAGTCATACATGTGACATTCTGTGCAATACAATGGTAAGCAGCCCTTCCCCTGCTGGCATTCTACCTTCATAGCTAGTTTTATTGGGTATTTAAAGTATATGGGATTTGAAGCTAAATACTGGGAACAATTGTCAGCTAATTAATGGTTTTTAGTTTTGTCCTCCAATAAAATTATGAAGGTTGGGTAGTATTCCCCTTATTCTTGCCTTCTGTGTCTCCCCACAGCTTTCCCCACCAATCTCCTGCTAAACTCCTTCATTATCTGTTTGCAAAGCTCCTCTGGTCTGAGCCTTGTATCCAACACCAGCAGTCAAACTGACTCAGCTCAGGAATGTGGGGCTTCCCTCAAGCTGGGGCCCTCACCTGGAATGAATGAATCGCCCACTCAGGCTTCTCCTCTGGCAAAGACGAAAACACTACCAGCCAGCCAGCCAGCAATCCAACCCCCAAGTTATGACCAGTTAACATTGGGCAACTGAGTTTAACATGGGTACATTCTTGGAGATTGAGAGTTAAGCCTCACTTGGCATCACAGTGAATGGCAAACTTCAGGCTACACACATGCACACTCTGCTCCATTGGGCGGAAGCAAGTCAAAGGTAGCCAGACTGGGTTGTACCCATGTTACTCATTTATCTCTGCCCTGTAGCTAAAGTGCAGAAACTGTTGTGGAATTAATAAAGGAATGCATGTGGTCATTAACTAAGAGCTGAGGGTGTATATTAGAGTTAACTTATTTGGGGAAACCTTTCCTTAAGATCTGACCTGGTCCTCCACTGCTAGCATAGTCTTCCCTAACCCACCTATACTGCTTGGGCACCAATTCCTGGTCTTTTCCTCACACCCTTGTTTTTGTTATCTCTTGTAGAATATAAAATTTCTGGGCTTGATAATATTATTATATACAGCACCTTGCACATAAATAAACCTGCAGTAATGGTGATTAAAAGAAACTGGACTACTCCTTTAATGCCTTTTGTTTTTAATATGCTGTTGTAAAAATATATTTTTAGTATATTGCTGTTTTTGAGGGACAATTAATGATTGTTAAGATCCTTCTTACAGTGCCCTCCCCTTTTTTTAACCTGCTGGATTTCAAAAACCGTTCTATGCATTGTTTGATTTTTTTAGGCTGAATTCCATAAATATGTTCACGAATTAAGTTTCTCAGTCCAGTTATGAGGATTTCAGACACAAATCTTTCATTTTCCATAGCAATTTCCTGGATGTCTGTATTTGGCTGTTGTATAAATAGTAGACACGAGAAATTTCATAAATTTCCATAATCATGTGTTGATTTGTCTGTATAGATATCTAAAATTAGCCTGCTGAGCTTTCAGTGTCAACTTTCAGAGATCAAACAGTATAGTGGGGAGTTTTGCATTCAGCTGTTATGTGACATCATGGGGGACTGAAATAGACAAGGTAATTCATTGTAACTATGGATCCCTTCTCACATTATCCTTGCAGTGAGGGAGCTGTTGCAGTGCAGTTTCTTCCTGTGTCACACAAGTAACATCTGAAGGCTGTAAAGGTGAAATCATTAGGCATACTTACAGCTCCTTTGCGGTGCCAGCATTGCCTTAGTTTCTGAAGTGGTGATGCTGGTGTAGGGAAAAGCCATAATGTAGGCTCCTCCTTTAGGATTTGTGGGTTCTGACGTTGTTTTCATGGCGCAGGGAGGATGTGTGCTGTAGCATTTCTCATGCTGTAAAGATGACTTGAGAAGGGATAAATACTTGAATTGGCTTTGATTATAAGCCACCTTGGCAATTTGATTTATAGGCAGTCTATAAATTAAGGTATATTAAATTTATCATATAAAAATATGTACTCTGGTCTATGACCGTAATAAAGATAGGATAGGATAGGATATAAAAATATGATAAATAAAATAGATGTGATATGCTACCTCTTAAAACATGTGAGGTACACAGTGATTCTTAAGCTCTTTAACTTCAGATAAATATTTCCATGTTAAGTTGTCTGCCATGGAATCCTTATGTGTTCCAGAAGATTTCAGGGTTTGTTCTAGATTGTGTGGTTTGCTCCACACATGAACTTTGGCCAGAGTTGTTTGGCTTGGCGTTACTGTTGGCCTACTTAAATGGACAATGTGACCAAGAATACATTGGATACTCTCCCGCAGTGTGACATTGCAGGGCAAGGTTTATAGTGCTGGTGGACAGCAAGCTGTCTTTCAGATAAGTTTGCCTTCCATCACTGATCTTCTTGTGAAGGAACTCTTGATAAGCTTCCAAGGAATCTTACACTTCCTTGAAACACAGCAAGATGATTGCTTTCCTAGAACAAGCAGCAAGGAATTTATGGTTTAGAATAAAATACTTCTTAAATACTAGACTGAAAATAGAAATGAATTCTAAACACTGGACTGAAAATAAAAATGAAACGTGAAATCTTTTACAGAATCCCAAAACTTCAGAAATGGTGAAGCAACTGATTTCAAAAGGAAACACAGAAGAATTTGAAAAATGTTTTGGTTCACGAATGGAATTTGGGACTGCAGGACTCAGAGCAGCCATGGGACCAGGAACATCTCAGATGAATGATTTGACGATTATCCAGACCACTCAGGTACCAGATTTAAACGAATATGTCTTTTCTTAAAGGCAGGTGTTTTACTACTTTCCAAAGCATGGCTATGGTAGGGTGCCCTCAAGTTCTATTGTAAATAGAACTTAAGCCCATCTGGCTTTCTCTAGATTGCACCCAAAGACAAACCACAATTTCTTTTTAATTGACAAATAATGGAACTAAATTTACCTTAAGATTCCAAGTTGTGATTATTATTTTTTAATGAACTACAGCAGTCTAATACGGCTTCTCTTTAATTGACTGCCAACCAGTAAACATTCCATTAAAATGTTATAAGGGGGGGAAACCCCAAGAAGTCTATTGGAGTGATTCAACTGTTTCTCAGAATGGCTATCATCTTGAGTTCGTGCACTTGTTTTGAGAACTGGAAGGAAAGGATTGTTGTAATATTCCCAAGACTGAAAGTGTAGTCTGCCACCGAAAGTATCAGTTAGTGAGGTGTATATTGAAGGGGTAAGGTGATGGTTGAAATAAGGCCACCGCAGAACATTTATCCAAAAATAAGCAAGGTTCATCACTGCAGGGCTGGTAATTTCTGCAAGCATACTGTAGAGCCCCACAATCAAAATGTGTGATTGGTGATCCCACTCTGCTGGACAATCACTCTGCAAAGCTGATAGTAGTACTTGTGCTTTGTTGCTGCATATCCTGTGCTTATGTAAGGGCAGTACTGATATTGTGTGTGTGTCATGCTGTTACAAAGATGATGCCACTTGTGCCTTGCTGCTACCTATTTATGGTGATGGAGGAGCAGCTTGGGCGAAAGTCTAGTGAAAATGGTGTACAGCCTCCTGGTGGACTAAGATCAATGTCCTCAACTCTTGATTTACCATTTCTGTTATGGTGCCCAAATTTTGGCACTCCCTGCACCAAAAGGTTTGGTTGTCCTCCAGCTTACCTCCCCCCACCCAACTGTATAACTGCTTTTTCTTTTTTTTTTTTTTTTGCTTGTGCTTTTGCCAACACTTCAACCATATTGCAAACACTATTCAGGGGAAAAGAACAGGAGATGGACTGTAGCTCTGTGGTAGAGCACTGGCTTGGCATGCAGAAGCCTCAGCTTCAGTTTCTGGCATCTCCAGGTAGGGCTGGGAAAGACCTGTCTGAAAACCTGGAGACATCTACCACCATACATCACCACCACCACCTGCCCATATTGTTTCCCTTCAGGGGGGAAAAATCTGCTTAGTTGAAAAGATGAAAAATAAAATACGATATATGCATTTGAATGGGTCAGTAACTTCCTAGCTGTGCAATCTCTGGCTGCTTCTTTCCTCCCTCCTTCTAAAAGGGAAGAAAATGTGACAAAATGATAAGGCAGTTTCACAGAACCTATAAGACCAGGGAATGTTTTTGTTTTGTTCCTAGGGATTCTGCAGGTACCTTGAAAAGAGCTTCTGTGATCTTAAGGAAAGAGGAGTCGTAATTGGTTTTGATGCTCGGGCCCATCCTTCCAGTGGAGGTAGCAGCAAAAGGTACACTTAGCCATTGGTTGCTTACCTGTTTGTTTTGCCATTGCTTTATAAATAAGGAGACATTTGTGCAGCACAAGCTCCTTCCTTCCCAGAATTGCGAGGAATAATATGTCTTATGAATCCCCCACTAATGTATAGCGTAATGTTAGCAAGTCACATGTAGTGTTTGGCATGGATGATTTTGATCTTTCCATACATTCTTTCCATCTTTGTAGTCCTAAGATCTGTGACTGCAGAACACTAGTTTACAAATCAATCAACAGCAAATGAAAAGATGCTACATTAAGTCTTGTAACTTGATGTAACATCCATGGTGGTGTAATCTGCCTCATAGAAAGACAGACACAGAGCAGGATCCAAACTAAATTAGTCATAATTAAGCACCATTGAAATAAATGGGACAAATTAGTCATGGCTAACTTAAGTTAGTTAAATATGACTAACAGAGTCTGGATTTTGCCCAATGTGTCTATAGAGTGCAGTTTATTCAAGAAAGCAACACTCTCAGGGTTATCACATGAGGCAGACCTAACTCCTACTTTGTGTTATCAAAATTAGAAACTCCATTCTGGGATAAAGAGGCCCACCATGTGAGCTGGTGCAGTAACTGCAGGAGTATTTATTTTTCTTCTTTGGGTAATGGTGACAAAGAACAGTAAGGAAATCTCATACATGTTTACTTAGGAGTGAACTCCATTGAACACAGTGGGGCTACACTTAATGCTTAAGTCCTATCTGGTTTCAGTAAGTTAACAAGGTTAACTCTCTCAGGACTATGCCAAGGTTTTAACTTGGCAAAGAGGCACCTTTTAACATGGTGATTCGCTTTTATTTAGCAGGGGGAGAGTAACTGGCCCTATCCACCCCCAGCACAGTACCTCTAGTGACCGTTGCTGGTTATCTTATGTTTCTTTTTAGATTGTGAGCCCTTCAGGGACAGAACTCCATCTTATTTATTTATTATTTCTCTGTGTAAACTACCCTGAGCCATTTTTGGAAAGGCGTTATAGAAATTGAATTATTATTATTGCTTGTTTACACAGTCAGACAGGTGTTATTGACTGGTTTGTTTTATTCAGACATCGAGTCCTTCCCAAGGACCTGGGATGGCTGAATTTTATTGTCAGTTGTTATAGATATCATCGCAGAATGTATTATTATTATTATTATTATTATTATTATTATTAATAAAGGTTTTGTGAAATTCAAAATTTCACAAGCTAAATGGAGTTTCCATGATGCCTGTAAAACTGCACTGTGCTGCCACCTGGCTGTCAGAGACAGCCATTTTTAACTCTCTCCTATTTAATTAATTAGTTAACTAATTTATATACTACCTGACTCTAAAGGCTCTAGGCGGTTCACAAAAACAAACGCAAGAAAACAAAATAAAACAAACTATTAAAAACAGCAATTAAAATTTTAAAAACATTTAGAAATTACTAAAAGCCTGGCTGAAAGAATGTGTCTTAAGGGCTCTTTTGAAGGCTGGCAAAGATATTAAACCACAAATATCTATAGGAAGTGCATTCTATAGTCCAGGAGCAACCACGGAGAAGGCCCGCCCTCAAGTCACCACCAGACAAGTCAGTAGCATATGGAGACAGACCTTTCTCAGTCTCAGTGTGGTGGGGATCATGCAGAAGGATGCGCTTTCATAGGTAACCCAGTCCCAAGCTGTTTAGGGCTTTAAAGGTAATCACCAGCACTTTGTATTTTATCGGGAAACCTATTGGTAGCCAATGCAATTGCTATAAAACAGGCATAATATGGTCTCTCTGAGAAACCCCAGACACCAATCTAGCTGCTGCATTTTGAACCAACTGAAGTTTCTGAACCACATACAAAGACAGCCCCACGTAGAATGCATTGCAGTAGTCAATCCTAGAGGTTACCAGAGAGTGCATCACAGTTCTGAGATCACACTCTTCAAGGAATTAGACACAGATAGAAAGCGCTCCTGGCCATAGCCTCAGCCTGAGAAAGCAGCGTGAGGCCTGGGTTCAGAAGCACTCCCAAGCTATGTACCTGTTCCTTCGTGTAGAGTGCAACCCCATCCAGAACAGGAAAATCTATCATGTCCCTTGAAGTATGACCCCTTACCATGAGTACCTCCATATTGCATGGATTCAGCTTCAATTTACTATGCCTCATCCAGTCCATTACTGCCTGTAGGCAAACATTTAGTGGGGTTATGCCATTTCCTGATGATGATGTCATGGGGAAATAGATTTGGGTGTTGTCAGCATATTGATAACACCCAGCTCCAAATCTCCTGATAATCTCACCCAGTGGTTTCATCTAGATGTTGAAAAGCATTGGAGATAGGATGAAGCCCTAAGGGACACCATACAATAGCTCTCGTTTCAGAGAAAACTATCTCCAAGCAACGCCATCTGAAATCTACTTGAGGTAGAAATGGAACCACTGCAAAGCAGTGTCACCTATTCCCAAATCTCACAGACGATCCAGAAGGATATCATGGTCCATAGTATTGAAAGCCACAGAGGGGTCCAAGAGAACCAACAGAGTCACATTCTCTCTGTCCATTCCTTGGTAGAGATCACCCATCAGGTTGACCAAGGCTGTCTCCACCCCATAGCCTGCTCTAAAGCCAGTTTGAAATGCATCTAGATAATCAGTATCATCCAAAACTGCCTGGAGTTGATCAGCCAGCACCCTCTCAATTACCTTGCCCACCCAAGGGAGGTTGGAGACTGGCCTATAATTAACCATCACTGAGGGCTCCAGGGCAGGCTTCTTAAGCAATGGTCTCACAATTCAAACCTGTAGGCATCCTGCCCTCTCTCACTGATTTATGATGGTAACTAGGCCATCTTTAACAAGCTCCCTGTTACATGTTATAAGCCATGTTGGGAATGGGCCAAAAGGACAAGTGGTAGGCTGAACACTTCCAAGGAGCTTGTCCACATCCTCAGGAGCAAAAAAACTGAAACTGATCCATTCGGATCGAGCCAGAGGAGTTACTGGACACCTCTACAATTGACCCTGCCATATCTGTGGAGTCCAAGTTGGTTCAACTGTGAAATATTTTATCTTCAAAAAAGTTGTTAAAAGCAGGAGAATGAAAAATCCAGATCTAAGTTCAGAGAGGGGGGAACTTGAGTCAGTCCCCTCACAACGCTGAACAACTCCACTGGATGCAAACCTGCAACGCAATACATGCGGAATAAAATCGCTTCTTCACTGCACATATTGCCACAGAATAAGCCCTCAAATGGGCTTTATGCCATGTCTTATCAAAATCAAGTTGAGTCTTCCTCAACTTATGCTCTAGTCTTCTCCCTTGCCACTTCGGCTCCCGTAGCTGTTCAGTGTACCATGGAGCCAATTTTGAAGCAGAACGGAGAAAGTGCTTAGGGACAATAGTGTCTTCTGTCCTGGTAAGCTCCCTATTCCAGGTCTCTGCCAGGGCATCGACAGAATCACCAGCAAAACCAACTCTAAACACCTCCAAGGCATCTTGGAATCCTATAGGATCCAACAGCCTCCTTGGACAGACCATCCTAATAGGTCCTGCACCCTTGAAGAGATGGGTTGTGGCCACGAAACCAACCTTAACCAGATGGTGGTCCATCCATGACAATGGAGACACTCTAGGAGTCTCCACCCACAGAACACCACCCTGATATGAGCAAAAGGTCAAATCAAGAGTATTACCAGCAGTGTGTGTTGGCCTCGTGGCCAATTGGGGTAGGCCCATAGTTGTCATGGCCACTATGAACTCCCAAGCTGCACCAGACAAGCCAGCCCCAAAGTGAACATTGAAATCACCTAACACCAAAAGCCTGGGAGACTCCAACACGAGCTCCCTGACCAGCTCCATCAGCTCAGTTAGGGACTCCATTGGGCAACAGGGTGCTCAGTACACAAATTGAATCCCCAATCTATCCAGATTCCCCAGGCCTAGATATGCACACTCAATATGGTCCAGTTATCTCACAGGGATTCTGGTAAGGGAGACGTTACTCCGATGGATCACAGCCACTCCACTCCCCCTGCCCCCTGCCCCAAATCTGCTCCACCACAGAGTACCCAGCAGTGAGGAGCTGAGCCCATACTGGGTCACTTGTGTCCCCCAGCCAGGTCTCAGCTATGCAAGCTAAGTCAGCTTCCTCATCCATGATCAAATCATGGATTTTCAGTCATGTTTTGAACCGACCTGGCATTGCAAAGGAGTAAGGTCAGGTTCTGAGGATGAATGGAAGAGCACACCAAGGCCTGACAAGACACCTGGAAGGGGAAACAGCGATTAAATTTCAGGTTTCCCTTCCCCTGTAATGGCCTGCTGACCTGCCAATGCCAAATCTTTTATTCCCCACCACTACTGCATTAGCTGCTCCAGGACCCCCAGAAGCCCCCCCCCCGCCCGATTCCCACACCTTCACCAGAACTCTGACACATAGCTATAAATCGCCAAGCAATTAAAGGAAGCCTGGCACTATGGGGAAGGAGTCCAAGCTGGTTAATTGGCCTTAGCCCTCAGTCCTGCCACCAAAGGCCAGCCCCCTTCAGGTAGCCTGCCTGCTGGTGACCTGTGCTGGAGGCAGTGCCTCCAGCAGAAGCTTCCTTCTTTTAAGGGCCAAAGAGTTGGGGGGAAACCACCCGTGACTCTCACGCAGCTAATACGCAGGGTTGGCCCGGCTGCTCGGTATTAGAGCAGTCAGAAGGACAAGCAACCAGGGGATGGAGGAAAAGAAGCGGCAGAGTTTCTCTCCTGTCTGGCAACTAGGAGGTGCATTCTTTTTCATTCAGAAGCAAGGAATATCCTGTGGCTGCTTGGTTTTTCACAGGAATGAAAATCTGTTGGAAAAATTCACAAGGTTGAATTCAATCCTGAGGCTAACTTGTTTAAAACTGCCTTGCAAACAAGTCCTCAAAAGATACGCACCATTTTTTACTGGTCCAAGTCCCAAGAATAGCAGTGCAAGTCATTTGTGGCACATCGGTAATCTGGAAAAAGGAGGGGGAAATCCCTTTCTCATTTGATTTACAAAACCTTCCCTACTTGCCCACCTAGAGGACATTCTACATGCAATAGATATGAGGTCAACACAAACCTGTAAATCACCAATCTTGAAATTTCCTGCCGCATCCTGTGTGTGTTTTGTATTTTCTTAAATATAACGGGCAGATACAGCTATTAAGGACTCATTCAGTTATGATCTCTTGGTCATCATGTAGCAATTGTTGGTTTTTCTCTCTAATTGTGGAAGACCTGTGATCTTCCATGAATCCACGTTCTCTGAAGTTACACTGCTTACACAGAGGCCCCACTCATGTGAGCAGATATTTCCATGGGTAGGTTAGCTGCCATAACATCTCCACTGGCTCTGAGAGAATTTCACAAATTTGCTCTACTTAGTAAAGTTACGGTTCTGGCTACACAGCTAGGTTAGAGTGTTTGCTGGGGAAAGCATGCGTTTTGTAATCCATAAAAGTTAGTAGGAGTGTACTTCCTGCCAGTATGCACACTGCATTGATAGAATCCAGCTGTGTCGGCAGCCCAGTCTCTGTTGCTGGAGTGGAAAATATGCTTATTTTTTCTCTCCATACATAACACCCTCTGTTCTTTAGCGTGTGTGTGTGTGTGTGGGGGGATAATGTATAAATGTGACCCTAAATGAGAAAACTAAATTACAAGTAGCTTCAATGTAATATGCTTGTTTTGTGATAGGATTCCATTTTGAATTTTTGTTTTGATTTCTTACTGATAGATTTGCAAGGCTTGCTGCAACAACATTCATCAGTCAAGGTATTCCTGTGTATCTTTTTTCTGGTATAACACCGACTCCTTTTGTGGTAAGTTATCCCCCCTGCTCCCCGTTGTTTTACTTGTACATTGTAACAATGATAGTTAGGGTGGGTTTTGTATAAATTAACCCTGTGGTAACTTCATATCATTTTCAAAAAATTGAGCTCTGATTAATTTGAGCCATTCATTGGCAAGCTCCTGGGATGTGATAGGCCCTACCTCTGCCTTGGTGGTGGTGCTGCATGAGCCTCCAGTTTCTTGAGGAAGATGCTCAAGCATCTCAGAGCCATTGCTATAAGGTGGACAGATATGCCTGTGATAGGGGAAGAGATGAAGGTCTCTTAGCATGCTTGGTACAGAAAATGATCTTCAGTTGATCAAGTGGGCCACTGAGTACCAAGCAGCAAACATTTTTACTGGAATGCCATTGCTAGTGGTAACTTCAAAACACATCAATTAAAAGAATGCCTTGACTGAAATATTTTCAAAGGTGTGGACTGTTGATACTGAGAATTCATTTTGGTAGTCGGTTCAGATAATGTAAAGAATCGGAAACGGACAGACCATGAAATGGAGAGCATGTTAGACGTTATTGCTCATCTTACCTACTTAACCGTCACACAACCAAATTGATTTATTTTTTAATTTAAGAATATAGTCTTGTCAGTTACATATTGAAGGTTTGTGGCCAATAACAAAAGCAAAAATGAGTAAAATAAGATTTAATCCAATTCATTGAAATCCCCCCCCCCTTCTTAACTTTACTCTGAGTCTCAAAGGCCAATTCAAACAAGAACGTCTTAGAAAGCTTCTAAAATGTGCTAAGGCTTGGTCTTTGCTGAGTCTCTGTGGAAGGGAGCTTGGTAATTGTGGTAGGGGAGGGGTAGCCAGTGAGAATGTCTTCTCTCATGCTCTTGCTGGCTGTACATAATATTCATATGTATGCTGCCTTGTGCTCCTTAGAGGAGTGGCAGGATACAAATTTGATAAATACCTCTTAAAACTGGAGGAAAGAAGTTTGTTGTTCCAGTGAGTCTTCTTCCATTTTAGATTGCTCTTTTGTTTCCCCATTACTATAGCCCTATACAGTGACTCACCTGAAGCTTTCTGCTGGAATTATGATTACTGCTTCCCACAACCCTAAACAAGACAATGGATACAAGGTATTATATCTTACAAATTTTCATTGAAATGTGGTTGACATGAGTTTGGATTTCATAGCTGAGCTCTGGCCAAAATGGTTGAGGAAGAGACACTGATTTGCATTTTGTTAATTGCACAATGCTTGGGATAGCTGAAGTTCAAAAGAGCTACATGTTTATCTGTCAATCTTTATTTCAGTTCATTAGCCATAAAATAAGACCAGTTGATAACAGCTTATATCCAATTATAATTCCCACTAGTGACACTGAAAACAATCTCTGTTCACTTCCTTTGTGTTACTTAGGTTTATTGGGAAAATGGTGCTCAGATAATATCACCTCATGATAAAGGAATTGCTCAAGCAATTGAAGAAAACCTAGAGCCATGGCCTCAAGCTTGGGATGACAGCCTGATTGATAAAAATTCCCTTCTCCATGACCCTTATGCCTCTATCAACAAGGACTATTTTAAAGACATACAGAGGCACTGCTTTCACAGGTGAATTGGCAGGGTAGCCTCTTCTTACCTCTTGGGAAAAAATATATTATTTAATTTTATTGCAGCAGGATTAGAACTACAATGGTGTTGAAGTCAGGTTCCCAGAAAAGAAAGTGGGTGTCTCTCCTGTCCAGTGGCAGAAAGGCAGGGACTTTGGATAATGAGGCTTCTGGGGAAAGAGGGGAAACATTGCATTAACTATCATGAGCAAACAAGAAGAACTGAAGCCATCCCTTAAAAAAGGAGTAGGAGATGGAAACCAGGAAAATTCCTGGCAGACCATGGCCCTCTCTAACAGTCACAGGTAAGAAGTATTTATGTTCCTAAAAACAAAGGCAGTGACCTAGTGTGGACAGATTAGCCACTGCAAAGCCAAATGCCTTTTCTGTCACTGGGTAGGGGACTCGTAATGAGTCCAGTTATCCTTTCTCAGCTGTTATGGAAAGGCATTCATGTGAGGAACATTCAAAGTCCTTGGACTGTATTGGGGTGTAGTGGAGCAGGGGATGCGCAGGGATGGAGGGCTGATACTTCTCGTCTTCTCTGGTTATTGGAGTGAGCATGGTCATGCGGGCTGTCATGGAGGGTGCCTGCACTTCTGAATTTGCAACTATATCACTGGACTGTATGCTTCCCTTCATTTGTCCAGTACCATTCCTCATTCCCCTTCCTGTCATTTAGAACCTGTGCAGGTATTGTTAGTAGTGCCAGCAGAGAACAGGAACAACATCTGTGCAAGATACTCTGTCTAACCTCCCTTCAATCTTTGTATGTGTATGGGTACTGGAACATCAAAGGTAATCTTGACACAACATTGCTAGAACACATTCTGCTTATACCAGTATGGCCTGAAGTTCAGAGTCAGTTGGGTTGTAAGCAGCTTCTAAAAAAAACAATTATAGGTAAAAATGTATTTATGTTCTTAACAATACACACCCTTATGCCAATTTAATGTAATTGATGTACTTAATTTCAGGAATATAAACAAGGAGACAAAGCTGAAATTTGTCCATACTTCTGTGCACGGTGTAGGCCATGAATTTGTGCAGTCAGCCTTTAAGGCATTTGACTTTAGTCCTCCATATGCTGTTCCTGAACAGAAGGAGCCTGATCCAGAATTTCCAACAGTAAAATACCCAAATCCTGAGGAGGGTAAAGGCGTTCTGGTAAACCTTATTCAGTAAAATTTCTTCCTTCTGCATTTCTCTGTGCCACTTCAAACTTTTTTGTGATAACCAATAAAAACATTTTTAAAATGCATATCAGTTTTTCTTTTAAGCTCACATAAACCTATATCTCTTTATAAACTATCAAGCATTTATTCTTCTTCCCCACCCCCCAGCAACCCCTGTAGTAGCCAGAGATCTAGTTCATACATTATTTTAGTTGCAGGGAATTGGGAACATGAGCCACTTGTTTTTCTGAAAACGGTGTAATTAAAACATGTGAATCAGTGTTAAGTAATTTCTGGATATAGCATATAGTTTCAAGATTTCTTTCAAATTCAAGCTCTTTGTAATAAGGATATGAGCTTTTTGTATTATGGGCTCACAAGAAGGTAAACATATTTTTCTTCTTACTCATAACTGGTTTTTGGCCCATCACTTTACTATCATTCTTTTAGACACTATCTTTTGCTTTGGCTGAGAAAGAAGGAGCTCGAATTGTTTTAGCCAATGACCCAGATGCGGATCGGCTTGCTGTTGCAGAGAAACAAGAAAGGTATGGTTGCTCTACCAGTTTCAGTACTAACCAGCAAATCCACTGTAGATCCACCTTAGATCTACTGCAAATCCACCTGAGAGCAACTGAAAGTGAATGATAAAAAAGGCTGTGTGTTTTCTGCTCTTTAGCATATTGTTTTGGTATAGTACCCAAAGACACAAAGTGATGATAAGGAGTTTGGGCAGAATATTAGCTCTTAGGAAACTTTAGCAAAAAAAACCCTAAAGGGTAGATGCTGTCTTTTTGTTTTAACCTCTGTTAAGAATGTACACAGTTTCCTAACTGCAGTTCCCATTTTTCTAGTTCTTTTATGTATCAATTATCAAGCTATTGTTAAAACTGTTGTATTCCACCCACAGTGGAGAATGGAAAGTGTTTTCTGGCAACGAATTGGGAGCACTACTTGGCTGGTGGATCTTCAGTTGCTGGAAGAAGCAGAATCAGGATCCTGGAGCCATTAAAGAGATCTACATGCTGTCTAGTACCGTCTCCTCCAAAATCTTAAGAGCAATTGCACTTAAAGAAGGCTTTCACTTTGAGGTAAGCTGGTGGCCCAGGGCTAGGATGGGGCAGCATATTTCCTGTGCATGAATCTAACTCACAATCTCAATAAATCTTGTGTTATTAGGAAACATTAACAGGATTCAAATGGATGGGAAATCGAGCCAAGCAGCTTATAGACCAAGGAAAAACAGTCTTATTTGCCTTTGAAGAAGCCATTGGTAATAAGTTATACCTTATTACTGAAACAATCACAAGCATTAATGAAAGTTTGCTCCAGAAAGGATCTATTTAAAATACCATTCCTTTGTGGAGAAGAGCAATTGTTCTGTGTAACACCTACTCCTATGTTTTTTTGCTGAGAGCTGATACAGATGCCATACAGTGAGCAGCTACATAGTCCACTGTTATGTTGAAGAGCTAGCAGGAAAACAGCTTTGCTGCTGAAAATGAATATGCTTAGATGGTCAATATTTCTAAACTTTAAAATGGAAAAAAGCTACTTGTTTGGGGATAACTGATATTCTTGCATAGAATACACCGAATATAAAAGCATTCAGTAACTAATGAAAATATGACAGTATTTGAAATACTGGCCCACATGCTGAGCAGCAAAACTGGGCGGAGCTGATCCACCCATGGTGCTGCAGGCTTACAGTATAATCCCAGTGGTCTTGGGCTGTTGCACAGGAGCACCAACACTTTTGAGTAGCCCTTCTGCCTTCTGGAAGCATTCGTTGGATCATAAATATGTGGCTGACAGTCAAGCAACGTGTTTCTGATCCATAGAGCACAAATACTTTGAGTGGCCCTTCTGCACTTGGGAAGTGCTAGTTAGATACATTGCTGATGGTCAAGTGAGGAGAGCTGGTCTTGTGGCAGCAAGCATGACTTGTCCCCATAGCTAAGCAGGGTCTGCCCTGGTTGCATATGAATGGGAGACTTGATGTGTGAGCAGCACTGCAAGATAATCCCCTGAGGGGATGAAGCCGCTCTGGGAAGAGCAGAAGGTTTCAAGTTCCCTCCCTGGCAGCATCTCCAAGATAGGGCTGAGAGAGATTCCTGCCTGCAACCTTGGAGAAGCTGCTGCCAGTCTGTGAAGACAATACTGAGCTAGATAGACCAATGGTCTGACTCAGTATATGGCAGTTTCCTATGTTCCTATGTTCTGATCTAGCTAGACATTCTGGAGTGTAAGTTGGTTACTCAAGGTTTTTGCACTCTTGTGCAAAAACAAGTCTGCTGGGGCTTTACTATGAGCCTGCAGTAGCAGAGGCAGGTCCACTGCAAGCCCACAGCAGTGTAGGTGGATCAGCTCTGCCCATGTTACACTGCTTGGCATATGGGCCACTGAAAGTAATTAAAATATGACAGGCAGGAAACCTCAAATTACACTGCAAGTTATGCAAAAATCGGTTTTTCTGACATTGCTTTCTGCTGACCTAAGTCAGAGGCAAGATCAGTTTGCAGAGGACCCTGTAGCAAAGCCCTGTACTGCCCCTCCCGCTGATGGCACACTAGGCATTTGCACCCTATCTGCTTTGTACAACCACCTGGTAAATTTGCCAGAATCCAATGAAGGGTATACTAGGTGGCAGTGCACAGCAGCAAATGTTCCTCCTAAGAACTGAGGCTTCTGGGGTTAACTGGGTGGGCCTTCTTATGGGAGTGGGCCCATGGCTAACCTGGTTAACCCATGGTATCACCCTTGGTCAGTTGTTACCCTGGTATATGCAAATCTACCAACACGAATCTTTATATATGTCCATTTTGTACCCATATATGAGTCTGAGGTGAACATCTGGGCCAGTTTTGCTGAATGCTTGTCTTGGTACCTAAACAGATACTTGACTAACTATATTGCAAGGATGTGCATTTAGTAGTACAGGCAACTCATTTGAATTAATTCTGTATATTTGGAGATCAAAATTAGAGGACTTAGGTTTTAATATTAATAATAGTCAAGAGCCTAAAACAAACAAAAGAATGTACTGAAAGAAAAACATGGTTTGCCCATAAGCTTAACATATCTTCTGTTGCAATAAGACTACTTCATTTGAAACTCTTTTTTAAAGGAAGCATTAGCAAAACTTTGTTCTATTACTCTCTTTAGGATATATGTGCAGTCCTGTGGTCTTGGATAAAGATGGAGTCAGTGCTGCAGTCATAACTGCAGAGATGTCTGGTTTTTTGGCAACCAAGAACTTGTCTTTATCTCAGCAGTTGAAAGCCATTTACAATGAGTGAGTTTAATTTCATTGCATATTTACTGTTCTTTCTACATACAAGGTTATCTAGAGTTCTCAGATGATTTTCTATTCACAGTTATGGCTACCATGTTACCAAAGCTTCATATTTCATCTGTCATGATCAGAATACAATTAATGTGCTGTTTGAGAAGCTTAGAAATTATGATGGGAAAAATACTTATCCAAAGACCTGTGGGAAATTTACAGTTTCTGGAGTAAGAGATCTAACCACTGGCTATGATAGTAACCAGCCTGATAAAAAAGCTGTAAGTAGCCTTTAACTTTTGCTATTTTATTCCTGTGAAACTTTGGCTCACTGCATACTGAGTGTATTTGTGAAAGGTAAAAAGGTCATCTTAAACTCTATGCGTAGGCTTAAATGCAACCATATGTTAAGATATTATTTTGCCCTGATCTTAAATACCTTTGCTTGGAAGTAAATAGCCTTCATTTCACTCTAGATAAGTAGCCATGTTAGTCTGGCAGGTTGATTTTGGTTGGTGCCCATAGATGATGGGAAACCATTGTGGACCCAGTACAGGCACTATAGTCTGCACTGCTCACTTCCTACTTTGAACGTGGATGTTTCTTGGAGAGAATCTTAGCAAATACAAAAAGGTGTCCTGTAATACCTTAAAGACTACCAGATTTGTTGTGGTGTCGAGGGATTTTTTTTGTGATTTTTTTTCTCTTAAAATTAGTAAGTGTGTCTGGGATTGTTGCATATATTGAGCCAGTATGGTATAGTGGTTAGTGTGTTGGACCAGTGTTCCTTCGATTCCCAGATGTTGTTCACTACAACTCCCAGCATCCCCAGTTGCAATGGCCTTTGGCTGGGTATTCTGGGTATTCTGTTGTAGTCAACAACATCTGGGAATTCCTGTTAGAGGGAGCACTGTGTTGGACTAGGTCTGGGGGGACCTGAGTTCAAATCCCTATTCAGCATGAAACTCACAAGGTGACTCTGGCCCAGTCACTTATTTCTCAGCCTAACCTATCATATAGGATTGTAGTGAAGATAAACTTAACCATGTATAGCTGCTCTGGATTCCTTGGAGGAAGAGTGGGGCATAAATGTAAAAATAAATGTGACCTAGGTAAACCTAAAGAGTTCCTATAAAGGTGACTTGCAAGTTAACTGCTGCCACCAGGGCAGAATGTCAGTGATGATTCGTAGTATATTTTCACTTTCTGCTTTTGAAAAGTATTCTTGCTTGCATCACAGTACTTACAGTTACTGACAGTAATTACCACAATAGCCCTTTTTAACATCAATATAACACTAGTGCATTTAACTACTTTTAAAATGGATTATGTAAATAATTGTGGGAAAGTGGTACTGATAATGATTTTTAAAATTGATTTATTTTATTTATTTTTTATTTTTATTTTTTGCTTTTAAGAGATTAGCTTTTGACAAGCAGTGCTGGAGGCAAATATAAATATGCATATAATGTCAAATGTGCTTGTCCTTTCATGTACATTTCTGGCAGGTTGATTTTGGTTGGTGCCCATAGATGATGGGAAACCATTGTGGACCCAGTGCAGGCACTATAGTCTGCACTGCTCACTTCCTACTTTGAACGTGGATGTTTCTTGGAGAGAAAGATACTTGCTTAAGAATGCAGGTCATGCAGCCAGTTTGGCATCCCTAGTTCCTAATCATAGTGATTTCCTTAAGGAGCACCTTTTCCCAAGTGAGCTGCAGAATTTTAAGATCAGCTAAAGAGGACCTGCTCTCTAGCTTTCTGTTAGCAGAGATCTGTCTGGCAAGTATCCGAACTTTTTGGTGGCAGCGCCTCAGTTATGGAATTACCTTCTCGGGGGTGGTTGGCAGGCTCCCTCTCTTGCTCTCCCCCAGTAAAAACAAAAGTTTTATTCTACTGCCTGAATGTGTATTGTTCTTTGCTGTGCCTAAGTTTCAG
The DNA here is from genome assembly GCF_027244095.1 of Hemicordylus capensis. NCBI lineage: Eukaryota > Metazoa > Chordata > Lepidosauria > Squamata > Cordylidae > Hemicordylus > Hemicordylus capensis. The sequence goes on along the minus strand of NC_069661.1, from coordinate 104,748,905 downwards.
GGCTTTTTAGCTCTGCTCTTTGTAAATTGCTGCTGTTTGTTTTCAGGTTTTAATTATTTAATCTTACTATTTTAAGTACTTCTTGTAAGTCACTGATATTTTATTTTCTAAAAGTCAATGTAAATAGATTAAACAAATTAACAATTTCTTCTCAACCTCTCACCCCCATCCTAAACCAACCCTTCAATCCCTATTGCCACAAATTGATTCTGATAGCTTCCAAAACTATGAGCTTCTGTAATATGTCACTAAATCTTATCATATATAACATTAAAATTCAGGTGGCAAATTCTAATGATGTTACCCCTCCGTGGTGCTAGGTGCTTCCCACCAGTAAAAGCAGCCAAATGATAACATTTACATTTAATAATGGAGGTGTGGCTACCATGCGAACCAGTGGAACGGAACCCAAAATCAAATACTACGCTGAGCTTTGTGTACCTCCTGGAAACAGGTATGGTTGGAAATTTTACTTTTTAATTTGGACTCTGCAGTAGACTATTGTCACAGAATAGCTGGATAAGTGGTTTTCAAAATTGTTAACTGGTTTTACTTGTTTTTATTCTGTTGTAAACTGCCCTGAGCCATTTTGGAAGGATGGTATATAAATCAAATAAATAAATAGATAGATAGATAACAGAGTTCTGTGATTACTTGCTTTAGAATAAAGTTTTTGCAGTTGGAGTAGATGAGTGAAACAATATGCCCATGGGGGCGAACTATTTGAATAACCTTACCTCCCTGCGTTTGGTGCAGCAGTCCCCTCTGCCAAAGAGAGAGAAGTCTCTTTAACAATGGGAACTGTTGCATCAAAAACATGGGGATGGGGCCATAGCTGAAGCTCCACAATTCGATCCTTGGCATCTTCAGGTCGGGCTGAGAAAAACTCCTGCCTGAAACCTTGTCTCTGCCACTCAGTGTAGGTAATACTGAGCTAGATGAACCAATGATCTAACTTGCTGTAAGGCAGCTTCCTATATAAAAACAGCTAACAAAGTGAAAGGAGGATAAATGGTTGTCTCCTGTGTACAAACGTTGATGTTAATTGATATTTTGTTTTCTGTTACATTACTGGATCTGTTGGTTTGTTGTTAGTATTACAATTCAGATCCCTTACATTATTTGTTTGATACATGTCTCATGTGTACACCTTTCTTCTTTGGATCCCAGCCTAGTACTGAGAAGTTTGTAGAGTTGGAATATTTAAACTTGCAAATATTCTCCAATAAAGTAGGAAGCAAAAAGAATTTAAAGGATTTCCCTTCTACAAAATCAGAGCTGCAAAAATTATTATTAAAATGTATAAGTGACACTTCCTCTTATCCAGATGCCTAGGGCCATGTAATAGGTTTGAAACCCAACTGAGACAGGGTTAGCATGTCCCTTTAGGCTCGCCATTTCCTCTTTTAGTGCCATCCCTCTAAAGTAACAAACTGGGGTTTCCTAATCGTCTGTGTCATGCCTTAGAGGCTGGAACCTGGACACAATTTTGAAAGTCAATGTGTCCAAGATCCAGCCTCTAAGGCATGACACAGACGATTAGGAAACCCCAGTATGTTACTTTAGAGGGATGGCACTAAAAGAGGAAATGGCGAGCCTAAAGGGACATGCTAACCCTGTCTCAGTTGGGTTTCAAACTTATTCCATGGCCCTAGGCATCTGGATAAGAGGAAGTGTCACTTATACATTTTAATAATAATTTTTGCAGCTCTGATTTCGTAGAAGGGAAATCCTTTAAATTCTTTTTGCTTCCTACTTTATTGGAGAATATTTGCAAGTTTAAATATGCTGTTCATTCTTTCAGATAGCTGTTACAAATCTCCTAGTAAAATATTATTAGGTAACAGATCTAGGAAATAGAGCACACTCTTGATACTCTCTAATTTTCATGTGAATGATTATTGCATTTTAAAATCCAAGTTTTGGACATTTTACTGTAGCTTGTCTTATTTTGGGTTTATTTTCAGTGATTTTGAAAAGCTGAAGAAAGTACTGGATGAACTGGCCAATGCTATTGAAAAACATTTTTTTGAACCAGAGAAGAATATGCTTCAGCCCAAGCCAGAATGATCAAGCTATCATCATCTCAGTCCGAACGTTTGTGTGTGTGTGTACACAATGTTTTTTGTCATGCAAAATTGGATAATATATATAAAGAGCAGCTGTTTTATTAAAGAACCAAGACTTCACAAATTTGGCTATAATTTAGCCTCGTTGAGAAGTATTTGTTCATGTTTCTTCTGTCGTGCATACAGTTGTTTTCAGAGAGCGAAGATGTCTTCCTGGGTGGATGCTTCTTCAACTAACAATTTATTGGTGGAACTTAATTTTGTTCACACTGGGAGCTTCCCATGCCTTAGAACAAAATGAATTGCAGGAAGTGCTCGGAGGGAGCAAGATAGAAATTCCATTTTACAAGTTGTTGTATAACATTCCATTGCATGAACTCTGTCACTTTTTCAAATCAACTCCCATCCCCCACCTATCATGCTTCCTGCTCTTGGAACTTTTTAATATCTTCACAACCATCTGACCTTTTCTGTTGGTGCATTTAAAAGTCTGTTAAAAAGTTGCCTCTTCACTCAGGCATCCTCAAACTGATCTATCTCTTCTGTTTTTAATGCTCTGCTTCTCTTTTCTTCCATGTCTGATCTCAAATTGTGTGTGTGTGTGTCTGTACTGATTTATATACAGTGCTTAACGATGTGGTAGGTACTCTAGAAATACTAATAACTGATATAGGGATCTGGTTTAATGGAACTGGATGCAATAAATCAGCATTTCTGAGACAATTCACAGTGCACAGGTTGCTTGTCATAGTTCTGACTCTTGAGATTGTAACAAAACAGTACATCATTCAATAATTGTGTACTTCAGTGGCAACACATGTTTGTCTGGATTTAGCTTTAAAAGATGCACATACCTGTAACTATGGGATGCTGCTAACCTGTTCAGGAATTCTAGTAACATGAGACAATTATTAAATCAGTTTTCTCGTGTGCTTTGATCAGATCCTTTGTAAGTCATTGGTTCTACAAGTGGTGGTCTATGCATTTTGCTCTGCCAGGTTGGAGTTTCAACCTACGATATATCTTGTTGGAACCAAGTGATAACTTCAGGAGAGCTGCTCCCTACAGTTTGAGCTGCTTGAAGTGTTCTGGTTCACTTAACAGTATACTAACATTTTTGTTGTACAAGAGAAAATATGAAAATTATGAAGTGCACAACTATTTTAAGGATAATATATTATTCATTCTGTAAAAATGACAACTTCCCTTCCTGAAATCCTGGAGTTGTAATTAGGACCCTAGGATTTCAGGAAGGAAAATCGTGATATTTACCATTTATTTCTTGACTTCTAACTTGAATGACAAATCAGGTGGAGCTTGTGCAGTTTTTCTTCAATGGAACTAGAAATTTTGGGACCCTGTTCTGATATTAAAACCATGCATGGATGGCAAGTTAAAAACATAACCTATCCATAACAGGTGTAGCATCTGTGTACTTACTGTAATTCACTTGATTGCGTGTTGAGTAACTGTGTTGTCTTGCTTGATATGCCCCTGAATTTCCCACTCAGTTGTATTTGGAAGCCTGAAATATTGTATAATCCTTCATTTATTAAGTGCTGCAAAATTATTAAACACTGTCCAGTGCTTTATACTATCTTGGATGCCCTGCTGTGTGTGTGTGTTTCCGCCACTCTTATCCGTAAGATAAAAGACTTCACTACATGAGGTTGCACAGATAGCCAGGGTGTCTTTAAAGTCTGCAGGCCAGTGGTTTAGTTACTGCAAATATATGCCTCAACTTCGTAATAACTTTCTGTTCAGGAAGGGAGTAACTATACAGAAGTGAAAGTGTTTAAATAAAGATCTGAAACTAAAGCCATAAAAGCCTGATGAAAGCAATTTAGTAATGCCCGTTAAAATATCATGCAACTTCTTCTTGCTTGATACTGTTCCTCAGTTCGATATCAGACTTTGTAATTACCTACACCTGAAATTGGCTAAAATGCCCATGAATGATGAATTAATGTTTTTTTAAAAAAATTTAAAAAGCAAATCCCAAATGAACAACAAGGAACAGATTATTTGTTGGTGACCCATCTTAAAGAATACAGAAAAACTGATTAGCTATATTTTTGTATTTTGGTGTGATGCTTTTCAGTATCACAGGCTTCACTATTTGAATTGCAGCAAAAGAAAAAGGTTAAACTACTTACCTCTATATATAATAATCAACTGAATGATTTGTCATTCACTGTCTCTGCACTTTTACTGTCTGTACTTAATGAAATAGGTTCTTGCCTACAAAATCTCATGCTACAAATAAACTTAAGACATAGGAAGCTGCCTTAAACTGAGCAGACCATTGGTCCATCTCACTCAGTATTGTCTACACAGACTGGTAGCAGCTTCTCCAAGGTTGCAGACAGGAATCTCTCTCAGCCTTGGAGATGCCAGGGAGGGAACCTGGAACTTTCTGCATGCAGATGCTCTTCCCAGAGCAGCTCCATTCCCTAAGGGGAATATCTCCCAGTGCTCATGCATGTAGTCTCCCAATCATATGCAACCAGGGCAGACCCTGATTAGCAAAGGGGACAAGTCATGCTTGCTACCACAAGACCAGCTCTCCTCCCTCTCCTCCCTTTAAGATACCGCAGGACTTGCTGTACTGCCATAACAACAGCGTCATAACTCAGTGGTGTGGCTGAGAAGACAATGTGTACACACCTGCTGATGTAAATACTAATCATTTTAAAGTCCTTTGTAGAAATAGACAGACTAATCTCCATAACCGAAACAGTGTGTTAGCAAAAAACAAAACTCAACAACATGCCCTAGTCCTACAAAGTCAGTTCAACTCTTATGTCAGCTTTGTTATCTGATCTCTCCCTTGCTTAAGACTATAAATTAATACTGCCCTTGTATATTCTCGCAAAGCACACAACATTCAGGTTCTGTATATAGTCATAGCTTTTACAGCATAAAAATAGACCTGGGAAAATAAACATGTCATTAGAAAAGAATTTGTCTTGATCCAAAGCCCACTGAAGCTAGGGAGAAAGCTTCCAATCACGTTAAGTAGGGCTTGAACGAGGCCTTCATTAAGGATAAGGTTGATTATTATTATTTGCTGCAAACTAATTAGAAATAGCAATACAGCTTTTTGCGGTTAAAATGAATACCAACAACTGTCTCCTAATCTTTATGATCAGACAAGGCTCAAAAGTTGCTATCTCTGACAATTATGATGCTATTTACACTAATGTATTATTATTTATTATGGTGTTATAAACATACACTAGAATTGCACAGTTGTAACACAATCAAGTTACACAATCAACTTGCAAATGTGTGAATACTCAAGTGTGTCAGTCTAGATTTTCTTTAAAGGAGAAGAGATAGATAAGATATAGAGCTGAGTGGGTCAGTACATGATTTCCTGTGCAACACTATACCACCTTTTTTAGAAGTCTTTTCACAAACTTCTGGTTTGGTGCTAAAGCTGAAGTGAGATAAGCTTTTATTTAAATGCATCCTTAGTATTGTGGCTAGTAGTATCCTGAAAGCCTTCCTCATCAGGTAGCTGTTTTTCTCAAAAGTTTCTTTTCAATAGTTGATTATAATGTTAGTGTTAATGTTAATGTGCTGTCAAATTTAAGTTCTATAGCTTGTAGGAAGGAAATTTGGCAGGGGGAGCACATTCAGTCTAAACTCTTTGGTTTAGAAATCTTTTTTGGTGGTTTTACAAATTGCCATTCTAAAAATAATTAAATGTTTTTCAAGCTTTTTAAAATTAAAAAGTAAGTTGCCTCAAATAAAACTTTGGCTGGTACTCTTTGTTAAATACCATTTAGAGGTATTTATTTTGTCCAAGAAAATTCTGCTGTGCTAGAGTCTTGCCATTTTGTCAGACATCAGAAGGTTGAACACATGTGTTGGAGACAGTGAATAATTATTATGATTAGAAAGCACCAGTTCATTTATCCAGCTGATGGGGAAAGAAGTATTGATAGGGGGAGGCCCTGAACTTCGACCCCGAAGTCCAGGGGTAAGAGCACCTCTGCACATGCGGCATGTATAGCATTAGTCTGCACATTGGCCACTAGCCTTGTCCCAGCTAATGTGAAACAGGAACTTGTCTCTTGTGGTTGCAATTGATGAGTCTCTTCTTATTCCATAATATTTGTAGAAATGAAAATGCCCAGTTATGTTTTTGGTTCCTTGTCCTCTTTCTTCACATACTGCCTAGGGAGCTTTTAGGCAAAAACATAAGAGTCCTCTAAGCTGGTTCTTCCTAGCTCAACTTCAGAGTGGAGGTGCTATCAGAGACTCTGGAGCAAACTAGCTGCCTCACCATGTAGATAACCATCAAACCTTGGGTATAGGGGTGGGAAGTCATCAGAAATCTGTGTGAAATGGGAACAACCTAAATAGAAGTTGTCTAATATGGGTACAATAATTTAATACATTAAATTTTAATACACTTTCAAAGTACCACCAAGTATCTACCAAATTGTTCTCAAAGAAACAAACAGGAAGCTACCTTATACTGAATGGCCCAATCCCATTCTCATGGTGGAGGGAAAGGGCCAATTGCCTACAATATATATTCAAGAAAAACTGCTGCTGTGATTTTACAAGAGGATATGCACTGCAGTGTATAAATCCTACCCCGCCTCCTTCATTGATCAGTCCAAGCCTGGCATTGGGTCAGCATCATTGGGCAGCTGCTGTGGGTTCAGGGCCCTCAGAATGGCCCTCGGCTGATCCCTGAGACCACATCTGCATCCATAGCTTTAATTTAAGTGGTGGCACAGTGAACTCTTGGCTAAAAGAATTGCTTTTCCCCCTCCCCCCAATCCACTAAGGCACATCCTACCACAAATCTGGAGGGAGGGCGTCCAGGGAGGTGCCACTGGGGTCATTTGCTGTGGGGCCCTTGGAGCCAACCTTGTGTCGATCGATATATGCAAAGGAATGAAATAAAGCAGGACACTGTTTAACTTTACATATCTTCATTTATTTTGCTATGTAAACTGCTTTGTGAACTACTTTTTCAGAAAGCAATATATAAATATTACTTGTCAATCATAGCAGTGCCTTTACACATTGGCTAAATTACTGCAAGTCTCTTACCAATAAATGTTGGAAGTGAAGGACTTTGCGCTGTCTCTTGTCTCAAAGACAGTGGAGGACAGACTAGTGAGTCAGAGGGCTAGAGGGTCAAGACATTGGTCATCCGTACTCTACTGCTCTGACACTATCCCTTTGATATGTAGATTGCTAATCTCAGGGACTTCCTTCCTTTCAGCCACTTCCTTCCTCTTCCCTTCTCTTCCCTTCCTTCTCCCTTGCAACATCCAAGCTCCTCTCCCCTGTACCATGTGTGCAGAGATGCAGAATCCATCTGTATCCAGCTAGATAGACAGATTAGAGAACCCATGTCCTCACTTTCCTATCTAGAATGGAGTTCTCTAATAAATACCACTTATATTGATTTGAAACTATGAACTGGCTCCAAGTTACTTTACTCTCGGCATACATGCATGCCTAACTAAATTCCGCTGTGTTGTGCCTCCGTGCACTCTGCTATAATGACAAAGGGTTTCTCTTACCAGAGAGAATTCCCAACAATAAATTGGGTAGAATATTGCTCCTTATTTTTTAAAATATCCTTTGTTTAAAGTGAAACCTGAAAATTTAGGGGAAGGACCTGGATTATCCTGGTGTGGGGTGAGGCTGACCTATGAATGCCTCTGTAGCTACAGCTGTACTTTCTTCAGAACCCTCTTTGTGAATAAAGTAGTTACAAACTAAGTTACACTTTTTGTGTCTTTGAGGTGCCAGTGTGTAAGACTGAAAAGCAGCAGTAATGTTAATTAGATTCTTTTATCTTTTGCTGACTGGAAAAGTTATGATGAGCCGTTGAGACATTGCTTGATTGCAGGATTAGCAACCAGACACTATACTGGTCCATATTTTATGTTTTATTTAGCGATGTAAGGACTAGAAACATAAATATAGCTGATGTTCTGCCAACAATTCTACCAGTAGTGCTTAATTATAAGCAGAGTCTCATAATTCTTGACTTTTCCCCAGTGTGGCAGAATTCAAATCTATTGTGTGTCAAGCCATAGCATGCTTGTATGCAGAAGGTTCCAAGTTCCCTCCCTGGCATCTCCAGATATGGCTGAGAGAGATTCCTGCCTGTAACCTTGGAGAAGCCACTGCCAGTCTGTGTAGATGATTCTGAGCTAGATGGACCTATGGTCTGACTTATTATATGGCAGCTTCCTATGTTTTTATAGTTCAAGGTGTGTCTTCACAGGAAGATCTCTAAACTAGTATTTTAAAAGTATTTCTAGTCTTCAGAGCTGCTTTGAAAGCCTTAAGATAATTAGTTCAACATGTGACTTAAATCAACTACCAGCTGTCAAAAAAACCCCAAACCTGTTTTGTTTTGAAACTCAAGATTCTATTATTTGGACCCTGTAAGGGTTTTTCAAAATTAAATTAGGACATATTTATACCAAAGGCGGGGGTGGGGTGGGAAAGCAAATCATTGGTTATATTCTGGCACAGACCCACTGAAACCAATCATCACATGCCCAACTGGCCAAAGTTCAGGGGTTCCTGTGGTTTGTGTCACTGTATTTTCTTATTTGAGAAAATACAACATGTGAAACAACCTGAGTCATAGTTTTGGAAAATGTGTTTATAGTGATAGTAAAGTCATTTCTGTCAGAGTGGCAGCATTTGGATTCCAATTCTCTCTCACACAGACAAGCAAACACAGATAACAGATATAGAGAGAGCTTGCTTGGCTGTAAATAAGAGAACATCTGATCTTGAAAGGGATCAAAATCATGATTATTGTAATTGGTTGGGATTACTTATAATTTTGAATGCTGCCTGCAGGCCTCAACATGTCTCAAGCAATATACTCGCATATCTCTGTAGCTTTGGAATGAGTGGCAAGATCTTAGGAATGAATGCTGGAAGATTCAGGAGTGAAAGGCAGGGAAATATGTATCCAGAGTCTATCCAATCCGTGCAGTGCAAATACCTATATTCATGGTGGTCCTCAGCTATTCTGCCCATTGGCACCTCAGCTGGAATAAATTGTGTACAGTACAATACGAATCTGCCCAATATAGTTTTAAGATTGGAAGCTGCACTGTTGAAGATAGAAGCTAAAATGTAGTTATCTGTTATCAATTATTGGTTATAACTTAGGTGTTTTCAGTTGGGCAAGCTACCATGACATTGGAAGATTCCTTTAAATCAAGTTGATATTGACAGAGACTCTTCTACTATATGGGTTCTCTTCAGGGACCTTACACAGGCCAGAGAGATTTTGAAACAACATGTAATAGATATTGAGTATCTACTGAGTATCAAACTTACACATGTAAATTTATTACCCAAATCTATTAATTTGGAAATAGTCAACTGTGGTTTCGAAGCAGCAGAATAACCCTTTAATTAAAAGGTTACTAGCCATAGGGGCTTTTACTCAGGCTTTTACTCAGGGCTTTTACTCAGGCGGGTGTAACACTTTACCATCTGCGGTGCTATTTGGGAAGCTTCTGAAAATCCCATATGGAAAAAACACTTGTAACTGTGGCTCACATGAAACTGAGACAACTGAGCACTTATTATTAAACTGCAAATTATATCAAAGAAGTCGGAGCATTTTAATAACTCCTTTGTTGTTGTCTTTACCAGGTCATTCAGAATTGTTTTATGTAGCATATGTGTTGGTAGACCGAAAACCAGATATAACATTTGCAATGTCTAAATTTTGTGCTGCTGCTTGTAAAATAATATGTGTGATCTATCTAACAAGGAGTTGAGTGTAAGGTCATACTGTACTGTGAATCATGGTTTGAACTTCTATATTGCAACTGGTTATAGACTGAATAAAATCCATTCATTCAATAAAAACCAAAATTCACACACCAGCTTCCAGAACACCAGTAGCACTACAGTAGAAAGAATGCCTGCTTTATCCACTTGCTGTACTTGCAGTTTTGTGCCCATTGTGGTGGTGTAAAAGATGTCAATTACTCAAAAAGTGAGCATTTAGGGGCATGTTGTCACGAGCTCACTCTACTGAAGAAGCTGGTCAGAGATTTATGACACAATAACCAGTTGGAATTGTAGCTCAAGTTTCAGCTTTACTGATAAATGGTAAGTTTTAACAGTCTCACCATGAATATGGAAATGAGGAATGAAAGCACCATAGACCCAGTTCTGATAACCCAGGCTTTCCAGTAAAACTTCAGACACCCACTCCAGAGTCACAAACTCTCTGACAAAAGTTCAAAGCAGATTAGACGTGTTGTTTCCAGCAGTTTGTTCAAGGCACAGGCTGCCAAATTTATAGTCCGCAGCCAGGTGCACTTAATCAACACTCCACCCCCGCCAGCTGCCATAGATTCAATCTGGCTCCTGCTGCCTTCTTGTCAGTCGACAACTTCACTGGCCTGTTCCTCCTCAGGTGCCTCCCCTGCCCCTCACTCCTCTCAAATGTTATGAGGTGGGGGCATGAAACATGTAAGATTTAATGGATTATAAATCTCTTTTGTTTTTTAAATTTCTAGGGGAAGCACCAGCATATTATTAGGTCTTCCTGTAGTAATTTGTAAGATGTATTCAACAGAACAGTTTCATTGGCTTGGCCAAGTTTCTACCAAACCAATGATATCTTCATTCCTAACACATTCATCAAACAACCAAAGCAGCACTTATACACATGGACATCACCAGATAGAATACAAGAAATAAGAATGATTACATTATTGGTGCAAGGACCTGGAAGAGCTCAGTTGTAACAGCAAAGACATGGTCAGGGGCCGATTGTGGAACAGATCACAAACTGCTCAAGTAGTTCTTAAGGAACTTAATAGGGAATTTCAGAAAGCTGTTAGAAGAGACAAGGAACAGTACTACAATGACATCTGTATAGACCTTCAGGATGGAAATAGACACGGAAAAACAAGGTAATGCTGAAGGTTCAAGCTGGTTTCAGAAAAGACCGAGGAACATCATTGCTGATGCACGCTGGATAATTGAGAAAGCCAAAGGATATCATAAAGAAATCAATATGTGCTTTATTGACTACAGAAAAGACTTTGATTGTGTTGACCACAGAGGCGTAACTAGGGAAAATGGCGCCCGGGGCAAGCACTGAAATGGCGCCCCCCATGCCCCTCCGCGCCCCCAACATACTACATTATACTTAGGTTTTTCCTCACAAGCGCCCACCGCCACCGCCAAGCCAGGCCACTGACTGGCCGCCAGGCGCCAGCAAAGCAATGGGGGGGGGCGCAGGCGGCACGGAAGGGACCACTCGTGGGGGAGGGGGCGCCGACACGCTCCCTTGACTGCTGCAGCGCTGCTGCACTGAGCAGGAAACATTTGTATTAACAAAAAATTAGAAAAAAAATTAAAAATATATTTTTTTGTCATGGCGGCGCCCCCCACGTGACCAGAAAAGATGGCGCCCGGGGCACCTGCCCCCCCTATAGTTACGCCTCTGGTTGACCATGTCAAGTTGTGGAATGTCCTTAGGAAAATGGGCATCTCAGAACATCTCATTGTTCTCATGAGAAACCTATACACAGGACAGGAAGCCATAGTCCAGGCAGAACATGGTGAAACAGACTAGTTCCAGATCGGCAAAGGAGTAAGACAAGGCTGTATAATTTCTCCTTATTTATTCAACTGAGATGCTGAACATATACTGAGAGAAGCTGGACTGGAAGAAGATGAGCATGGTTGTAAAGTTGGAAGAAGAAACATCAAAAAACTGCACTATGCTGATGACACCACTCTGATAGCTGAGAATGCAGATGATCTGCAAGCTCTAGTAATGAACATCAAGGAGCACAGTGAAAAAATAGGACTATGATTAAATGTAAAGAAGACTGAACTGATGACAATAGGTACAGCAACCAGCCTCAGAATTGATAATGAAGACATTGAAGGGGTGGATAGCTTCTGCCTTTTAGGATCAACCATCCACAGGAAAGGATCCAGCAGTCAAGAAATACGCCACAGACTAGCACTTGGTAGGGTTGCAATGAAAGGCCTTGGAAAGGATATTTAGATACCGTGACATGTCTATATCTACAAAGATTAGAATCGTTTGGAGAATGTCTTTCCCCATTCTGGGATGCAAAAGCTGGACTTCAAAGAAGCAAGACAGAAAAAGTATTGATGCTTTTGAACTTTGGTGCTGGAGAAGACTTTTGAGGATACCATGGACAGCCAGGAAAACAACAAATGGATCATAGAACAAATCAAACCAGAGTTTTCACTCAAGCCACAAATGACCAGGCTCAGACTATCATACTTCGGATACATTATGAAAAAACCCAGCTCCCTCAAGAAGTCCATAATGCTGGGGAAAGTGGAAGGAAAGAGAAGAGGATGACCAGCAGCAGGGTGGATGGACTCGATTGCGACAGCAATGAATGCACCACGGAGACCTCAAAGGCCAAATTGAAGACAGATCATCCTGGAGAGAGTCTATCTATGTATGTGGTTGCTAAGAGCCGACACTGATTTGAAGGCAGTTAATCAATCAATCAATCAATCAATTGAATAGAACAGCCTGCCTCAAACAGTGGCGAGCCCTCTGATGAAAGTTTTCAAACGGGGCTGGAAGGCCATCTTTCATAGATGCTGTAGGAGATTCCTGCACTGAGCTGAAGGTCTTGGATGAGAAGACCTCCAAGGTTCCCTCCAGGACTCTTCAATCTATTATAATTTTTAACAGCTACATGATCAGTTCTCAAGCATGATGAGCTATATGTGGGTTGCATTGAACATGGATGATATTTTATAACATGTATTGTATTGCTGAGTTACTGGTTTTGTATCAGTTCAGGCACACCCACCACTTGACTGCTTAGCACTTCCACTGAACTGGAGAATGGGGTGGACTCCATTCAAAAGTACCCTGCTAACTGGGCAAAGAGGCACCTTTTACCGTGGTGATTCTCTTTATTTTGCAGGGGGAGAGTAACTGGCCTTATCCACCCACAGCACAGTACCTCCAGTGACTGTTGCTGGTGTCTATCTTGTGTTTCTTTTTAGAATGTGAGCCCTTTGGGGACAGGGAGCCATCTTGTTTATTTATTATTTCTCTGTGTAAACCACCCTGAGCCATTTTTGGAAGGGCGGTATAGAAATTGGAATAATAAATAAATAAATAAATAAATAAATAAATAAAAGTATTGTTTGAGGGGCTGACCAAGTGACAAGGAACATCGGAAGCTGCCATAAACTGAGTCCGACCATTGGTCCATCTAGCTCAGTATTGTCTACCCAGACTGGCAGCGGCTTCTCCAAGGTTGCAGGCAGGAATCTCTCTCAGCCCTATCTTGGAGAAGAAGCCAGGGAGGGAACTTGAAACCTTCTGCTCTTCCCAGAGCAGCTCCATCCCCTAAGGGGAATATCTTACAGTGCTCACACATCAAGTCTCCCATTCATATGCAAGCAGGGTGGACCCTGCTTAGCTAAGGGAACAAGTCATGCTCGCTGCCACAAGGCCAGCTCTCCTCCCTGTGATGTCTCATTCACAACCTGTGATGTCTCGTTCACATTTGCAAGTCAGTCATGTGAACAAAAACCTCGTCTGTGTGCGCGTGTGTGTGTCATAATTTCTTTGCATTCTCTGTGCAAATGTCACTTTGAAAACTGCCTGAGGCTCTTCGCCGCGTCGGTTTTCTTTCTAAAGGCGAGAAAGAAAAAAGTCACCCGGCATATTTTGTGTGTGTCACATACGTCTTTCGCACCATCGCTCCACGCGGCACAGTCAGCCTGGAGAAAAAGGCGCACAGGCGAGCAGCAGTAGCAGCCCCTGCACTGCAGCTGTTCTTCGCACATGACCAGCCAGCAGCCTGCGCTCGCTAGTGCTGCGCCACAAACATCCAGGCTGCGTGTGCCTGTTTGTGAAAGGTGCGTGCCTCTCTCTCTCTCTCTCTCTGTCCGCCTGGCCACGAGGCCAAAAAAAGGAAAGAGCCACGAGCTTCGCCGAAACTGGAGAGCTTCTGGCTCTCTCTGCTGCCTCTTGGGGGTTCTGTTCTGTTTTGTTTTGTTTCCTTTTCCAAGCTTTTGGCCGCTGCCGCTGCTGGCTGACTCTCTCAGGCCACTTGGCCAGCCTGTTGCAGCTTCTATTTTTACAGCTTCACCCCCCCCCCACGACCGCCCCACTTCTGTCATCCGTTCCTCATAGCAAGAGAGTCTAATGGCCCCTTGGAAACCGCCCCCCGCGACATGGCTCTGCCCTTTTGCCGCCTCCCCCTCGAGAGACGCGGAAGCTGACAGCAGGTAAGGCGGGGGCCGGTGTGCATGTGCCGGCTTGTTGCTGTTGCCGGGCGAGTTTGGAGCGGGCGGCTTCGCTTCCTCGTTCCCCTTCTCAGGTCCCCCGCTCTGCAGCGCCCTCAGGGAGAGGCGGCGGGATGGCCCCAAAGGGCGCCGGCTGAGGGAAGAGGAGGGCGCCCCATCAGTTTTTCCTCAGGCAGGCTGCCTTTGACCGTCAGTCCCGCTGGGAGCAAGCCGAGCCGGTCACGTACCAAACGAAGCAACAGGAGGGCGGTGCATCAGTCACTTGGTCACCCCGCGGCTGCGAACTTCCCGGTTGCCCCTTCTTGAGGCTTGGCCAGAGAGGAGAATCTCCGCAGGCAGGAGGCGGGTGAAAAGCCCGAGCGAGGCTCTTCTGCCTCGCTCAGCCGTCGCCGTCCCTCCCAGCTGAGCCACCCACTTTGCTGACATCTCTCGCTCTCTGTCTCTCTCCGCTGACACCAAAACCAGCCGCACTTCCTTTCAAGGCAGCGCTGCTGCACACATCCTGTTCTGTTGTTGGGGTAAGTGTTTTTTGTCTTTAACAAAATAAAAAAAATCGTGTTTGCCATACTGGATAGCTTGATGAAAGCGGTCGGTGTGGGTCCGTTTTGAGTAGGCTGTTGTGAACGTGGTGGGATGCCTGCCAGGGTTGTGCATTGGGTACACAACAATCCAGGGTAAATGTTTAGTGAAGCTTTCAACTTCTTCTTAATATATATCAAAACAGCAAATGTGCAGGATGCTTTGCTGAGTACCTGCTCTGAAGAGCCTACAGTCACAGTGGGGAAGGCAAGGGGGAGAGGATATTGATGGTGAAAGGGGAAGGCAAATAACAGAGGATGCATATGTGGTGACACACGTGTGCAACTCAGTAAACTAGGTAATTTTGAAGTGTGAACCTAAAGGCCTTTGGAGGCCCCCACGCCCTGCTGCAGGTTAAGCATAATTTTTTAACACGTAGGTTCTTGAGGACACAAACCACACCACTCAGGACAGACTAAAGATGATTTGGGGGCCCCCAGGGGGTGTGGAGTCCCGCATTCCAGGGGTAAGAGCACCTCTGCTCAGTCCTATGATTATTGATCTGGAAGTAAATCCCACACTGTTCAGTGGGGCTTATTTTCAAGTAAGTCCGCACAGAATTGTTTCCTTAGGGTTCATTTTTCAGTTGAAGTTGAGAATTGGGCTTAACCAAGCACACTTTACTTTTGTGGGATGACAGACAAACTAGCTTTGCCTGGTTGGAAGCCAGCTACAGATTTGTTTGCAGCTAGTTTGTGTGCTGCTGTAACTTTGTTGCTGCTGCACTGTGTTTTTTGTTGTATGTGTTGTTTACTATTGTTTTGCTCATTTTCATTGTAAGCTGCTTTGGAGGCCCTTATGGGAAGAAAAGTGGCTGGCCTAAAAAATGCAAACAGAAATAAAATATAAATATAGTTGTCAAATGGAAATATTTGAATCACTGACAGTAATCTCTTGCACTGGCAGCTTGTGTTCATAAACTTTTGCCTCACACCAACCAGTGAAGTTTGAAGGCTGCTGAAAACTGGAACAGCCATTAAAAAAAAAAAAAAAGGTTTAGATATGTGTGTTAAGGATGCATCACCTGCACTTCCACACTGGCTAATTTCTCTTAAACCACTTTCTCCAAATCATTATTTGTCTATTAGTATGAACATCTGGCTATGAATTCTGGCTTCCAGAGCTACTTGGTTAGTATTTCCGACATCAGATTAAAGAAATCTTAGTTGATTAATTGATTCAATCTGCATATATTTTCATATAAGCAAAACAATAGTTCCGAAGAGAAAGTACTCTTCCTTTGTTTTTAGATAATGAATTCATGTTTTATCTGCAAGTTTTACAAGATCATGTTAACAATAATTTAAAAATTAAAAACTTATTTCCTGATTAATCAGTCACCATTCTAGTTGATCAAAATATATTTATTTGATTAACTGGTTAGATTAATTGGTTAAATGTCGCAGCCCTTGTTAAAATATGCTTGATAGATTTCCTGATGAATTCACCATATGTTACTGTATTACATGCACAATATGTTACTGTATTACATGCACACCCTACCTCTTAGCCAAAAACTGAAACATTGCTTACAATGATTAACCACCATCCCTTCCCTGCCTCTTATAAGTGTAAGACACTGGATAAAAATTACATGATTGCCAAAGGAGTGAAGAGTTGGTTTTTAATTTGTTTGTATAATATAAAAATCAAGATTATATTAAAATCCTGCCCATCATTACAGTCCATTTTCCTTTTTTCTAGGGGGCAGACACAGATTGAGTTGGTAGAGCAACTGTTTGCTGAGTTTCAAAAGGTGCTTCAGATTAACATTTTAGGCTCTAATTTGTGCCACTATCAAATTATTAAAAACAGGGAGTGCCACTTCGTTCACAACTCAACATGCTGCACCTGCCTGTTGTTTATGTATGATGCTCCCTTCTGCCCCAGAATCCAGTGACAGAGCACTGCGGAGCTGAAGATAAAATTTCAGCCTGGGACCTTGTTGCAATTTAGAAGTCCCAGTGATGATGAAAGTGGAGAGAAATAGAGTATAAATATGATTTTGTGGGGATTGGACAGTTTTATTTTGATGGCATCATGATAATTATTCTTCCCACCACCTAAAAGTATACCAATATAAATACATGGTAATATTTCCTATTTATTTATTTAACTATTATTTAAGTATTATTTAAATACTTCCCAAAACTCACATCTCTGGGCGGTTTACAGTACAACTGGACAAATTAAAACAAGCTTAAAATATTAGTATTAGTATTAGTATGTCTTAACTGCCTTTTAAAAAGTTATCAGAGATGGGGAGGAGGTCACCTTGGTGTCCTCCTTGGCTGGAAGTAAAAGGAAATACCTAGCGAGGGAAACGTGGCTGGCGCATGCTCACGCATGTTGCGCCTGCTCACGCGTGCCCAACATGTGCATGAGCTACTGTGGTGCACACGCGTGTGCGCTCATGTGCTGGGTACTTCCCTGATGGACACTTTTTAAATGGAGTGCTGGCGCGGAAAATGCAGCAGGAGGGGTAACGGAACCCTCCCTCGCCCTTAAATGTATGCCCCTCGCCTTCAACCCAACCCTGCCGGTTCCATGCACATCTCTAATTCCAAAGCCTTAGGGCAGCAATGGAGAATGTGAACAGCCACCAATCCAGCTGGTGGCAGCTGCAGATGGATCTCACCAGATGATAATAGGTGGTACGGCTCACAGTGAACAAGGTGTTCTCTTAAATACCCTGGGCCTAAGCTGTTTAGGTCCTTATAGATTACTAGCTGGGCTGGCACAGAGCCTCCGCGCCGCTAGTTCTCCCCCTGCCACTGCTGTTTTCTTTCCCCACCCGCCGTCACCATTTTCTTACCCGCCCACCTTCCCACTGCTGTTTTCTTCCCCCACCCACCCACCGCCACCACCCTTTTCTCCCCGCACTGCCATTTTGTTTTCTGCCTCACCCACAAGCCTGTACACTGGCATTTTCCTCTCCCCCAGCTGGCAGCTTGCGAGAGCTGCCACACATGGGATTAGTGACGGATACGCCTTAGAGAAATAAATAGATAAAAAAGATAGATTAGATAGATAACCATCACTTTGTATTTTACCAAAAACATATTGGTAGCCAATGCAGTTGTTTTAGTGTAGGTGTAATGTGGTCTCTTCAAGATGACCCAGATACCTGGGAATACAGGAATACAGGAGGAGTTTACCATTGCCATCTCTCGCGCAGTGTGAAATGATGCCTTTCAGCATCTTCCTATATCTCTGCGGCCCGATATAGGTGTTTCCCATAGTCTGGGAAACATAGTCTGGGAAACATACCAGTGGGAATTTGAACCGGCAACCTCTGGCTTCTTAGTCAAATCATTTCCCCGCTGCACCATTAGGTGGCTCTGCACAATAAGTACCTCACTTGGATTCAATCTCAGTTTGTTATCCCTCATGTAGCCCATAATCGCTTCCAGGCAGGCATTTAGGGAGTTATGCCTCTGCCTGATGACATTGACATGGAGAAATAGATTTGGGTGTCACCAGCATACTGATAACAACTTGCACTAAATATCCTGATGATCTCACACAGTGGTTTCATGAAGATTTTAAAAAGCATTGGAGATAGTATAGAGCAGTGGTTCTCAAACTTGGAGCCTCCAGATGTTGCAGGACCACAGCTCCCATCAACCCCAGCCACAATAAATTGTAGCTGGGGCTGGTGGGAGTTGTAGTTCAGCAACATCTGGAGGCTCCCGGTTTGGGAACCACTGGTTATAAAGCCTTGTGGGACTCCATACCAGAGCTCTTGTTTTGAAGAGCAACCATCTCCAAGTGACACCATCTGCAATCTGTCCAAGAGGTAGGACCAGAACCACTGCAAAGCAGTGCCTTCCTATCTCCTCAGATGCTCCAGAAGGATACCATGGTCTAAGGTATTGAAAGCCACCAAGAGATACAAAAGGACCAACAGTCTTACTACCTCTTGTCAACTCCTAATAGGAGTTCATCGATCAGGCCAACCAAAAAGGTCTGTACCCCAAAGCCCACTAAAAACCAATTTGAAATGGACCACATTATGCCTGTTCTTAAACAGTTGCATTAGCTGCTGATATGTTTCCTGGCAAAGTACAAAGTGCTGGGTATTACCTTTAAAGCCCTGAATGGCTTAGATCTGGGTTACTGGGAGCACCTTTCTCTGCAAAATCCACATCACTCATTAAGATCATCAGGAGGAGTACATCTTCAGATGCCACCGGTTCATCTGGTGGCAACCTGGGATAGGGCCTTCTCTTTTGTTGCCTCGAGGCTGTAGAATGCTCTCCCTGTGGATATGAGAGGATTATTTTCCTTGGAGGCCTTCAGGAGAGCCTTAATGACCCATCTTTTTAGCCTGGCATTTTAAGTATGTTTAATTTTTAATTTTTAATTTTAATCAGTTTTTAAATGGGTTTTGATTTTAATTATGTGTTTTTTTATTTTAGTGTAAACTGCCCTGAGCCACTTTAGGGAGGGTGATATGTAAATAAAATACATAAATAAATAAATAATCTAGACAATCTGTTTCATCAGAACCATCTGGAGCTGAGAGGCCACCACTCTCTCAATTACCTTGCACAACCATAGAAGGTTGGAGATGGGCTTACAATTGCTTAACACTGAGGAATCCAGTGTAGGCTGCTTCTTCTTTCTGTCTGAAAACTGTCTCCTTAAGACAGGAGGGCTTTCTGTCTTCCCTCAGTGAAGGATTTATGATGTCTACTAGGTCCCTCCAGTAACCTTTCTACTAGAGAGTATAAGCCATGTCGGACATGGCTCTAGTAGTGAGATAGTAGAGAAAATATTTGGTGTAATATTTTTTAGTGCAGTCATCCAAAATGTGCCAGTCGATCAGGTTCAAACTTTACACTGACAACAACTTCTGTCTTTTGAAGTTTATTTACACGGTGTGATTGGGCAAAATATTGTTAATTTTCCATGAAAACATGATGACAAAGCACCGAACTCCAATCTGTGCTCAGAGTAAACCATGCAAATTAATTTGATACATAGCTCAACATACTCTGATTTCAAGAGCAGTGTAGTTGGGCAGGGGGGGTGGGATGAGCAAGGATTGAAATGAAAGGAAAAAGAAAGATGAAAGAAAAAATGGTCATGGAGAAATCTTTGACTGGTATAAGCTAATAGTGACTATGGAAGAAGGATCGGGAGCAGTTCTGGGCAGTTGAAGATCACTCTCTGATTCCTGGAAGATCACTGGCATATGATCAGAAAACAGGGTTTCAAACTTTATTCTGCAACCGTGAAGGCTAGGAATGTAGATTTTGTTAAGAATGAAGATTCTGAAATTATTGAAAAGTCACACACCACATCCAATACAAGTAATCAGTGGACTGACAGACTGCATAGGCAAACCAGGAAAGTCCATGTGTTAGGAAGTTGTTAACTAGGCTGATTGGTCAGCATTTTTGTGGAGTTTTTTGCATAATCATTTAACTTCAATTTCAGATTAATGTAATGTCAAGGAATAAACCGGAAATTAAAGAAAACTAAAAGCATGGCAGTAAAGAGCTGCTTTTATAATTATGAGCTCATGGTCATTTCTCTCTTCTTACCTTGGGAGTAACTGACTGTCCCTTGGCCAGCACTTTGGGTAGGTGGGTTAGACATTTGCAACAAGCTTTAGGAGCGACCTGACTTCATAAGCAAAGTGATTGTATAAAACATGGTTGTTGGTCCCAAAATTACAGAATCACTAAATCTAAGGTGTTAATTTATCTAATTTGAATGTACCAGAGTGCTGTGGCTAACTTGTTAGTTGCATGTAGTTCACATAACATGCACTGGTAGACATGACCAGTGCAAGAGGAGAGCTGGTCTTGTGGTAGCAAGCATGACTTGTCCCCATAGCTAAGCAGGGTCTGCCCTGGTTGCATCTGAATGGGAGACTTGATGTGTGAGCACTGCAAGATATTCCCCTCAGGGGATGAAGTCACTCTGGGAAGAGCAGAAGGTTTCAAGTTCCCTCCCTGGCTTCTCCAAGATAGGACAAGATTTTTTTTTTAATAGGACAAGATTTTTTTATTGAACCAACAAACTACCAAAGCATACAGTAGGGCTGAGAGAGATTCCTGCCTGCAACCTTGGAGAAGCCGCTGCCAGTCTGTGAAGACAATACTGCGCTGGATAGACCAATGGTCTGACTCAGTATATGGCAGTTTCCTATGTTCCTATGACCTTTCCTACAATATTCTTTTACTTTTTACTCTTAACCTCAAATGCAAGGGGGTGGGGGTGGAATCAGCCTTTGAAAACATGTAGGAACTCAGAGACCACAAGGAGCAAAACAAAAATGAGGGTTACTTTGTAGTTAATTTACTATTTCCATACCTTAGTGTTTTTCTCATCATTCCTTCCCTCCCAAAAAATATTCTGTAGCCAGGAGGAAGAGGAATATATCTTTTGAAAATGAAAGCATGACTTCTCAAAATTGTAATAAGCACCTGTAGGCTGCATAGTGCCAACACCCTAACCCAAGGAAGTTTATTTTACATGGGGCAATCTTCAAGTCATGTAGCCCCAAAGTAATCCCTTAACATAAATATAAATACATATGCAATACATTATGTGTAATAAGCAGCATCCAGATCAGAGGCATAACCAGTGGGGGGGGCAGGCAGGGCACGTGCCCTAGGCGCCAGTTGCAGAGGGGCGCCAAGTGCCCGTCATGCCCCGCCCCACCCCAACCACCTCAGTTGATTAAAAAAAAATTTTTTTTTAATCGCGCCCCCCGCTGCCTTCTCTGAGTCCGGGACGGGGCACCCGCCTCCCAGGAGCCTTCATAAGCACTTACTTTTGCATTGATTTCAGGGAGCGTTTGCTGCTGAAAAGCGTCTATTCCTCTTTCTCTCCCTCCCAGAGAGGAAGAGAAAGAGAAAATACACACTTTCAGGAAGCAAGCCTGCCCTGAAATGAGACTGAAGAGCTCGCTCCGGCAATTTCTACCTCGAGGCCACACCCCCTTTGCATGTGATATCATCATGTGACATATCACATGTAAAGGGGGTGTGGCCTAGAGCTCTAAAGAGTCCTGATACGTTCTGTGTATAGAAAGCTATTTCTATGGCTTTGTTTGAAGATCCTTTGGTGACTTTCAGGTCAGTGTAACTCAAACCTATGCATGTTTCCCTGAGAATAAATTGCACTGACTAAAATATAACTTACTCTGAAGTATGTATGGGATATCTGGCCTTGTATTTCTTGTCCTTTGTGTTATGTAGAATGAGATTCCTTAATATGCACAATATGGAAGCTAAAAATAATTTTCTGATCTATGGGCACAATGTTTGCAGAAGAATCTAGTTCTTAAGTAGTTGGGAGGTCCTAGTGCAAATTTGCCATGAGTGATTTCTTTGATTCTGAAATAGTATTCTTATTAAGATGAAGAATTCTGCAAAATATGTTCTCTACTTTGAACTGTAGATTAATCTGGGTCAATTTTCACTCTGGCAATCTTATATGTTCCTGTTTTTCACTTGAGTTTTTCTATGTATTAGTATTAACAAAATTTTGTATTAGTATTAGTATTACTAATGCTTTATGTATTAGTAATACTGATGTATTAGTATTAACAAAATTTTTGTATGTTTGATAAATCATAGAAGAGAGTCATTATCCAGAAAACTCATCACATATGTTTTATATGTATGTATATGATAGTTTTCATGGTTATTTTAATTTGATCTTTTAATATGTTTTTATAGCTGTAAACTGCCTAGAGACTTTGGTAGTGGGTGGTATAAAAATATGTTAAATAAATTTAAAAAATGTATGGTTACTATTTGTATTTGGAGTCACTTGAACCATTAATGGCACAGTGGGGAAGCAACTAGAGAGCAGGAGGCTGTTGGTTTGACTCCCCACTGGTGTGTTTCCCAGGATATGGGAAACTCTTATATCGGGCAGCAGCGATATAGAAAGGTGCTGAAACACTGCACAGGAGATGGCAATGGTGAACCCCTCCTGTGTATTCTACCAAAGACAACCACGTGGCTCTGTGGTTGCCAGGAGTCAACAACACCGACTCAATGGCACAAACTTAACCTTTATGTTACAATACGTTTGTATCCTGGTTTTTGGTTAAGGTTCCAGTTTGTTGTTTACTTCTGATCTTTTTGGGGACTCCAAAAAGTTTCTATTAGCTTCTATTCTTGGAGATATTTTGGACTCCCGATTTGAGGGCAACTGTGTGAAAACAGCTCTTCAATCCAAGGTGTGTTCTTTAAGTTATTTGGTGAATGGATCATGTTGGCTCACTGTAGCTAGTTGATTCTAGTTAGGAGGATAGGTGTGAGTGGGCTGGGAATGTCTTATGTAAGGAACAGCTCCTTTTGTGAGGATCTAAGATCTCATGTGTGATCATAAAACTGCTCAGGATTACCCAGTTAAATTTCAGGCCTTACCTATGCAAAATGGAAATTGCATTAAATTCTATTTAACTTGGTTCTAAGTCAGATTAATTATAAGGAAGGTGTTGTGGCACATAACCATTTGATATTCATGCAGTAAAGAAGAGTGAAAATAATTGGCTGTATAAGTAGCGTTTGTCAGGTGCACAACTGACTTGTCCTAAGTCATGAGAATGCAGACTAAGCAGTCCCCTGGCCTGAGATTTTCCAGCATGTGATGGCTACTAGTGAGGGATCATTTTAGATTTAAAGACAGCACCTGTTATGTATTTTTCTGTTCTTTTCATTCTCTTCAACATTTATTCTCAACCCAAGGGAATTAGGCAAAGACCAAACAAAGCCCATAGTAGAAATGTGTTTATTGTTAATAAAATTGCCATCTCTGGCAATTTTTAAAAAACACCTGAAAACCCATCTTCTCACCCAAGCTTTCCCAGCTTTTAAAAATTGTCTGTCTTTAATATACAGATACAGCCTTCTTCAGAAAGCAGGAATCACACCTATCCGCTATTCAGAGAGGTACTGGAGACTGGATGTGGTCCTTACACTCGCTGATCAGCATGTTCATTGCATTCCAATTCCAGCATTGTGTATTAGTAACTCTCCTGCCGCCCCTGCCCCCCAGCTGCTATCTGCCTTGATAGTGGTTAGAGTTCTGGACTAGGACCAGGGAGACCCGAGTTCAAATCCCCATCCAGCCATGAGACTTGCTGGGTGACTGTGGGCCAGTCACTTCTCTCTTAGCCTAACCTACTTCACAGGGTTGTTGTGAGGAGAAACTTAAGTATGTACACTGTTCTGGGCTCCTTGGAGGAAGAATGGGATATAAAAAATGTGAATGTTACTGATTGCTGTCAGATAGCAGCTGGGGGGCGGGGGCGGCAGGAGGGTTGCTAATACACAATGCTGGATTTGGAATGCAATGAACATGCTGATCAGCGAGTGTAAGGACTACATCCAGTCTCCAGTACCTCTCTGAATAGCTGATAGGTGTGATTCCTGCTTTCTGAAGAAGGCTGTATCTGTGCTGCTTCAGCAATTTGCATCAGAGAAAGCAAGTAAGGTGCAGTTATAATTTTCAGGTAGTGCCATAATTTTTTAATTAAAAGATTAATAAGCTTGACTTTTACTTTTTGAGCTGATATTATGGTGAAGTTATCTGAAAGATGAGTGCCAGATATTTGGGGGGGGGGCGCAATTTCAGTGCTTGCCCTAGGCGCTGTTTTCCCTAGATACGCCTCTGATCCAGATAAATACTTCACCAGTTTAAACTCCTTCTGTGAACAAAAGACATGCTCTGCTTGTAAAAGGACCATTCATGGGACTTTACATTGGTGGAGCATTAGTTTGATACTATTATAAATACGTATATTTATATATGTATTTAAATGCTTTGGTGTTTTTAACTCTCATAATCTGTCTTGGGCTTTTCTAAGAAATGAAAAAATGGGTTATAAATTTATGAAATACCTACCTTATATAAATAAATAAACACACACATGCATGTACTTAAGTAAATGCTGCTTGTATTCAGCACATATATATTTTTGCTATCATGATAGGTCCCCTGCCATCAGAATATTATTAAAGCATGTGAAGAAGGGAGTCCAATGGCTAGTCTTCTTTTCAGACTACTTTTCTCTGCCACTGTAAATCCCACATCCATCCCACCCTCTCTGAAGCTGGGGATGTCATCATTCATTCATTCATTCATTCAATTTTTATTCTACCCTTCCAAAAAGGCTCAGGGAGGTTTACATTAAAACAAAACCACTAGAATCAATTAACAATTAAAACAGAGATTAGAAAACAGTGTAGAACAACAATAGTTAACAATTAAAACATCATAAAACAGCAATTAAACAATCAGAACGATTTAAAAATCTTGAAAACCAGGTTACAACATTAAAACCTATCAAAACAATATTAATTAAAAGCCTGGGTGAACAGGTGCATCTTTAAAGACCTTTAAAAAGCTGTCAAGAGATGGGGAGGCTCTTATTACACTAGGGAGTGCATTCCAAAGCCTCGGGGCAGCAGTGGAGAAAACCCATCTGTGAGTATCCACCAGACAAGCTGGTGGCAAATGCAGACGGACCTCTCCTGATTATCTCAATGGGTGGTGGGGTTCATAACAAAGAAGATGTTCTCTTAAATACCCAGGGCCCAAACAGTTTAGGAATTCTTGAAGCCCAGCATTCTGTCCAGCCTGTACCTTGGGTTGCACTGCACTGGCCATTGTTATGAGCCATGTCCCAAATTTTGAGAGAGGTAAACATTTTCAGAAATTTTTAGTAAACTGGGTGTGTTGCATATATATGAAATTTCAGCTTTCTATCTGTTGGGTAAACAGCACAACAGTTTTTATCCTCTCTCTGTAAATGAGCAAGATCTAAATGTGTTTAAAAGGAAAGGCAAAAATATGTTCCAGTATCATAGCACATCAACCCTTCCTTAGTTCCAGAAACTAATATTTGAACTCTAGTTCTGTGTTTTTAAATGTTAATCTTCATTTTAAAGCAAGATACTTTTCTTTTTATAAGCTGCTGCATACACATGCACGTGTTTGATTTTTAGCCTAGTTTTAGGAGATTGCCTGTGTGCTACACGTTATTTAGGAAAGAGGCTAATACTTCTGAGCTATTACTTAGTGGCCTCACTGTAGTACAGATGGTGGGATTTGTGATTGTAGCTAAGCTTGGAGATTGAAAGTAACATTACTGTGCAAAATGGGGTGGGGGGGAGAGGCACTCCTGCTATCTCTCGAGTTCAAAAGGCCATGAACTGTTGACAGTTGTTCTCAGTGGTATTAATATGCTCATGAGCGACTTCATATTAAATGATGGATTTCCCCCCATCAAAACACACACAGTCTTTAAGTCATAAGCAACCTCTATGACATCAAGCCTAGTGCCACAGAGTAGGCCAGAAAACAAATATGATATTTGAAGTAATCCATGTTTCCTTACAATTGGGGTCTTTTTCGCCTGCACAGTAGTCCCGCGGAGGAATCTTTAGCTCTGAGAGGCGCTCTCTGGTATTCTGAATTGTGCAGGAAATTTGCGCTATGTCCGGAGAGTGCCTTCCCTCTCAGTTCCTTCTCATCTGCCACACTTGTCGCATTGCAAAGATTCTGCTCCTGTGTTTCTCTCTCTCTCTGGAAAAAGGTTTATTTGATTGTTATTCTGCTTGACTTGGACTGTTTATTGACTACTCTTTTGGATTTGCCCTTCATTCCGATCAGTCTTCAGTTTGACAGTTTTTTGTTGGTTTTTGACTTGGCCTTTTGGGCGCGTGCGCGCGCACACACACACACACACTTTTGGCCTTTTGGGAACACACACACACCAGTTTGGTCACTTGATGTTTCACTGGTTTTTCGATTCAGCCCGTCTCAACTGCTCCTTGCCTATGGACTTTAAAAAGCCTTTTAAATACTGTAAGACCTGCAGGGGTACTTGCCCATCCTCCGACAGGCATGAAAGAGTGTTTAATTTTCTTGCAGGCCAACCATAACATCAATTTCAGTAAAACCTATCTTTCGTTTTCGAAGGAAACATGAAAGAGCAGGTAACTTTGGCTTTGGGCTGCTCTCTACGAGACCGCGCTCAAACCCCCAACCCCGCTGCCAAGCCCATCAACCTCTTCAGTTCCAACACTGGCCTATCATTGACCATCAACATTGTCGTCGATGTCGACTGCTTTGACTTCGACATCGTCTAAGCACCATAGTGACCCTACCTTCAAGAAGCCTACTTCCGTTGACCAGCACCACCACAAAAAGAAACACAGTCAACATTGCACGTTTCAATACCAGGATTTCTTCTGACATCACTGATCACTTGTCCATCAATGACGTCTACTGTTTTGAGACCTACATTGGTTCTTCGGCTGACACTGTTGGTATCGACGGCATGCCTTTCCCCGGTACCCATGTTGCTATAATCTCTGATTGTCCGTGACTCACCTCCTTTATCACCTGGCCGCTCACCTCATAGGGGTGGTTCAGGTTCTATTGGGGATGAGCAGCACTCCCCCTTAGATACTTTCCTGGCCTCCTCTACTGCTTCTGCTCATCACCTGGAATCTCTTTTGGGTTCCAATACTACTACCCCTTCTGAATCCACCTTAGACTCCTTTGGCATCACCAGCATGTCACACCCCGATATACTCACCTTCCTATCTGTAGAAAGAATGTTTTCACTATTCTGCTCTGCAACTCCCATCTCGTCCTCTGAATGACCTCAGTTTTCTGGGTGCCCTTGACTCCGGCCATATCCGTGGTCATGACTGTTTCATGACCATTACAGGGACCTGCTACATTCTGCCTCGCCTGGGCTCCCTTACAATTTTGAAGACTACAGATAGTGGAAAACCATGAAGTTGCATTTCTGAGCCTACTACACCTGTTCCTAAGGAGAAACTGCCTTCTAAGTCCCATTTTAAGCAGCCTGCTGCACCTGCAACTCTACCTGCTCAGACTATCCCTATGTCATTATCGCCTGTGCGGGAGATGGAACAATCTCAGGATCCCCCGCAACCTTCTAAAGACCATCCATTCTCTGAGGGTGAATATCATTCTTCCATGTCCTCTGATGGGTATTCAGTCTAGATGGAGAACCTGTCTGATCTGTCTCCAGATGAACAGGTGACTGTTCCACCTTCTGCTTCTCCAGTGGAGGAAACCAGATCTTACAGGGTGCAGGTTGTGGAAATAGCTAAGGCCCTGGAGATCCAAACACTAGCTCCAGAAGTCAAAGACCCTGGCTTCTACCTGCTGCATTGCCTATGCTGCCTGTTTTGGTTGGGGCCTCCAAAGTCTCTTGGGACACTCCAGTCACATTCACCACAACCTCTAAATGACTGGAAAGTTTATACAGGCTGTAAGAGGAGTCTTGCCCCTTTTTGTTTAAACATTCTGCCCCAAACTCCTGCTAACATTTGAGTACCGCTAAGCACCTTACTGAGATTGTATCCCGAGTGCTAGCAGACTCTGTGTCTCTCCGCTTGCATGTCTGGCTATGTTAGACTCTATTAGAGCAAAATCATGAAGGGCGAAATCAAGAACTCATTGTTCGATGGTGAGGGCCTCTTTTCTCCTCAGACTGATGAAGCTGAAGAAATTGCATTTCACAGCCAAGACGTTTGCTTCTTCTTCACAGCAATCTTATTTTTCTCAGAGGTACCACCCCTACAACAAACAATGATTCCAATATAAGCCTCCTGAGCAGAGAGATATTTCAGAGAGAGTTCCTCCAAATTTTATTTAAAATGGCCTTTTCAACACAGCCAATGTCAACCCCAAAAGGTGAAACTCAGGACCAAGCCAAACAGTAGTTTTGATGATACTGTCCTGAAAGTACCTTCAATCACTCTTTCATCTACAAACTGCCTTGCCTCTTTCCTTCCCTCTTGGCTATGCATAACATCTGATGCCTGTGTGTTGAGTATAGTCTCTTTGGGCTATGCTATTGAATTTGACAGTCTACCTGTTTATACAGGTATAAAACATACCCACTCAACTCCTACCTTAGAGGAAGATGTTCAAATCAATCTGTCTCTTCTCAAAGATCCGGGACTGGAGGTCAATTTGAAGAAATCAAACCTTACACCACAATGCCGTATCCCATTGATCAGGGCTGTCCTAGATGCAGATTCAAAATGCACATATCTCTCCAACAAGAGGATCACTTCTATTACCGACCTGATAGCTGTTTTATAGGCCACTCCAAAACAGAGGCTTGCACTGTTGTGATATGCATACTCAAGGCCATTGGAATGTTCAGCAGCAAGCGTTCTGCATCAGCTTCCTGGAGCTTCTGGCTATGTTCCTGGCCCTGAAGGCATTTCTACCAATTTTGAAGGGGCATTCAATACAGATCCACCAGGACAACACACCTGCAATAGCCTACATAAACCACCAAGGTGGCACCATCTCCAGGTCTCTGAATAACCTTGCAATTCAACTGTGGGAGTGGTACTTGAGAAGAGCGACAGGATGGATGCGATTGCTCATCAAAGGAATAAACAACACTCTAGCAGGCTTGCTGAGCAGGGACCCGGCTCTTTCCACTCAGCATGAATGGGAACTCAACAATGAAGTTCTCCAAGATCTTTTCCGGGACACCCACTGGCTGACCTGTTCGCCACCCAAGGCAACACCAAATACAAGCTATTCTGTTCAAGAACAGGGGCATGCACGATCCATGGGGGACATGTTTCAGATTCCTTGGAAGGAACATCTCTTCTATGTGTTTCCATCATTCCCTCTACTCTCGAATGTCCTAAGCATGATCCTCCAAGAAAGGTCTCGTTCCATCCTCCTTTCTCCATGGTGGTTCAGCAACCCTGGTTTCCCACCTTACTACAGTTGTTGAAGGGTCAACTTGGTTGTCTTCCACAGCGGTGAGATTTGCTATCTCAGGAATCCAGACAGATTCTCCACCATGCACTAGACACCTTAAATCTTACAGCATGGAGGATAAATAATTAAATAAAATTCTCCTAAATGAATGTAAGGCATCTACCAGAAGAAATTACATGTGTAAGTGGAAGCGCTTTATCTCTTATGCATCCATGAACAATTTTGACCCATGTTCTGCCTTCATATGACAGATTCTCCTGTATCTGACATCTCTAAAGAGGACAGGTCTTTCCAATACCTTGCTCAAGGTTAATCTGGCAGCTATCTCAGCTTGTCACTTGGGATAGGATGGCTGCTCAGTCTTCATTCACCCTGACTTTGAGATGTTCCTCAAGGGAATCAACAATTTATACCTCCTATATGGGGTATTATTGTTAAACCATGGAACCTGTCTCTCATTCTCTCTTCCCTCAACGAGTTTGCTTTCAAGCCCCTTCTCTCCTCTTCCCTGAGGTGACTCTCCCTCAAGACCACCTTCCTGATAGCCACCATTTCGGCTAGGTAGGTCAGTGAACTATCAATCAATTCCTTTATTACAGTCACAGACCAGCACAATTTACAAACAGAAGCCCAACAAAATAAGCCTACATAACCTACAAGGTTATGTAATTAAGCACATAGTTAAGCAAAGGTAACAATGATTCTTAATGAACGCAAATTTTATTGGCTATTAAACAGAACTTAGCCACATCATAAGATCTCAAGTCATTCTGGTCAGTTAAAGCAGGGATCTTCAACGTTGGGCCCCCAGATGTTATTGGACTTCAACTCCCATAATCCCCAACCAAAGGCCATTGGGGCTTGGGATTATGGGAGTTGAAGTCCACTAACATCTGGGGGCCCAACATTGAGGATCCCTGAGTTAAAGGATAAAATTGACAATAAAGAAGCACATGAGCCATTGTTTCAATATCTCCTGATTCAGAGATATATTGTTTCAATATCTCCCGATGCAGAGACAAGTGTGTTCTTTGCAGGGGATTTTTCGATATCTCCCTTCCAGGACTGCTGTTTGCAAGGCATTCATGCCTGTGTCAAAGCTCTACAGTATTTTGGCATGGTTATCTGGTTTAGGTATCTGGTAGGGTTGAAACTCAGAACTGGGTTGCTCAAATTGACACCAACAGGAATAGAGTCCTTATCAATTTGACGCTCCATATCATATATTCTATGTCTGAGTTTAACCCTGGCATTTTCATATGCCAGAGTTACTAGTGCAAAAGGGGAGAAACCACAATGTTGCAGCCTTTCCTCCAGCTCTCTTTTCCATCTGGTATGATAGACGTCTTTTAACACAAATGGAGCTACACCTGCAGGGTGGAAAACCAGCTTCAGCCAGAATTCAAAGATATTAATCCATGCTCTGGCCTCTACTTTAAACAGTCCTGCTTCCAGATGAAGGACAGCACTGGGACAGTACCTGGAAAATGTTCCTCAGGAACTTAGATTGCATAGCTTCCACCTTATAGAAGTTGGAGTATGTGCCGTTGAACTCAGTATAGAAGCTTTGCTTGTACTTTAGCCAGAAAGAATTTTATTGTGGACAGTGAATTATCTGTTTTAAGAGCTGGCTCATTGTACACAAAGTTCTACCCTGACCGAGTGCTTCTTCATTCTAACCCCATGTTCTGCCCTAAAGTAGTCCCTGACTTTCACCTCAACCAGGACGTCATCTTGCCTACCTCTTTTGTCAACCTGTCAATGCCTTTGGAATGGTCTATGCACTCTCTGGATGTCTGTAGGTGCCTTCTCTATTATCTGGACTACACAAATCCTTCTGCCACTCAAACAAACTTTTCATTTCTTATTCTGTATCCAACAAAAGGTATCCCATTTCCTGTCAGAGACTCTCTAACTGGCTGGTTGCTCTCATTTCTCGTGCTATAGACAGCAATGTGTCCAGCCTCTGGCTAGAGTCCGCACCCATTCCACCAGGGACATTTCAACCTCCGCTGCCCATATATCCAGCATTAGGATGGCTGATATCTGTAAGGCTGTCACCTGGTCTTGGAACTTACCCTTTGTATGACTCTATTCTCAACTGTGGAGGCCAGTTTTGGTTGGGCGTTTTTAAAGAAAGTTCTCTGATTACGCAAGCACCCACTTCCTTCTTTGGAGCTCATCAATCATCCAGTTGTGAGGTAACATGGATAACCTCAGAGACAAACAGGTTTCTTGTTTGTCTCTTAAGGTTATCTCTCTGGTGATCCATGTTCATTCACAACACCTGCCCAACCTATCCCACTGCTAGTGTGTCTCTACAGTAGTAGTCTCTTATCTGTTTTTTTTTAACCTGGACTTTGCTGGTCTTCATCTCTTCTCACATCACAGTGGCCACTTCAGGAACTGAGAGGGAAGGCACTCTCCTGCCTATTTTAATGGATGCTTTCCGCGTACCTCAGAATGCTGGAGAGCACCTCTTGGAGCTAAAAATTCCTTCATGGGACTACTGTGCAGGCATAGAAGACCCATTTGTAAGCGAACATGGATCACCAGAGAGATCACCTGATACAGGTAAGCAACCTGTTTTGGCTTGTGGGGTGATGTGTTATCACTTTTGCACCTCCTAGAAATGTGGGTTAGCAGTGGACTGATTTAATTAAAATAAAAATCTGGGCAGGCTAGTGTATCCGTTTCAATATAATGTTATATTAAATACTGTCTTCATTTTGTGTGTGAGAGGGTAGTGTGTGACTGGGGCAGCCACAGGACAGGATAAGGAATAGGAGAAACATGGAACCCAGACACACAATTCTACTGTATATTTTTATTACACATCTGTATTTGATAGATGGGGAAATCATCATTACCATCTGATAGGATAATTCAGATGACCAAGTTACACCATCTCTTGACAATCAATACTGGCTCATGGTGATGCATGAAGGAATAGTTAAGATAAAATACTTTCCCATTGTTAAAAAAATCAATCAATCAATATTTATTTAGATCGTTGTTTTAAAAAGGATCATGTTCTAATGCCTTTCTTTGCTCCTGCTAACTGAGCAAAGAGGCACCTTTTTAACGTGGTGATTCTCTTTATTGAGCAGGGAGAGAGCTATCTCTAGCACAGTACCTCCAGTGATTGTTGCTGGTGTCTGTCTTATGTTTCTTTTTAGATTGTGAGCTCTTTCGGGGACAGGGAGCCATTGTATGTATGTATGTATTATTTCTCTCTGTAAACCGCTTTGGAAACTTTTGTTGAAAAGCGGTATATAAATATTTGTTGTTGTTTCCAGCTACTGTTACATTTTCCTCCTTTCACTCACCTCCAGTTTCCTTAACTGTGTGGTCTTACCTGCTGCCTTTATTTTCTGTCATTCAGGTCATTTCTGGCCTTCTGTCATCTGACTGTTACATGCTACTTAAATCTCTGTTATCTGCAGTAGCGGTACCTGAAATAATTGGTGCACATTGGAAGGGTTTTCCTACTTCCTTTTTATTGCCTTTAAACTTGCAGACATTTGTGAATAGGAATAAAGAGTCATAATCCATGTATCAATTTAAACTGTTAGCAAGGATTACTTCTCCAAAATGGTTACCACTAAGATGTAAGGGCTGCTTGAACACACCAAAATAAATAGAATAGTTTTAAGGCCTGTTTGCTGCAGTGCAGTCAAGGTTCTGAGTTCTTCTTATTAATCCAGGCATGAAGCCCTTCAAGAAAATGTGTAACCAAACAAAGCTAGGAATGCTCTTCTGTAGAATATGTGTGCAATGTTAGATCCAGAACTCATATTAAAACAAAAGTGGTTTATTGTAGAGAATAAGCAGACCACCCCACCCCCACCCCAAACAAAAATAGCAAAATACAAAATTAGTTGGTGGGTGCCTTCTTTTACCACTTGGCTGAATTGAGATTACCAAGCAGAGCTCCCAGAGCGTAATTCAAAACGTCCTTTTCTCCCCAGGCCATATCAGCAATCTAGTGGCTCTGGCCACATAATCCCTCAGCAGGCAGTGGCTCTAGTCAAGCCATGTGTTCTCTGTTGGGGTTTGTGATTATTTTGCAAAGTATTATTATTATTATTACATTTATATCCCACTCTTCCTCCAAGGATCCGAGAGTGGTGTACTACATACCTGAGTTTCTCTTTCACAACAACCCTGTGACGTAGGTTAGGCTGAGAGAGAAGTGAATGGCCCAGAGTCACCCAGCTAGTTTCATGGCTGAATGGGGATTTGAAGTCCTAGTCCAGCACTCTAGTCCAGCACTAGGGTCTAGTGAAGTCCTAGGGCAGGCATCCCCAAACAGCGGCCCTCCAGATGTTGCTGAACTACAACTCCCAGCATCCCTAGACACAATTTTTTGTGGCTGGGTATGCTGGAAGTTGTAGTTCAGCAACATCTGGAGGGCCGCAGTTTGG
The DNA here is from genome assembly GCF_027244095.1 of Hemicordylus capensis. NCBI lineage: Eukaryota > Metazoa > Chordata > Lepidosauria > Squamata > Cordylidae > Hemicordylus > Hemicordylus capensis. The sequence goes on along the minus strand of NC_069661.1, from coordinate 104,714,761 downwards.
GGATGCGTGTCCTAGGGTCTAGTGAAGTCCTTCACTAGGGTCTAGTGAAGTCCTAGTCCAGCACTCTAATCCAGCACTAGGGTCCTAGTCCAGCACTCTAACACTCTAAACAGAGTGCAAAGTTTAGTTATTGCAGCTGTTTAAGAAACACATGTGGAAATCACTGTAGAGTCTAAACTAAGTTGATTTATTGGTGAAGCACGTTTGAGATAGGAAAGACCTTTCCTATCTATCAACTACATAATGAATAGGTAGGGAGAGAGAGAGCGGTTTCCATCTTCTCTCTAGGAAGAAAGGAAGAGGACTGACTCACTACAGGAAGAACCTGAGGAGTGAAGGCAGGGGTCGTAGAGCAGAGGCAAGCAGGGATAGGTAAGGAGACCCTTACTAACTACCTTGACTCCCAATGCCCTTAGTGGTGATTAGAATAGTTTGTGCAAGAGGTCGATGCACTGGAACTCCATCGCCAACATTCTCAAACAAACATCAATCAGAAAAAGCAGAAAAGTTCTACCTCTTTTAAAAGTCACATAGTCCTCCTCTTATTATAATAGGATCCTACTCTATGTCATAAACTAGGACTGGGTAGCCACATTTCTCCCTAATAAAAAAACCCCACCACTGTTTAAAGTAAGATGTCCAGGAATTACAGCATTTCTACTTTATATCTCCTAGGGGTTGTCTAGGTGACAGACACATATAAAGGAAGTCAATGTGGTTTTGCTGACTCCCAAAATGCAGTCTGGCACTTAGTAAACTAGATCAGGAGGACTATCATATCAGATAAAGGGCAGAGAAGATTCAGAAAGGAAGTATTCTATCCCACATGTGTAAGCTGTTAGGAATATGGAAAAGCAAAGAGAAGCAAGTGATGAGGTGGGGTTGGCCCATGCTTACCACTCTGACACAGCCAATATTGCTTAGGGTTTCCAGTTACCTTCTGCTAAATTTAATGGCGCAGCGGGGAAGTACCTTGTCTAGGGAGCAAGAGGTTGCTAGTTCAACTCCCGACTGGTATGTTTTCCAGACTATGGGAAACACTTATATCGGGTAGCAGCGATATAGGAAGATGCTGAAAGGCATCATCTCATACTGCGTGGGAAATGGCAACGTTAAACTCCTCCTGTATCCCAGATGGCTCTGTGGTCACCAGGAGTTGACACTGACTCGACCATAAAACTTTACTTTACTTTGTCCTTAGTATGTGTAATCTTCAACATTTTCTCTCTTTCTCTACCCACTCTTCTTCAGGATGTTGTCCACTGTTGCCAGAACCTGAGGGGTATACTCGTGTGAAACAGGAGCTGTAACCCAGGATTTGGCTTTTAAAAAGCCAAATATGGCTTTATTGTCCTTTCATAGTGCTACAGAAAAAGTTATTTTTCCATTTGCTCCTTTTCTTTGTAATTTGACAATGTTTACCTTCCTCACAAGAATCCCACAGAGCTCATTCCTTCATCCCATCTTTTGCTCTCCCACACTTTTCTGTTGCAGTAAAAATGTGGTCAGCTTTGTCTCTTTCCCTTTCCTACACTCAAGATATTGCTAAGTCCTGCTGTTTATTTAGTTTAGTTTAGTTCCTTTTCAATTTATCAAATTTCTTTTTCTTTTTCACTCTTCCTTTCCTTTCCTTTCCTTTCCTTTCCTTTCCTTGAAGCCTGGGAGCACCATAATTCTTGGCTTCTTCTTCAGTCATCTGTTTCCTCCTCAGTCAAGTCAATCTCTACTAAAATAAACATTCTGAACCTGTGATGTGATAATGTCATGTCTCTTCTCAAGTCTCTGTATTGACTTTTCTGTTTTCCATATTTGCTTTGTATTCATGATCCTTAATTTGAGAACTTCCATCTCTTTACTGTTTCCCTCGCATCCTCTTTTGCCTTTTAAAATTTATTTTTAAAACCCTCTACGGTCTCTACCCTGATTGTTTGCTTGTTTGCTTATTTGTTTGTTTGGCTTTGCTTATGCTGGAAAATAAAGCTTCTGTGAAACTGTTGAGGTTCATACTGATGATCTTCCAAGGGGCTAGTTTCTTATGAAGCATTTACATGTCATAATAATCTGATTTTTGGGGTTTCCATTTATTTTTGTCCTGACTGCTATTTTATCTTATCAAATTGCTTGTTAATCTGCTTCTGTCTCTTATTAGCAGACTCCTGCTAACTTGGCAAAGAGGCACCTTTTAACATGGTGATTCTCTTTATTTTGCAGGGGGAGAGTAACTGGCCGTATCCACCCCCAGCACAGTACCTCCAGTGACTGTTGCTGGTGTCTATCTTATGTTTCTTTTTAGATTGTGAGCCCTCTGGGGACAGGGATCCATCTTATTTATTTATTATTTCTCTGTGTAAATTGCCCTGAGCCATTTTTGGAAGGGCAGTATAGAAATCGAATAAATAATAATAATTATTATTATTGTATTTTTATCATGTTTGTTGTGTTCTTATGTTGTTATTGCCTTGTAAGCCACCTAATGGTGCAGCGGGAAAATGACTTGACTAGCAAGCCAGAGGTTGCCGGTTCAAATCTCTGCTGATATGTTTCCCATATTGGGCAACAGCGATATAGGAAGATGCTGAAAGGCATCACCTCATACTGAGCTGGAGATGGCAATGGTAAACCCCTCCTGTCTTCTACGAAAGACAACCACAGGGCTTTGTGGTCACCAAGAGTCGACACTGATTAAACAGCACACTTTACCTTTATTGTGGTTTACTGGTTTATTGTAAGCTGCCCCAAGTGGCAGTGTGCTGGAGGGACAGGATAAAATTATTTTAAATTTTTAAAAACCCAATCAACTGTAATTAAGCTACTGTAAACTCAACAGAGCTGAATAGTATAGCTAACAGTTTTACATTTCACTGCTTTAATATTACTGAACTTGTAATATTACTTGTACAGCATGTGTCAATTTGCTAAAGGTTTCAGCAATTCCAGAAGGACATGCTATTATCTTAAAATGTTGGTTTTTGAATTTGTACAATACATGTAGGAATGCATTACTTTATTGAGTTTTGCAAAATTGTTATTTTCATTAATAATAGTTATTTTTCAAAAACAACAAGCTAAACGATAACCAAAATAATTTTATTGGAGATGTCATACGAGTGATGATTTCTGTAATCACTGACATGACCCTGCCAGGAGAGAGATTGTGTTAACTGTAAATATATCCTTCATTTTAGGATTCCAAGTTTAGGGTTCCTGACTGACTCCCCCTTGATGACTATAAAATGGAACCCATATCATTCAAAGTTAAAAATCCTGAAACATCCAGTGATAGCTCTGTGGACTTCAGTCTTCATCTTGTTGGCTCTCTGCCAGTTCACTCTCTAACTACCATGACAGTGCTCCCTTGGATTGTGGCAGAGATTCGGCGGCTCAGCACAAAATCCTTGAAGGAAGAGGTTGGAACTCACCAAGTTAGGCTTTATGTCTCACCGACCAGGCTGCGATGTGAAGAAGACACAGGAAAAATCCAACAGTGGGACCCTCTGATATGTTCAGGCCTGTTTGAATATAGGCCACAGCATGTCCACAAACTGATTCACAACAGCCATGACCCAAGCTACTTTGCCTGCTTAATAAAAGATGGAGCATTAAATCAGCAAAGTATCTGTTATGTATTCAAAGCTGATGATCAAACAAAAGTAAGTGGAATGTTTTTGTTTGTTACATATTGTGTTCAAAGCAGAACATAATAATGGTTATTTTAAAAGATGTGCTGCGATTTTGGAGTCAAACCACACTTTACATTAAATGTGTTTAGAACTGACAGTCACTCTCAATGAAAATGTGGTCATGAGGAGCACTGATCTAGGTCATGACTGCTGTGCAGCGGAAGGGGTAATTACTCCTTTCTCCTAGTATCATTTTTCTGCTGAATGCCACCCCCCCTGCCCAGCAGCTGTTTGCTGTGGCTTTTGGGGAAGATTTTTGGTGTGACAGTGGCACAAGGGAAAAGGGTTAGCCTCCCTCTCTGCAGTCCCAACCTGAATCAGCCCCACCGCATGGCAGTATTTTCTTTAGAGAGAGGTTAGGACACTCCTAAGCATGTTATTTTAAAATATGTTTAATGTAACGTGTAGTTTGGTCCTAATACAACATTTAAATAAATTGAAGACATATCGCTTCTGTGGTGTTTCGATACAGCCTTGGCTATCTAGTTGGGTTCATACAATATAAGTCCTAAATCCAAGTGTGTTATTTTACTTTCACACAATTTGTTTATGATTACTATACCAATAGGTATACCCAACTAGCCCTGTAGATATCCAGTACTTCCTCTATTTCATGACTAGAATAACTCTCTTATCAAGTCACATTAGTACTCTGTGAAATTTGGTATTCAGTTTGTGACATCATCAAAAACCAAATTCTCCCCCCACCCAAAAAATGCCATGAAAATAGGACAATTGTGGAGTAATACTTCTCTTGCCTTTCACTTTCCATCATCCAGTGAACAGCTGCAGAAAGTTTTATAATCCATGAATATGACTGGATATATTCCTGGGCATCATTTATAAAACTTGCATTCTCAATATCCTATTGTCAGTCTTTCCCTCTCTCCAGAGAGCTTTAGGAATTTTAGTTCAGGGCCAGAAAAAAATGCTTGGCAAACTCAGAAACAACATAAACGTCTCAGCATTTTCATCGGACTAAAGTTCTCAGAATTTGGGCAGAAGTCATGACAGTTAAGCTGGTATAAAACTATTATACATTGATAGCAAAGATATGCCCAAGGAAACTTTATTCATACAACAGGACAAGTACAGGAATAGACTACTTAAAATACTTTTACTGCACTTCATATTTTATTTAAATGTTTGATAGTGTAGTGTGTGAAGTTTCAGTATGACATTACATATAGTGCATATCTGAATGAGAACTTGTGGTTTCTAGAATTGTGAAAATTGCACTGTACCATAAAACCCTTGCAATACTACATATTAAACTGTATAAAACCAATTTAAATTGTAATAGCCCCCCCAGAGAATCCTGGAAACTGTTGCGATGTAAATATGCTTCAGATTCTGTTAGTTCTGAAATGGAAGGATTTCTAGGCCCCATCTGAGAACTACAGTCCCTGGGCTCTGTGAGGAAAGAGACTCCAGTTTTAAATCTGAAGTGTGCATCCATCTTTATTGTCTGGACCAAGGTTAGCTGAAGTTAGTTTTGACTAGTCTATTTGTAACCCCACTTGCCCAAGATCTAGGTTGTAATTCAGTTCTGAGGTAACATATGGTGAGAGGACTAGCAAAATTACTCCTTGTGACAGCTTCCTTACAGATATACTGCAGATGGCCAAGTACTACAGAGACAGACAGTTCCTTCTCTGGTTAGTTTTCTTCCTCAGTCCTCAATTTATTGGAATTCTGATCTCTCAAGGCTGTATGGTGCCATCTTGTTCAAATGGAATGGCCCTATTGTCCCCTGCTCTGTAAATCTCCATCACTAGGATTTGATAGGATGGAACTTTCCTCCCATAATTATCAACCCAGTCACCAGGCACTGTACAATAAGATATGTATTATCAATCACTGTCTCCTTCCTCCCACAGTGTCCCAAACACTTTGTTCTGCACTGTGAAAAAATCATCACAGCATTTGCTTGCTTGATTAGTTTTGGAAACCATTTGACATAAAGGCTAAAGAGAAAAACTTTTAGTCATAAATTAGTGAGGGCAGAACATTTCTGAGTCCTCCATTTTTTTGGTGGAAGGATATCAACTTGAGAATTTTATCCCAACATTGTGCTCTGTATTCAGGTAACAAATATTTAATATTTTTACAAAGTTACAAGCATCTATGGATCCAAAATTGCTAATGGTAAAAGAACTCTTAAAAGCCTTAAGTATAGCCCATTTTTGTTTTTCTTAAACATTTGTGTTGTATAAAATGACCCTGATTAGCAAGAAGAATTTAAATCATTGCAGTCCTTTTTTATACCAAGTAAAACAAATATTGTATAAGCAAAACATTAAAAAAAACCCACATTGCTTTGCTGCCAAATATGTGCTGATATAGTACCTGGTACTCTTTATTTGGAGGACAAATATATCTGCATAAAATGTTTGCCTGGAAACCACCAACACCACTCCGCTTATGGTAACATTTTAATGTTGGAAGATGAATTTGATTTTGTTCATCAGGTGGCAGCTTTTGAAGTTGAGTGTCCAGTTGTCATAAGAGATACAATAGGTCAACCATGCATAATTTATTCACAGATTTCCTGCGAACTATATTGAATAGGAGCAGTATTTGTAACAGAAACTGAGAGCTGGTGAACAACTTGTTGTTGTGGTTTTTGAGAACCAGGAGCTACTTTCCACTATTCTAATGGCCTGATAGGTTACTAAGAGAACCTCCCTTCTCTTGGTACATTACCAAAAGGGACCCTGTTATTCTGCAGCAGATATGAAAGAGGACCCAAAGAACCAGTAGCAGCTCATATTGGCAGGTCAAGGCGGGGGGAGTGAACAAGCCACAGGTGCGGCTTGTTCTCATTCTCTCCACCCAGGCTGACTCACCTCCCTTGCCAAAACATTAATCCCAGGTGCATTGGCTGGTTATTTGCCTGGTTCCCCAGCCCCAGCGCATCTGTGGTTAACATGGCATGGGAGGTGAGACAGAATGAGGCAACTGGGGCAGGGAGAGGAAGGTGGGAACAAGCCTCACCTGTGGGTCATTTATTGCCCCCTTGGCCTACCCATAAGGGCCTCTACTGTAAAGAACTATGTAACTCATTCTGCATGCCCAAGATAGCTTTTGGTTTATGTTTCTTTGAACAGCCCCTCAAGCCTTTTGAACATGAAGGAAAGTTCAAAAGCAGTTTGAGTTTGAATATGGCATGGGGGTGGTGGTCTCCCATTCAAAGAAGAAAATAAGTAACTGCCCCTTAAGGCAAGTGCAGGTCCTTGGGCACACCTAAAGGAGCATAATTCCCCTCCCCTTCCTGGCCATTGCGTTAAATATATAATCTATTGCATTGAAAATTCCATCTTAGATTAACCTCAGAACAGAAAGATATTCTTAAAGAAAACACACAGTCAGAAATAATTAAGAAGTGAAAACTTGTCTACTATTATGGATCAGTATATGTGTAACAACCAAACCAGGGGTGTAGCTATAATTGAGTGTATGGGTTCAAAGAACCTGGGCCCCCCAGTTCCTGAGGGGGCCCCCTGCTCCACCCCTCCCTATTTTCTCTCTCACTCTGAGGGGCCGCCAGGGAGAGGGGTGAACATGGGCTCCCTCTTCCCGGGCTACGCCCTTGAACCAAACTATGGTTTGGACATTGAGACCATGCCACAGGCTGGTGTACTCCCTCTTCCTTCCTCTCATCTTCACATGCTTTGATTCTCCCACCACTTAGTCATTCAAACAATCTATGATTTGCCTCCAGACCAAATCCATTTCCAGTTGCTGTTTCTGATTCAAATTTGTGTAAACAAATAATTAGCTCTGTTTGGACATAATGGCAAACTGTGGTTTTCCTGAACTGAGGATATAAGGGAGGTAATCTGAGGCTGTGAGGGAAGGAATCGGGGGAAAGGGGGTTCAGCAGTCAAAGGCACATGATTCCAAGAGTCAAACCATGGCTTGGTTGTTATGTTTGATTTAAGCTTATCTTTGACTTGAATGCTGTCAAGGCCATAACTATGAAATGTAAGTTGGTTTTGTATGGCCACATTGTGCTCCTCAGTCTATGTGCTCTTCAGTCTAACTGGCGCTATCCACCTCCAGCACAATACCTCCAGTGACTGTTGCTGGTGTCTATCTGATGTTGCTTTTTAGATAGTGAGCCCTTTGGGGACAGGGATCCATCTGATTTATATATTATTTCTTTGTGTAAACCGCCCTGAGCCATTTTTGGAAGGGCATCATAGAACTCAAATAAATAAATAAATAATAAACAAATATTATTAGATTATTAGATAATTTGAAGAAAACAAATCTAAGTGTTGCATGGATTGACTACAAAAAAGCCTTCGACCCATTGCCTCACACATGGATACTAAAATATTTAGAAACAACTGGTGTCAGCAAAAACATTCAGATATTTATTTTTTTAAAAGCAATGAGCATGTGGACTACACAGTTAACAATCAATGGCGAGACACTTGGACAGGTTAGAATTAGAAGAGGTATTTCCCAAGGAGACTCACTATTCCCTCTGTTGTTTGTAATCGCCATGACTCCACTTTTACAAATACTAAACAAAAAAGGCCTCGGATACCAAACATCTAAAACATCAAGCAAAATAAACCATCTGCTGTACATGGATGATCTGAAGTTGTATGGAAAGTCCCAATCAGAAATCGAATCACTGCTAAACACTGTCCGTATATTCAGTAGCGATATAGCAATGGAGTTTGGACTAGACAAGTGTGCCGCATTAATAATGAACAGAGGGAAAAGAACAAAAACAGAAGGAATAGAACTGCCCAATGGAAGCAACATCAAGAACCTGGAAGAGAAAGAACATTACAAATACTTGGGCATACTCCAGGCTGATAACATTGCACACACTGAAGTTAAAAAGAAAAATTGGATGTGAATACATCAGGAGAGTTAGAAAAATCCTCAAGTCCAAACTCAATGGCGGGAACACCATACAAGCCATAAACACCTGGACTATACCTGTTATCAGATACACTGCAGGAATAATAGACTGGACCCAGGCAGAGCTAGAGATGCTAGATCTTAAGACCAGGAAAATAATGACCATCAATCATGCTCTGCACCTCCGCAGTGATGTAGATAGGCTATACCTCCCTTGCAGCTCAGGTGGAAGAGGAATGCTGCAAGTCCATCAAACAGTAGAGGAGGAGAAAAGAGGCCTTGAAGAATATATCAAGGACAGTAAAGAAGATGCACTTAAAATGGTCAAGAACGAGAAACTATTCAACACCAATGAAACAAAGCAGGCCTACAAGAAAGAACAAGTCAAGAACTGAGCAGAAAAATGAAAGGGGGGAGGGGAAGCCACTGCATGGTCAATATTTGCACAATATAAATGGAAAATCAAACATCATCAAGACCTGGCAATGGCTTAAGAATGGCAACTTGAAGAAAGAAACAGAGGGTTTAATACTGGCTGCACAAGAACAGGCACTAAGAACAAATGCAATAAGAGCAAAAGTAGAAAAGTCAACCAGAAACAGCAAGTGCCGCCTTTGTAAAGAAGCAGATGAAACAGTGGACCACCTAATCAGCTGTTGTAAAAAGAGCACACAGACTGACTACAAACAAAGGAATGACAAGTAGCAGGGATGATACACTGGAACATCTGCAAAAAATACAAGCTACCTGTAGCCAAAGATTGGTGGGACCATAAAATTGAAAAAGTTGTCGAAAATGAAGATGCAAAAATATTATGGGACTTCCGACTACAAACAGACAAACATCTGCTACACAATCCACCAGATATAACTGTAGTCGAGAAGAAAGAAAAACAAGTCAAAATAATCAACATAGCAATACCAGGGGATAGCAGAATAGAAGAAAAAGAAACAGAAAAAAAATCACCAAATACAAAGATCTACAAATTGAAATTGAAAGGCTGTGGCAGAAAAAGACCCAAATAATCCCAGCGGTAATTAGTGCCCTACGTGCAATTCCAAAACAACTTGAAGAGCACCTCAACACCATAGGGGCCACAGAAATCACCACCAGCCAATTACAAAAAGCAACTTTACTGGGAACAGCCTATATTCTGCGACGATATCTATAATAACAGCAACAACATTGATAATAAAATTCAGCCATCCCAGGTCCTTGGGAAGGACTCGATGTCTGGATAAAACAAACCAGTCAATAACACCTGTCTGACAAAATAATAATAATAATATAATAATAATAATAATATGTCTTTATCTTATCTCAAGAAGCCACTTAAACATCAGGTCATCTTGCTTTAATCTTGCTTCAATCACAACATAAACATTTCCAAACATTTTGATCTTAATGCCTTGAAGTGTTCCTCTTTCATACTTAATCTTCAAAACATATACAGGAAATATATTGGGAGATGAAATCAGGCATTCTGATCTGGCGAAACAATAGAGGTGTGCAAACCTATTAATTGTTTGTGAACAGGATACCATTCTGCAAGCTATATATTATATATGCAGCCAAATATAGTAATATATTGTTGTATCTGGCTTTCTACTGATTACCTAGGTCAACAGGAATGTACAGAAAATTTCACTTATACGAAGACTTCTTATGCCAGCAAAAAATAATGCATGAGAAATCTTACAAATTTAATATTCCTGGAAAGATATGAATAGTGAATTGTCAAATATATATTTAGAATTGAACACAGAAGAACATTTTCAAACTCGTCTCTCCCCCTTTGCAGAACCAGCTCTTAATATCTCATTAAGATTATCTGAGTGGCTGTGGTGGTGGTGGTTTACGGTGGAAGTGGAAAGGAAGAAAGAGAGCCACCACACACATGGTAGTAGGATGTAGCTTCATTATACACCTGAAAAGTATGATTGCTTACCCCTAGAGCAAGGCTTCAGCTCCATCTTGTTGACCCAATTTCAGTCCACAACCTGAAATTGTGAGATTTTCTTTTAAATGGTGTATTTTGAAGTGGGGGAAACCACTCCATACTTTTGAGTTTGTGTTTGTTTGATTCTCCTTACTTATTCTGAACAGTTTAGTCATAATTTCCACCAAGAGGATAAGCAACAAGGGTCTTCTCACATGAGCAGAATTTCTGTGAAAGTTAGTGCTGGTTTCGAATTTCAGCAGAAGGAGAGATGAGATAAGGTAATGTAAGTAGATGCAGTTACATGTGTTTGAGTTTAATTTAGGCTGCAGGTGATGACTGCAAAGGTGCTCTTACTCTTGGACAATGTTTAACTTGCGGGGGTGGGGCTCCAAAGGCCATTAGGTCCAGGCTCCAAAATTACCTAGGTGTACTTCTGGATGACTGATTACAATTCAGGTAGTGTTATGTTGCAACTGGACCTGTCATAGCTTCCCCATGTTGTGTATGGCAGTGCTTTGTGATAAGTTGAAACTGCATTACGGTAATCGCCCCATGTTTTGCTTGTAAATGTCCTCAATACTGGCCATAGATATGGTACTTACTTATGCAGCTTGGATCCGGATTGGTTTGGTTCCTCGCAAGTCCTATTGTTAAGGCTACTCTGTTCCTTCATGTTTATATTAATAAACACAAAATACAGAAGCAAAATAAATGTTATCCCCATTTGATTCAATTAGTGTTTATTTTAGGATTTTACATGCTGGTTTTATTGTTTTATAGTCTTTTGTTTTGAAGTTGTATTGTGTATTTTTATTGGAAAGGTGGCCAGTAACCCTCATAAACAAACAATAATTTGTTTTAAATTCCACATCAATTGTACTCCCTTTTTGTCACGTAATCATGTTGGTTTGTACACACTAATGTGTATTCCCTTTCATTTCATAAATACATTGGTGAAAGATTATTAGGAGTAAGTGGCAGTTTGATCAGGTGCCAACAATTTGTCAACCTGTGTGGACTTGGGAAGTTTGTATTATTTAGCTATAAAAGGTATAGAGATCCAGTGAACTCCTATGCATTTGTTGGTGGATTTTACTTTGTGACAGCAGGTTATTATTATGTAATTTATTTTTGATATTTGACACCAAGACTAAGGCTTTTGTAAGCATCTCTTTATTAAAATAATACAGTCTAGATATTCAATTGTATGGTTAAACTTACTATTGTTTATAGCATTTGTCTTACAAATGTTAACATAATCTGAATATTTGAGATTTGTGCTTAGAGAAAAAAATACTTCTCTGGATTCACTCCAGATTTATGCTACTGTCAGTGCCAGCTAACATTGGTCTGGTGCCCCTTTCCCTCTTCCATCAAATCCTGGAGACACAATTTCTTTTCCTTGTAAGGTTGCTTTAAAGTTACTTTTTATTTGAAAAAGCAGAAATAAACAGAATAAGTGCTCCTGTAGCTCCCATGAGTGAGTCAGCTTCATCACAATGTTCCTGATCTTTGTAAAAATTGTGTTGTACAAGCAATTGGCTAAATATTCTTTTATCTAGGAACTAGTATTTTTAAGCCCGTTAAAATAACGGGCGCTAGAACCTCTTTTTTTGGTTTTTGATGTTTCCTTTATTGCTTCTACCTCTTTCTTTCGCCGTCCTCTCTTTTTATTTTTCTCTTTCTCTCTTTCACTCCTTCCTTTTCTCTCCCTCTTCCTCTGTTTCCTTTCCTTCCTTTCTTCTCTCTACCTCTCTCTCTCTCTACTTTTCTTCCCTTCTTCCATCTCTTCTCACTCCCATCATTCTTTCTTATTTCTCTTTTCCTCTTTTCTTTCTTTAACGGGATCGCTCTTTGCGGTTGGCTCCTCTTCCCTTTTTCCTGTCTGTTTTCTGTCCTTCTTCCTTCCTTCTTTTTTCTTTCTTTTTCCTTCCTTTCTTACTTCTTTGTTTCATAATTTCCCTCCCTCCCTCCTCTGGCTGCCCTGTGCCCTCCTCCTTATCGCTGGGCCAGTGTCTTTTCTGGTGTGGAGTGGGGTAATTTTTCTGATTGTTCTCCTTTGCTCGCTCTTCTTGTCTTTTGACCCTTATTTTTGTATCCGTTTTTCTTTCTCCCTCCCCACCCTTTTTTATTCTACCCTTCCCTCTCCCGTACTCTTTTCTTTCCTTTCTTCTCCCCCTTGTCCCTCTGTCTCTTCTTTTTCCCTCTTCCCTCTGTCTTTTCTTTCTTTTGATCTGCCATCGCCCTTATTTAGTTTTTAAATACTTATGAGGCTAATTGTAGAGCATATTTTTTGTTTAAATAATTTTATTTTTTTGTTCAACTCAGTTTTTAACTTAATTTACTCATTTCATTCTTTTTTTGGTCCCCCCCCCCAAGTATTTCTTTATACACCACATTCTTTGTGAATGGGGATTTACCAAGGTTGGTCAGCTCCCAGCGGTACTGAGCTGCATCTTGCTCGATAGCCAGGGCAGACCCACTTCGCTGGCGCGGCCGAAGACAGGACGGGAGGAAGTGGAGCGCCGCTCGGAATGTTTCGGGAAAAACGTAAATGTGAGCTCCCGAAGAGGAGCTCGCTCGCTTGTGCAGCGCGCTCGCGAGGTCGGGAAACCCCCGCCCCCAGCCAGTCAGCTCGCCTCCTCCCTCCCCCGCCCTGTCACAGCGCCTGCCTGGGCTTCCCGGCGCCAATACACAGCCCGGGTGGAAGGCACTGCCTGCAGCTCAATCAGCTCCCGGCCCGCCACTCCCCGCAGTCACAGTTGTTGGCCGTGCCGCTTCTTAGTTAATGGTCATATGCACGCCACCCGCAAGCAGGCTCTTGCCCTTTGTTGGTCGACAGGCACAACAGAGTGAGGTGTTGGCGAACTGCCAGGAAAGGGTTAAAGAGTGCCCCCTCCCCCTCTTCAGTGGAAAAGCATCTGTCTTCCCCGCGGCCGGCCAGTGGAAGAATGAGAATGGGGGCTGCTTCTGATGCCGCCGTGGCCTGGGAGCGGCTGCTGCTGCTGCGGACCGCCCTCTGCGTGCTGCTCCTCCCGCCGGTAAGGGGAGCTTGCCCGGCCCGGGAGTGGGCTTCGGGACTCTGGAGTCCCCTCCGCTTCCTTGCTCCGCCAGGACTGACACAGGCGGGCCTGGATCCAATGCCGCCTCTGCCTCTCTGCGGCCGCTGCAGCCGCTTCTGCCCTCCCCATTGTCATCTTAGTTGTCTCCGCAGGCGGGCCAGCTGCTGCCATCTTTGCTCTTCCAGTGCCCGCCTGTGTCAGTTTTGCGGCCAGTCAAGCAACTGCCTCCCGCAGGTGGCCTGGAGCCGCCGCCGCCTCTGGCTCCCTGCGGCTGCCGTAGCCGCTTCTTCCCTCTTCCCCGTGGCCACCTTTGTCCACTCCTGCCTGGTGCCTTTGGCCTCCCTGCGGGCTCCCTGTAGCTGCCGCAGCCGCTTCTTCCCTCCCCGTGGCGGCAACACAACAAACATGGCTGCCTGGTGCCTTTGTCCATGTTTGACTCGGCCGTCCTGCGCATGCGCTCTGCGCATGCTCAGAACGGCCGAGGGAGGCACGGACACACGCTTGGTTGTCCATGGACGGACACCAAGCCTTTTATTAGAGAGGATTAATTGCTTCCCATACTCTCACTCTCATTTTTATTGGCCATTCCATATTTTTGGATAATGGAACAATTTAAAAATAAAGATTAGAATTAGAAAAAGAAACCACACTTGAGGTTTATAGTTGAAATGAGAAAAGTTTAAACATGGAACAAAAAAAGACAGGGCTGCACTAGTGATATATGTTCAATTATGCAAAAGTTCTTGACTGTATGTTTGTTTTTTTTTTTATTTGCACTCCTGTCACTGGCAAGCTATCTCTCCCCTGCCCCCTAGATTTTTGTAATACTTTATGAATCTTAAATCTTAACCTTCCACCCTTCCAACTCTTTACTTAGTTATTGGTATATCAATTGTATCGATAAGGCCTGTGCACATTGGGTACTACCTAGTACAAATGCCCGTTTGCAGATAGTAAGGCAAATGGGAATGGGGCAGAATAGGATGGGTACAGCATGGCAGACATGGAATGTCATCTGAATTCCACATCATTTATTTATTTATTTGTCATATTTTTATGTCGCCTGATATGTATATATGTATTTGTTTCTTATTTTTCTGTGTAAACCGCCCTGAGCCATTTTTGGAAGGGAGGTATAGAAATTGAAATCATCATCATCATCATCTCTAGGTGGTGTACAAAATTTAAAATATTTAAAGGTCACAAAGGTCACAGAAAAAGAGTATGCTAGGGAAGATTAACTACTCTGCATGTGTAGACTGACCCTCAAGTTAAAATCTAGGAAAGGGCAATACAGGGTTTGATTGAGGCATTACTACAATTCCCCCATTCAGGATCCCTCAAAGACTAATGCCAGCCCTATGTATATGGTACCTTGGCAGGGAACTCATCAAGACACCAGTGTATAGTCTTATGGTGCACGAGCTGTACAAAGTTTTCCTAAACTTATTGTTCAAAAGACATTAAACCTTATATTCCGCTTTTCTGCTTTAAATGCCCAACACATCATTAACAAACAATAACAATTTTTAAAAAACAAACAAAATAAAGACCAGAAACAGGAGATAAAGTCATCACTCCCAGGGATCAGTTAAGATAGCCAAATGCCAGTTGGATGAGGAAACTCTCCACAAACCATTGCTGCAGGAGCACAATGAATGTTTCAGTGCCTTGTCCTTGAACGTTCTTAACTGTGCTGTGGGCAAGGAAGGAGGTGGTTAAAAATGTCTAGGGTTTTTTTAAGGGAGGGGAAAGCACATGGCAGATCAATTGTTGTGTTTTATTCCACTGTGGGAACACCCAGTGCTCCCCAGCAGTAACATGATTCATTAAAAATTAAAGTGAATTACAAATGCTGGGGAATGTTCTGGTTTCACAGCAAACAATGAGCCGGGTCTCATGATCAGTGAGACCCGGTTTGGGGAGCTGAGCGGGGAGAGTGGGCTAAGCCCTCTCTCCCTGCACATAAGCAGGGTGGGAGCCCTGGGCGGCCGGATTGGCCACCCACACGATTGCCGGCTCCATGACGGAGCCGGTGGGGGCTGGGGGGAGTGGGGGGAGCATGCAGGGCATGCTGGTGAGACCCCCAGAGGCAGCTTTTCGCCTCCCCTCCGGGGGTCTTCTCGTGAGTAGCCACGGTGCAGAGCCGCACCGCGGCTACTCACGATTTTGAAAACTGGGTTTGCGGAGCGCTTGCTCCACAAACCCAGTTTATGGGGACGGGTACTTAGGCGGGTTAACCGCCTGGGAGCCACTGGGCTCGCCTGTGAGCCCAGTGGCTCACACGGTCAGCCGAAATCGGGCTAGGCTCCCCTAGCCCAATTTCAGCTGATTGTCAGAATAGCCTCAATCTCTGCTTAAAACATGAGTGGATATTTACTTAATATCCTCTCTAAATCCAGTTTTTCCAGCAACAAGAAATGATCAAAGGATGAAAGTCTGAATAAATACCATTTTGCTAGGCCCAGAAGCCTATCCCTGGGAAGGGGAAAGCATGGAATGCATGCATGACTGTCACTACAGACATGTGACAGACATCCATGCATTCCTTAGTTTTCCCTTCCCCAAACTGTATGATGTTTCCTACACACATGCTCCAATCCAGATGATTTGGTCTCAGAAACCAATCCATCTGATTCTTGTGCAGATGTTGAAATTGTAGACATGATAAGTAGTACCCAATGTGGCTGTCCCAGGGCTTTGGAATAAGCTTCTTGCTGAAATAAGAGCATCTCCTTCTCTGTTTGTTTTCAGGAAGACCTTCAAGAACCTCCTGTTCTCTCAGGCTTTTAATCAGAATTAATTTTAATAATTTTAAAAACTTGTCTTTGAGGGATCCTGAATGGGGGAATTGTAGTAGTGCCTCAATCAAACCCTGTATTGCCCTTTCCTAGATTTTAACTTGAGGGTCAGTCTACACATGCAGAGAAGTTAATCTTCCCTAGCATACTCTTTTTCTATGACCTTTGTGACCTTTAAATATTTTCAATTTTGTACACTACCTAGAGATGATGATGATGATGATGATGATTTCAATTTCTATACCGCCCTTTCAAAAATGGCTCAAGGTGGTTTACACAGAGAAATAACAAACAAATATTATATTTGTATAAGGAATATTATATGTGAGGAAGCAATCAGCTACCTGCAGTATGAAGTGGTATGGACCCTCAAAAACCGGACCTCATGACATCTCTGAATAGTCCCGCACGAACTGGGTTTTCAGCTCATCATTGGTCTTATACAAAATATCTTGCCCTTATCTGCTTAGCTGGATATGACCTGTTTTCAGCTGAATTAGAGAAATCAAAAGTGATTTGCTAGGGCACTGACTGTATCAATCAGGGATGATTTAAGCAGCCCACAAAATCAAGATAAAAAACACTTTTCCTGGACTGTATCATACAGGCTTCAGGCTGGGAGTGGGGATTTATGTTATACTGAAAACTTATTCCATGTACATAGGAGAAAAAGCTTTGTCAGATGTGTAATATTTTGGGTTCCACACAAGAACAGGCACTATAAAGGACTTCTGCTCTGTGTCAGGGACTATCTTAAAATTACAACAATCATTACAAGACACTGCTCAAGATACTTGATATGTCATGCATAGTTCAGAGAAGCCTCCAACTTGATGAGTGGTATTACTATTGCTTTTGGGTTCTAAGTGCTAAACAAGGCATTGCTAGAGAAACATGGGGTCCCTGAAACCGTTTCCCTCATAATGTTAATGTGTGCAGTGAAAGGGAAGAACTGGGAGGCAGCAGGAAAATGCTCAACCATCTTCCTGTCTGCTGCTCTCCCCTGCAAATGCTTCCTCACCATTTTTAGTGTTTTCCCCTAGCTGGACTCCAAAGCTGAAGTGAGTCTGGAAAAGAGAACAATGGCCTTAAGGAGGCATTAAACATGAAATTTGATTCTGCCTTATACTGAATCAGACCACTGGAACATCAAGCTCAGTACTGTCTACTCTAATTAGCAGTGACTTTTCAGGGTTTAGACAATGGTCTTTTCTAGCTAGGCCTGGAGATGCCAGGCATTGAATCTAGGACTGTCTACATGCAGAGCAGGTAGATTTATGGTGAGCTCTGGAGGCTTAATGAAACTTCCATTCCATCCATCAACTCTCCCCTGCTATCTCCCCCAGGGGCGTATCTAGGGTGGGGCAGGCAGGGCATGTGGCCCGGGTGCCACTTGCAGGGAGGCGCTATTTTGTAAAATAATTTTTTTTTAAAAAAAATGGCTCCCAAAAACAAAATGGCCACCGTGCATGCTCAAATGGCCTCTGTGAGGTCCTAGGTCATGCCAGGCTTTGCAGAAGCCATTTGAGCATGTGCTGTGGCCATTTTGTTTTCAGTGGCCTTTTTTTTTTAAAAAAGATTGTTTTTTAAAATGGCCACTGCATATGCTCAAATGGCCCCTGCGAGGCCCTAGAGGCCAGCGGGGGGAAGGAGAACCTTTGCAGACCCCCCCCCCCGCAGCCTTTAGGAAGCCCCCCAAAGGAGCTATAGGTAAAAAACATTAAAACAATTAATATAATATAAGACACTGTACACATATTCAGATTGGCACTATGTACAGAGAACCAGGGCTTGTGAATACTGAGCTGAAGCTTATGAGCTAGATTGTATTCATTTGCTCTTACTTTGCTTCCTGTGATAAGTGAGTTAAATGTGATGTCTTAATAATATGGCTATTAATGGTGAGTTTGTCTTTGAATCAGTGTGAAATCCTTAGTATTAAGGCCACTGGGAGTTTCTTGCTCTCTTTCTCTCATTTTAACTGTCTTTCTGAAATACTAGAATATATTCCCAGCAGTGACACAGTTTACTCTGCATATCCTTTAATTATTTTCAGAGTATCTGGGAAAAGTCAAATTCTCCATTTATTTTTAAAACTTATATAATGGTGATGCTACAATGCATAGTAGAGAATTAGACAGGCACTTCTGTTTAGTTTTCCAAGTACACCTCCACATAGTATTTGGGTATTTCATGAGCCCCAGCATACTGAAATTTGTAGTTTTCCAGCATTTTTTGGTCTGGCTACGTCCACTGCTAAATAGTTTTTGAAATATTAAAAGATTAACGAGCCTGACTTGTATTTTTGAGCTGATATGGTAAACTTATCTGAAAGATGGGTGTCAGATGCTTGGACAGGGAGCGCAATTTCAGTGTTTTCCCTAGGCGCTATTTTCCCTAGGTATGCCTCTGATCTCCCCAACCCCTGTTCTCTGTTAGCTCTGCAAATGTAGGGCTGGCATGACACACTTGCTTAGATAGGGCTAAATGGATGCTAATACTATACTTATGCTGTAATTTCTTGTAATAGCCACAATGTGGAGCTGTAGCAGTTTTAAAGAATTCAACTGCCCAGTTTCATGAATATTATGTACTGTATTTACCTGAATGCAGTACTAGGTTTCTTCCAAGTTATTTTATATTAGAAATCAGGAGGTCATCTAAAATTCAGAGTCCTGTTCCTTTCAAATAAATGCAGGTATAACCTATATTTAACCTCTACCTTTTAGCGGGGTGTGTGTGTGTGTCTTAAATTCAGAGTTGTCTTCGATTCAGGTAAATACAGTATTGGATGTAGATATTGTTGTATATTACCATTAAATGTAACTGCCCTAAGAAATTACAATTTGGGGTTTTGTTGTGTTAGCTGTAGACTTAAAATTAATTTGTCACAAATACCTTAGTAGATGAATCTCCACCATAAAACTGGGTGTAGTTTCCTTCATTATAATATTGCCACATGATGTCTACTGGTTGTTCTCATCTTATTTGTTCAAAGTAAGACCACCACAAAAATAAGAGAGGATGCTAATGATAGATACCAGGCATTTATCCTCCTTATATACTAAGATGCAAAGGTGCAGCTTGCCTTTTACAAATAACAGATATAATTGTCCTGTGTAGGATATGAAAGAAACTTGGCTGTCTTGCCTGTTGTGTTGAAGATAGCATAAGGACCTCCTGATTAATTAAAAACTGCTAGCATTACTATCTGCAAAACAAGTCATTTAGAAATTATCAAGTGATAATGGAAAAACTCTCAGATTGGTTGCCACAAGAAGTCAGCTTGTCAAATGAACTTCCCATTACCTGAATTAAGACAATTTCCTCCATCTCCTCTGATGTGAACAGTGACCTGAGAGAGAAAGACTGAATAAAACTAGAATAATACCCATCTGTATTTATTGTCTTAAGCTCAACAGGCATATTGATGAGGCTGGAAGGTAACAATCTTAAACTGGTAGGAAAATAATGGTTTTAATAAAAAAATTAAAACATGTATTGTTCTTATTGCAAAAATGGTCCAAAGGAAGAATTATTCATTAAATTATGTACAATAAACTACCAGGGAAGCATGCTTCTGTCTTATAATGTTAATACAGCATTTTCCATTATTAACCTATAAACAACCCCTGCTAACTGGGCAAAGTGGCACCCTTTAAAGTGGTGGCACATTTAAAACTGGTTAGCAGTGGGAGGGCAATTGGGTCTTTATTTATCACAGCGTAGCTTCCTTTCCAGTGACAATTGCTGGTGTTCCTTTGCATTTTGTTTTTGATTGTGAGCAGAAACACACTAACCCCTGGACCTTGGGGACCGTCCAGTCCTCCAAGGTCCGGGGGAGCCTCTAAATGTCCGGGGCCAGGGGCCTCCGGCAACTGAGCCACCCTGCTCCTGCCCCACCAAAGCTCTGTGTTTTTTTGTTTAAGAACTCTTACCTCAGTCGAGGGGTGGCCTCAGGAGAGGGGGATGGAGCAGTCCTTCTCCCTTCTTCCCTCCTTCCCCTGGCAGCAGTGGGGTGTGAGCAGGAACAATGCTGAGCCCATCTGTTTGGGCCAGCGTCTTGAAGCAACTGTGAGGCTCTAAAATATTATCTCTAAACTGCACAGGCGCACCTTGCAGTTGCTTCAAGATGCTGGCCTGAACGGTTGGGCTCAATGTCATTCCTGCTCACACCCCACTGTTGCCAGAGAGGGGGGAGAAGGGTGAAGGACTTCTCCACTCTGCTCCCCCACCCCCCGCAGCCACCCCTCGGCCATGGTTAGAGTTTTTAAACAAAAAAACCCAGAGCTTTAGCAGTGCAGGGCACCCAAAGGAAGTTTTGGGGGTGGGGCTCGTGGGGGGGGGCTTGCGGCTGGGTGATCCAAGTGCCCAAGTTACCTTGGTGCACCCCTGATTGTAAGTCTTTTTGAGACTCGGAACCATTTTCTCATTCCTTTTGCTATGTAAATTGCTTTGAGAACATAAAATGCTTTAAGCATTTATTTCAGTTAGAAAATTAAGCAGTTAAATCCAGTTAAAATCAAAGGGACTTTAATGTGCTTAGCTTTGGTTAGGTTATGTCCATTATATGAATATCCAGTATAATTCTGTTAAAGGTAAAGTGTGCCGTCGAGTCGATGTTGACTCCTGGTGACCACAGAGCCCTGTGTTTTTTCTTTAGTAGAATACAGGAGGCATTTACCATTGCCATCTCCCACGCAGTATGAGATGATGTTGCCAACTTAAAAAAAGAAAAAGTTTCTAACATGAAGTTAAAAATACTTTTAAAAACTAAGGATCAATGTACTGCTATTTTTCTCGTCTCAGTATTTAATTGGCTTTTTCTGTTGAGAGAGTCACACACACACACACACACACACACACACACACACACACACACTGTAAATTATATTTAGAACACATGTTTAATTTCCCTTCTGGATTAGAAACTTCACACAAAAAGCATAAAGAGGCTCAAATGTGTTTTTAGATTTCTATGTGAAAAATGTTTCAGTGACATTGATAGTTTTCTAATATTTTGAGAATAAGCTTCATATTTATCCCTGCACTTAATCCATGCTCCAGGAATAGCGAAACCTTACTTTGCTATCATGATCAATATTCTTCAAGCTCTAATAGACTTAATCTCACATATATATCTTGGGAAAGTGTTCTGGAGATCAGCTACCTATCTTATAATTCCCACAGTTCAGTGGTATGGTGTGTTTACCATATGTGGTCAATATGTGGGAGTGTTGACTAACACTCCCACATATTGTAAAATCAGCACATTTTTATACTGGCAGAGAGTGTGAGAATTTCACACTGCTGGTTCTTCACATTTTCTGCTGTCATTTCTCTGGAGACAGAATATAGAAAATGAGCTAGTTAATATAGAACATAAAGCAATTGAGGCTAAGAATAGTAGTAATCCTACTATTGAACATATTTACTTGTCTCATCTATTTCAACTGAACTAGCTTCCAGAGTGTGTAGAATGGTGGCTGTTTTACATATTACAGCTTCTATGGATATAATCTCAGTGTCGGAAAAGTATGTTTAAAAGTGTGGCTTTCATCACGCAACAGTTTCTGCATTATGGTAAGCATACATATTGTAATGTATACAGTGACCTTTAGTTTTTTATTCACATCAGATTCACAAAAAGATTTTTGTGCCTGGGCGCTTTCCAGACTAGCTGCTCAACAGCAGCAAAATGCTTCCATTCAGGCAAGTCACATTCCAAACATAAACAGCAGGGGGGGCAGTCTCGTGGAAACTAACAACCTGCAAAAACAGCAACTTCCTTACACTGGATATACGATGTCCTAGCTCTATATCGCAGCAATTAAATTCAAAACAAGGCATTGGAAATGTGAACAGCATATTGCTGTCCATGTAGGGACTGCGGTGTCACAATACAGGAAGTGTGGAAGCATACTTCCAAGATATGACGTGACCCTGTTGCAATGTCTGATCTGGAAAGCACCCTGCTCCTTATTGTTATAAATCTGTTGGAACGGCTGACCTGACAGGATTTACTATTCCTCCAGCTCCACTTCTGTGAGTCAAGATGGAAATTCTATAGATAAGAGTAGCAGCTTAGCTGCACAAACAAAAGTGAAAAATGATTCTCAAAGATAAAGTACTATAAACAAAATAAAGTCCCTTGAAATTAAACTAGGTACCCCCCTCTACGATAACTGAGCAATAACTGAAATAAAGGAGCAAGGAAGAAACAGAACAAGGACAGGCTGAAACAAGAAAGGTTGAACAATTAAAGTATGAGGAGCAATATCTGCAGCAGGCAACGTTGCTGACAGCACTGTCTCAGGAACAGCATCTGCTTGATATAGGGCTCGAGATAACCAGCAGCCAATCAGAGGTCTAAGCCATGATACCTACGTAGGCCTGTATACAGAAGAGGTAGGCTTACATTTCCCTATAGGTTTCACTCCTCACTATAATTTATGTGAAAGCTTAGCATCTTTATGCTAAGGATTCAAGAAGTTAACGATCCTGAAAGCCACTATGAAACTATATAATATGGAGAAGGGTCATGCCTAATTTGTTTAACTCATAATTAAAATAAACTGCGTACTATCTCTAGCAATCTGGAGGCAGCCAATTGCAATTAGTGGACATGTTGACTATTTCTCTAATATTCTTATTCTGAAATTGTTTCTGTCATGTAAAAATCTTATGTCCATCTTTGTTGAAAAATGAACACATTATTAGAATTATGAGAGTCAGCAGCTAGAATACTAGCTTTTGATCAGGATTTAAATCTTTGCAGAATCCTAGTTGGCTTTTGACAGAATACTGCCTCTCAGTCTTAGGTTTCTAACTGAACATGTGTTTTGAACAGAGTTGTGAAGGTAAAAGAGTGAAGGAATTTCTAATAATTGAGTGCTGTATAAGTTTTCAGAAATTTGGTATCCTATTTGCTTCCTTTCTTCTGAATTTTATTATTTTTATTTCGTGTTTTCAAAAACCTTTCTTCAGTTACAAGAACTAAGCTTATTTTAATTGGTGATAAACAAGAATCCATGGACTCTAGAAGTGTCTTATAAATACTATGTAAAACTTGTTTAACTTGTAAAACATATGTTGTACAAAGGTTATTACACTTTTTTCTTTTCTGTATTTTATTCCATGCTTCTGTCCAGTTCTGTGAAATCCATTAGGGTTACAGGATCCAGCTAGGTGGTTCTGATGGCAGCTGATTGCAGCTTCTTATGCCTGAGAAATGTTGAGGATTGTGTATTTACATTTTCATAGATGGAACTTTTTTTTTAAAAAATGGTGAGATTACAAACTCTGGAGATAGTCTGAGTATGCATGTTAAAACAGATCTTTCTCTTGGGACAAAAGAGATATTACTACTGGTATGTAAGGAATATTTAAGCCCCTATAAGGCAGTAATTCTTTTACTTAGTAAAACTTTCTACCATTCCAGGCATAGGAAAATGGAAGCAGCCTATGCCTGCAAGGCCACAACAAGGGAGTGATTAGAAAGTGGGGGAGGGAAGCACATAAAAATAGGTAGTTGTCTCAGTTTACATCACCACTGAACTCCAGACAAGTGTGGAAAAGGGCAAAATGCCAGTGCTAGTCATACTGCAGATTGGAATGTGGCAAATTGCAAAAGGGTAGTTGTGTTAAGTCTATTACTGCAAACACAGAGAAAAATAACTGTAAACAGTATGGACAAAAGGCCATAAAATTTAAGAGGCACAGAAAAGTCACAGATTGTACTATTTGTTTGTCATGCCCCTTTGGCCCCACTGTGCCCCTTTGGCCCCACCTTTTACAGATTTTTTTCTATACTCATGTCTATGTCAACTGAAGAACACTTCATGCATTTGAGGAAGTAGGTTATAGCCCACAATAGTGAATTATTCCATAATGTAAGGTATCACAATGTGCTTTGTCTCACTTGAAATGAGCTGGGTTGTCACTCTGTCTCCTAACCTGTTAAGATGACTGGAAGGATCAGAAAAGTGTTTGTCAGCTTGATCCTAAACATGCTTACTGATATCTGTGTGTTATTTATTTAAGATATTTTAGGGCACATTTCTAATTTTAAAAAAATATGCAAAGTACTGCACAATTAAAATAAAACAATTGTTCAAATAACAAAAATAACCATAGCAACACTAAACTCCACAAAATTAACTGTAACCACAATAAAACCACTAAAAGCAGTGGTTAAAACAGCACCCAAACAATTATCTCTAAACATCTGGGACAATAAAAAGGTCTTTATGGCACTTTCCAGACTAGCTGCTCAACAGCAGCAAAATGCCTCCGTTCAAGCAAGTCGCACTGAAAACATAAACAGCAGGGGGAATAGTCTCACAGGAACTAACAACCCCAAAAAACAGCAACTTCCTTACACCGGATATATGATGTCCTAGCTCTGTGTCGCAGTGATTAAATTTAAGTCAAGGCATTGGCAATGTGAACAGCACCCTGCTGTCCGCGTAGGGACCGCGGTGTCTAATCTGGAAAGCACCTATGTGGTGTCTAAAGAATAATAACATAGGTGCCAGGAAAGCCTCCTTGGGAAGAGAATTTCCTAGGCAGGGCGTTATTGAGAAGGCCCTCTTCATGTTTGTCACCCACCCACCTCACATCTGAAGGCAAGGGCACATGGAGAAGGGCCTCCGAAGATGACCTCAGTGCATGTGGGAGAAGCAAATGCTCTTTGTGTTGGGCCATGTAGAGTTTTAAAGGTAAGCACCAACTCTTTGAATTGTGTTCAGGAACAATTGGGTAGCACATGCAACTGCGTAAGCACTAACAGAATATGGTCCAAGCAACCAGTCCCACTTATCAGACTTGCAACAGTTGTAATTTATTAGTAAGAAGAGTTGACATAAATTTATATCTTCAGATTGATACTGAATATTGCTTTTTATTCAATTTTGAATTATGTAGGTTCAGATTGTAAAATCAGTTAAGCTGCCTGGTCATCCTGACCAAGAAAACATTATTAGTACATCCATGGAACTGCCATGTTTTAACCATACACCTGAGTGCTTTTAAACTACAATTTTTAAAATTATTTAATTTTGTTATCGATTTGTCTGTCTGTCTATCTTCTATCTATATTTCTCTTAGGCATACCCATCACTAATCCCATAAGTGGCAGCTCTCATGAGAGTTCACTCTCTCATGAGAGTGAGCTGCCAGCAGGGAAAGAGAAAAGCAGTGGCGGCGGGCAGGCAGGGAGAAAACGGTGGTGGTGTTGGGCAGGTGGGGGGGGAGAAAATGACAGCAGCGGTGGGCAGGTGGGGGGAGAAGACGATGGTGGGTGACAGGCAGGCAAAGAAAATGATGTTGGGGGCGGGGGGGAGAAATGGGGGCGGGGGGAGAAATGGGGGCGGGGGGAGAACTGGTGGCAGGGGGAGAACTGGAGGTGCAGATGCTCTGTGCCTGGCCCAGCTAGTTAAAATTTGACTAGCTAAAACATTTTTTGAGATAAACTTTAAAGAAAACACATGGAGCTTTGGTGGTGAGATGTGAAATAAAGTGTGATGTACTAAGTCATTAATCAGTGTGGAGGAGTTCATCTCTGAGGCTCAAGTAAATAATTTACAGTATGATGACCTACATATTTTCTTGGAAATAAGTCCCACTAAGTAGAACAAGTCTTACTAACAAGTAAGTGTACATAGAATTGTAGCCTCATATTTGTGCTTTAATTGAGAATGTGAGTACAGGTGTAATATCATCTTTCAAGCCATAGCAGTCCAGAATAGCTTATCTCCATGCATCATTTTTATTTCTCTGCTGATTGCTCTAGTGTGCCTTTGCCAGTACAAACAGTGCTGGTGTCTACCGTCTCTAATTACAATTCAGCTCCAAGGCATTTCTAAAATTCATGGCAGGAAGTCAGAACCTCTTTAATTTGCCTTCAACAAAAATAACTGCAAGATTGTGGGGCACTTCCACTGCAGTATCTATTTAAAAATAGTTAAGAACTTTAGAGTTAAGATATGGTGACCTTTTACTACAATTATTCAAGAGATTTATAATAAAGTGATTTAAAACAAAACCAAAAAAAAGCCTTTTCCTCCAATATAGAATCTCCCATGAATTTTATTTTAAGGGTTGTTTCCCAGTAATATTACTCATACACTAATTTCTATGAAAACCTGTTATCAAGTAATTGCACACAAGTTATATTTCCAAGGACAATCACTTTGTTTTAATCCAATGAGTTCTTCAGCTTGATGTAAAGAAACACTAGAATGTCACTTAGTGGTTACTGAGAACAAATGCAGGAGTGAGAGGCAAGGTAGAATTAAAACCCATTCTGTATAATAATTTATTAGGAGATTGAAGTCTAGATATACAGTACCTATGCTACTGACAACCTACTTTAATGGTCAATACCTCTCCTCAAGTAACCTTGGGAGTACTTGGGGTTGGTGAGGGATGTTTGATACAGAATTCTCATCACTTTTACCAACTCTTTGGGGGAAGTAATGAAAATTATTTGGTACAAAACTGATGTAAGTTTGTTGTGCAAATGTGCCCTAAAGGTTTTAGCATCCCCTGTCTAAATTATATTGCTCCTGACCCTGCCTTGTGATCAGACACTGATGGAATCATCATACCCTCCAACTTTTCACTGATGAAAATAGGGACACACTTGTGAATGTTTAGGGGGCATGGCTAAGCAACGTGGGAGGCAAGGCATTGAGTTCTGAGTCTGGCAACAAGCATGCCATAAACGGAAAGCAGGTAATAAATTGTATGCAAAGCACAGTATTCCAGACTTCCAAAACAGATGAGCCAAACCCATACCCTCCAACATCTCACAGATGAAAATAGGGACACGCTTACCTAACCAAATCTCATACCAATTGCGTGGCCCAAGACACCCACCCGCTATTACACATTGTTGAAGACTGGATTCCACCTGCTATATGCTGTGCACTATCTCACAGGGTGGTTATGAGGATGTCAGCCACGAGGCCCAGTCTTTCATCATCAAACCTTCAAAAATTCTTCAAATAATTTAGTTAAAATGAGAGTTCCTCTTCATAGGATTGCAGGCCTACACAACACACAACACAACATAGTGCAATGATAGCAATTAAGCAATAATCAGAAAACTCTTATATAGTCATGCATATGTTGCACAACTAATAATTCGCTAAGCCAAACACAATTCACTATTCATAAACTGTTGTCTGGAGGCTTTACAGACAGGGCTTCTACCCCAAATCTCCTCTTCTCTTCTCGAAGTAAACTGAATCTCCTTCAGAAGAGAATGTGTGCATTCACATACCAGCCAAACTTATCCCGAAGTCCCTTCAAGATCCTTGGATCCATTCAACACACAAATCAGGCTTTGTCTTGCAAATTCTAGCTTATCTCAAGTTATTTCCAGGGTTTTAAAATGCTGGTTTTAACAGGAGCAAATAGAAAGAGGCACTGTCGTAGAATCGTTAGCATGATAAGAAAGATACTCTCTTTAGAAATGCAGATGTAGCTCTTTAGTAATCTCTCCCCCCTCCCCCCCCCCCGCCATTGGCTAGAAGGAAAACACTGAGGCGTGCCATATGAACTTGCAAAAACAAAAACTGAGAGCAGAGAGGAGGGTCTGCTTCCCTCAATGCTACAAGTGTGATTCGAAGTGGTTTCGCTCAACACTTACCCAGCAGCATGAAGCCATGTGCGAATAACTCCCTGGTGGGGCTTTTTCTTCTTTTTTTCTACCTGTCTGTTACTGCAAAAACAGGGACTGACAATATTTTGCAAGCTGCAATACATGTCTGATAGGCTGTATTCAGCTTGGTTGCACAAGCCTGAATGACTGTGTAAGATTGGTTATTGTCTTATTTCTGTCATTGTATTATGTTACATTGTTGAATATATTCAGTGAAAAGCTTCTGTATTTGTTTAGACAAGCGCTATTCCCATTTAACATGTGGCTAAAATATGCAGACCTGTGTTGAAATAAATCTAAAATATCCTAACACCTAAATCAAAATAATGGAAGGTGATTGTTTATAAAGCAGAGTGCTACATTCATGTTATCATTTCGTATTTTTTCTATTGTGCTTTTAAGAATATTTGGATCAGATAGTGATCTGATGACCTCTATGTTCTGCGTCTGTGCAGGACAATCCAAGCTGAGCTAGTTCGCTCTCATGGTGCCTCTAACTGCCCACTGCACGTGCAGCCATTTCAATTAATACTGGTGGTTTGGCGGTCCTGTATCTCAGTTTCTTTTCAACCATGTAAACACTAGGTTCTCGGAGACAGTAGCTTCTCATTAGATAGTTGAATTAGTTACAATATATTTAACAGTATTTCACCTTGTGTATGACTCAGATTGTTTTAACTTTGCTAACCGCAAAGCGGATATTAAATTTGGAAATATTGTGCTAAACCGGCTAATGCAGAACACTTGACTACCCTTACGGGAGATGGACACCAACTTGATGACAGTTAAAACAACCACCACCAAATAAATGGCTTAATGGACACTAAAACAAACAAGAAGTCTTTTAAAAAGTGTTCTACTTGTAGAGCTACTATTCCATCAACCGACGGCCACTCTGAATGTTTACTTTGCTTTGGGAGAAGCACAATACCACTAAGAGCAAGGTTTGTGCCTCCTTCTCCAGGCAGACCTTAAAGTACAGAGCCTTATGGTTGTGGGTGGTGCTGTTTAAAGACGCCTTCAGACCAGGAATTCCTTTACCTCACTCCCCGGCTGCATTGTTAAGCATGCATAGCATAGCGTAGTGGTTAGAGTGTTGGACTAGGACTGGGAAGACCCGAGTTCGAATCCCCATTCAACCATGAAACTCACTGGGTAACTTTGGGCCAGTCGTGTATTTCTCAGCCTAACATACCGCACAGGTTGTTGTGAGGCTAAACACAACCATGTACACCGCTCTGAGCTCCTCAGATAAAAAGTAGGATATAAATGTAAAAATAAAATAAATAAATATCAATGGTGTCAAGGGCTGCGACTCCATCACAGTCAAAACCCTCTATGTCAGGGGCTCCGGTGTCAATGTCACAGGAGCCGGAGCCTCCTGCAAAGGGCTTCTATGAGAAGTGCCAATACAAGAGGAGACACATGCACAACGGTGTTGGAGCTCAGGAACCTCCCCCTAAGAAGCAGAGGAAGAAGAGCACTCACTCCTCGAAGCTTCCCCCAACATCGGGCACATTGACCCCATTGCCTTTGGGTTTACAGCATGCTATAGTAGCATCCTCAGTGGGCATGATGGCACTGATAGCTGCTGCCAAAACAGCAGAGAGTGCACTAAGCATCTCAGAGAGGGCAACTCGTTGTCGGGCTGCTTCCTTGTCACTAGCCCTGACTCCGCAACAATCCCACTCCACCCCCAGACAGTGGGGGACTTCCCAGGTCTTTCTCCAGTGGGCAGTCAGGGGATAGCCTCTCAAACTGAAGTACTGAGTATTCTAGATCCTGACACAGCTCATTCAGTTGGAATCTAACGAGAGCACCTCATCTGCTTCCAATTTCCATGGCTTTTTGAGCCATGGTCTAGATGATGACACCTATGGCAATGAGAACATGACTCCATACCAAAGACACAAGAATTATCCCATGCTAGATTGCTTTATCCATCTAGTGTGACAGTGACACACTGCCCATCAACATCTCAGCTCCATAGCCAAGGGTTGTTTGCTGGAGAGGCAAGTGACTTTACATTAGACCAGGGCTTATTGCCACATGGTGGATGGGGGGCATGCTAGTTTGCACCCGGCTACAGTTTTGCCAGGTTTCCAGTATGATTACCAGGAGTACATACAATGGAAGGCAAAGAAAAATAGGTTGGGTGGTTTGGTGTCAGCAACAATGCAGGTAACACCATTACATACAGTGCCTACCACATCTTATGTGCCGGAACAATTGTCCACAGGTACACAGACCACTTTTGGGATGTGTCCAAATAAACCTGCTGTGGGTACCCAGACTTCTGCTACAGAAGTGGTTTATATTCCAAGGAGGCCTGATTTAAGCACACAGACCATGATTAAAGAACAAGCTCCAAGAAGGTCTTTTACAAGTACATTTAAGGAGAGTACACAAAAGACAAGCCAACAGACTCAATTGCCCATTCCCATCTGTTCAGATTCTGTTGAAATATCTGAGGATTCCAAATCAGAGTCTGGTGCTGCGAGCATGGATTCTGATGAGTCAGAGCCGCCTATTGATCCCAATCCTTTGGTCCTGACAGCTCCAGCTTTAACACCATCAGAGGAACTCCGGTCCTATCATAAACAAATAGAACAGATGGCATTAGTTTTGGGACTTGATATTAAAATGAATGATATGGAGTTGAAGGATCCTGTATATAATTTTATGAAAACGTTGCCTACTACTCAACCAATATTTCTGCCTATGTTGCTGGCCATTATGAAGACAGTCCAGTCCTCCTGGGCTGTCCTTCAAACAGGGACTCCAATGTCAAAGCTCTTGGAGGAGGAAAATGAGTACTTATTGAAACATCCGCAACCAAATTAATTGGTAATTGACTGTGCTTCCTCCTCCAAGTCTGGACGTAGACATTCTACCCCAGCAGATAAAAAGAGACAGAAACTAGATGTCCTAAGGAGTATTCAACAGCCTGTCTGGCAATTAAAATAGCAAATTATACAGCTTGTATAAGTAAATATATGCATTTACTGTGGGATTCACTTTATCAGGAGCAGTCAAGCTTGGCCCCAGAGGCTTTTCGTAAACATTTTGAGGAAACATTCCAAAAAAACTACTACTCTGACTTGTCAGCAAATAAGCAATGTGAAGCACTTGGCAGAGACTGAATCAATGACACTGGCAACAGCAGTGACTCTCAGAAGACATGCTTAGTTATGGTCTATGGCCTTACAGCAGGATATGAAGGAGAAAACAGAATATCTCCCGTTCAATGGCAAGGGCCTATTCTGTGAAGAAACAGAAATGACAATGGAGAAAGTTAAGAAATTGAAATATACCGCAAAAACTTTCACCATGGCAATGTCTTTGAATGCAACAAGTAAGTTTCATCCTTATATCAGACAGCAAGGTTCATATCAACCTCCTGAAAGGCGTGATTACAGGAGACCTTATCAGAACTTCCAGAGGAAGCCTTACAATGACAATAAAGCCAAGAATCAGCAAGGCTACTGCAAAAAAACAGCAGAACAAACAACACATTTGATTACATCGCCCGTGCATCACCACCAGTCAACAATGCCGCAACAGCCATCAAGCTGGTGAGCCATGCCTCAGCATAGCAAAGTATAATGCAGGATATTATGAATAGTGCAGACAGGATATGCTCTGGAGTTCAAAACAGTGCCACTCTTCATGGGGATAAGGTTTACCGCAGCAACACCAGCTTGGGTGGAGGAAGTGAAAACATTGTTGGACAAAGGGGCAATTTCTCCAGTGCGATGGGCAGATTGGAACCAGAGGCATAACTAGGGAAAACGGTGCCCGGGGCAAGCACTGAAATGGTGCCCCCCACGTGCCCCCCCCAACATACTACATTATACTTAGGTTTTTCCTCAAAAGCGCCCGCCGCCGCCGCCAAGCCAGGCCACTGACTGGCCGCCAGGCACCAGCAAAGCAATGGGGGGGCGTGGGCGACGCGGAAGGGACCGCTTGTGGGGGAGGGGGCACTGACGCGCTCCCTTGACTGCTGCAGTGCTGCTGCACTGAGCAGGAAACATTTGTATTAACAAAAAAATTTTTAAAAAATTAAAAAAATTTTTGTCATGGCGGCGCCCCCCACATGACCAGAAAAGATGGCGCCCGGGGCACGTGCCCCCCTGCCCCCCCTATAGTTACGCCTCTGATTGGAACAGAGGCGTCTATTCTGGCTATTTCATTCTGGTGGGATGGAGGCATTGGCCCAATTATGGACCTATGGGACTTAAACCTGTTTATCAAAGTGATAAAATTCCAGATGAAAGCGTTGCAACATATCCTTCCTTTACTACACAAAGTGGAATGGGTTGCAAAGCTGGATCTAAATGATGTGTATTTCCACATTGGTATACTGGTCAATCACAGGACATTCCTTTGCTTCATGGTGTGTACCAATACAATGTACTACCATTCAGTTTAACAACAGTCCCCCCCCCTCCCCAAGTGTTCAACAAATGCATAAGTGTGGCACACTTGCAAATGCAGGGGATTACTATTTATCCATGCCTAGACAATTGGTTGGTGGCAGCAAAAGCCCAGGGAATTATGCACACAGATGACAACGTTGCTCTGTCTGCTGGAGGGGCTTGGTGTCCAAGTAAATTAGAAAAAGTTGCACCTTGTTCCTGTGCAAAGAATAGAATAAACTCTAGGGCTTATCTCCTGCAGAAACACTATCCGAGGACTTGGTGAAAGAGTTTCAACAAGCACCCACGCAGTGGGTACATACAGTGCAGAGGCTGTTGGGTCTGGTGGCCTCTTTGTACAGCGATGGTGAGATATGCAAGACTTTGTATGCGGAAGCTACAGCTCTCATACTTGGCCTCCTTTTGCCCCAATGTGGATAAGCCCTTTATGCGCCTAATGATGCCAGTGAATGTACTGACATTGTTGCATTGGTGAATGCAGGAAGCTAACTTACAAAGGGGCATACCATTCCAGGTGCCGCAACCAACTGCCTGGATTACCACAGATGCATCACTTCTGAGCTGGGGTGCTCACTTAGGGACCTACCAAGCTCAGGGACTGTGGACGGCGCAGCAGTGATGCCTCCACATACATTTTCTAGAGCTGTTGGCTGTGTTTTTAGCACTCAAGTTGTTCAAGCTGAGTGTCCGTGTTGTCCAAGTTCAGCTGGACAACTTGAATGCGATAGCTTACATAACAGGCAAGGAGTGACCATATCCCGGCAGCTGTGCCAGTTGAGCCTACAGGTTTGGAATTGGTGCATTGCACAGCAAATATACACACAGGCTTTCCATACAAAAGGATTAGACAGCACTCTAGCAGATTCATTCAGCAGGACATGTGTGTTGAAGCAACACGAGTGGTCCATGAATCTGAAATATTTACAACCAATTTACAAAGTGTGGGGCACTCCCAAGGTGGACTTGTTTGCAACCAGGAATAACAAGAAGTGCAGGCACTACTGCTCATGGCCAGGAGTGGGTCTAGGCGCAGAGTGGGATGCATTCCAATATGCTTGGACTTGAAGTTACTTATATATCTTCCCACCATACCCATTGCTGGGCAGAATAGTAGCCAAAATTCTCCAGGAGGAGACACATTGTATCCTGGTGACTCTATAGTGGCCAAGGCAACCATGGTTTCTACTAGCACTCAAACTGTCAAGGGGGATGTACTGCAGGTTGCCACAATGTGCAGATCTACTCTCTCAACGGTGGGGGGGAATGCTACACTCAAATCTAGGGACCATACACCTGACCGCTTGGAGGACAGGCTATAAGCAGAGATATTGCTAAATAATTGGAAGCCCTCCACAAGATGAAGTTATTCGTCAAAGGGTGGACGCTTCAGGGAATATCCAAAAAAGCATGGGTTTAGCCCAACCTCACCATCAGTTCATGATGTGCTACTATACTTGACCTCTCTAAAGCACAACGGGCTAGCCAATGTTTTCATAAAGGTTCACATGGCAGCATTATCTTCATGCCACAAGGGGTGGGATGGAAAGACTGTGTTCTCACACCTAGAAAGCAAAAGGTTTCTTAAGGGTTTAAATAACTTGTTCCCACCACTACGCAGGCCAGAAGATAAATTGAGTTTATCTTTGGTCCTTGCAGCACTCACTGAAAGGGCATTTGAACCAATGGCTACAGCCACTCTGAAACATGTAATGCTAAATACAGTGTTTCTAATTGCTATAACGACAGCACGCAGAGTTAATGAACTAATATTGCAGGTGGATGAGCCATATGCTAGGTTCTTCCTAGATATGGTGGTTCTTCGAATGGACCCAGATTTCCGCCCTAAGATAGTTTTGGACTTCCATTTGAACTCAAGCATTGTCCTTCCAACCTTTTTCTTTAAGCAGGAAACACCATTGGAAAAGTCAATGCATACATTAGATGTCTGCAGGGTGTTGCTGTTCTCCATGAAAAGAACACAGGAATACCTAAAGACTAGTTGCCTGTTTGAATCTTACAGAGGAAAGGTGAAGAGAATGCCGCCCCCATGCCTGTGTGGTGGAGCGGGGAGCGGGGTTGTGCCACCGGCCTGGAAGCAGGCACGGTGGCTGCCATCTTGGCCCCCTCCACGTGGTCAGAGGCTTGGCCAATCAGGAGAGGGGGTGGGGTAGAACTAGCCTGGCAGCCTCCATCTTACTCAGTTGTTCAGCTGCCAGGCTGGAGGTAGGAGCTCAGAATTTTGTGAAGCATTATGCTGTGGACCACAGCTTAGCTGCAGAAGCAAGCTTTGGAAAAGTGTCCTGGAGAGAGTTTTAATGTAGCTCAATGCTCCCTCCACCATGTTGGGAAGTCCATTAAACACCATCATTATGGAGCTCATCAGATCAATATCAGATAAACAGGAGGCTTACCTGTAACAGATGACCTGGTAGTGATCCAATGACATCCATAATACCCTCCCAGCCTCCCCGCAGCATTAAGTGCCGGGAGGAGTTTTTGATTGACAAACGTTATGTAACAGAAATTTAAAATATACTGTAATGCTGTTTTGTAAGTGTTTTCTGAGTGTGCAACCAAAGAAAGTAAAAGAAACAAAAGTATGGCTTACCTTTAAAGTGGCATCTGACTGGTAGTTTACCTGAATAGCTGTCCAAAAAGGAAACTGAGGTACAGGGGCGCCAAACCACCAGTATTAACTGAAATGGCTTCACACACAGCGAGTGTTTAGAGGCGCCACAAGGAGCTAACTAGCTCGGCCTGGATAGTCCTACGCAGGCACAGAACCCATAATTAAGAATGTCATCAGATCACTACCAGATCATCCGTTACAGCTAAGCAACTTGTTTTTCTATACAGATGTTTTTGCTAAAAAGTGGCAAAATGTTGTGGGATTTCCCTGTGAGAGTGCCTGGCTCTGTGTCACACAGTCCCTGTCACATGACCAGGGACTGTGGCACCCTTACCTCCATAAAATCCTGGGCTATCTGGCAGGGCAACACCAGGATCAGTCTCAATCCTGGCGCTTCACAAATGCAGCCATGCAAGCCTGTGTAGGCCTGTGTAGGTGCCCCTAGGTAATTTTGGACCCTGGACCTAATGAGTTTACAGGTACACACATACACCTCCCCTACAAAATAAGCATCCTCTCAGTATATATACATTTCACCATAAACCCACAGGTCTGCGTCATAGTAACTTGGCAAAGAAGCACCTTTTAATGTGGTGATTCTCTTTATTTAGCAGGGGGAGAGTCATTGGCCTTATTCAACCCCAGCACAGTACCTCCAGTGACTGTTGCTGGTGTCTATCTGAAGTTGCTTTTTAGATTGTGAGCCCTTTGGAGACAGGGATCCATCTTATTTATTTATTATTTCTCTGTGTAAAGTGCCCTGAGCCATTTTTGGAAGGGCAGTATAGAAATTGAATGAATGAATGAATGATAGTGCATGGTGGGGAGGGGAAGAGAATTACACAACCCCCAAAAGATCCATACATCATCTTAATCATTCACCACAAACCCACAGATCTGGGCCAGAGTGTCAAAAGAAAAAAAAGGGGGGGGGGATACCACACAATCTCCAATCAATTCACATAGCTTATTGACCATTCACAAACGGTCCCTTATTCCACAGTCCAAACACAAAATCAACTTGGACATATAGTACATTCCTAAGGAAAATAAATTAAAACCACAATACATGCATGCCCCTTGCTTCACAGATATCATGCAAATCTTAAGCATAGTGCATTAATAAAAATAAAAATAGTTTGTTTATTTGTTTATTCAGATTTAACAGTTCCACTTTCACTAGATCTTAATTACTTTATGGATAGAGATAATCTTTCTAGCAACTTTACTGCATTAGGAAAAACATTCATTAAAAATCAGAGGATTGACCAATTTCCTTTAAATAAATACCCAGAGTCATGCCATCTTGGACTACATGTGTGCCCTATTTCAGAACTCTAAGCCCAGCCATTCTGGAATGTAAAGGGTTGAGCAAAAAGGGGGGCATGTGCATTTTTTATGAAGGCAAAGGGCAGATTCCTTCACATGGAGTGGAATGATTGTCCAAGAGGGGGGCTTCAGTTTCAGAAGTCTCTGTAATTTTCTGCCATGAAACAAGCCACTTATAGGACATTGACTTTTTGAAGTTTTTTAAAACATTCAAAAAATCATTACAAATAAAGGGACTGACTGATCCACTTCAAAATCAATACATAGAGTCCTGCTAACAAATCCTGCATCTGAGCCCAATTTCAGAATTCTAGGTCAAACCACTTTGGAAATATTAAAGGGAGTGAAAAGGTGGGTGATGTTTACCTTTTTTTTATGATGGCAGTGGGCAGATTCCTCCACATGGAGGTGGAATGATGGTTCAAGGTGGCGGGAGACTTAAGTTCCATAAGTGACATTGATACAGGTTAAAAATTACATGTTACGTAATGTTGTTATGGTGATATGATGATACATAGCTTGACAAATATGAAACTAAGGATGATTGCAATTTAAAAGGTAAGTTAAAATTCATATTAGTGCATAACATCAAAAGGCTAAAACTAAGAATGATTGCAGATTAAAAAGTAAAATAGATAGAATATACTTGTTAAAACTAGCTAAAAACCTAAAATTACTAAAGCTAAAAGAGATAAAATAATGATAATATAATTATATAGTTTCTATTATAGAAATGGCCAGAAAAAAATATAAAAGGGGAGTATAAAATTGTAAGAGTCCAGATTTAAAATTGTAAAAAGCAATAAAAAGAGAGGGGGGAAAGGAAAACAATGAAATGTAGTAAAATGCAATAAAATTCAGTACAATGCAATAAAACAATAGGTATGGAGGCATGGGCAAGTGCAAGGTAAATCCAGAGTAATCAAGAATCGGATTAAGGGGGCTCACAGCCTATAATCCTTCAGAGCAGTGTTTCTCAACCTTTTTGGAGTCAAGGACCGCTAAATTCGTCATGTAGAGTTTCAAGGACCACTGCATTTTTGTGTGTGCAGTTTCTAGTCCCAGACCAGAAGTTAGCAAAGGGGTTTCAAGTTTATCTATTAGTACAGGCGTTCACAGGTGTTCACCACTCAAATGTCCTGATGGGCCAAAACTGACCGTGACTTGGCTTATGGGGGCCGAGGTCAATTTTTAGGGTGCTGATTATTAAAATAACACTTAATCAATCAATTAAATCAAAGTGAAATTAATGAAAATGAATTTAATCAATATTTAACTTTTGAAGTTCTGGCTCAAAAGGGGGAGGAGGAAAGGATGAGACATCATGGCTCCCTGGCACCTGAGATTTGTCCGGTCCAGATTTAACATTACCATATTTTAAAAATAGGTTGCAACCTTACACTCCATTCTTCCAATTCTGTCTTTTCTTACTCCTCATCTATCTATTTTGCATATAAACATGCAGGCAGGAACTTGTGTCAAGTTCCTGTATACATAATATCTTGCTTCTTAAATGCATAAAAATAGTACCGTATTTTATGGACTATAAGACTCACTTTTTTCCTTGAAAAATATCCGCCAAAATTCAGGAGCGCCTTATATGTTTTAACAGTTTAATATGTTAAAACTCTGAAAAACTGGATTAAAATTAAGGTGCGTCTTATAGTCCGTAGCGTCTCATAGTCCATAAAATACGGGTAATTTAATATTGCTTTTAAAATAGTACTCTCTCTTACACACACAGTACTCCCCCTCCAGCTTTCCTCCTCTCTTCATTTGGTAATCACTGCCCTTGCTCTCCTTAGCAAATGGGACAATGCATGTTTGCTACCATAAAACCAGCTTATCAACTTAATTGATAGGAAGCTTAAAACATGACATCTCATATCATACTGGAAGTCTGTAACCAAACATCATCCAAAAAACCTCCAAGCAGTACACTCAGAACTAAAACACTCATTACCTTGAAAAGGTAATGTTATGGTAATGAACTTTACACATCAATATGGCATCCACATTAGGAAATTAAACCACAGGGAATGGGGTGGGAGATTTAACCCTTCATACCACTCATTCATATATATCCAGGTTTTTACAACTGTAATGATTTTTAGGCAGAGGTTTAAGGGAGGGGAGGAGTACTATGTACTCACACATGAGTGGGAAGACTTTTAGTGGGTCTCTTCTTCATCCTTCTTTCCCTCTTTCTCTCTCCTCTATTCACCATTTCATACCTTGCTACACCCAGCCCCCACTCCATCCCCTTTCTCGTGATCTCTTTTTTCCACTGGTTTTCTCAGTTCACAGACATTGCACTAGTTCTCTCTCCTGCCTGCATGTTTGCTTTTAAAAATCCCAGTTTATGTTAGCTTCATCCCCTTTTTGGTAAGTCAGTAGCTCACCCTAGCCACCCCTTTCTTCATCTCCTTCATCCCCCCCCCCACATTTTATTTCTCAGTTCACACAGATTGTACTTGTTCTCTCCTGTATGCTTGCTTTTAAAAATCCCATTTTATTTGATCTTCATCCCCTTTTGTTGAGTCAGTACATGATCAGCCCGCTCCTCACCCCCACTCCTTTCATTCTTATCTTTCCCTTCTTTTTTCATTTGATTAGCACTGTTGCTTACTTTTGTTTGTTTTCTTATCTTTTGCCTGCCTGCCTTCCTCTGTTCCTCCTCTGTAGTAGTTCAGAACAGAGTTTATGCATGCAGAAGTTCAGAACAGAGTTTATGCATGCAGCACTCCAGCCAAGCCAAGCACTCCCTCTCACTCGCCCTGCTACCTGCCTTGTGTGTTTCACCGGCTGCATACCAGTGACGTCACTCGCTCTCGCTATCTCCTCTCATCAAAGAGACTGGAGAGATTAGCTGGGAGTGAGAAAAGGCTGTCTGGGACTCTGGAGGAAGACAGAGCGCTGCAGCGAAGGCTGCCTGGTTAAAGATTAGCTCCAGGGAGCTAATCTCCAGGGTGTTAAAGGACTGGCATGATTGAAAAGGAAGGGATGTTAAAGGGACATAACCGCTCTGCAAGTGGGATCTTTCTACAATGGCCCTCTAGCACTGCTGAGGGGAAACCATGGCAGTGAGCCAAAGTATACACCCTTTTGTGATTTGAGACCTCCAAATGAGTGAGATATGCTGCAGGAGAGGCAGTATATCTAAGCTCCTCACTGATATAAAATTTTGAGACACTACTGAGGTCCGTTTGGCACTCAATGTCTGTAATGTGCTGCTTAATAGTTGCTTTTGCCTGATCGTAGCCCATGTTGAGCAGGGACAGTGGGGAGAGGCCCAGGAAAGCTAATTTTGCCTCAATTGCCTGAGCCCAACTAGATTGATGATCATCATACAGGGTTAGAGGGCTAAGACCAATTGGGCAAAAGGATAGTCTAAGCCAATAGGAGAGAGTGGCCATCCACACCCTAGCCTCAATCTTGATCTGGCCTGTCTCCAGGCGTAGGATGGCATTGGAGACACATCTTGTTACACGGAGAGCTGCCCTCAAGAACTTGGATTGTACACATTACAGGGTCACAATATTGGGAAATGGACCCAGTTGAGCGCCATAGAGTAGCTGAGCTAATGACTTGGCTTGAAACAGTTCGAGAACTGTGGGAAAGTAGTGGCCTCCTCTTGTACGCATAAACTGAAGGATGGCAGAGCAGCTTCTCTGTGCATTTAAGGCCACATGTTCTCCATGGGCTTTTCTAGAGCCACCGGAATGAAAGACTACACCCAGGTAATTAAAATGAGCCACTTGTTCGATCTTATGTCCCTCAGTCCTCCAAGAGTGGATCTTGGGCCTCCTAGCAAAGGCCATGATTTTAGTTTTGTGATAACTGATTTCCAGGCAACCTTCCTTACAGTGTAGCATCAGAGCCCTCAATGCTCTTCTGAGGCCAATGGGAGTCCTTGAGAGGATGGCTGCATCATCTGCATATACTGTATGTTGCAGACTTTTCTCTTCCTCCCTGGAAAGTTGTCATGTCAGCTGGCAAAAGCTGAAAACCTCAGATGATGAGTGTGCTGATAGTAGCAAGTGAGTAAAGAGGCGTGGGGAGTGGCTTGACCCTCTGCTCTGGATTGCTCAGTATAGCCAGCTACTGAGTGGCCATTAAATTAGTGCAGTATTTAGTAAAAGTGGAACACACAGCTTACAAATAAGGGTTAAATAAGTTAATAAGCTTACAAATGAGGGTTAAATAAATAAATAAATAAACCTGGATATGGGGAAGTGGCGTGCCAGTACTACTCCCTGTGTGCAGGCCTAGAAATTAGGGTTTTTGGTCTCTTCACCTCTGGAGGGCCCTGCCCAGATAATGCTAGATAATTTAAAAGTTTAAAGTTGCAGGCTTTAATCCCTATCCCTGCCTTTAAAATTGCAGGGATGTTCCTCCAAACCCAGAAGAGGCTGTTTTGAACCAATTGTCATATGAAGGGATCTGAAGCTGCAACCATATAAATTGGTTCACATGGATTGTTTCAGTTCTTAAGACATAAGGCAGATTTTCCTTAAAAGGCATGGACAGCTGCTAGGAAATGCTATAAGTTTTCGTCTTGACAGGACTAGGGCGCAGAGCAATGACTGGCCTTGCCCCGTTTGATCTGTATAACATAGGAGCCTGGGAAGCTCTGTATCACTTGGTCTTTTTCCACGCTAGCATGATCAGTTGTGCACCTTGGCACGGCATTCCTCATGGACAGCAGTTATGGCTGCTTTATGTAGGCTAAGAAAGAACTTCTACAACTTGAATGGAGAGATTCAAACAGTTATTTTTCTTGATTTTGGGAAGACTCATATTTCAGGTTCAGAGAATCCAAACTCTGTAAGCTTTGGTATGAAATGCAGAAGTCTCCTTCAGTACTGTAATACAGGGAATAAGTCTAAATGTCACTATTCTCTGACTCAAACAGGGGTCTGATGTGGATCTGGAGGCAGAGCCCAAAAGGTTCTGGAAGGTTCAGGGGTGGAGCTCAGCATAAAAGCTGTATATTCACCTAAGCTATATACCTAAAATTATAATGTCTCAAAATGGGGGTTGACCTTGTCCTTTGCTTTTGGGGCAAAAAGCTCAAAACTGTGTGTTCTGTTTAAGCCAACAACCCAAAATTGCTTAGATTATTTTTTTTTCTGGTTGACCCCACCTTACCATCTCCACTCTGAGCAGCAATTGCAACTGTGATCAACCTAGTAAATATCCAGCGTAAACAGAGTTGCTCCAGCAGTCACCAGAACTAGGACGAGTTTGCCTATAGAGGCAAACTACAGAAGAGCTGTTTCTGTAGAAGTCCCATTCAAGCTAGGAATGACTTGACATGACAGGTTGCTGCTGCCGTGATAAATACCACTGGGTCACTCCAGGAGGACTTTGTGGCAATGGCTGCCATAGGAGAGAGCCTGCAGCCAGACGAAGCTTATGAAGTGAGAGAGTGAAGGAAAACATCTCCATCACTTTCTCTTCCTATACCAGATTATCACAGCAGCACACTTGCAAAATGCTGTTTTCAAGACTTTTCCAAAATGTTATACAATACATGGTACAGTTTTATGTTTTTTATAGTTTTGGATAGAATATTCCTGAATTTTCCATTTGTTCAACATGGATATACGATCCTCCTGGCAACACAATTGCTTAATGGTTTCACAAGCTGCAATGAATATTTAAAAGAAGTTCTATTTTTAATATGTACTGCTGTACTGATATTCATTTTTGTAGGGATAATAGATGAAAATACATTATTTAATGTCTTCACACCTACCAGCTCACAATAACCCCCTTTTAACCTGCTGGCTTCACGTTTACTATGCAAGTGAAGTATGGAACTAAATGTGTCTGAGTGCAATTTTATAGCCGTGGTAAGAGTCCCTAGCCTTATGGACGCAAGCCAGTCTTTGCTGCTAACTGTCCATCACCCACTTTACAGAAGACCATTTAAAACACTATGTAAATATTGCTATTGCAGTGAAGAATTCTGAAAGGAAACTAATCTGACCTGTTACTGTTTGTCACATTATTTTTAGAACTAAAAACTGGCAGCCAAAGAATTAAGCTCTGACTTCAAATCAAAATATAATACTTTAGGCAACATAGGTGCTGCATTTTCACCTTACAGAAACAGAGACAGTAGTAACTGCTGAAATTTCCTTGCCCCTAGTTCTTGGCAAGGTGAAAGGAGAATGAGTGTGTTTGAAAGTCTGAAAACTAGATTAGTGTAGAGGCAAAAAGTCCGCAATGTGAACTAGAAGTCTCCAGTTCAGATTTTGCCTCTGTTATGAATTTATTGGATGGCCTTAGGTTCATGACTCTCAGGCTCAACCCCTATTTGAAATATGGGAATAACACCAGTTGACGTGTTGATTACTAAGGTAATATATCTGAAACTAGCTGGCCTGGGCACGGAGCATCTGCGCCTCTAGTTCTCCCCCGTTCTCAGCCCCTTGTTCTCAGCCCTCCCCTCTCCTCTTCCCCCCTCCAATGTTTTTTCTCTCTGGCCAGCCGCTTTTTCCAGCTGGCTGCTGCTTTCTTTCCCCCCCACAGCCACCACCGCTTTGTCTTCCCCCCCTGCCGCCGCTGCTTTCTCTCCCCACCCTGCCACTGCCGCTTTTGCTTTCTCTCCACCCACCAGCCACTGCCACCGCTTTCTCTCCCTACCCGCCTGCCTGTCTGTTCACTGGCCTGTCCGTTGACCTTATGTTCCCCGCCTCTGTTGCTTTCCTCTCCCCCTTCCCTCACTCGCGAACTCTTGCAAGAGCTGCCACACATGGGATTAGCCATGGGTATGTCTTAGAGAATTATATATATAGATGCTTTGAGCACTCTGCTATAATAGTGATGATTGTTATTGAAATACTGTCTAACTGCTGCTGCCTGAATTATCCACTGGGGAAGAGAATCTTCTGTCAGAGGTGCTTTGAGACCATGGTATAGTCCATGTTCTTTGCTGTTTCCTATGGGTAATGTTGCTTGGATTCCAGACAATGCTGAGCCCCTTGCAGATTTTTCTGTAAGGATTGGTCTTCCAATTTGTAAAAAAATCACTAGTTTTTAACTGGGACTCCCCCCCCCCCCCCCGCCGCCAACATGAATTAGAAAGGCCAAATTTTGTGAGAGGAGGAAAAGATGTGGATATTGATATACAGTGGTGGTGGCTCCCATGGATCCCACCCAGCATGCCCCCTAACTTCTGCACCAAAGTGCACATATGCTCTTTGCTCACTTCTCTGTGTGATAGTTGGTTTTTCTAATAGCTGCTTACAGTAGCTTCCTGGCTCCCCTCTTCTTTTGTGTATTTAATTTTTTTTAAAACAGATGTCATTTTTGTGTTATACTGCTAGCTCCAGTAATGCTGCTCCAGTATACTGCTATACTAGAGACGCCGCTGCCGGTCTGTGAAGACAATACTGAGCTAGAAGGACCAATGGTCTGACTCAGTATATGGCAGCTTCCTATGTTCCTATGCTATTCCATTAAGTGCAAAGTTTTACCAGCTATTGGCACCCTTTCTTCCTGCTGTTTACAAACCAACAGATTTTCTTTTTTTTGAGATTGTGCAGAGATGGTTTGGCTCCCATTTTTTGCCCCCCCCCTTTTGTTTGCTTACCAGTTTTGTGAACATCATCTTCTGTTCTTGCCAGTATCTGCAGATTATTTCTAAAATTATTATTTTAAAAATTTCT
This sequence comes from Hemicordylus capensis, assembly GCF_027244095.1. NCBI lineage: Eukaryota > Metazoa > Chordata > Lepidosauria > Squamata > Cordylidae > Hemicordylus > Hemicordylus capensis. The sequence continues at coordinate 104,670,648 of NC_069661.1, read as the reverse complement.
TTCTCTTCCTGCTAGAAATGGTGGGGAATGGTCACAGCAGTAGTTGTCATGGTTTCTGTTCAAAATACCAGGAGACCTCAGATCTCCTTGGAGCAGGCATGAACTTTGTATCTGTTGGGATTGCCTCTGACAGTTCCCCAGACAACAAGGTCATGGACCTCCAAACCAGGGAAGTTGAGACCACAATGGGAGACCCCAAGACTCCTGACCCTGATACTAGACAGAACTTGGAGGGTCCTCTGAAGACCTGCAACTATGGCGGGAAGGGAAATGGGTCCAGAGGCCCCTGAACCAGAAGGCTCCCCAGGGCCTAGTTCCATTCCAGGTACACCCACTGAGGAAGCCCATCCATCAAGGAGCAGGGAACCACCCACCAACTTGTCCCCAAAGGAGTCCCCTCCTTCTCCACCAGAACCACAAGAAAGATGTTGATGGCAAGCCAGGCCGACCTTCAGCAATGACAGAGGAGTGTAAGTTTGGCAGTCTGCTAGTTCAGCCAAAAAGGGGCTACTCAAGAGGAGGGGCCAACTCAGAAATAGAGTTTACCATCCAAGTCACCTGTAGATTTACCACCCAAGTCACCTGAGAAACCCTAGAAAGGGTGAAGGCCCAAATGCTCTATTTAAGCAATGAGCACTTGCCAGTTCAATAGTTCACATATTGATTGCTCTGCTTGTAGTGCCTTGGCTCTTTAGCATCTCAGCTTTGTTCCTAGACCTCATCTTGGCTCCCGGGCGCTTTCCAGACTAGCTGCTCATTAGCAGAGAAATGCTGCCGTTCAGGCAAGTCGCATTTGGGCCATAAACAGCAGGGGGAGCAGTCTCGCAGAAACTAACAACGCGAAAAAACAGTAACCTTTTCACTCCAGATATGTGATGTCCTTGCTCTATATCATAGCAATTAAATTCACAACAAGGCATTGGAAATGTGAACGGCACCCTGCTGTCCATGTAGGGACTGCGGCATCACGACACAGGAAGTGTGGAAGCACACATCCAAGATTCGTCCTGACCCCGTTGAAGGGTCTAGTCTGGAAAGTGCCCAGGAGACCTACTCTTCCAGAGTAGGCTAACTACTCCTGCCTCTCCAGAAGGCCTACTGATTCTCCAGCATCCTCTGCCTGCCTACCTTGGCACAGGAATCTCTCCATGCACTGTGCCAGCTATCTGAGTAAGGAGACATTACAGTGTCTTCATTCCTGTAGGATATCAGAAAGATAACACAGGGTGATTTAAATAGCTAAAAATTAAGCCTCTAAACTTTAACATTTCCCAGTAGAACTTCTCTAAGATATTTGGTTGAAATCTGGATGGTGTAATGGCCTCTTAAAGACCTACTTTGTGTTCAGTATTTACCCCATTCTGACAAGAAACAACCCAGTTATAAAGATTTTAGTGATTTCCCATTATAGTCAATGGGTGAAGCATGTATAAGAAATGATGAAGTATCAGGAAAAATAACAAGTTGTTCTGGTAAGAACTAATCTACCTACCTTCCTTTCATTATAAACTTATTTGATAATTACCATCCTCACGTTAGCCACTTCCACCTCAAATATTCACATGTCCACCATCTTGAATCAGAGTGGATGACATTATTACAAACCACGCCCTTGAACCATCCCTATGTGTCACTACACCTGTAGCAGATTTGGTCCAAATCAGTTAGGCAGTTCACAAGTTAGCCCACTTGCACCTCATATGTTCACACATCTGTCATCTTGAATTGGGATGGATGACATAACCACAGACTGCACCATTGAGATGTCGCTGTGTTCCCTATAGCTGTAGTAAATTTGGTTCAAATTGGTTAGGTGGTTCACAAGTTAGCCCTTTGCACCTCAAATATTTAAACATCTGCCATCTTGAATCAGGATGGATGACATCATCAAACACTATGCTGTTGAGGTATCCCTATGTGTCCTACAACTGTACCCAATTTGGTTCATATTGATCCAGGCATTGCAAAGTTGATGGTGGTGGGATCATACAGACACACTGACACACACACAGAATGCCAAGCGATCTCATAAGCTTACGTTCCTTATATTAAGGAAATAAGGCTAAAAAGGAGGAAATTGTGCTCTCAATAGGAGAAGAGAGGCATGTTTACTTGGAAGTAAATCCTACTAAGTTCAGTGGGGCTTACTCCCAGGAAAGTGTGCAAAAGAGACAGAGGAGGACTACAGCCCACAACATCTGCCTTGGTGTGTGTAGAAAATAGTAGGATGAATTAGTGCAAAGAACTGCTAGATGTGAATGACCAGCAATAGCTAGCTACCACAAGCATGTTCTCATTGTGTGAGCCCACCTGAGCTTTCGGGGGGTGGGGAGGGAAGCCCTCTGTCTGGAAATATACAGTGGCTGACATCCAGATAAAATTACTCAGTCCTGCTACTCAGGAGTTAATCTAGAAGACTACATAATTTCAACAGGACTTTGATTGAGTAATTTAGTCAACTTGTGTCTTTATGTCAAAAGGCTAATATGAGCAGAGGGATTACTTTTGATTACTTTTGCTACCTTTTAAAGAGAATAATAGTGCTGAATAATTGGTCTGGAGAAGCAGTCCTTATTCAAACTTCTGATCTGGGCTGGTGGTAGGATTTATGCACGCATGCACATACTCCTTTAGAAGAATCTCCAATTTTTCATGAAGCTTTAGGAAAATGAGATTATCTGCATCATCATAATCTTATCATCATCCTGCATCTTATCAGGCTTTTCTGATGTTCTGTCCCAATGCTGTATCATCCCAGCTCTCTGCTACCTTCTACTACCCATTTGCTATAGGAACTTGTAGTAAGGTATAAGCAGTTCATGGATGATAAATTGGTGGTGGCACTACGTGTTTTGTTTTGTGGCAGGCAGGTATGATGAGTGAGCATCTACTGGTACTACAACTACATAGTCATCACTTTTTAACTCAACATAGAAATAATAATCCTAGAAGCTAACCCCCTATTCGTTATGCAAATATATCCAGTTGATGGCGGGGGGGGGGGAGATACTGTTCCACTTGGAGTGTGTTTGTCTAGAAAACATTTACAAATCCTAGCATTTCATACAGAGATGCAACCATAGCTAAAACTGTGAAAACCCCTGCTAACTGAGCAGAGAAACCTTTTAAAGTGGTGATTCTCTTATATTTAGCAGGGGGAGAGCAACAGGCCCTATCCAGCCCCAGCATAGCATCCCTCCAGTGGTTGTTGCTGGTATCTGCCTTATGTTTCTTTTAGTTTGTAAGCCCTTAGGGGACAGGGGACCATTGTTCCCAGACCCCCGGCCCAAAAAGACACAGAGACATAGCACTGGGTAAAGAGCCACAACTTTATTAACGAATAACATCAAGGCATAGCGGACTGTAACAAGGGGATTAATCCCCCTTAACCAACAGTGCGGGCCTAACGAGGCCGGGTTAGGACTCTGTCGTTCTTCCCTGCCCCTGCAAGGGCGACACACCTTGGCTCAGGAAACATGCAGGTGCAACCTGCCCACCTCCTTCAAAGCCAACCCCTTTTGTGAAGAGGCCTGGATACTTCTAGGGCTTCATCGGCCCCGGACCGCTCAGCCCAAGGGTTGGTGAAGTCCTGAAGCCGGTTTCCTGGCCAACCATTCTCCCTGGGCCGCACAAACCACAAGGGAGCGATTGACCAATTCACCTTTAAAATATCCAAAGGTGCTCACCGATATTCTATCCCTGAAATCACCACTCAGCCCATACTGTTCCCACTGTTGTGGCCAGCCTAACTCTAACTAATTCCCTCAGCACAGAACAGAGTAGGCGAAAAAACCCTCAACAGTGGCCAATGCGTTGAGAGCAAAAAAATTCTACTCGGCCCCCGCATGGGCGACCAGTCACTAAACCCACTCTGCACCAGGGGATGGGATGGTGGGGAACATCGAACCCAGACTGAGAGACCGGGGGCGCGAACCAAAAAACCAACAGTCCCAGGCCCCGCCCCCAAACCACTTTGGGCCAATCAGAAGGCTCCACTTTTGGGCCCAGGGCAGAGCAGGGCTGAGACAAACCCCCTCCCCTCTTCACGAGGCTTAGGGGAGGGACATTTTATTTATGCATTATTTATTTTTCTTTGTAAACTGCTTTGTGAACTTTGGTTGAAGAGTGGTATATAAATATTCTTCTTTGTCATCGTAATAGTCAGATAATATGTACTGAAAAGTCTTTTTCTTCTTTTACAGTTATATATAATTGGGAGGGGGAAGATAATCTGGCAGTTTAACAAGGGATTATTAATGTCTGCTTTTGGGGGTAAAAAATAAGTATCTAAAGTAATTAACTTCAAACCCACCAAAATTTATATTTTAAAATATGTGTTTAAAATCAGACCATGAGAATTACAAATACCCCTTGTTTTCCCCCTCTTCATTTTACCAAAAACACTGTTCCACTGTTGCTCAGTCATTATGCACTCAAACCTTTAATAGAGTGACAAAAATGGTTTCATTGAATTTTGGGGGTTTTCTTTTTTCAGTTAGTAGTGACATTATTTATTTGAATCTTGGGAATGGTTCCAGAAAGCCATATTAACAGTTGGGATTTTTTTTTAAAAAAAGTGTAGTGCTGATGAATACTGTCCTTTATGCAAAACTCCTTAAAAGTAGCCAGTATATGTTAATATTTTTCCCCTCTTGGCATGTTATTGCAACGCTCTTAAACACAAGCTGCTGCATTTCACAACTTCCTGAGTTGTGATCTACAGAGCAGCACTTTGTTGGTACTTTCTACTCCCTTCGCTCCCTGAGAGTAGGTGGAGCTTTCTTTTGAAAGGAGCCTATAGAAAACTCCCTTTTCCTCCTCTTAACCCTCCCAGCCTTTTCCTTTCTTGCATTGAATTTCTGATAGACGGTAGAATTGTGTGAGAGACTACTAACCTCATAGTTACTTGCAGACATGGAAACAGGCATGTTTCTTTGCAGCATGGGAGCAAATGCTCTGAAAGAAGCACTTTCAGTTCTCTCGATAAAAGGCTGCGTGAGGCAGATGTGAGAGAGAGAGGTTTTATGAGAGATAAAACACTGCAAAGAAAGAGGAGAAAGTGGCTAGAATTACAACTATTCACACACTGCTGTATCTGCCCTTTTGAAGATGTCACCATTGTTTAGCTGGGTGGCAAAGGTAGGAGGAATTTTCAGCTTTTAAAAATCTGTTTCATTAAAAGATGTGACCGATAAATTTTGTTCTGGGAGTGTTGTAAAAGAAAAATGCTGGAATTAAGACCCAAGTTTAGTTGGAGAAAAAGATGTTTTCTTTAACATACATAAAACTGTGGGAAAGAGAATCCTTAAGTTGTAGACCTAGCCTTTGAGCAGATTTGTAGAAGTGGGGAAAATCTTATTTTACACAAAACATTGCATATAGGTGGGATTTTACATTTGTTCAAATCTAACAGTAAATGTGTGTTCTCTGTCTTCTTTGGTCCAGAATTGCAGAGAGATCTTTGTAGTAGTTTGGGAATATGAAACTGTGTGTGGATATAGGGTTGCAGAGGTTGTTTATAGTTTATCTATCTGACCAGGAAGCTTAGTATAATAAAACTTTGTTTTCTTCCAAATGGGGGTTCTGAGTAGCATAGGGAGTTAAATGTGATAAAATATGTGAGTTGTGTGTTTCTAATTAATAAACTGAAAACTAATTCCAATTTGTGACTCAAAATGGAAAGTATATGAATGTATATGAGAGAAATCAAATTAGTTTCCTCCTCCGTGTGTGTCTGTGTGTACTCCAAATCAGATTTCAGAAAAGAATTGAGAAACTGGACAGAAATCCCCTAAAGGAGTTACTTAACACTTGCACAGCTTACCTCCTAGTGTATACATACATGTTTGTTTTACTATGTAATATAACTTTCAGAGTATTTTTTTTAAAAATAGAAGTGTGTGGCGAGGGGCGGTGGATTGAAACTTAATTTAGGTTTGCTAATTTCCTTCAGCACCCCCAAAGAAAGCAAAGCCAATGCTGCTTATTCTAAACTGCAGTGCATTTACACTGTTCGTGGAACTTCTTTATACAAAGCAACATGATCCTCTTCAGTAAATGCCTGTGGTTGCTGCTGCTTATTGCCTACTTCTGCACCTCATTGTTGGGCTTGGTATAAGGGGAGTGACTAGTCCTTGGAGCAAGAAATAGCTGCTGCTGCTTCCTGTTCTTTATTCTCTGTTTAAATTTCCTGTCCTGGATGAAGCTAAACACTCTCCTCCTTTGTACTGCCCACAGGACTTAACCTGCTTCCAACTATGCAGTGACACATCTACCCACTTGCATCCTTTCTATCTGTCACATGGACTTCCTTAGTTAGCTGTGGCTGTCGTGGACAGGGCAGCTGAGTTTCTAAATACAATCTTTAGGAAATATTCCTCTTGCCAGAAATCTATTACAGTATACAGTTTATACAATGACCTTTTGGAATGATAAACTTAGTGGAATTAGTGGGTTAGTTTGGTTAACAGGACAAATTATGTCTGTTAGAATGAGTACTGGAAAGGAAAGAGTAATTTAAACAGGCTGCATTTTAGGTGCTATACGCTTTACAATCTTTGTGGTTTTTTCATGATAATCTTGCACTGTTTCCATTTTATAGATCATATCTGAAGTTTGTTCATTTGTACCTTAACTTTTTATAAGCAGTACAAAAAATAAAATAAAATCACTGTAAACCAAACAAGATAAATATAAATATATCAAACAACAGTTTAAAATGCTGTTTAAAAGAATATTTCATAAAATCAAACAGTAATTTAATTTTTTAAAGGGTTAAGGAATGAGAACATGACCAAGGCTACCCAGTAAGTCAGCTACCCAAATCATGGTACTCGGTCTGAAGTCAAACATTCAACTCCAGCATTGGGCCAGGATGTTTTTTCATTACAGCCAGAATTGCCTCCCTCTGATCTTTTACATTAAAGTGCCTCTTCTGTTGGGAACTGGGCTCAGTTCTTAGACTCATCCCACGGTGCTCATTCCTATCAACATACAAAATACTGTAATTATTAAGTTTGTTCCTTGACTCAATGAATTTGAAAGTGTGTTATTCAAATAGCTTTTAACACACAAGCTGAGTTTGAAAACACAGAAGAAAAGCAATGGTTTGCATGCAACAGGTGATTTTTAATTTTTTTTTTTGTATTTAAACAAATCTACACATTAGCAAAAACATGCTTCACAAAATGTATGTACTTAATGTTCAATCTAGAAGGGAAAATATTATGAAAGTGGTTGTTTGTCTTCTGTGTACTCCTGTTTGCTCCTATCCTCCCCTCACATACTGTTTTGCAAACATTTCTTGATCTTCCAAAGGAATCTTATGTTTATTGAGAAGAGGCTCCTCCGCTATTAATTACTTGTGTGCAGAAGCCAAGAAAATCTCAAGATCTTCCCTTTGGATAGCAAAGGATCCTTTTTCATGTTGTTTGCTCTGTATCATCGTGCATACTGCTAATGCTGTGTTAATTCCCAGCAATTGCTGAAGCAGCTAATTAACAAAGGAAGAAGAATGGTAATGTAACAACATATACAATATTTGCAAGATCTGAGCTAAGTAAAGTCATTAGGTCTTTTTATGTGTATTTAACTGACCTTTGAATGACATTTGATAATTGTGTGTTGAAATAATCATTTTACAATCCCTCTATGAAGGTTACAATGTGGTTTCTTGCATAACCTACCTCATGAAATCCCAGAAAAATTATCTTGGAGGCACTGTTCCCTCTAAGATGTTCCCACACATTTTCTGATGCCTGCTCATTTTAATCATTTTGATCCCGCTCAGGTTGAATCAGGAAGGCGCCACTCTGAATACATGTGCGCACACAATGCCTTTAAACTGCCGCCCAGAACAAAACTCATTCCGCACACAGATGAAAAAAATTAGAACACGACTTGGAGGTTGCTTCATCTTACTCCCCCGTAGCTAAAAGCTGCAGCCTTCGGGGCCTTTCACTGGAGACCCCTCTTTTTCCTTGATCATCTCTATGGTCTTTATATATAGTTCTCTAGCACATTATGTCAGATATTTGCCCAAAAAGTGATTGGCTCTGACCCCTGAGTTGTAGGGCTGTGCACATAGGTAGAAGTTGGAATTCCGCTTTAAAATTCCCAGCCCTCACCACAAGGAGTCGGTCCCTCACTGGGCAACTGCCCCAGGTAGGAGGGTTTTTCCACATGAATAAAGCATACAGCATCCTTTTAAAGCTGAGACTTTGAGATGGCAATAAAATGAAGAATCAACAAAGCTTTACTGCAAGTTCTAAGCGTGAGCTTATTTGCTATACAGACACCTCTGCAGGCTTCTACACTGTATGTGTGTATGACTATGTGTGTATATGCTATTCACTGTCCCAATAAATAACCATGTTGAACAGAGACCTTGCATGATTTTTCATAGCTTCACCTGCTGGCCATGAATTACATTCCAAGAAGAACCAACCTACTACTCTTGTGGTGGTGTCTGGGGAAAGAAATAGGTTCTGCTTAGAATGCAAGAGTGCCTTTTGCCTCTAGAGGTGAAAGGGAGGTGTTGCCAGCATCTGCTTCCTCACTGACACCATCCCCTTTGGGCTGCCTTGCCTTCCAGGCATGCAGCTACTCTTAAGTTGCAGATCAGCAGTGTGGCAGTGAGGACTGAGCCTGCATGCAGTGGTAGCCTCTCTTCTTCACTGCTGCTTTTCTAGCTCCAAAAGCTGGATTGCACACTCTTACCCTTGTGTTTTCCACCTCACCTGGCTGGCTGGCAGGCAGGTAGCACTATGAAAATCATGTGGCATCTGCGCAGAAGCCTGCATGAGTATCTGTATGGTGAGCAAGGTTGCGCTTGAAACTTGCATGAAGGCTTTGAAGACCTTTCATTTTATTGCTGTCTGGATGAGCCCTCGTTCTTTTCATACACCAAACCCCTCCCGCATTCAACAGTTGCTGTGGTGGGATAGGATCACACCTGCTGGTCATATGTTCAGTGTTTTTATTGTGAGGGTTTTTTTTTTTTAAAAGGATACTCTTGTTTGTACTTATTTATGATTTTTCTATTTCTCCTGGTGTTGCTTCACTGCATTGCCACCATGAGAGGTTTCTGTATAAGCAGGATCTACATATGTGTAGGTCTACTGTTATGGTAATGCGGGTTGTAGGCCTAGGGGCTATAGACAAAGTCACTCTTTATTTCTTTAAAAACTTTTTTTCCAACTTTAATTACAAATTCTGAAGATCAATTGTTTTCTCTATTTAGTAGGGTAGCTTACTTTCTTGGCTACAGGACTGATGTTTTTACATAACAGTATCTCTTCATCTACCTCGGACAACATTTATATGAGTTTTGGTTTTAATAAAGTTTCTTTCTATAACTCATAAACCTGAACCACTTAAAACCTATCTTTCTCACAACCTGACCTGGTTCTCCTTAATCCCAACCTTCTTACTATGCTACCTGACTGACACTTTACTCTGTGAACCTTCAGTTCCAACTGTCAGCTCTTCCAACTGCTCTAATAACTCTTCTTTTTCTCTGTTAGGGGGTTTCCGAGACTCAGCCCCAGGGCTTGTCTCTGCCAGCCTTGCCCAGAATGAGATTTAACCCCTCCACACCCAGATAAACTACCTTTTATTCTTTAATCTCATTTCATCACAGTCTGCAAGGGACAGAGCTAATTATAGGAAGGGTTCTTCCATCCTACTTGAAACCCTGGTCATTTCAAGGTTCTAAACTGCATGTGTCTGACAAAATTATGATGTGAACATTAGTTTTTTTATAAGGTAGGACTTTACCAGGTATAGAAAAGTATTGATCTGTGCTGCTGATCCTAGCCTGAGATCAATTTGCAGGTCAATATGGACACAAAACAACTGCTTATGAGGAATACTCTTCACTACATTTAAAGAGCTTAGAAGAAGGCCATTGAAAATACACATGAATTATTGAAATACTCTTTAAAGGCCCTAATTAGAATTGTAAAGGAAAGATATCCGTACTAGAGAGGTAGTACGCAAGAGCTATTTTAAAATTCAACCAATGATTCCCACTCAAGTAGACTCAGGACTTTATTTTTATTATAGTTGTACAAACTTTCCTCTCTGGGCGGTTTACAGCAAAATAAAACAAATTAAAACCTTAAAACTAATTTTATCCTTTTGTTTTCTTTAAATGAGACTATTAGCATTGAATCTAATGATTGTGGGCAACAGCAACATGTTTTTTTAACGTGCACTTTAACTTCATTAAAACCCATACCTAGTCAGCAAGGGTAAATCCAAAAGGAGTCTGGTATCGTGTAGTCAGCTTCTCATAGCAGTGAGGCATGCTGGGCAGATTGGACAAGAGAGGAAGGCTGATCTGGAGGCTGAGAGCAGGATTGGTGTGACGAGTAAGAACCATGGTCGTTGACCGCTCATTAGAGATGTGCACAAATCAATGTTTGTGATTTGGTTAGAGTTTGAATTGAATCGGCTGCCCTTGAATCTGGATTAATTTGGATTCGATTTGGATTTGAATCAATTTGGCCTATTTTTTAAGGGCTAGGGTGCACCAAAGTGGGTTGGGTGGCAGGGCCCCATGTGTGCCAACTGCCACCCAACCCCCAAAGGAATTGGGCAAAGGGGTGAATTTTTAGGAATTTTAATGTGTTGTGGATTCTTGGTTGTGAAATGACTTTTCCATAGAGAACTTACACATACAAATTCCTAAAAATTCACCCTGGCAGTTATGGCAGAAGCTCAGAGAGGAAAAAGTGGAGGTTGCTGGGGACAAAATGGAGTTTCGAATTGGCAAACCAATTCGAGCTTGAAACGAGGGTGATTTGGTTCGACCTTGGATCTGGTAAGCATCCTCAAGGGTTATTCAATGTGAGGTTGAATCACGTGTATCATCCAGATTTGAGTTGAATCGATTCAGCTGTGAATCAAGTCGGACACCCTCTACTGCTCATGCTTCATTAGTGTATATGTTAATCTGGGAATTTTGACCCAATATGCTTCCAGTTCAGGTAGATCCTTTTGGAGCTCTTCACAATCAGTTTTGTGTTTTGCCACCTTGAATAGTTGGTGTAATCTACAAACTTTACCACCCTAACTTCAACTCCAGATCATTTATGAAGAAGTGAAAAGACATCTGTCCCAGAACAAATGCTTAAGGGAAACCTTTTTACTTCCCTCCATTATGAAAATTGTTCATTTGTTCCTTCTCTCTGCTTCATGTTTTGCCAATCCGTAAAAGGATTGGTCCTTGTATCCCATGATTGTTAACTTACTAGCAGCCTTTGGTGAGGAACTTTGCCAAAAAGCTTTTTGAAAGTTCAGGTATACAGTGTCTACCGGATTATCTCTATCCACATGTCTGATGGTCTCAAAGAACTAAAAAGGTTAGTGAGGCATGACTCACATTTGCAGAAGCCTTGCTGATTCTCTGACACAGAGGCCAATTTTAGGGACAAGTTACATACTTCTGTTATAGCAATAATTTGACATTTGAATTCTTTCAGAGCTCTTGGGTTGATGCTGCCCAGACCAAGTGATTTATGTTTTCCTGTTGTAGACTGAGCAATATCTGTGTCATTCCCACTAAGTCCCCCCGCCCCCGCTATCTGTATCAATCAGAACACCAGCCATGCTAGGTATAAACTTCCTAAGGTCTTTCAGGAATCCAGCTGGATCCACAAAGTTCCAGAGTGGACAATTTTAATTGGTCCACACCTCTGCATATTGAAGAAAGCAAGTCAAAATCTCACCAGGAAATAATCTGATCATGACAGAGAAGTGTGTGTGTGTGTGTGTGTGTGTTTTTTTTTAAAGGCATCTCACACAGTGGTCCCTCTAATTCCACCCCCCATCTCTGCACAGAATGAGTTTTGTTCTGGGCAGCAGTATCAAGGTAATGTGTGCGCATGTGCATTCAGAGTGGGGACTTCCTGATTCAATCTGAATGAGATTAACTGAAAATTAACTGAACGGACACCAAAAAACTTGTGAGCACATGCATGTGTGTACACCTTTGAGGGAACACGGATCCCACATCTAAACCACCATCCGTCTGCTCCAGTTTAGCACAGCAAGTACATAGTATGATAGCAAGTACATGGTCAGCAAGTACATAGCCAAAGTCAGCAAGTGTATAGCCAAAAACCTGTTGGGACAATCCCATGGTTGTCATGGCAGCCATGGAGTCCTCCCCCCCCCGCCCCCCATGACAGCCTTAGCACTGATCCCATCCTATGGTTGTCAACACCCAAGTCTGCTACTTCTTGCATCGATTCAGAGAAAGAGAATTTGGGCAGTGGGGTGGCTTATTCACCAGCTGAAGGAACACTCTTTCTTGCTATACTTAGCATATTTTTATCTCACCCTTTCTCCAAAAGCTCTGGCATACATGAGTCTTCTCCCAGCAACTCTGTGAGGTAGGTTAGGCTGCAAAATAGTGACTTTCTTAAGATCTCCCAGAGAGCTTCATCACTGAGTGGGGATTTGAACTTGGGTCTCCTTGATCCAAGTCCATCACTCTAACCACTGCACCATACCAGATCAAAATACTTCTGCTCTGATGATTATTTTCTAATGAGGTAAACCAAGCTTGTTGGTTGCTTGAGAAATTGCCCTTTAATAGAAGCAACAGAGGACATCTGCTGTGATGCGTTTAGAATGGAACATGTGCATCCCCTCTAACGCCATGGCTATTTCCTGTTCTGATTATAGAATTAAACTCCAGGAGAAACTGCATGTGAGTGCACACTGAATATTAAGTCATTTCCAGTAAATGAAAAAGTAAATTTAGATACGTGGGTCCCTCTGTTTAGACAAGTTTTATTCCTTGCTGTAATATCTCAGCTGTTTCTGGTAAACTGGATAAGATGCTGCTGAGACTAAATCCACTATAAAACATGTTATAAATCAGTGTCTGACACCATCTATTGAGTGAACAATATTCAGTCTTAGTACCTGTGAGGAGGAGTTCTCATTCTTCTCTGTAGTGGCCCCATCTCGTGGAATTCCCTTCCCCAGAAAGATCTGATTGTCCAACCTCCCTTTTTTTCAGCACTTGTCAAAGACACAGTTTTTCAGACAGGCATGATATTTCAGACCACCTGATAACTGAATGTGGTTTTAAAGTTTTGTCTCATGTTTTTCTAGCATTTGTTGGTTTTGATAGTTTTATTATATTCATATTTTTAATTTGTAAGTAGCCTGGATCTTGACGAAGGGTGAGGTAGAAATGCTTAAAATAAATGAATAGACTTTTGCTACAGTTTAGATATTTTTTTAACTTAATAACTTAGAACTTAACCAGCTTCCAGTCCATAACTATTTTATGTCTCCAAAAACTCTCTAAAGAATTCCAGGAATGCCCACTAATTAATAACTATTCCCCACCCCGGAAGCAACTTCTTAGTGTGTAAAATCTATAGTTTTAATCCTACAGTTAGGAAATACCTCCAGCATCGTAGAGGATGCATATACACCATTCTGAATGCACAGCTCTTTTGCAACGTAACCAAAAGGACAAAGGTATTAACATGAAATGAGAAGTCTAATAGATAACTTATTTAACCAAGAAGCTGGCTTATTTTGTGAATACACAATAGTTTTAATGTGGCTTCTAACATAATTATCCTAGATGATGTAGTTGGCAAGGAGTTATAGTTCATTGGTTACAGGTAAACCACAGCAATAAGCAGTAGTCCCCATGCAGAAATCTACCCCTCCCTGCTTCCTTGGCAAAGAAGTGCAATATACAATTTCACACTGAGCTTGTTCTCACAACCAGGCGGGCAGGACAGACTTCAGAAGCTGGCCTTCCCCCGCTGCGCCTAGACAGTCTGCCATTACCCCAGGGAGCGCCAAGACTGGGATGCATTTTCCCAGCCCCCAGAAATTCCACAATGCCCCGCTCAAGTGTGCAGTGCATTGTGGAGATCGCCCAGCAATGGGCAGGTGCCCGTCAGTGCTTCAGCGCCAGCTGCTTGCAGCCAGCACTGGCACACAATCAGGGAAACATTAAGGGAGCATTTGCTCCCTTAACCTCATTTATGAGGTGGGTTCTCTAGGCTGGTAGCTGTGTGCCTCCCAGCAGTTCTTACAGGCAGCCAAGCCCAGGCTTGGCTTCCTTAGTCCAGTCTTGGTTGCTCCTGAGAGCATCCTCAAGGAATGTAAGATATACATTAAGAAATAAAGTGTGCTGTATAGAAACCTTTCTAGATAGATAGATAGATAGATATCACACACACACTTGCCATAGTTTTGTTAATTTTATGACTCAAGCCCCCTAACAATAGCCTAGCGCTATACTTCTGGGTAAACTTAATTGGGAACTTGGCCCCAGATTCATCATGATACCAGAAGATAGGACAATAGCCGAGGGGGATTGAGGTGGTTTCTCGCATATGAATCATAAGGCAAGGCAAGTCTCTGCTTTCCTAGGAGGAGAGGAGTCTGGCGCTGACAATACGCATCTGGGGTGGTGACAATATGCTACTGGGTGCATTCCAGACTACATGCTGCAATGGGACAAAATGCTTCAACTTGGCAGGATCCTACTGAAAACAATCCCCAGAATCTCAAACTCATGCAATGGGAAAATACAGCTATTTTTCTACAATGGACTTGCAACGTTGTAGCACTATAACGCAAAGATAAAATCCGAAATAAGGCATCAGAAATGTGAACTGCACCTTGCTGTCAGCGCAACTGCAGTGTCACAATACGGGAAGTATGGAAGGACACTTAGAAGATCTGTAGTGACCCTGTTGTAGGGTTTAATCTGGAAAGTGCCATGGATCTGAGAAAGTGGGTAAGCTGCATCTTTATAAAAAGTAGTGTAGCTTTCTAGAATGGAGCTAACTCTAGGCATTACAGGAACAACAGAGAATTCTGTTTTACTTCAACTTAAGGCAGTATATTCCTAAATCAACATGACACTAATGCGCAGTGAATATTAAAAATCCCCCCCCCCACTAAATGGAAAAGTAAGGTTAGGAACTTAAAGTGTTACCCATTGTTGCTAATGCACTTTTAAGAGCTAGTAAGTTCTAGGAGATCCTTGAACGAGAGTTGTTTAGAAATTGCTACTGTTCTTTTTCCCCCCCTTTCCTAAATAATTAACTGTGTCCTAAGATGCTGGACCACAGTTAACTCTCCCTGTCCAATGCAAAAATAAATACTTAGCTCTTGCTACTAAGTGTACATTACATTCTGTACTAAATCCATAACTGGCATAGGTTCTGCCAAGGCCAAACTGAATGCCATGTGACACAGTGCCCTTCTATAGCTGAGAAGTCATCATTCAGTTCCCACAATAAATGGATGAATGATTTTTAAAAAACGTTTCTCAAAGCAGAAGTTGGCTAAGGAAGTTAGTGAACTTTCTTGTGGAGATGCAAACGCTTCTGGTAGCATGGTTGTTACAAATATTTATATATCATTTTTCAGTAAAAAAGTTCACAAAGCAGTTTGCACAGAAAAATAAATAGGAATTCAATTCAAAAATAAATAAGAATTCAAACTTGCTTTTTCCCATTTTTTAGTAAGTAAATAAATAAAATAAAGACAAAGGATAACAACCAGTATAAATACTAGGCAAAATATAATCAACTCAATTTAGGGGATTATTAAAATAATGTATGTATTCATATTATCAGTAAACTAGTTTTGAGAATAGCATGTTCAATGGCTTTTATGGGAAGATCTGGATGGGCCTAGAGTCAGAGTATTAATCTACATTTAACATATGGGTTCCTCTTTTACAGATGGAGAAGTAAAGTTGGACCAAATAACCAGCCCTTTCAGTTTCCTCTGGCCTTTTCATTCTGCTGGGCCTGTTCCCTACAGTCTAACTGGCATTGATATGCTATAAGAATGAGAACTCACCAGGAAATCTGTCTTGGGTCTTAATGTTTGCAAAATTTAATTTTTATGTTTTCTCCGTGACAGACAGATAGTTTAGTATGAGCCTCTTCCTGTTGGTAAACTACAGTGCTCTCTCTAATTTTGTTCATCTATGTGCAGAATGAGTTTTGTTCTGGGCAGTTGTATCAAGGCAGTGTACACACCTGCATTCAGATTTCAGTCTTCCTGATTGAACCTGAGCGGGATCTAAAATCAACTGAGTGGACATCAGAAAACCTGTGAGTGCATGCATGTGCGCACACCTTAGTGGGAAGGTGTGTACACTGACTATACCACAAACTTAGTGGTACACTGACTATACCCAAACTACCTAGAATGTGTGCGTGAGTGTTTCTGTAAGATATTCTATTTAGCCATTTAACCATAGAGTAGCTGACTAGTTAACCACAAGAGCTGCTGTATCTGAGAGCTGATTTGTATATTCAGAGTAATTATGTAGTATAGCTCTTTTAGGATTATACCAGTTCCGACTGTATGTGGGAGAATCACATGTTTGAAAGTTCTCCCCAGTATTACAGACTTTCTGCTCATGAAAAGTTCGAATGTCAGTGGAAAGTTCTGACCTAGTCTCCTGCCTGACAAGCAAGTTTTCAATGGAGGAGTTTGTGTGTTTGCTTTTTATATGGGCTGACCATTCAGTCATGCAACCTGTGTAAATTGGCTCTTTAAGAATGTGAGTTGTGGGTGCTGTTCCCTGTAAGCCAGGTGCGTGTGTGCACGCTCACAAGTTTTCTGATGTCCGCTCAGTTAATTTTAGATCCTGCTCAGGTTGAATTAGGAAGGCCCCACGCTTAATACATGTGCTCACACAGAGCCTTGATATTACTTCCCAGAACAAAACACATTCTGCACAGAGATGGAAAAAATTAGAGGGGCCACTGGTTGTGGGTGGGTAAAGGCAGTTTGTATGGAACAAAAGCAAAACTTCTCATTCCTCAAACTAGTGAGCATGCCTGACCTGCAAGCTTTTCTAGGTCTTTTTTACATTCTTAGGCTGTACTGTTGATGTGCAGAAGTCTCCTTTCACACTGAGGTGCCTGGTTTCCCTGCGGTTCCCATATTTGGCCAGAGTTGGGTGCTGGTATGGCGGTTGAATTGTTGCCCAACACCCCTCAGGCCACTAGATCAAGTCTGGTTGTTCAGATATTTCCTAATGCATTGGGTCTGAGACCAACACCTGCTGGCTCAGCAAGATGCAGTCCTAGCTGAGGGCAAGTGGTAGAATTTACCTGTCGGTAGCAAGCCACTGGTTGCAATTACAGAAGAGAGGGAAAGGCAGAGATGGCAAGGGTTCCTGTGGAGCAATCTTGAGAGAGTCTTGAGAGAGACCAGAAGGGGCTTGAGAGATTTTGAAAGAGAGAAGGGAGTGCCTATGATAAGAAAGAGGTGAACAATGAGTCTGACTATCTTAGCTCCCAGTGATTAGTACGATTACTGGGGGGACACATCTAGAGAAGAAGGCCAAGGGGAATTACAACTCCCTCCCCTCCATACTGAGGCATAGTGGGAGAAGAGTGTGGGAGGCAGACCCCAGGAGCACCTTGACACATTGTGTACAGATTTTCATTTGACCGGTAAATAACAAGCACTAAATCAAGGAACGGGAGCTTTCCTAGATAACAAGCTTTACCACGGGTTTTCTGCGAGGCATTAATGCAAGTTTGAAGTTGCCCCCCAAAAAACTGACACAAAAAGTGGACTTTTTTTAACCCCAGATATAAATCATGCTATACTACAACGCCCAATAAAAAACCTGAATTGTGTGTGAAGTGCTCCCCCATAGCTCACGGGGACTTCGGGGAAAATTTGGTCAGTATGTGAACATACAACTCCATTCTGGAGGAGATGCGGATTAAAAGCCAGGTGTGAAAAACTTCCAGTAAACCTGTAGTGACCTTACAAAAACTACTGCCCTCTACCCCTTCCTTTAAAACAAAAACAAATGTAGCTCTCTGGGGAAAAGGCCTGTGACGTACAAAACTCCTGAAATGCGACAGCAGGTCCCCTCTTAAAAATGTTCCTATAAATTTAAATATTACATGAAATATATTTTGGAATGTCTGGATCTTAGTAAACGTCACACTGTTCTCAAGAGTCATAAAAAGCCTTGTCTCTTAAACAGGACAGGAACTGTTCAGTTTCAAAAATCAAGCAATATGCACAAATAAACAAAGCATTTTGGTAGTGGGGAAATGACATGATT
This sequence comes from Hemicordylus capensis, assembly GCF_027244095.1. NCBI lineage: Eukaryota > Metazoa > Chordata > Lepidosauria > Squamata > Cordylidae > Hemicordylus > Hemicordylus capensis. The sequence goes on along the minus strand of NC_069661.1, from coordinate 104,652,545 downwards.
ATCAAGCCAGAGAGAGGTTGCCAGTTCGACTCCCCACTGGTATGTTTCTTAGACTATGGGAAACACCTATATCGAGCAGCAGTGATATAGGAAGATCATGAAAGGCATTGTCTCATACTGTGAGGGAGGAGGCAATGGTAAACCCGTCCTGTATTCTACCAAAGACAACCACATGACTCTGTGGTTGCCAGGAGTCAACACCAACTCAGTGGCACACTTTACTTACTTTAAGGCAGGGGTATCTAATAATTTTGGGTGAGGTTTGGCAATTTAGCATTTCACTTAAAGTAATGTGGGGAGGCACATCACATGGGTAACTGAGAACTGTGCTGTGCTTTTGAAGAGGGTTTTAATTGTGAGAATGGAAAGATTGATCACAAGAACTCAAGAGTTCTAAAGCAAACATTGTGGTGCTCATTTAGTAGTACATGGAGTACAGTCTTTTTCTGTTTTTACAATAGGCTATAAACTGTAGCATAAGAACACACTTATAAAATTAAAGGGGATGGAAATAATTTGTTAGTTTCTTTAAAACTCATGGGACATTTTCTGCCCACATGACTATTAAGAACAACAGGTTTTCTTTCTTTCTTTGTGGTATAAGTAACTCCAGTAATCTTGGATGTTCAATAGTATTGTGCTTGTTCAAGCAATTTCATTCAGGTTACAGTCTGTAATGATCAGGGGTGTAGTGAAGGGGGACCAGTACTTCTTGGCTTCTCTAGCTGTTAGGGTGGGCTTGGCCATGGGGGCTGTCATGGAGACCACATGAACTTCTGAATTTGCAACTACATCACTGGTAATGGCCCAGAAATACAGTAGGCAGCGTTTTGTGACTATAACGAAGCAAAGAGGCACCCTTTAAAATGGTAACTTTCTTATATTTACAACCTTGGATCTTGATTACTAAGGTGGTTCACACGGTGCCTCCCAATGTATAGACTATACACAAGAGAGCAAGTCTTAAGATCAAACATGGAATGGCAGCAGATCTGTGTGTTTAAACCCAGAACTGCTCTAATCACATAGACCAGGGGTTCCCAACTGGTAGTACTCCAGATGTTGTTAAACTACAACTCTCACAGTCCCCAGCTACAACTTATTGTGGCTGGGGAAGATGGAAGTTGTAGTTCAGAAACATCTGGAGTACCACTGGTTGGGAACGCCTTACATAGACAGAGGAAAGTAAGGGAGTCCCGTTTTAATAGTAAAAGGGGCATGCAGCAAAGGGATATGAAGTGGAGAAGCTTCCCCACAACTGTGCTCTCCAAGCTTATGTTCAATACTGGAACGTAACTGAGGAGAAAAGTGCTTGGAGTGGACAGATAGAGGCGGAACCACCATTGCATGTGGGGGTTCAAAGAACCAGAGCCGTCATGCCTATCTGGCTCCATTTCTGATAAGCTTCAGCTGGTCCAGGGTTCCCAGCCTGGCTGGGAATGCACCTCCCTGCCTTTACAGGCTGGGAAAGGTGCTCCCGGCTGCTGCAGCAAACACAGTGCTGGCTGTAATTTACTCACAAAAGGCATGTGCGGCCTCATTTGCAAATGCAACCACGCCCCCTGCACATCTGATGTCAGACACAGGTGGCGGGGGCGGTGGTGGGTTGGACAGGGTCCGCCAGCGTTCTCTCTATGGCAGTGGTGGCAGACCATAGTGAGGTATGTCACAGGTGGTAGAGGAGTATAGTACCTTGCCCACATGCCCCCACTGCTGTTAAAATTGGGCTCCCTGACCTCTGTGTGTGTGTGTGTGTGTGTGTGTGTGTGTGTGTGTGTGTGTGTGTGTGTGTGTGAGAGAGAGAGAGAGAGAGAGAGAGAGAGAGAGAGAGAGATCTGGGTTTAAATGTGTGGATCTGCCGTCATCCTGTCTAGTTTGGCCTGAGCATCAGGGATAATCAACATGTACAGTCATCCCTCTCCTATTGCGGGTTTCCCAATCGTCGATTTGAGTACCCATAACCGGGAAATTGTGACCGCCCTCATAAACTGAGTATTCATGGTTTGGAGAGGTGGGGTTTTGTTTTTGTGGTTTGGGGGGGCGGGTTTGGGGGATTTTCAGGAGTTCAGGGGATCTGTTTTTCTTTTACTGCTGCCTGTGTGGCGGTGGCCCAGCGGGGACAGTGGCACAAGACAGCGGAGACGGTAGCGAAATAGCTCCTTACACAGGCCCACCTTCCTCCCAAATGCTAAAGATTGGGCGCATATGTGAAATCAGCCCAGTCTGTAGCATTCGGAAGGCAGTCGGGCCCATGTAAAGAGCTCTTTCGCCACCTCCAGTGCCCGACCACCTGCTGCCTCCAGCGCCTCACCATTTGGGGGGTGGGAAGAGCTCTCATCGCTATCCCCACGGCACCACCACACAGCAGCAGCAGTAAAAGTAAGAAAAACCAATTTAACTTTCCCTCACTACCCCATCGGGGTGATTGGGGAGGTCGGGGGATTTTTTCGATCATGATTTCCCATACCCCCTGTTTCTCATTCATTGCAATGTCACCCCAACCCCAAATTTGCCAACCATGAGGTTTTCCCCAAACAGAACCCTCATGGTTGGCGAGGGACGACTGTATATATATTCTTCACTTCGGCAATCCAACCATTCTTATTTTTGGTGGCAAATTCACTTGCATGAGACAGTGGAATGAGTTTGGCCTTTGAGTGTCACTTGATTCCCTGGTCCAGGAGGATCTTGGGCTCTTCTGTAAGTACAGTATTTCAACTTGAACTGCCTGTAGTTCCCTCCTCTAACTCGTGGCACAGGCAGCAGGAATCCTGAACTTAAACTGCAGGCAGGCCCTCTCAGAGGTCCAGAGAGACCTGGGCCACTTCCAGCTTTTAAGGCCCATAGCTGCCATCATCATCATCAGAAGAAGAAGAAGACACAAAAACAAAATAAGACACCAAAAAAGGAGCAAGGTATAACCTGAATATTTTTAAAATAAAAAATATGTTGTCCTTTTTCTATGCAAATGCACTAATTATTTAGGGGAAAATCTTACTTTTGTGCAGTATCACAGTTGATTTAAGAATAGTGAGTCTATTCAAATACTCTCGTTCTGTAGCTGAATGGTGATAGTTCTTTACTAGCTTCAACACACTGGAGGTGTGATCATCTGAAGTCACTGATGCAGGCAAACTGACAAAAATTTTCAATGCATTTGTGATATTAGGAAATATGACAGAGAGTCCAGCTCTAAGCTGAGAATGTGTGTATACACTCTCAGCTTAGGAAGGCACATAACAAGGAAGGAACATAAAAACAAGTTGTGAAACCCATCAAATGCCAAAAAAATTAACAAGTGTCTAAATCTGAGGTTCCTAACAAACTGTTTCTCTTTAGAAGCTAACCACTTTCTTGTGTTTTTGCCTCTGAAATTGTCTAGAATTTCCACTCTATCTATCTATCTATCTATCTATCTATCTATCTATCTATCTATCTATCTATCTATCTATCTATTAATGGAGTGGTTGGGGGCATTCCTTTTCAAAGAAAACATGCATTCTAATATTGGATGGTGGTCACAGATTTAATAAAAAATGGTCTCACTCAATATTTTATCCTGTATGTGTTTCATGTGATCAGCTAGTATTAAAATATTTCCCTACAGTATGCTTTGTTAAAGAAATAAGACATTGAAATTTCCAAAATAGTTGGATGTACTAGTGATAACACTAAATATGGATAAAGTCATTATACATTTTGGTTTTAAAACCAATGTTGTATTTCAGTGTCCTTGTAGCCTGTATTGCTTGTGTCCAGGATTCTGTTCTGTTAGTCTTGAGTATTAGTTCAAAGTGCGACAAAACTGTATGTTGGCAATCTGAGTCATGCACCATGCTCAGAGAATGAAGTAATTCTTCCTGTCACATTTTTAGATCATTCTTGTTTCCTTATTGTGGTTCTCTGACTAATACTATTGAGATACGTCTGTTATCCATACAATGACCTTATTGTTAAATCCCTAGGTAGATCCTTCCTACATATTACAGATAAATTTGCAATTGCTTTTTAAAAAGTGCAGTATACATACAGAGATGGTTTTCCAAAAGGGTTCCTTTGATGCTTTTTGAAATGCTGTTTCTCTGCTTTGTACATTCTCTGGAATGGAAGCTTTATATTCTACTCTTGTGCTGCTTACTTTATATTATATATGATTTTCATTTTATAGTTAAGTTAAACCTAACTTGTCTTTTAGAAGATGGGAAGCAGAACTGCAAAAAATGCTTTATTTTATTTTTGAATACAATCCTGTCTTAAATCAAGAAGCTTCTCCTCCTCCTCCTATTCTTCTTTTGAGACAAGACATCTGGTCCAATTCCAATGTTAGTTTGGTGATTTGGGAGCTGCTTCCATGTTGCCCGGTATTTTGCCGTATCAGTAATGTGTAACCAGAACTACGCGGTTGGGTGAATAACACCGTTATTTCCCACAAGATCATTGCTCCTTCTTAAGAAGCAGCAGCCTCATCTGGAAAGTAAACATATTATTCTGTCCTTCCATAAGGTTCATGTTTATGTATTTTACTGGAGTGACATGAGATAGGAACATAGGAAGCTGCTGTATACGAGTCAGGCCATTGGTCTATCTAGCTCAGTATTGTCTGCACAGACTGGCAGATGGACTATATACTATTGGCTCCTATTAGTGGTGTGCACGGAACCGCCGCGGGGCGGTTCGGCACTGAGGGGGGTCTACCTTTAAGGGCGTGGGGGGTAGTACTTACACCTCCCGCCGCTCTTCCCCCTCCGGTGCTGCATTTAGGAATGAAGTTTCAGGGGCGGCAGCGTTCCTACCTGCCGCCCCTGCCCCCGTTGTCGCCCGGAAGCCTCGTAAATCCGAGCACACATGCGTTTGTTGCGGCGCGCGCACCTGTCACCGCAGTGCGTGCGTGAACCCCCAGATGAGTAGACCAGCTGGTCTAAGTGAACCCCCAGATTCCCCCTGCCCCCAACCTTGGGGCTGCAGGAGTGGCAGGGTTGTCCTGCTCTTGTGTGGCATCCCCTGCCTCTCCCCAGCTACACAATTGGCAGGCTAAGTGTGGTTTGACACTGCATGCTGATGCACTGCAAGTGGCACAGGGCAAAACCTGCAACTCCTGATACCCTTTTCAGCTCTGCCAGGACTTTGGTCACTGTGCCATTCAGGCACCATGAGCAACTGGTAGTGCAGGGCCAAGCCTGCAAGCCCCACACTGCTGGAAGGGGTGTCGGGGGGCCTTACCTGCTACACTACCAGGATACCCAGAGTTCCTTGGCACCACAGGGCCAAGCCACCAAGGTCTTGGCACCCTTTTCAGCTGAAGAGCTGAAATGAGGGGTGTGTGTGTGTGTGTGTGTGTGTGTGTGACGGTGTTCACTGCTCAACTGAGGCTCCTGTAGTAAGTTGGCCATGAGACAGCCATGTTATTTGCCTCCCTTTCCCATGAGATGGAGGAGGGGCTTCTTTAGCCCTTACTTGGCTGAAGTACTTGGAGCAAGGAGGGCAGATAACCACATCTTTTTTTTTTTTTTTTAACAACCAAGGCTAGTCAAAATTACTTTTCTTCTTAAAATTGTACTCTGCTCATGACCAACTGAAATCTTGAACAGCTTTTGAGAGGAGGCCTGTAGTAGAAATGGAGAGCATGAACAGACTCAGTGTATATCTGGAATACCATGCATGGCTCTTTGGCTCCTGGCCTCTGTATTCCAGAACACATAAAAACACACATGTCACTCGAGTAATAATTTGTTTCACAAACAATTACTTAGCACTTTACAACTCATGTGATCTTAATGTGTGATCTGGCTCAGCTAAAAGGCATTGTGTTAAGGGGATGTGAAAGGGTTTTTTTTATTATAGTGATAGCCCATTTCCACACACATGTCATTCCCTGATGTTATGGTGATCAGCTGATGTGCAAAGAAGCCCTCAAAGTTCATTTGTATAGAGTTTCTCAAAATTAGAACTTATTTATGCATCACTATCTGCCACTCTCTAATCCCCATTTCCCTCATCTTGCATGTGTGACTGATGTTATGTTGTTTTCTTGCAGGTGCCTGAAATTATAAGCACCATCAGACAAGCTGGAAAAATTGCACGTCAAGAAGAGTTTCAGAATAACCTTTCAGATGTTGAAGATCCTTTTAGCAAAAAATTTGAGGTGCTGTTCTGTGGCCGAATGACAGTAGCACACAAAAATGCACCCCCAGCACTCATAGATGAATGTATTGAAAAATTTAATGATGTTAGCTATACCAAAAACTTGGACTCTAGTTCATTCTCCCAACAACATGAAACTGCCAACCACTCTGGAGGATTTTCCATAAGTGATAAATTCCGATCTGTCTTCCAGCCCTTAGTTAATGAAGAACAGGAGAAAAGGCCAATGAGGAAATCCTACTCTCAGCCCGGACTGCGTTCTTTTTCTTTCAAGAAAGATTTGGAAGCCAGAAGCTCAAGGAGTAACAGCTTTGCCAGATCCTTTGATGAAGATGCTCTTTCTCTGACCTTAAAAAGTCGATTTATTCATGGGCAAAATGTTGTGCAACCAACAGATATTGCAGGGAACCGGATTATGTTGTTCACGGTAAAATACATTTGTGATGTTAGCTAGCATTTCTTAACGCTGGATAACAAGTTTATACAAAGGGGCTTCAGAACTGTTTCTAAAGTCAGGGGAAGCTTAAAGCAATTGGAATTCAATGGATATTGCATAACTACACATCAGGCAATGGCCTTTTTTTGACATTGTTGTGAAAGTAATCAAACCATCACTCATTTTCTTGTGACATATCAGTCAGGTGATCCTGTGGTGTGGTGGGGATAACCTGGCAGGAACATGGGAAAAGAAAAGAAGGGCAGCTCTTCCACATCTTGCTCACATCAGGAAAAACAAAAGCACATCTGTCTTTTAGGGCAGCTGATGTATTCCCTTCTCCTCTTCCTCCATGTTGGAGAGGAAGGAAGAAGAGGTGTGGGTAATAGACTGAGGAGCAGGGCAAATTTGCTGCCCCAAAATCTGCTCCTTGAAGAGATCACTGCAACCTGCAGAGGGCAGCCTTTGGGGACTAGGGAGAAATAGCATTAATCCTTAGAAAATTGGGGGTGGGGGAGAGTGTGCCTGCTTTGTTCTCCTTCCTCCTCTTGTTGGAGACATAATCTGTCTTAACTTTTCTGAGGCATTTTTTTCAACTGAGTAGCGCACATATGCATCCTGACTTGGGGGTCGATGTTGTTTCCCTCCCATATGCACACACAGATGAAGTCTACACAGCAGCCATTTAATAAGGCATGCACTGCTATTTTATGCACATTTACCTAGGAGGAAGTCCCATTGAACTCACTGGCACTTATTTCTGAGTAAATATGTATATGATTTAAACAGCTTAATTAGATGAAGCCTATACTTCAAAAGTGAAGGCAGCTGTGTAGGCTATGTATGTTCAAATTAAAATTTAAAATTACATTCGGAGAGGATCTCAGTCAATTGTATTGAAAAGACACAATTGGTTCATGAATGTTAATGGTACAAGTGGAAGCTTCCAGTTTAGGGTTCTTTGGCTTCTATTCTGAACCTCAACACTTACATGTACACGCACATCTCCTTTACGATAAATCAATCATCCTTGACTACAACTGATGTCTTTTTTGCTTGCTTATACCAGTGTTTAGTGGGGGCTCTAATTCTTGCAGCCTGCATGCTCCTGAGGCCTGTATTTACAGAAACTATATCCCAAGCCTATGGGTGCTAATAATTAAAATGATGGCAATTAATTGAGTCCAGTTGTGTGTACGTGTGCAGAGTAAGGATGTGCCTGAAGTGCAATTTGAGTACTTTCAGGGAAATCAGAAAAGGAACTTTAAGGAAAAGGAGAACCTGCTCTCTGCCACTCCTTCCAGCTTTCTGCTGGGGTGGCACACATCCCCCAAAGCCCTGAGCGCCGTCAGCACACAAATGTAGACTATCCTCCCAGGTAGACCAGTCCTCCGAGGTGGGCAGACGTGCCAAGTCTAGAGTGGAAGGCTTATCTACCTGCCGACCCCAATTGGTAGACCAGCACTACCCAGGAAAAAAAATGTTATTTTGAAGCTTGTTTTTCCGGAAAAACAGGCCCCAAACCAGCGCTCAAATCGCCCAAATCTATTCAGGTGATTTGAAGGTAATTTGGTGAGACAGCGTATACCCCAGTCCCTTGTTGTTTAAATAAATGGATATGAAGTAATAAGCCAACATACTTCTGTGAATGTACTTTCCTCACCATTCTGCAATTGCAGTCTGTCCTCAGACACTTAAAATTAAATATCTGAGGGCAGATGGCTGGGCTCCCATACAAGTCTGAGCCCTGGCACTTCTTGGTTTGGAAATTAAACACTGCTCACAACTCCCTTGACAGCATTATGACACAGTCCAGTTTTCTTCTTTCTTGTTTTTAAGCTTAGTCTTTAGTGAATTGTGTGGTTTCATCACCAATCCTTCTGCTGCTCCTCTGTACTTTTTACAATCCCCACTTGATCCACTGTATACAAACTGCCTGCCAAGCAGAACAGCCTTTGTATGATGGCATTTTAAACAGCCACTAAATTGTGACTTGTTTGTCTGTATCAAGTCTGAAATGTGTTGTGCTGGATTGAAACTTTAATGTGTTTAATACTGATCAAGACCTAATTAGAAACGGGAAGAGCAGCAGTATGCTACAAACTGACAGGACTAGCCCTGTGCAGTTCTGCTTTACAGTCTATGAGGTAATGTCTAAGCCTCAAGCACACTTCTTCAAGCAACTTGCTTAAACAGTAGCATGGCTTCATTTGGGATATCCTGAAGTTACTGCTTTCAGAACAGGTGCAGCCTCAAACCACAGCTGAACCTGGCTCCTGAATGAGTGTACTTGTACCTGTTTGATACATGCATTTGCAAACATGATATTTCATTCATGCTTTACATTTTCTTGGTGTACACTTGAAACAGGCTGTATACCTGAAAAGAATATTGTGTGAAAAAGCCCCCAATCCAAAAAGCTTCCCAGTAATTTAATGATATTGATCAGCGTTTAACCTTTTAAAAACGTCATGCATGCATAAAGTAGAATATGGTTACAATGTGCCAAGTAACTTGAGGGGAAAGAAAAATGTGAATTCTTAGTTTGTGGGAAATATCTAGACTACATCTCTGCATGAGAAATACTGTAGCTTCAATTCACAGCTCAGTAAGTGCATGAGGAGTTCCCCCATTCCCTTCGGTGGATGCAGTGGTGGCACTAGGAGAAAAAATGAGACAGGGCATAGATGGGCAACATGCATTTTTAGGTGGGTGAGCTATGTCCCACATGTTACGATTTCTGGAATAGAAAAGGGGAGGCAAGTTGAAGGCAGCTTGACACCCCCCACCCCACCCCTGACGGTCCCAGGGCCACCCTTCAGTGGATGTAGCACATGTAAAATAATAAGTATTTGGAGCTTGCTTCTCCTTTGAAGTGAATGGGGAATTATTTGTGTTGGAACTCCCATGATGTGCCCACTGGATCATACATTTCTGCAAAGAGCTTCTAGGTTGCAGTAAATTTCTAAAAGCATAATAATTTTGCTGCCTGAATGTAATGACTTTTTAAATATATACCTTCTAAGATGCAAAGTTCCGTGTTGTGGTGGTGGTGGTGGTGTTTGTTTTTTGCAATGCAGCCATACCAATAACTAAATATAAGCCTTATTTTGTGATGCTGCCCATTTCTCATGCAACACACATTTTGTATGCTTAGTGTTTTTACCCAAAGTTAAATACAGTCTCAGCATGGATCACAATTTATTTATATGTGCATCTATAGTCTAGATGTTGTTTTGATGGCAGCTAATGAATATTCTCTGTGTTCTTTTCAGATTGGCCAGTCTGAAGTTTACATCATCAGTCCCGATACCAAAAAAGTAGCAATTGAGAAAAGCTTTAAGGAAATTTCTTTTTGCTCTCAGGTATCAAGATTTTGATTCCTCCTTGGCTCTTTGTTGTTTGAGTGATTTATACCAATTACCACATGCATTTCTATTTTGGCAGGTATGCATCAACCTCTGATTGCTGTTTAGGTGATTTAATTACATAGTTGCTCTATTAAAGCTTTGATTGGTCTTTATAAAATTACAAAAGTACTACAAGTCCTCATGAAGTCCATACTGATAGTACTGTAATGTTTTCTGTTGCATGAGAAGGAGGCATGATCTGCCACAATTCCTCCTTCCCTGTGTTCCTCCTGAAAATATGCCCCAAGGGTCTCCCAACCCTCAGGGAAGGGGTTGAAAATCACACACCCTCCTCACACAATGAAAAACATGGCATAGACATGGCGTTAGACCAGATGTCATCCTCTTTCTAATTTTTCTACATAGAAGGATGATGGTGTTGTTAGCAGCACAAAATAACATCCTTTAAGACGCTCCATTGTTTTTGCTGCAACAGACTAACATGACTACCCTTTGGAAGCTGAATCTTTTAAGAGTTTCTAGAACAGGAATGAGTACTAGGTCTTGTTTCTGCCAACTCAGAGTTTCATATGTCAACATAACAAATAGGTTAATTAACATAACAAATATATTAATTCAGCAAATTTAAATGGATATATTAAAAATGTGGCTGGTAATACAAGATGATGGAACTATTTGTATAGTACTTTGGATTCTAATCTAGATCAAAAATGTAATATCTGGAGTAATGCATTTATATCAATTATTAATTTCATGAACAGTATATTGACTTCTCAGGGTGAGATTTGGCAAGTTATCTGAGATAAATAAGTATCAAGTAACATAATACAGAGTAGTATTTTTTAAAAATTGAATTAAATTCTCACCTGCTGCTTTGATCCTTGATGAATTTCAGGTACTTTAATTAAACAACCAAAATTTTATTTCACATAACATTTAGATTTGGTTTAGCATTAACATTTTTTGTGCGGTAAAATGAGTCTGGCTGTTTGTCTCACTATTGCAGCCTTGCAAATACGTCTATAAAGTTGCTAGCTTTCAAAAAATAGTATTAGCCTGCCTGCCTACATATGATTGTCATTTGTGACACACTGATACCCTAAAAGAAAAATACAGTAAACACACGCTCACACCTTCCTACCATTTTACAAAAGCTTCCTTTCTCAAGTGGTACCTTGGTAGTGGTTCTTATTCACCATTAGCGACCAGTGATTTACAAGTTTGATCTGTATGTATTCAAAGTCTATGGAAAGGATTTACTATTAAAGGACAGGAATCTCTTCGTATCAGTTTGTTCTGATAAATTCCATTACACAAAACTACGGCAAGTTTTCCTTCATATAAAACATGCTTACTAGGGATGCAGCCAATATCTGTGATTTTCTCTTTCCATAGACATATATTCACTTTTAAAGCCTGAGGAGCACTTTCCCTTAGTGTTTGAAGATGAAGGATTGGGAGGGGAAATGGGAAACTTGTTAACTGGAATACATCACTGTTCGTCTACAATTTAAGGTCTTAAGGGAAGAAAATAATGGAAACTAGCTTAACCCGCACAGAGCATCTGCACGCTTGTACTTGATTGCTCCTCTCACCCCAGAGCCCTCCTCACTCACAGCCCCCCTCACCTTAGAGATCTCTCCACCCTCACCTGAGCCACACTCCTGCTCGTCGTCGTCTATCCCGTTGCTTCTATCCCCCTCACCCCTCTTGGTCACTGCTCCATCCTTTTATTCCATCCCCCTCACCCCTCTTGTTCATGGCTGCAGCACCTATTGGCCAGGTTGCAGCCCCCTTCTCCAAAGACCTCCCCACCCTCACCCAAGCCCCACTCCTGATCATCCCCACAGGTGCAGCAGCGGTAGACCTGGCCCTTCCTCACTGCCACCATGACCGCTTGTTCCCCTTAGGCCTCTGACAGGCCTGGGCCCGTCCCTTGCCTGCCTGCCTCCGTCTGCCAACGGCCTTGGTAGCCCCAAACAGCAGCAGTGGCCCTTCCTTGCTGCCAATAGGCATTGCCATGGCCGCTTGTTCCCCTCAGGTCACTGACAGGCTTGAGCCTGTCCCTTGCCCTTCCTTCTTTCTCTCTTCCCCTCCCTTCTTTTTCCTCTTTCTCTCTCCCTTCCTGAGTTAACAGATCTTGTTTCTTCATCTAATTCACATAACAGCCATCTTTCCCTGAAGGGGCTCTTTCTTCCCTCATGACCCCTGTCTTTGCAGATCGCTGCCCACTATTTATCTGTCTGTCTATGAATGATTCCTCTCCTCTTAACCATCACAGACTCCTCCTCCCTATCTGCATATGGAATCCCCACTGCCCAATCACCATGGTGCTTCTGCTCTCATAGGCTCCTCCTCCCTATCTGCATATGGAATCCCACTGTCCGATCAGGTGCTTCTGCTTGCCAACTCCCACGAGAGTTGCCACATACAGGATTAGCCACGGGTATGCCTTAGAGAATTAGATATATAGATTAGATATTAAAGGTAAGATTAATAGATTTTGACAGCTAACCTTGGGGTGGGGAGGGGGGCAATCACACACCAGAGTAGGACAATACTTCTATTGGGACCAGTTAAAAAGTAAGTAGCAAGCTTTTGAGCTCTGCTTATGGAAGATGCTTCTGCCCAGTTCCTAGAGATTCTACCGTCCCTCAACAGCCATTGATACCACATCCCACTCTGTTGCTGAGAATCTCCAGCAGATTCTTTGAAGTGGCTTCTTTTAAATTGAGGATGAGGCAAGGAAATTATTTATTTATTTATTTATCACAATTATAACCTATTCTTCCTCCAGGGAGCCCAGAGCGGTACGCATGGTTATGTTTATCCTTGCAACAACCCTGTGAGGTAGATTAAGCTGAGAGAAAAGTAACTGGCCCAAAGTCACCTAGTGAATTTCATGGCTGAGTGGGGATTTGAACTTGGGTCTCCTGAGTCGTAGTGCCACTAACTACTACACCACACTGTATCTTCCACTTGCACCTTTGCATGACTGGTGTTATTGGCTGCAACCTCACTGAGTATATGTTTTGAGCAAGGTGTGGGTGTGGGTGTGGGTGTGGCAGGGGCTTGTCCAAAGCATGGAGCCCACTAATTCCACTGAGCATAGAATCATTTCATGCAACAAAGCTCCACAGAAATTTGGTTTCTGCAGAATACCTTGAATTATAACTGTCTTGTCCTATGAATCCCAGAAATTTCCTTTCTGAAAGAAATTTGTTAGAGTAGAAAAGCTACTTCCTTTGTCAACAAAAAGCCATGAGTCAGCACTTGGAGACATGCCCTCAAAGTCAAATTTTGTCTTTCTCAGACCAGCAGGAAATAAATTCCAAATGTAATGACCCAACTCTTTCTCCCAGTCAACTTAATTGCTAAACTAGTGGCATCCAGTGGGGAAAAATGATACACAAGCTGCTGTTCACTGTCTCTGAAGAAAGAGGGCACATGTTGCCACACTCTGCATCCTTCCTTGGAGACTAGCCACAGAATCTGTTTCCGTGGTGACTGTTGGCAATGACTCTTTACTCTGCTTTAGGCTGCAGCATGGAAAAATAATTGCTTTGCTTCCTCCTTCTATTCAATTCCCTATCCTGTTCTTAAAGCCAGCTCTAAGAAACATATTCTTAGTCCATATAAACTTTTTTTAAAAAAAATATGGATCTCCAAATGAAAACCAGGCTCTGTGAAAAGCACCATTGTATGAAACCTTAAAAAGCACAAGCTTAGTAGAAATTAAAACTGGAAAAAATATTTGAGAAATTAAGATTCATAAAGCTATCTTACTAATGCCTCATGCATATCGTTCAGTTCAATTTTATATTGGTCTCTGACCAGCAATACAAAGTAAACAGATAAAACTTTAAACATGAATAACAATTCATCCTAAAGTATAACAATTGGATTAGGTATTAGAGTCAGTCTGATTCTATTGGGCACCACACAAAAGTTGTCTACATTATATGTAATGTCAGAGTCATGATCTGCAAGAGGAAAACAAATTAAAAAAAAAAATCTGAATGGTCTGGAAATTTTTTTAGTAAAGGAGCTATAAGAGAAATACAAGAATCTCAATAAAAAGTACAGTATAATCAAACATGAGCTATAGACTCAAGTGCTCTGTCTCCACATGGGCATACCCATTCCTCATAAGGAATCTGCTTAAATCTACCCTTTGGAACTGCTGATGGGAGAGCGCATTAAAACGTGCCAAAAACATTATTCTATACTTAAGCACTGTTAACGTGCTAAGGTACTTGCTAGTTTGGATTTATGTATTTGGTTCTCTAGGCAAAACTTATTTTTAACAAAACTTAGATCGTTTTGGCATATGATATATAGGAGCCTTTGTTTGAGGGCTAACTTGGCACGTTCACAGCCCCACACTATCAATAGCTCAGGAGAGAATCCAAGTAAATAGAATTTCCCCCCAGAGATTGTAGGCTGCTCTCCATGGGTGGGTTGTGTTTCAGTCATGCTTGAAGCAGACAGGAACTAGTTAGATTGTGATGCTTGCTTCTTTCGCCAGAGGGCACCAGTCGCCAGTTTTGTTCCTGTCTTGCTCGAGGCAGCAACTCCAGACAGAGAGCTCAGCATTTTTAAAAGATAAGAGGCCTATTTCTTCACTTTGCTTTCTTCCCAGCTTTCTGTTTCTCTCCTTCCCCCTCCAAGATTGTGCAAGGGTGGGAAGGGAGCTGTATCAATTCGGACCTAATCTAAACATAACCAAATTATCTTTTAAAGTTCCTAATCAGCAGATTCGAAAAGTTCGCTTTTTGAATTGTTTGAATCCCCTCCCCCTTGGTTTCTTATGGATCTCTCCCATACAGGGGACATGCTCCAGGGTTTCCTCTCAGAGGGCCCCCTATCTGAGGGCAGGGACAATTTACAACAAAAATGCTCCACAGAGCTCCCAATATGACCTAGATCAGCCTCTCCTTCAGGACCTCCCTCCACCGCAGCAGCAGAATCTGTACCAGGCAAGAATGCCCTGAAGAAAAAGGTTTGTGCACAGAAGCCTCCGTGGTGCCTCCCCCTACTCCTGAGGAAATCGGGGAGATGCCATGGGAAAACATTGACATAGACCACTCTACCCCTGCCTTGGGAAATAACGAGGTGCTCCCGCCTCCAGCCATGCTGGTGCCGGCCAGCCCTCCGCCTCTAGCTCCAGCAGTTCTGGCATTACTGTTCCCCTCCCTCCCAATGGAGCAACCGGACCGCTGTGAAAAGCCTGCTCCGGGGCCAAGCGCGCTGTTTGTTGCTTTCCATCCTACCTCACAGTGCTCCAAAGCAACAAAATCAGTTTCCACACTTGGTACACCTGCTTCTAAATGTAAAATCACTTTAGGCACACAGCAAAACAATTGAAATAGGTTCTTGGAACCTTTGTTTGGGTTATTTTTAAGGCTACAAAATTGGATTATAAGGTGATCTGGGCACCCTATAGGAGATGATATAGGAGCTTTAGCTTTGTATAGTTTGATAGCAGCTGGGATAAACTGTACACCTCTAGTCTGAAAAAGCCAAGTTTGCTGAAATACTACTTTGGGCATTTTGAATTACAAACTCTTTATGCTGCTTTTAAAGTGCCTTTTGCTTGGATAACTACCCTTAAATTTTTAAAGCAGTCAACTTGCTCCATTTTAAAGCTGTCAGTAGTCTAATTAAACTTCTTAGGGGACTTTTGCAAACATGATTTTAGTTTTTGGTAATTAACCGTTACCTGCAAGGAATCTTTTCTGCAGTAGCATGTAAGAGCCTGCAATGCTTTTCTTAACCCAACAGGGTACAGGGATAAAATCACAGTAGCATCTGTGTAAAGGAACACAGATATATGCTTAGATGCAAATTTTGGAGGGTGGAGTTATAAATTACTTAGCCTCTCCACCAAAGGGTTTATATTAAAAATTGAACAAAAGTGGGGCTAAAATACAACCCTGCCTTACACCTTGGTAAGAATCTCTTCTGGAAGCTGTCTGTGTGCATTGCTTCTAACTCGCAAGGGAGTGTTCTCATACAATTTGTAAATAAGAAGCAGCAATTTCTGATCATTCTTAAATGGTTTCTGCTGAAATTCCTTTGTTAAGGAATTAAATGTCAGTGGTTCCAAATTATATGCTGGTAGCAATTAGTTCAAAATGTCAATTATGTATTTGCAATTCAGATACAGTTTGAAATATGCTGCAGCTCCTTTTGATAAGAGCTTGTTTTCTTGGGAAGCCACCGTCTTTAGATATATTTCTCCAAGGCGTACCCATCGCTAATCCCATGTTGTGGCAGCTCTTGCGAGAGTTTGCAAACAGCTGCCTGGATCGTGATGGGGACGGGGTGTGAAAATGGTGGCGGCACCTGGGCAGGCGGTGGGGGGGGGGAGCACCAGCCAGTGAGGGAAAGCGCGGCTGGTGGGCGAGGAGGAAGGCTGGCGAGGGGAAAGCGCTGCTGGTGAGGCGGGAGGGAAAGCACTGCTGGCAGGCGGGGAAGGAAAGAGGACTGAGAGGGGGAGAACGGACTGGGGCTGAAAGGAGGGGGGGAATGAAGATGAGGAGGAGAGACAGGGAGAACTAGGGGTGCAGATGCTCTGCACTGGATCAGCTAGTATTATTTTTTTATTATTTTTTGCTGCTTTTCAACAACACATTCTTAAAGCAGTTTACATATCAACAATTGAGAATGAGATTATCTGACCTATGACTTATGCCCTAGTGTCAGATTTGTGTGTATGAGGCTGATGTAGCTTGTGTTTATGGTTAGGGGTGCCCACGATTGTGAACTCTTTGGGGACTGGGAGCCATTTTATTTGTTTATATCTATGTAAACCACTTTGGGAACTTCAGTTGAAAAGTGGTATATAAATATTGGCAAATTCAAATAAGCAGCTAGTTTGGACTAGGTAGTTGAAGTCCAGATAAATCCGGCTCAGATTAAGCTCTTCACACACTTTTAAACTTTCCAAAGGGAGAGGTCTTAATAGGTTCCTATGTCTGTGTCTTCCTTTAATAAGATTGCATTTACAGCCCAATACAAACCAAATTCATAGCACCTGAGAGGAGTTTGGGGTGTTGTTTTGCCAATCTGCTATCTTGTTCTTCTGCATCTTCTCCATCCTGATACTACCCTGTATCTTCTCCATCCTGATTATTATTACTATTTTCTTATTTGTTTTATATTGTTGTATTGCTGGTCTACGACCGAAATAAAGTTTTACTACTAATAAAGTTTTACGACTACTTCCCTCAACATTCCTTATCTTGTTTGGGGTTTCCTAGTTTTTTTGTTGTTTTTGAAAATCATGCCTAAAGTATATATTTTTTCTGAGCTTGTGATTCCAAGACTGATTTTTCATTTAGGTGGTAAAACTGTATCTGTGTTGCTGTGGGACTTTCATGTCTGGATGCTCCTCCAGACAAAGAAATCCCTCAATATTCAAAACAAAACAAAACAAAAAACAAACCCTGGATGCATTGTTTCTAGCTTGGACTTTTCCTTGCCATCTCATTTTCTTTGTACTGTTTTTTTTTTTTTTTTTTTTTGCATAAACGCTGTGGCACATGCGTTTTAAAAAGTTGTTTTAAGGCACCTGTGGAGTTTACGCCGATGCAGCGCTTATGTGAGAAAAGGAGGCAGAGGCACAGCAGGGCGAGCATGGCCATTTGGGGGCATTTTGGCCAATAGAGCCTCAAAGCTATGGAGGAGGAGGAGGAGGAGTGGTGGTGACATCAGTTGGCCATTTTTATTTAATTGGTAATTGGCTTGGTTTAGTCATGTCGTTTACGCCGATGCAGCATTTACGATTTTTTTAAAGAATTTCCAGCCTTTTCCCCTCAGTGTGGCATTTACACTTATGTGGTGTCTCTACCAGAAAACACAGTACCAGAAATGATTTGTTAGTTTTGTTTTGGAGGAACGCTGAGCCATATGTGAGCCTCCATCTACTGTCTGAAGTGGTGCAGCCCCGACACAGTATTACTTCCTCAGCGAAAACTAGGTTTATCTCTACAGAGGTTTTGGATGCAACTCTACACCAGTGATCGTCATTATTTTTTTGAGCTACTCTGGCCCCCAAACCCCCCTGCAATGTAAGAGCTTGCACTTTTCCCAGCATGGGGAAGGGGTGGCTTTAAGAGATACAGAGCCCCTCAAACCTCAAACAACCTCAAACAACCCTCAAACCTCAAACAACATCATTCTAGGATGTGCGCACAGAGCATCGGGAGATGTAGTCCTTCCCAGCACTTTCCCCATAGAACTCTAAAGTACACTTCTCACTTCTCCATGCACATCTTGCAAGATGGCACTGGGGGTTGACAGGACCCCTATTTCGCATAAAGGAGCCCCTTTGGTGCTGGGCACAGCACTGCACAGTAAGAATTATTGTTTCTGTGTGGTGCCAGTGGGGCTGTATGTAGTAGTCTACTTTGGCCAATGCTTTGCCCATAAGCAATTAATAATCAGTTAATAAGGGAGCTATCTGAGCCACCACTGGCTCCCTGGTTTTGCAGTGCAGAGCATTGCTCTGACTATGGGGTAGGGATCCTGCCCTTTGAACTGAAAGGAGACTGTGCCAGTCTTCCCTTTTCATGCTCTGCACTGTGCTGAGCTGTTTCATCTTTCTGCAGATCTTTCTGTCACTTGCTAGATAACCCCTGAAAAGCTTGCAGGTGGACAGCCTGCAAGAACTGTTACCACCATGATGGCCAGTGTCTGCTGCCTTCCAATCCCATCGCACTGTCAGTGTCGTGATCAGGCTCTTAAAATGCTGGAACTGCTCTGATCCACATATGCATTGCTATGAAAGTGCAAAATCTGCACCACAGTGGCAGCGGAATTGTTCTTCCTGGACACTTTCCAGACTAGCTGCTGGAACAGCAGCAAAATGCCTCCATTCAGGCAAGTTGCATTGAAAACGTAAACAGCAGGGGGAGTAGTCTCGCAGCAACTAGGTTGTCTAACCTGCCTCACAGGGTTGTTGTGAGGAGAAACATAACTATGTACCCTGCTCTGGGCTCCTTGGAGGAATAGCAGAATGTAAATGTAAAAATAAATAAATAAACTAATAACCCAAAAAACCCAACAATGTCCTTACGCCAGATATACAACGTCCTAGCTCTGTATCACAGCGATTAAATTCGAGACAAGGCATTGGCAATGTGAACAGCATCCTACTGTCCAGGTAGGGACTGCAGTGTCACAAAGCAGGAAGTGTGAAAGCACACATCTGAGATCTGACGTGACCCCGTTGCTGGGTCTAATCTGGAAAGCTTCCTTGTTCTATGAGCTTTGCAAAGTTAGGAAGACATCTCTCCCACACGATAGCAAGAGCAAAAAACCCCAAACCTGGCTTGCACTTCAAAAAATATCTGGCTTCAAGGACTTCCTTTGTGACAACTAACTAAGGGGTAAATTTTGGGGAGGTCGGGCAGTTGGGGGGCGGGGGGGAGGAGTTGATCAGCTTTGCATTTGCCAGGTTCTCTAAACGATATACTGGCATCAAATTGTGAAGGATTTGGGCTTCTGTATTGACATTCCTTGTGTTTCTCTGTGTGTGCTGAAAGGTAGCATTCTGATTATGTTGAAACTGTGCAGTTTACATTCCTTTTGGATGACTTGCTTGCTACACTATCTCTTGAAAATGTTGTCTTTTAAGCAGTAATGCTCCCAGTTTTTGGTTGTATGGGAGCAAGGTAGGAGGAAAAGCTACCCAGGTTTTCCTTCTACCTTGGTTTCACACAATCACTTCTATTAAGGTTTTCCTCCTACCTTGCTCCCACACAACCAAAAACTGGGAGCACACACAGAGCTCCCAAACCCGGGTAGAACACGGGTTTTGATTGTGTGCATGACCTCAGAGTGAAATCTGTGAATATTTCCACAGAAAAGAATAAGGTGTGAGTAAATTTAATTTGGACTGTGGAGTATTCAATCCCAACACTAACCTGCCCATTCCTAACTCCAACCCTCCCATTCCCGTTCTCCAGGTCCTCTCCCACTGCAACTGTAGACTATAAGAATTGCTTCTTTGCTTGATGCTTTTTCTGGTGAATATGTTGTTTTGGCACATGCCCTTAATATAAGATGATGAAGCTGATAGAAGAGGGTGCTATGGCCTTGGTTTGTATTTAGAGTGTTAGAATTGTCTTATGGCAATAGTCTTCCTTAGCCAATAGCCTTCTCCTTGCCCAACAATTTGGAGTGGAAGAACAAAAAGGCAGGAAGAAGAGCTCTGATAAAACTTTAGAGTTTATAAGAACTTGCATGAATAATGGATACATTGCTTCTCTTCTTAATTATGATAAAAATGAATGTTTTGTTCAATATTGTTCAGAAAAAAATGAATGAGTGTTCAATACTCTGTTAATTAATGGATTTAAAAGCTGGTGGTGAAGGTGTGGAAAAAGAATGATCTGATACTCTTTTTCATGAAATGAATTTGTTTGTACACATTTCTCCTGTCAGAGAGAGGGAAAGTATGTAGGTGAGGATGGGCCCCTCCTAAAACTTCTCTGTGGTGACTCATCTATGTGGCTTTTCAGTACACAGAAGTGGAGCCCAAAGGGATGCCTATGACATTTATGCAAAGATTTATGCAAGTGTGCACATGTCCAAAATGAAAAAACAAGTATAGCTGAATACATATCTTAAAAGCATTTCTCCACCAAAGATGTCATCTTAAAATGTGACTGTTCATGCCTCCTATTGTAGCTTTAATTTTCAACTAATATTGCTGCATGTTCCCCACTTTCTTGAGTGATGAGACATTCAGGGGCAGTGCTTGGTTCCCTTGGATGTTAGATCACTGAAGACTTAAGGTGTTGTTGTAATACTCAGTCTATTTACGAATAGGAACATTTGCCTTTTGCCTCCGTTGATGTTCTAACAGGTAGTAGGAACGTCAGCTTTTCAGAATGAGGTCTTGCACACCAAAGTGCTTCTAGCTTTCAGCTAACTTACAGTGCCATTGTTTGCATGTTCTCTCTCTCTCTCTCTTTCTCCTATTCAAGATTTGCTGTATTGTTCACACATTCACCTCTTACATCAGCGCCTTCCTATTGGTCAACTGGAATAGGGGAATCTCGGCTATCTCTTAAGCTTTAGCAGCCAACCACTGAGAACTTTTAAGCTTTAGCAGCCATTAACCAACTATTTTACTTTGCACACCTGACACGGAATTGGCATGTCACCATGTTATTTACCATAAGCTGAGTAATTATCTGTTTTTATAGCCAACCTTTCTGAACATGGTTAAGTTTATATAATTATTTTTGTTTCAGGGAATTAGACATGTGGATCACTTTGGATTTATCTGTAGAGAATCTTCAGAGAATGGAGGCTTCCATTTTGTTTGTTATGTGTTTCAGTGTACAGATGAAGCCCTGGTAAGAGATCTTTGTTTAAAAAGAGGAGGTACAGGAAAAGGAATGACACATGCAGCTTTGCTGATGATTACAAAAGAACAAAAACGACTTACCAACAAACAGTTTTTCAGTCCACTCACCTGCACAAAGTTTATGGCAGCTTGGGTGATGTAGTCTGGCTAATTAATGGCATTGAAGGAGGTTTTTACAGTAACAACTATTCTGTATTCTGGGTTTTTTATGATAAGAAAAAAGTAATTGTTCATAATATTGAATTCTGACTCTTGCTTAAATGAACATTAAACCAATCTATGTGATCATTTTAGCATGTTGAGATGTATATTACTGGGCAAACAAATCTGCAGAAAGAGGATCACCTGATTGCTTTACCATACTATTACCAGATTGTAATTGCTGTATGATTGCTTAACCTACTTTTGGAACATCTGTGGAGTTTTGGTGAACAGATGGCTATAGATTCAGCAGTCGCCACTCACCTGTGTAGCCTACATCTTATTAAAAGAATCATTAATATACATAATAAGGAAATCTTTTTCAGAATTTTGTACTCATGAATTTTCACTTCTATATATGGCTAACAGCAGCTTCCTGCTGTTGTTTGGGTTGAGACCATGCTTCAGTGAGTGTTTTAGAATCTACTTCTTATGCAGTGGCCACAATTCAAATTGCATCCCCCTGTGGCTGCTTTTGGGCAAAAATAATTAAAAAAAAATAAAATCCAAACATGGACCTTCCCATGTCATGTCTAGTTTAGCCCTAAATCATTATGTAATACACTAATTTTATGTAATGTAGAGAAGAGCTCTGAAGGTGAGACAAATATATTTTATGGTAGTTACCAAGCAATTACGGGGCTATTCAAATTAGATTTTATTGTTACACTTTATTGATAGGCAAGCTGCCTAGTGCATAAGATGGGTAACTTAAAATAAATTCTAATTGCTTCTAAAAGTAATGCTTTTAAAAAATTATTAGGCCAATAGGAATTAAGTTAGCTAACACTCGTCCTAGCACTCTCTGATATTAATGCTCTAATGTTTTTTTAAAAAGTAAATGGTTATTCTTCAGGCTTGATCTTCTTTGCCCTAGGTTGATGAGATCATGATGACTTTGAAACAGGCTTTCACAGTAGCTGCTGTACAACAAACTGCCAAAGCACAATTCCATCTCTGTGAAGGGTGCCCCATGCAGAGCCTGCATAGACTCTGTGAAAAGATAGAAGGTAGGAATGATGCAGTTTAATATATGTTCTCTTTTTAAAAATGTTTCATTTTCTGAGTTATTGCTAAGGAGGCATTCAGGAATGAAGTACCTTGTTTAATTTTTTTAAAAAAATAATTCTGCTGCTTGAGCAGTATTTAAGAAATTTAGAGAGAAGTCTTTACCAGACAAATACTAATGAATTATGAGATCTAAACAGAAAAAGAAAGACAAAAATCCCAATGTTTCAGAACTATCATTCTGTCTTTGCTTTAAACAGATTCTCTGGGCATGCAATGTACTGGGTGGGAAAACAAGGGAAAGGAACATATGGGCCAGGATTGGGTGCATTAAAAAAACAGAACTCAAACCCATATCCTCCAAGACCAATTATCAGCCCATCGGGTCCTTTAAACTACAAGGGAGACTGCTGAATGCTTGCTTTAAGGTAAAGTGCGCCATCAAGTCGATTTCGACTCCTGGCGCCCACAGAGCCCTGTGGTTTTATTTTGGTAGAATACACGAGCGGTTGACTATTGCCTTCTCCCACTCAGTATGAGATGATGTCTTTCAGCATCTTTCTATATTATTATTATTATTTCTTGTTTACACAGTCAGACAGGTGTTATTGACTGGCTTGTTTTATCCAGACATTGAGTCCTTCTCAAGAACCTGGGATGGCTGAATTTTATCATCAATACTGTTGGTGGTGATGGTTGTTATTGATTCAATTTCTATACCACCCTTCCAAAAATGGCTCAGGGTAGTTTACACAGAGAAATAATACATAAATAAGATGGATCCCTGTCCCCAAAGAGCTCACAATCTATTGCTGCGGCCAATAAGTGAACCCTGAATTCCGGAGGAGATATGAACTAAAAACAGAGTGTGAAAAACTTCCAGGTGACAGCAATCTTACAAACTCCCAGGGTGTGGCAACTGCCTGGTTGTTTTACATGCTGACTTCTGGATTCTTATCCAAGACCCTTGAATGTGAAAGCAAGTCATCTGAACTTGTTAGGTCATGGTTGCTAATGCTTCCTAGACTTCCCTTTGCTGCTGTTTTGTCTTTTAGGTGGAAGAGTCTTTCTCTCACGGTCAGCTTTTGATTTAATTTTGCTAATTGGTCATAGTATCTGCTTAGAAGATTTTAATTAGATGTACCAAGCTTTGTGGACAAGTGAACTTATCAAAAATACATTTTGTTTGTTCTGTTTGTTTGTTACCTACTAGGGTTGCATCCCTCTAAAATTAAACTAGAACTTCAAAAACATTTAACAGTGCTGAACAACCAGGAGCAGGCCTCAATCTTTGAGGAAGTTCAGGTAACTTGACAGATATTTATCTTGTGGGAGGTGGAATTTACAATACTATACTTGTGGTGTTCTCCTAGTTGCAAAATTTCCATTGAATAAGCAAGATTTGAATAATCTTGCATCATTAAATGATGACTTGTAAACTTTATGTGGCAGCAAAACGCTATATCAAGATCAGGGCTGATAAAAAACAATGGCTTAAAAAATCATATTTTAAAAATATTAACTGATTTTTTTTAAGATTTAGATTTGAATTGGATTTTAATTCTTACCAAAAAAACCAATTCATTATAAAAGAACCTAGGTCGAAGATATAATCATCATGAATATTAATCATAACTGCTGATTATATTCTATGAACATATTCTATGAGCAGTAAATAGGGATGAGAGATAACAGACCTGATCAATCCTATTCTGCAGGTGATGTACATACAGCGTGCATACACATGCATGCACACACAGTCAAGCCCTTGCCTCCCACACCACCCAAGTGCAAAGACAAAGGAGATCAATGAATGAATAGAGGTTTTGGAGGGATGGAGTAGACCTGAGCAAGGAGGAGTTATTATAAATGCAAAGAATGGTGGTGGGGGGAATGAACAAAACATATTTATTCAATTCTAAGATAACATTATTGGAGTGTATCCTCCATTGTAGATGGGAAACGCTCGTTAATCATGGCAGCAGGCTGTAAAAGAGGCCCCATTTGGGAATGAATGAAGTTTCTGTGGGTAGGGCAGACATGTGTATGAAATGCAAGAAATGTAAGGCCTGGTTGCCCAAATGAAACGGCATTATGAGAATTGTGTACCTATTACCTAGAATGTTTACCTTCATTCTAAAAATGAAACCTACATTTATCTCTGAATATATATTAAGGTTATATTAGACAACAAGAATGTACTTTTACTAGAAATGGTGATTTTCCTGACTAGTGATTTAAATAATTAAAATTGGGTCAACTTGGTGTTGGCTACTAGTTTGGATGGCTTTAAGAGGGATTTAGATAACTTCATGGAGGAGAGGTCTATTAATGGCTACTAGTCATTGGGCTATAGGCCACCTCCAGCCTCAGAGGCAGGATGCCTCTGAATACCAGTTACAGGTGAGTAACAGCAGGAGGGAGGGCATGCCCTCCCTCCTGCCTGTAGGCTTCCTGTGGCATCTGGTGGGCCACTGTGCGAAACAGAATTCTGGACTAGATGGGCTTTGGGCCTGATTCAGCAGGGCTGTCCTTATGTTCTTATGAGTCTTTCTGTGAAGTGATTTAAATTGAATCTGGTACTTTATTAATAATTAGGGAGGTTATTTATGAAGGCAATAGATGTGTAGCTACTGGGAGTTGATTTTGTTTTCATGGCAATAAAATGTTTTTTGATGACAGACATAGGCTGGGAATTTGATCAAAACAGTATTGCATGCTTTCACAATCTATACATTGGCCAGGATCTAAAGAACTTTTCAACAATTTTGTAAGGGACTTTGTAAGGCCTGGTAGGGTTCTTAACACTTGTTTTTCTTGAACAGTAGTTACTTCTCTGTCCCAGCCCATGACTTATGAAAAGCTCCTCACTAGACCCAAAGCAGCTCTTTGACTCCTGGCTGCCATCTCTGTTGTAGCAGTACCCTAAAAATCTCAACTAGGTTGTTGTATATCATGAATTGATAAGGCAACTTCAAGTTTGGCTAAGATCAAGTGAAGAATGTTGCTGTTCAAATACTGAGAGATCTCCTTTCTATTTGGTTTATACCCACTTGTATCTTCATCTCATATTAACTTCTCTTACACATTGTAGAGTGCTTCTCTCAGCCTCCTTTTTTGCAAGTTGATTGTGATTTTTTAAATTCTGTGGCCATCTAGTGGTGGTGCATGATACA
Source organism: Hemicordylus capensis (assembly GCF_027244095.1). NCBI lineage: Eukaryota > Metazoa > Chordata > Lepidosauria > Squamata > Cordylidae > Hemicordylus > Hemicordylus capensis. The sequence goes on along the minus strand of NC_069661.1, from coordinate 104,626,829 downwards.
AGCTGAAATATTGCAACTAAAGGTATGGGGCACTTTTGGATGGATAAAATGTAAATACTGTCCTCCTTCCTTTTACAGAAAGTAAGACCAAGAAATGAACAGAAGGAGAATGAATTAATAATTTCTGTACTAAGAAATATGTATGAAGAAAAACAGAAAGATCACATTCACATTGGCGAAACTAAGCAGGTATATAATTGGGACCACTTCCTTTTCCATTCTTATCTCATGGTAAAAGATGAGAGACCTGAGCATTTGCATATGAGAGGTGATCTGCACATTCGCAAAAAGCATGTGGTACAGCCACATATTTGAATGCTACTCAATTTAAAAGGCATGTGGTACACTGGGTATTTGAATGCTACTCCATATAATTCTCCCTGCACATGGAAAACTAGTATGTCAAGGAAAAGGGTAGGCTACATATATTTTAACCAGGCTATCTTTCAGCCAGCAAGGAGTTTAGTATTCCAATAGACTAGTTTGATACTGACCAACTGCTAGTTATCGCTGTTTGTTGTGAGTAAAAAAAAGAATGTTTGGGGGAATAAATTAGAGATGTGCACCGGACTGGTCTGGGACCATGGTAGAGGCCTCCGAACCAGTCCGGATTGGGGCTGGTCCGGCGGGGGTGGGGTATAGAGCTTTAAGGGCGGGGGGTAGTACTTAACATGCATGCGCGCCACACATGTCACATGTTGCATGTGTACGGCGCGCACGCATGGTGGCGACGGGCATGTGCGCGCTGCAAGGGATGCATGCGTACACTCAACTTCCTGTTTTGCCGGGCAACGATGGCGGCAGGGAGGAACGCTGCCACCCCAAAAACTTTGCAATAAAGTCGAGCGCCGGAGGGGGGAAAGCGGCGGGAGGGGTAAGTACTACCCCCCCGCCCTTAAAACTCCATACCCCCCAGTGCCAGATCGCGCTTCCATGGTTCCGTGCACATCCCTAGAATAAATATGGCAATGTAATATCTCTGAATATTGGCATGAAGACTGAAAGCTTAGATGGGAACAACTGGAGTCTCCTTTTAATCCATATAACTCACTTTAGGTTTGCTCCATTTTGCAGAAGAGATGATGTTGTATATTGATATTCTTGGTATATTAAGCCTTCTATGATAAGAGATGCCAATCAAATAACGTTAGACAGAGTTCATAGTCATTCATACCCGAAACAAAGAGGAGGTAGAGGTAGAGATGTCATAAAACACAGTTTTTTAAATCTTGTGTACTGTGTTTTGCTTTTTAATACTCTGGGTTCCTTGGTGTACCACACAGGTTTTTTCAGGGTATGTCTCTACTCTGCCACTTGAAGTAGAGTTCTTTGCAACAAACGGATGTGTTTGAGCCCTTAATGGGAAGCAAATTTGTTCAGATGTTGTACAAAAATTACATGGAGCTGAGTTGCTTTTGTTCTCTTGTTTGTTTTTTAAAGTTTGTTTTCTTGTTTCCTTAGACCTCACAGTCCTCAGCAGAGGTTATGGGAAACGAGATGCCGTGCAGCACACCCCGGTTCAGGCTGGATATGTTGAAAAGCAAAGCTAAAAGATCACTAACTGAGTCATTGGAAAGTATTTTATCCCGAGTAAGGCTCTTCAGTTTTGCTACCTCTTTTTTTTTTTTTTTTTTTGGCTGTTTGTGTTGTATCTTCTCAATTGCTTAGTCAAACATCAAGACCGTTATTAGAATTGTTAAATAGGAATTAAAATATTTTAATTATCCTTTTCAATACATATCCTTGGCTCTGGATGCAACTCACTTTTTCATGTCACACCTAAAACAGACACTAAATGTGTGTTTAGTAGTATTGGGAACATAGGAAGCTGCCATATACTGAGTCAGACCACTGGCCCATCTAGCTCAGTATTGTCTATGCAGTTTGGCAGCAACCTCTCCAAGGTTGCAGGCAGGAATCTCTGTCAGCCCTATCTTGGAGATGCCAGGGAGGGAACTTGGAATCTTCTGCATGCAGATGCTCTTCCCAGAGCAGCTCCATCTCCATCTCCAAGCAGCTCCATTCCCTAATGGGAATATTTTACAGTGCTCATATATGTAGTCTACCATTTATATGCAACTAGGTCAGACCCTGCTCATCAAAGGGGACAAGCCGTGCTTGCTACAACAAGACCAAATCTTCTGGTCTTAGAATTAGAATTAACATAAATGTTCGCTGTCTAAATCTGACTTTGAAAAATAAAGCACATCTTTTAAAAGCTGCAGAACTATTAAGTACATTGCAAAACTCCACATGACAATACAGGAGAACCTTGTTATTTGCAGGGGTTACTTCCTCACCTACTACCACAAATAATGAAACGTCTAGTAATGAGGCAATAGGGCTATCCAGGGTATCTGAAAATTTTCAAAAAGCCCCAGAACTTGCTGTGGCCTGTCCATGGAATCTCCACCCCCGGACAGAATGCCTCCAACAATCATGGGGGAAAGTTCTTCTTTTTTAATGAAGAAGAACTGCTTCTTTAAAGAACTTCTTCTACTTCTTTTTTAAAGAAATGAGCCTCAAAATGGCTCCTCCTGTCTCTTCCTGGGTTCCTCCAGACAAAATGGTGGTCAGAAATGACCTCAGCAGTCGCTTCCAGCCCTCTAGGAACTGCAGATATGTGGGTTCTCACCCATTAGTATGTGCAGATACTGGAAACGGGTGTCTATTAGACACCCCATGGATACGCAGAACCACAAATAATGAGGTTCTTCTCTGTGTATCTCTTACAAAGAAGTCTGTTGCTTTACTCACATGACCATATTGCATTTGGCCTTCCTTTGGCAAGTAACCATTGTTGCAATTCACAGCTGCAAGAAATTAGCAGCTTAATAGGACTAAACTTGAGTAGAAGAACAATATACTAAATCAATATGAGTGATAATATTGGACTACTTGCTACCATCTGAATCTGCCCAGACTTAAGTTCAGAGAAGTGCTATATAAACTGTTAGGGAAAGGAGCCCAAGATGTGTAGGAGTTTCTGAAGAAGCAGTTACATCACAAGGCATTCCAATGAGAGAGGAAAATGGGAGACATTTTAAAAAAGCCAATTTGGTTGCATGAAAAACTTAGTGGTGATGGAAGGAGGGACAAGTCAGGTCACTAAGGCAAATACAGATGAGTAGCCCAAACTTGTAGGGACACTGTCAAGATAACTAAAGCTCAGATTAAACTGATGAAGAGCAACAAAATGGATTTTTCAGGTACGTTTGCAGGACATAGTAGACTGCTATTCAGTAAGGACAGTGCAATGCTAATAGAAGGCATAACTACATGACTATTTTGACTCAGCCTTTTCCCCAAAGGGGAAGAGTATACTGTACTGTCCTACAAAAGCAGCATGAATGGGGTGGGGGGTCAGGACTGAAGTTCAAGATTGATAATAGCCTGGTCAGGAAATCTTTATAAGTAAGAAGTCTTCAAGGATGGACTGAAAGTACTTGTTAATGTAGTCTCATAACTGCAGTCTGTCATCAACTCCTGGAGGAGAGTTGAGGGCCGCATAGCTGTCAGCGAATTTTCAGGTGACATGGAAGGCCTCTAGGGGAAGGGGAGGTTGTTGAAATTCTCACACACAGCCCATCACCAGGGCAGTGTTCGTCTGGAACTCTTCCTACACCAGTGCTTCTCCCATTCCACCAGTGCTTCATTAGTCAGGATGTTACCCACTGTACCCAGGCACTTAGTTGTATTTCATAATCTATTTAGTAATAGAACAATCAGCTGCTGATGGTTTTAATTTGTGTTTATTTCATTTTTTTTCCTTTGTATATATTTAAAGTAACTTGGGGACCAGTGCAAAGACAGAGTAGAATAATTTTAAATAAATAAATATCCAGCTAGTATGCTACAACACAGAATATACACTGGCCATTACTTGTGATGCAGACATATTGTTGACTTCAGACTTTTATTTGTTTCCGTATCCTAAACCTTCTTGCAAGATGCGGAACTGTGTGGATATAATAGGTTCTCTATGAAGTGTTAACACTTTAGGGACACTTTCACTGATAAATGCATTGATAGGAAGCTTGTGTTTTCAGTATAGTTTATAATCTGCATATAACTTTACATTAATCAATTTCTGGCTCTGCTTTATTTAGTTATACTATTTTTCATGGTTCAACATGCATTAATTGTGATGATAATTTGAAATAATTCTTAAACACATTGGCTGACAACCTGACTAAATGTACTTAAGACAGTCCCATTGAAATTAAAAGGACAAATTAGGCATGCCTAACTTGTCCTTTTTATTTCAGTGGGGCTTTCTTGCGTAAATTTAGGTTGTCAGCCATCGCAAACATACAAAAATTGTTCAATGATTTCTTACAATTGAAAGGTTCCACTGATAATGGGGCATGTTAGATTAATAGTTGTTAGTAACATGTCCATGTTGTTTTCTGAGCTGTTTACAAATTCCAGTGTGACTGACCTTTCTGAAGGAGGTGGCTGTTGCTCATGTAAGGCTATTTTTAGTCTACTAAGGAAATTAAATTTAAGAATGCCCTCAACATAGTGAAAGTATTTGAGTTTTAATAGCTTCTTCAGCTTTACTGTAGAAAATGCTGTGTGAATAATTGGATTGCTTTATAAGCATGTATGTGTATATCTGTATGATATAAAACATATAACGTGTGGGTGTGTTTGATAGGGAAGTAAAGCCAAAGGTCAGCTGGAAAGTTCTGGAAGTGTTGACTTGGACAGCTCCTTATCTAGCACATTAAGTACCACAAGTAAAGTAAGTATGCTGATCATTGAATGACAAACATAAAAAGTAATTTTTTGTGTTACAATTTTCTCATATTCCTTCCTGAAACATAGCTGGTTCATAGGGTCCCCAGCACTGTACATAATTAAATAATGATGTTTATTACTTAAAAAAAAACCCAGATTTTGTTTGTTTGGTTTATTAACTTGCTAATAACACTACAGAAATATAGTTGGCCCATGCAGTTTTATTAGCCAACATTCCTGTTCATATCCATATAAGCCATTTTTGACACTTTAACAGTCATAAAGAAAAAATGAGCAATCTTTTTTTTTAATTTACCAAAAGCTTCCTTGCTTGACTCCCTGGATAGGACTCTACTTCTTAGAGATCTTCAGTTTGGTGGCTCTATATAAGCCTGTAATAAATCATCCCGTGGCATAGGCCTAAACATCTGAGACCTAGGGATTCAGCTCTGTCGTAAACATCAAGTATTTCTCTCCACCCCAAAACAGAGTAAAAATTTTCTTTTGTTTTTGTTCCTTAATCTGGTTCATGTATCAGAGAAGCTTGTAGTGATAAGATCAATAACAAAAATAAATCATGGATTCTGAGTGAACACTTCCTGCCCATCTAAGCAGAAATAATTTGGTGTGTGTGTTCATTCCAAATTCAGCCTAGTAATCAGTAGGGATTGTGCACGGAACTGTTTGGCACACCATTCTAGGAGAGCTGAACCGGTTCTGAAAATTGGTGTTCGAGATGGTTCTCAGGGTGGGGGTGTTTCTTTAAGAGGAAGGGGAGGCACTGCCTACCTGCCAGTCCCCGCTCTGCCACTTTCCCCCTGCCGGCAGTCTCACAAAAAACGGGTGTGTGGGGCTGCAGCCTGCCTCCCTGCAGACCAGTCAGCGTCACCATGCAAATGGCCAATGCACATCAGCCATTTGCGTGGGGATGCTGACCGGGCTGCAAGGAAGAATGCTGCAGTCCCGTGTGCCTGTTCTTTGTGAGAGCGTTGGCAGGGGTAAGTGACGGGGCAGGGGCTAGCAGGTAGGCAGCAACCCTCCCGCCCCTTAAAGAAACACACACACCGCCCTCCTGGGAGTGCACAAAACCAGTTCCATGCTCATCTCTATTCAGTAGACTCTTGGCTCATTGCAAAATAGTATTTGACAGCACCAATGTTTTCCTGATTGTGCATTGGAGTAGCTAAAATCTTAGTGAAACTACACATGCTCACAATAGAGAAATGAAATGCTTATCACATAAGTGTAGCCAGAAAACACCTGTGACTTGCGCAGGCACAGTTTGAGAAGGCTCAAAGTTGTTGTTTTAAGGTGATATATGTTTATATATGAACATCTTTTAAACTGACAGGAAACGTCTCTCTTTGAAAGAGAAGGCCTTCCTCCAGAGAGCCCTCTGAAGGCTAATGGATCTTTGGGCAATCTTTCCAGTGAACCAGACCTCACCCTTGCTGAAGAGCCTACAAAATCAGCACACCAGGGCTTTAGAAGACGAGCGAATACTCTTACTCATGTGCCAACGGAAAGCCAGGAGTTCTTGGAATCCACTGAAGTGTCTCCATCTGTACCACAAAGGAAACTTATGAGGTATCATTCAGTGAGCACAGAGACCCCTCACCAGCAAAAGTAAGGTTAACTTTAAAGCAGGGTGCTGTTTGGGAGAAATTTTTTTAAATGATTTAAGGTATATACATTTTAGGGAAAGGGTTGATAAAAACCTTGATAAAAAAATTATTCAGCATATCCCAAATACATTTGTTTTATATTGTGTTTATTGTGTTTTATGTATTTTAACCTGTGATTTTAATGTTGGGATTTGTTCACCGCCTAGAGATTTACATATTATAAATCGATAAATAAAATACATTATGTTCATGGACAAGTTTTAAAACTTCTCACAAAGTCAGAAAGTAAGTGTTTTCTCATGAATTCCAAGTGATAAGGGTGCTTTACTGTTTGGGCCAGTTTAGAGGAAATGTCCAGCTGACACAACCCCCATGTGGTCAGGGACATTAACACACATGTCCTCTCCCAGCTCCCATATACTGTATACTATTCTGGCCTCATTAGGATAGACTAGCCCTTGTGCTGTTATGAAAACTGAAACAGTGCACAGAGAGAAGAATGGGACATCTTCGTTCATGTTCCTGATCAGGCTGGCCCAATGGGATGTATTGTTTGAACCAGCCCTCTGTTGTCTGGGCTATTTAATTGCCACATTCGAGTCCACTCTCTGTAGGATTCATGAATTGGCTCCTCTTATTACATATCATTGGTCATGATTCATATTCTAGAATTCATGCATGGGATTTTGTACATGCAGATGTTTTCCTCTTCTCTTCTATGAGGTTAGTATATGCACCCAAAGAGTATGATAAGAAGAGAATTGGAATGTAGGATGGTGGATAATACCCATAGAAACGAAGGCTAAATATCTAGTTAATAGAAAGATCTGTGTAAAAGAGCATAAGATATACATTTCCATATCTTGCAAAATAAAATGTGATTTTACGTGATAAAGATCAGGCTCTGTTCTATTTTAGCTAGAAGATTCCATAAAATCGGTTATAATTTCACTGCAATGTTTTTGTTCCTTTTGTGCTTCATACATTCATCTTCTAATGTCTGCATGTGTAGATCTAAAAACTTGCTAACCTAATGGAATTCTCCAGCTTCTTTCTTATGCTTCCCCCCCATTAACGTACACTTGCCTGAAGCACTGCTTTATGAAAGCTAGAGCACTAGAAATTGGAATTTGTTCAAAATCAGTTTTTCCTCCTTATGGAATTTTAAAAAGTGCCTAAAGTTGCTGGTTACTGGCAGAAAGAGGAGGAAGAGTGAAAAAGTGATATTCAAAATGATATTGAAAAGAAAATGCACCACAAGGTTTCCTTGTCCTTTCTTTGAACCTTGCTGCTTGTTTATTTCTAGAGGGCTTTTGAATTATTGTTTTGGACTTGAAAATCATTTGCTGGTAACCTTTTGCCCCAATGCTGTTTCCAACTTTTTTCTGCTTGCTCAGTAAAAGTTGTACTGGCTGATATTTTTTCTTCTTCTCAGTTAATCTTTGATCTCAACTTTTGTTATGTGGAGAAGCTTATTTAGGATACTGCTGAATTGCTTTGCTAACCTAGGGTAAATAAAAGGAATGAGGAGAAGGGGAGAAAATTATTCTTATGCACACAGACCTGCTGAACTACACACCCCTGCTGAGCAAGCTGGAAGCACTGGTGTGAATTCTTAAACTTTGAATAACTGTATTAGAAAGTTGAAGTGCTTTAGAAACAATACAGTCACATGTCTATTTTTCTAGTTTAGAAAAAAAGATTATTCAAAACCCAAAAACACTCTCCATCATTGTGACTTTGCCATCTACCCAGAGAAGTGGTTGTTTTAAATTTTAATGTTTAGAATTCTAAATGTTTTGAATGTCTTCCAAGCCATTTGGAAGACTGAGGCTGAAAGGGAACTTCAACATACAGTTGTGCAGGTGCAGTTGTTCAGTTCTTCATAAGGGCATGTTCACATGGGAGCTTTCTATGCTGCCATTTCAGTGTCTTAGAAATTTAACCCCGCAAAAGAATGTGGCATGTGGCATCATGTTTTAGGCTTCTTCCTGTGTCTACTACATCACCCATACTTACCTTACATGTCCCCTGGCCAGCTGGATGATTGTGGACATTCAAGGGCTGGATTCAAAGAATCACCATATCGCAGGGTATATGCTGTGGTATATGCCTTGACCTTTCTAGGCCTAGAAAACCTTGTTGGTTTCTTGACTTGGCCTATTTCAGACTAAGAACATACGTAGCAGACATCAGCAGCCTTGTACTTCAGGGCTTCTCTTCTTCATACATTGAAACCTCCCTGATGGCAGAGTCCATGACGGCCATGGATGGTTATGAGAGTATTCTCATAACTCTTGCTTTCTGAAAGTTTAGGAAAAGGAGCCAAGCAACGTTTGCTTGATCAGCTTCTTCCACGCTTGTAGAAGCTCCTTCCAAGCTTGCAGAGGAACCAAGTTGTCAGGTTGCATCATGCCTGTAGTCAGATGTATGTTTCTATCTGCTTGTCTTCCTGCCTACTTTCCTACTAAGGATAATCAAAAGATCTATTGGGTCAGCCAGTGAGCAACTCCAAGCACCATAAAAGTAGAGTTGAGTGGGACACTATTGACATCCAAAAGAGACTGTGAGGAGTTCCAAAAGGATATCTCCAAAGTGGGCAGCAAAGTGGCAGATGTGGTTCCTTGTTAACAAATTTAAAGTGATGCATATTGGGGCAAAAAAACCCAAGTTCACATACACATTGATGTGGTCTGAGCTGTCAGTGATGGACCAGGAGAGGGATCTTGAGGTTTTGGTGGAAAGCTTGTTGAAGGTGTTGACTCAATGTGTGACAGCTGTGAAAAAGGCCAATTCTATGCTTGGAATCATTAGGAAGGGAATTGAAAATAACTGCTAATATTATAATGCCCTTACACAGAACTATGGTGTGGCCCCATTTGGAGTACTGTGTACAGTTCTGGTCACCATACCTCAGAAAGGGCATTATAAAACTGGAGAAGGTGCAGAAGAAGGGCAGCCAAGATGATCAGGGGACTAGAGCACCTTCCTTATGAGGCACGGCTACAACACCTGGGGCTTTTAGTTTAGAAAAAAGATGACTGGGGAGACATGATAGAGGTCTGTACAATCATTCATGATGCGGGGAAAGTTGATAGAGCAAATAATGGTCATACCATGAAACTGATTGCCAAGAAATTTAGGACTGACAAAAAGTACTTTTTCATACAATGCATAATCAACCGATGGAATTCCCTGCCACAAGTTGGTGATAGCCAGCTGTGTAGGTTGCTTTAAGATGGATTTAGATAAATACATGGAGGATAGGTCTATCAATGGCTACTAGTCGGAGGGCTATAGGCCACCTCCAGCCTCAGATGCCTCTATATACCAGTTGCAGGTGAGTAAGCAGGAGAGAGGGCATGCCCTCAGCTCTTGCCTGTGGGCTTTCCAGAGGCATCTGGTGGGCCATTGTGTGAAACGGGATGCTGGATTAGATGAACCTTGGGCCTGATCCAGCAGGGATGTTCTTATGGGAGACTGCGCTCATGCTCCATGCTGCTTGTGCCTGTTGTATTGTTCAATGTAGGTGTGATGTTCTTAATACAAAGACAATGATGTGATGTCTTTTTTAATTTAAAATCTCTGCCCTTTTCTTTGATTTACATTTCTTTCTTTCTTGCCTTTCTTTGACTCTTCCCTGCTGGAACTCTCCCTGTAAAATTTGAACACATCTGCCAGCAGCTCTAATACTTCTTCCAGTCAGTCGCCAGCTCCTCCTCCTCCTCCACTACCACCACCACCACCACCTACTCTTCCTCCTCCAGTTCACCTTAATCCCTCAGCCTCCTCGCCCAGTTTCTTAAAACATCTTAGGCATAATTCAAGTGGAGAACAAAGCGGGCGTGCTGTGCCAAAGAGGTGAGAGAAGAAATGGGTGGAGTTTGTGTATGATTGGTGATGAATTGTTTTATAAGCACACATCACTTGGAATAGCTTAACACATTGCAAATGTAAATGAAAACAAGACTATCAGGTTACTACATATAAGTCATTTTTCATTTAAAGTGGGGGTGGAGGGACCAGCTTTGTAGTCCTTGCTGTCTGATCTCCTAGATGTGAATATTTACTCCATCTAGGTGAACAAACAAGTGGCCACTTACAAGTTTGGTGAAACATTTAAATCATTAAAAAGCACCTGAGGCCAGAAGTGAGCCCATCAGCTGGAAAAGAAATGGCAGGGGAGAAGCAGGTTTGGGGGGGGGGGGTGAGGGCGGCTCAGCACTCCTCTTGGCCCACACTGAGCTTTCAATTGCTTTCCCATTATCCTACTCCATAGGAAATCAGCAGTGACCTGATTCCAGTGTGGAGGGCTGCTGACATCTCACCTAGTTTGCCTGTTACACTAAGTTTTAACTTAGCTTTCCGTATGATTGTCGACCAAATTATTGTGATGTGTGCTCCATAGTTTAATAAATAAAGCTGTGCAGATGGCCAAGAAAGGAAGTTCGAACCTAAGCAGTAAACGTGCAACGTAATGGTGTGATTTTTTGACAAACACTTCATTAATAAATGTGCAGCTGCTTCAGATGTGATAGTTGAACTAATGGAAAATGTGTGTGCATCTAGATTGACATGTGTAGATGCATTAAAATGCACATGGGTTAATTACATATGATGATCTACACAATTTTCATGACTTTCCCTCTATAGATGTGCTTTATGCATAGCATTTGAATCTGTCCTCATTTAGTGATAAGAATCTGTTTTTACCAGTGTCCCCTCCAAGGTATGCATGCGCTCACGAGTTTTTAAATTTCCGTTCAGTAAGTTTTAGAACCCACCAGGTTGAATCAGGAAGGCCCCACTCTGAATGCATGTGCACACACACTACCCAGAACAAAATTCATTCTGCACACAGATGAAAAAAATTAGAACACTGGTTCTCACGACCATCGATGGGTGGTGAGATGTAGCTTGAGAAGAGAGAAGAAGGTTGCTTTTAAGGTACTTAAGTGCAGACTGGATAAAAATCAGTGGTTGAAATGGAGCCTAAACAAACATCAGCTCTTTGTGCTGTTGTGCCGTAGACTAATGCAGCTCTTATGTTCATGTCGTGGTGGGGAGTTTCACCAATCTCCTCTGCCCCCAGAAGCACTCTCTGCAACATACAAGTGGGTCCCTGAGGGCAGCATGACAGTAACATAAAAAAACTAGGTATTATGTACTATTTCCTGAATTAGTAAAAAAATTAGAAAAAAATATACACAAAGCAACACATCCTCCTAGATGTTGTAAATTCTCTATAGTGTTGTAAATTTATGTTTACAATATGTTTTGGAGATCAGATGTGCACCATTGTCCAATAAAAAATGAAGAAGTAGCAGTGGGAATTAAGTTTGATTTAAATCAGGTTTTTCTCTTGGTGTTTTATATCCCCTTTATTTAAATCAATCCACCCTGCTTAAATCTGCACCAGAGGAACCACTCGCATAACTATTCCATTATGCTGCCTGAGGAGGGGAAAAGTCAAAGCGCACTTTATTCAGTCCACATCGTGGTGCTCCCCGCACTCCTTTCTAAGTAAAAGTAAAGAACAGGGGTGTAGCTATAATGGAGCGAAAGGGTTCAAAGAACACGGGCCCCCAGCTCCTGAGGGCCCTCCAGCTCCACTCCTCCCTATTTTCTTCATTATCTTCCTCACGCTGGGGGGCCGCCAGAGAAAGGGATGAACACAGGCCCCCTCTTCCCTAGCTACGCCCCTGGTAAAGAACCAAGGATTTTCTTCCTGTTTTCCACACCTATAGAGAAATTAGGTTTAATATTATTTGCTGAATTTAGTGTGCACATGGATGCACGCACAAACACACAGGCAGCCCCATATAAAATTTTCCAAGAAAAACTAGTGAAATGCCTTGCAGTGGTTAGACTTTGATTTCTTATATTTTTGTTAACTCCTATTATTATTATTTTTCTTCCTGGTTTGAAATTGACTCTTTTGTGTGTTTTTGTGTTTTTGTTTGATTTCAATTTTACTTGGTGTACTTATACTTCCTCATTCTGAACTTGCCCTTCTCAACTACACTCTCAGCACCTCCTACCGTTCTGCTCTACGGAAAAAGCTTCACTCTTCCTCTTCTGTGCCAAACTTCTTAAAATTTCTGGCTCCCGTAGATGAAAATAACACCTCTGACTTTAGGAACACAAAAAGGTAGGGTTATCTTCCTGTGTCAGTAGCTGAAAAATCTTTGTTTCAGTTACATTGTGTATCTTGGAATTTTGATAAAATGGTCTGCAGTTATTGAAATTATTCTTGTTCAAATATAGTCAGTAAGATACATTGAAGTGAATTTTTTCTTATATATTTTATGTTTATAAACAATACCATGAAGACCATGAATCCTTCAGTGTTTCATTACTTAAATAAGCTGAAGACCTTGTTAAATAGTGCTCAGCTAGAGTTGCTTATGAATAGAAACAGGTTTGAGGATCAAAGTAGTAATATTTCAAGCTGAGGAAGAACTTGTCTCCACCTGCTGTGAATTCAGAGTATCTATCAAAAATGACTAACAGAAAATTCAGAATTGCAGTTAGAAACTGGGACAATGGAATTGCCTGAGAAGAAAATTACAGGTAGTGTTGGTTTAATGGTCAAGAGACACATGGGCATAAATTAGGCATTTATAAAACATATACACAGTTGCTGACCACTTCAAAGGACGTTCTTTTGTGGCCAGATTTACTAAGTTTGGAAAAATGTTTGATTTCTTAGCATTTTACTTGATGAGAATGTTTTCCCTGAACCAAGGAAGTGAGGGGGAAAGTTGCACAGTATATTTTTCACTACAAAAATGTGGTTATGGTGCAAGAATGTAAGGAAAGTAGAAAGTATTCTTGGACTCCATCCTTTCTAGTCTATTTCTCCTTGCTCCCAAATGTTTGATTTTCTCTCAATAAGGATATCCAGGGATATAAGTTGTTTTACTTGTAGAGAATCTGAGTGAAAGGGTACAAGTGGCAGGAGTCCTTGAATATTATTTTCACATGAGGTTTTTGGTTTTTTAAAAACATGTTTTAATCTTAAACAAAAGAACTCAGTATTGCATTGTATATATTTGTAGATTTATTGTGTTGAGTTCATGAATAATTTGTGTATTTATCTTGTTTTACTAATTAAATTTCAGAATGCACTGCAATGAATGTCTTTTACAATTATTACAGAAACAGGAAACTAACCTTTTTCATACTCTTAATTTTAGTGACTGTAAATCCAGGTCAAGTGAAGCCGATTCTGTCTGTGAAACCCCTGTGAGGACCCGTCGGCATTCATGGAGACAACAAATATTCCTAAGAGTGGCAACACCACAGAAAGGATGTGATTCTCCTAGTTGGCATGATGGTAAAGGCCTTCTCTAGATTTAAAAAAAAAAATCACCCTAACCTGTGCTATAGATGGAATATTGATCTTTCTTTTTATTCCAAAGCACAAATATGTTGCCAAAATGGGCAATTGCAATGTATCTTTAAAGACCTGATTTATAATTACTGGCTGACATTCTGACAAACGCAGTGTTTGCTCTGCTATTAGGAGCACTCACACTGCACAATCCTCCATGCTAATCCTAAAGCATGGGGGTTCTTGCACAAGAGTGCCTGTGCTCTGGGACTAATTCAGGATTTAGCACAACGTGGTCACTGATGTTTGGAGCAGCTACGCTGCATTAGTCAGGATGTCAGTTGTTACGTATTATATTGGGTTACTTTTATCAAGTGCTTGGTTTTCAGTGTCAATCCTGTTTCACACCTGTTAACTTCCATTCCTCCTCTCTGCTTAAGATCAAGCCTGTGCTATTTAGCCTGTACTGTATTATCCAAACAAAAATAAAATGAGGGTGAGGAAGACATCCAGTAAAATTCTGGTACCTTCTTGTTGCATCTTTCATGGATCTTATTATGTCCTTGAAAACTGGGTACCAGAGCATGCTGTTCATGTATCTATAATTAAGTTTTCAAGACTGATCTTCATTTGGTGCCGAAGTATACCCATAGTCTCTTTTTATATGAGAGTACCTGAAAAAATATTGTAATGTTTTACAACTCTCTCATTATGTTGAAGATTCTTATTTGTAAAATGCTCCATTTTCTCCAACTCTGTAATTTGGATTATATTGGTGAACTTCTTCATAGTGACTATTTCCCATAGTTCTAGGGGTGTGAAAACACACACACAAACCCCCTCATTTTGGAGTCCCGTTCATTTCAGACCCAGACTAGTTCATTTTAGAATCTATTCAGTTGTTCCACATTTTGTTTTCTCCCCTATTCATTTGTGAGTGCCAGTGTGTCTTTCCTTAACTGATGTTTTAGCTACTGGCAGTGGCAAGAGCTATAGTGTATAGCTACTTCGTGAGTGAGCACTGTCTTGCATCTTATTGCAGTTATGGGTATTTAAAAACCTCCTGGGGCAGTGTGGGTAAAAAAATGGCAGCTGGTACACTGACAGTTGCCATTTTTTCTTGGCTATCACCATTTTTTATTCTTTTTTTTTAAGCTCATGCTATGACTTGACAGCACAACAACAACCCCAGGACAATGCAAAAGAGCCAGCGTGGTGTAGTGGCTAGAGCGTTAGACTAGGACCGGGGAGACCAGAGTTCAAATCCCCATTCAGCCATGAGACTTGCCAGGTGACTCTGGGCCAGTCACTTCTCTCTCAGCCTAACCTACTTCACAGGGTTGTTGTGAGGAGAAACCTAAGTATGTAGTACACCGCTCTGGGCTCCTTGGAGGAAGAGCAGGATATAAATGTTAATAATAATAATAAATAAATGTTGAATCCTGGAGAAATTACAAGTATTCAAACTGGATTGCATCAGGAGGCAACTACTACACATTTTAACTCCAGCTCCTGCCAACACAAGGTGGTGAAATATGCATTAAAATAAGTTGCCTTGTAATTAAAAAATGAAAAAGAGAGAGAGAAAATATCCATATCAGGCCAGTTCTGGTTGTTATATTTATTTCAGAGTAAATGGAACCCAAACTGAATGCCCTATACTTTAGCTACTCTCAAGCTTTTGTTGTTTCAACAATGTTCAGAGTCTTTCCAAAACTATATTTGCTGTTGCTAAAAGACTTGCCATAAAGCTTTAACCCTGAGGATTTGTTAAGGCTGTAAAAAAACAAAAACAAAAGAGCAGCCACTCTTAGTTTATATGTGGCTGTTTTATAATTAAGCAACACAAAATCTTACTACCAGGTCTTGATCAAATCACATTTGTACAAAAAGTCAGAATTTTGTCACCACATTTCCAGTATTTTTTAACCTAAAATTTTTGTATTAGCATAAACATACTTTCAGTATTATCAGATTGAATATCCTGCACCTGAGGGCCCTGGATGGCTTATGGCGAGTGATTCAAGAAGCACAAAATCACACAACGGAATGCCATGTGAAGTCATGGTTTAATCCTCTGGTGGCCATCAAATCCTGGCTTGTTCCAGACAGACTTTGCAAATAAGCTTGTTAGAAGCCATGTTCAGAAGTAGAATCCTGCTTACCCCTGCACACACAGGGATGGAGGGCAGCACATCCTCCCAGGATTACGGGACATCACATGGAGTAAACTGTGAATCTTTGAGGTGATCCATATTCCTTCACAAATCGGGTTCTACGCATGTGCAATAATCCCTGCAGAAGACTTCCATAGCTCCATGAGGTGCTCTTTAGCTCTGCTGAATCTTGGACGAGGTGTGTCCCTTATTTTTGGTGGGAGAGCACCTTCTCAGTTCCTTCTCAACTGCCATGACATTCACCTTGGGAAGGATTTGCTCTGTTTTATTTCTCAGTTCCTGAAATAAAATAGATACTTTATTCTAGCTTTAACTACAGACTGTTTCTCATTTCCCCTTTGGATTTCTTCTCAATTTCTGTTTTTGATTGGTGGCTTTCGGACAACGGACTGGTTAAGGTTTCTCTTTGGAGACTGTTCTACTGGACTCTAAAAAAATCTTTCAAGAAGTGTGCTGTTTGTAGGAGGACCCTATCTTCCTCTGACTGGCATGATGAATGCTTAATTTGCCTAGGCAAACATCACAGTGTGAAGTCCTGCAAGGTCTGTTGGTCTTTTTCTAAGCAAACACAAAAAAGCAAGGAACTTTATCTAAGAGCCACTTTGTACAAAAGCATGCTAAGACTGCTAACTCCAGTTCCGAGATTGCCATTATAATTGATGTTGAATGTTCATTGAACCTAGGGATTGAGGACAACGCTGAAGTTCATGCTGAGGTCTATAACTCAGGTGCCTCAATCCGAGAAAGTCTGAGAGGTGTAGATGTTTAAGAAGCCCAAGTCCATTAGCAAAGATTATACACCCATGTGAGGGCTCTCTGAGCCTTTTGAGCTCAAAGCCCCACTGGAGAGACCCACTGGAGAGCTGGTCTTATGGTAGCAAGCATGACTTGTCACCTTAGCTAAGCTGGTTCCATCCTGGTTGCATATGAATGGGAGACTAGAAGTGTGAGCACACATTCCCCTCAGGGGATGGAGCCGCTCTGGGAAGAGCAGAGGGTTTCAAGTTCCCTCCCTGGCTTCTCCAAGATAGGTCTGAGAGAGATTCCTGCCTGAAATCTTGGAGAAGCCACTGCCAGTCTGTGAAGACAATACTGAGCTAGATAGACCAGTAGTCTGACTGAGTTTATGGC
The DNA here is from genome assembly GCF_027244095.1 of Hemicordylus capensis. Classification (NCBI taxonomy): domain Eukaryota; kingdom Metazoa; phylum Chordata; class Lepidosauria; order Squamata; family Cordylidae; genus Hemicordylus; species Hemicordylus capensis. The sequence continues at coordinate 104,609,817 of NC_069661.1, read as the reverse complement.
AGCTTTCTATGTCGTTGTCAAATCAGCTATCAGGGTTGACTCGGAGAAAGCTTCAGCATCTACTTTGACACAGACTCCACATACACCACCTCCAGCCACTGCCCAAGACAGGCATCAGAGCTTTCAGAAATCTCCAGATGCTGCAAGGTGTTCAACTTCTGTCTCAATGCCAGTGTAGACTTCGATACTGACAATGGCCACTTTAAGTACCAATATACTGTCTGTCTAACATTACCATTGACTCGGTGATCGATGTCAATGATTACCATGCCAACACTGATGGCCAATATACAGGATACTCAAAAAAGACGGGTACCTCCAATGCAGTTCCCATTTGATTGATTAAGTGCTGTCAAGTTGATGTCAACGCTTAGTGACCATATAGATAGATTCTCTCCAGGATGATCTGTCTTCAACATGGCCTTTAAGGTCTCTCTGTGGTGCATTCATTGCTGCTGTAATCTTGCTGCTGGTTGTCCTCTTCTTCTCTTTCATTCAATTTTCCCCAGTGTTATGGACTTCTCAAGGGAGCTGGGTCTTCGCATAATGTGTCTGAAGTATGATAGTTTGAGCCTGGTCATTTGTGCCTTGAGTGAAAATTCTGGATTGATTTTTTCTATGATCCATGTGTTCGTTTTCCTGGCTGTCCGTGGTATCCTCAAAAGTCTTCTCCAGCACCAAAGTTCAAAAGCGTCAATGCATTTTCTATCTTGCTTCTTCAAAGTTCAGCTTTCACATCCATAGAGTGTCATGGGGGAAAGACATTGTCTGAACGATTCTAATCATTGTAGGTATAGACACGTCACAGCATCTATATATTCTTTCCAAGACCTTCATTGCAACCCTACCAAGTGCTAGTCTATGGCGTATTTCTTGACTGCTGGATCCTTGACTGTTGATGGTCGATCCTAAAAGGCAGAAGCTATCCACCCCTTCAGTTTCTTCATTGTCAATGCTGAGGCTGGTTGCTGTACCTGTTGCCATTAGTTTAGTTTTCTTGAGATTTAGTTGTAGTCCCATTTTTTTCACTGGGCTCCTTGACTTTCATTACTAGAGCTTGCAGAACACCCACATTCTCACCTATCAGAGTAGTCAGTGTAGCGCAAGTTATTGATGTTTCTTTCTCCAACTTTAAAACCACCCTCATCTTCTTCCAATCCAGCTTCTCTCAGTATATGTTCAGAATCTAAGTTGAATAAAGAAGGAGAGAGTATACAGCCTTGTCTTACTCCTTCGCCGATCTGGAACCAGTCTGTTTCACCATGTTCCATCTGGACTGTGGCTTCCTGTCCTGTGTATAGGTTTCTCATGAGAACAATGAGATGTTCTGGGACACCCATTTTCCTAAGGACATTCCACAACTTGACATGGTCGATGCAATCGAAGGCTTTTCTGTAGTCAATAAAGCATATATTGACTTTGTACATGGATAGAGATACTTTATTTCTCACTCTCTCAGAATACTAGAATTTGAGATCACCCGGTGCAAGTGGCTTCAATCAATCAATCTTTATTATGGTCACAGACCAGCATAAATTAAGAAGCCAAAATATAAATATAGATATTTGCACCCTAGTACACTAGAAGCATATAATAAAATTAATATAAGGTTTAGAATATAACTATCAACCCTGATACATTCTACAAGCATGTCATGTAATAAAATATAACTCTGGCTGTCTATGAACAACATTAAAAAGAGGCATGAAAGAGAGTAATAAAATACAGTAAAATGATAACACATAAAATGAATAGATAAACGTTCTTGGGAATATGATTAAAATTCAAGTATATGAAAACAGATATAAAACTGGTTAAAGATTTAGGGCAGACAAAAGATATTCACTGTCATAAGATGTGATGGGTTCTGTGGCTTTAAAAGGGATTTAACACATTCATGACTGATGGATCTTTCAGTGCTATGTGCCATGGTGGCCAAGTGGAACCCCCATATTTATAGGCAGAGTGCCTCTAAATACCCATTGCTGGGTGGGGCAAACCAGGGGGAGGTGTTGCCTTTGCCTACGGGGCTTCCTAGAAGCATCAGTCTAGCTGTGCTGGAAACTCAGTTAGATGGATTCAGCAGGACTTTTCTTATATATTTTTTAAACTCAGGTAGTTGCAAAAGCAGTCGGATGGGTGCTTTCCAGATTTCATGCTACCACAGTATCACGTATTCGTTAAGTGTCCTTTCGTACTGCCTGTGTCTTGACATCGCAGTCCTTGCACTGTAAACAAGGTGCCATTCACATTTCCGATGCCTCCTTTCGTGTTTTATTGCTGCGTTACAGCCCTATAATGTTGCATCTGCATTGCAGAAAAATAGCTGTATTTACCTGTTATAGGAGGCAACAGATTTCAACTGCAGTTTTAAATGGGCACCACAAAATGTTGCAGTTTACACCATTTTTTGCAGTGTAAAGCTCACTGTCTGGAAACCACCATGGAGTAGTCAGATGTTCCAAGCAAAACATCAAAATCTCTCAAGACTCATACAAGTCCTTTTTGGGTTAAGCAACTGGGTGACAAAACAGTAGAAAAGCCTTTGCAGGGGACAGAAGAAAATGTTTCTAAATTGATTTACTCAAACACATTTGTACCAACCATTTTGATGCCTTTTGTGGGCATGTGGCAATTGATGTCTCATTAATATCCTGCCATGACTAGCTATACCCTCTGGCACCAGTTACTTGCTAAGCTGATTTGTAATGACTTTGGCATCAGACACTAAAACAGTTTATCACAACGGGAAAGGAAAATGGTGGTCATCCTTGTGACTTGCTCTCCCAGCTTTTCTTGTGTACACTAGATGGCACTGTTTCTCCGGCTTGCAGAAGATTAAAGTGTGTTCTTACATTCTTCCTGGATGCTACTTATGCATTGTTGGTTGCTCGTTTGTGTTTGAGAATAGAATAACTATTTTTCTATTAGTGTTCTAAACTTTGAGGATTTAGATTCTTGCCTTGAGAGAAAGCAGCACTTATTATAAAAGTTCTGAAACTCACTAGAAATCCTGGCTGGGATCCAGAGAGGCCTGCCCACAAATCGGATGGTAGCTAATTTTCCTTCTGGGGAAATTTCTCATGCCTTGCAGCCACAGACAGTACCCTGATCTTTTGGCTGTTTTTGAGGACATAGGGGCACTGCCACTGGAAAGAGGGCTGAAAAACCCTCGTGCATGCACAGAACAGAATTAACATCCTGAAAACCTGTTTTCATTGGCTTGCACAATGTATGAAACACTGTGCCCCAGGCCTGCTGTGGACTCCTAAGCAAGCCCCAACACTATCCTGAATGAGTGGTTGCTGAAGCAGCACGGCCACAGTTTTTCCCATTGCAGCAAATGCAGAAAAATTATGGTTGTGTTCCTTGCAAAAACTGCTCGTTTAGATCAGCGTTGGAGCGTGATTAGGAATCCACAGCATCCCTGGGGCACAGTGTTGCGTCTCTGTAACGCTGCACATCATGTAAGTCATTTAAAACAAAACAAAAAAGAAAGTGTTTCTATCTCTTGTGGCTGCTAAAATATGTATTAAAATGTATGGGCGATGTTTGGTGAAATACCTTGAAGCCCAAAGAGAGCTTAGCAAGATTTGCAATTGCAAGGGCGTAGGGGCTTTAATCTTCTCCATTGTTTCTCTCCCCTCCCCATGTTGAGCAGAAGAAGTATCTGAAAATCTGCTTAATTTATACAGGTTATACTTTCTTCAGAATGCAGAATTTCAATTAGCAAAGAGTATACATGGCTACACCTAATGGTGCAGCAGGGAAATGGCTTGACTACCAAGCCGGAGGTTGCCGGTTCGAATCCCCGCTGGTATGTTTCCCAGACTATGGGCAGCAGTGATATAGGAAGATGCTGAAAGGCATAATCTCATACTGTGCAGGAGGAGGCAATGATAAACCCCTCCTGCATTCTGCCAAAGACAACCACATGGCTCTATGGTTGCCTGGAGTTGACACCAACTCAAGGGCACACTTTACTTTTACTTTCTACATGGCTAAATATGTGGATTTTAAAAAAATTAACTGCAAATGCTAAACTATATTACAACAATAGTGTACTCATTTGGATTGCTTGCTCTACAGTCTGCTCCATTTTTATCTTCACAGTAAGCTAATTATTATACAGATAGGGAGCAGACATTGAGCAATAATGGCTTCCTCAAGGCCACTTAAGGGAGTATAAGGCAGGAGTTGGCCACCTTGGCTCTCCAGCTTGGCTCTCCAGCAACTCCCATCATTCCCAGCCACAATATTGTGTGGTCTACACATAGTGATTGCCTCCCACCTTCAAACCCCTTGATATTCCCATGCTAGACATCCTGTTTAAATAGGAGTCTACAGACATGGAACATGTATGTTAGTCTGATCCATGTGTTTAATACCTCTCAGAACTGGAGCTAAGAGTGGCAGTAATCAGGCCTGCACTTGTCCATACATAGGCAATCCTTTATTCAAACATGTCTGCCAGTGTGCAGACAGCATTTGGGATTGGGAGCAGCCAAGTGTATTTCCAGTGTATCATGCTTAGATTCTCTGCATGTCTGCATGAGGCTGAATTTACTATATTGAATGGCAATCAAGCAAACAAAACTTTTATGCTGACATTTTTCAGGAATAGATAAGAATTATGTGTTTGGGAACAGCTATTTGTCTCTGGTTTAGGATTTTTGTTTGCTTTGAGAATTTTTGCTCTTGCAAGACAAAAAGTTAAACAAAATATTCTGAGATTTCCTGGCTGGGCTCCAAATAATTGCACAACTATCTTTGCATGTCCAAAGGGCTTTGGGCATGTGTTGCTTAAACAGCAGGCCTCTGTGCCATGTGGCTAACTACTCTGGAACTTGAGAAGAGTTTCTAAAAGCAGCTTGTGATATGGCAGGGGAGGAGAGCTGTTTAAAAAAAAAATCCCACAGGGCAGCCCTGGCCCTTGAGCACAACTGAGTAGCTCTTTCAGTTCTGCACTATGCACTAATAATTAACATATTTGCCTTACTTTTCTCCCCAACAATATTCCAAGTATTCCATTGGAAAAACAGTGCAATAATAGGTGTATTCACAGATTGTAATTCAAATCCAAATGTTATATATAACACAAATGTCTCCAGAATGAGTGGAGGTTTTTCCAGCAGCAGTTTGTGCATTTTCTGAAGTCAGTTCAGCAAACTGTTCAAAATGCTGATCAAACTAGTGACTGACATATTGATTAAATTTACACAAGAAAAGTCCATTGAATGGAACTTGGTTGAGCAAACTTAGTCAGGCTTATTCAAGTATTTTGGTATCAAGAATGTTTTATTACTCTAGTACTCTACATATCAAAGCCTCATAAAATACCTTATACTGTATTTAAGTGAACACTGGAATTCTCAGGAAGCTAAATTTTATGGTCAGTAACTTTTATGTACTTCCACAGAATCATATGTGGACACATTCCTGTTTACTCAAACAAGGCAAGCCTAAGTATGAAATGCTCAATTTCTCATGGGTTTATAACTTTCACTTTTCTAACTTTCACTTGGTGAGTTGAAATGGCACTGTTAATAAACTGGCATATATTATAGAACCACCATGTGGAGGCCATATCGCTTCTATAATATCTGTCTCCGAGATTAGCTGTTCATTTGCAGCTCCCTATGCAGATGGAGAATTTTCTCCACACCATCACAGACTTTTAAGCTATGGGGTAGCTTGGATAAAATTGCTCAATTCACTTGATTCACTGTGTTGAGACAGCCACACCACAGAACACTGGGAAGGGACTTCTTTATGGTAGCTACAGTGTGTCCACTGCAACATGACAACCACTGTACTTATTTTCTATATCTTTCTCTATAAACATGTTTAGAAAATGGGCACACTACAAAAAATGCTTGGGATGTCAGTAGTCTAGAAATCCAAATAAATATTTAAACGCCAGTAAGGTTTCTGAAATTTTTTTTGTTTGTTTTATCTTAATAAGACTACTCTGAATTGGGAGAGCTTCCCCCCAGATCACCATTACAACCAGTTTGTGAAGATGGATCCTTTAGGACACTAAAAGAGGAGCGGAAACGGACATCCAAAGAGCTTCGGGAACTATGGCAGAAAGCCATTCTGCAGCAAATACTACTGCTTAGGATGGAAAAGGAAAATCAAAAGTTGCAAGGCAAGTAAAATTACTGGATCAAAAACTTAAGGTGGGGAAAAACCATACACCTTTGGCATGGTGGCCAAAGCAATAAATATGTGGTCTAGAAGTATAAAATATAACATTTGTCTTGTGCTTAGTTAGAATCTCTTTTTCCTAATAACCTGTCATGTTTGCTATCCCTATGTTGTACTTTACCCATGGTTTTGTTTACTTTATCTTAATAGCCTCTCTGCTTGTTTTATCAATGGCAGCTCTTAGTCCGATTCCTGGAAGTGCTGATAACATGCTCAGATTCTGCCTCCTTTGAACTGTGTATTTGGATCCACCTGTTTATGTTTAAGTACTGGTCATCTCCATATCTGTTTGCATCCTATTCAGGCTTCCTGGCTAAATATGCACTTTAATCCATGTGAGAGATACTGGCACTGATTAGCTTGCTAGCAGATGCATGTCTCCTATAGACATTGTAAGTGCAATAGGGACTTGAAAAGCAATCATGAAAGCTTTCTCCTTTGTAACACACTGTGACTGGGCCAATGGTTTGCCCACGAAAACGTTCAGAGAAAAATAGGATTGTGGGGTACAAAAACTCCCCTGTTCAAACAACCAGCATAAGGTGGACCTCCTTTCTTGGAATGTGGCTGGTTGGTCTGTATCCGTCAGGGATGCCCGACTTACTGACTGTCATTCCTGCCATGACATTATCTTGATACAGGAATCATGGACTGCTGAGGAAATGTTACTTAACAGATTTCTCTCATTCTCGGTTGGGGCTGAACCAGGGATGGGTCGTGGAAGATCCAAAGGCAGTTTGGGGGTGCTGGTTTCCACCACTCTATGTGCAACATCAAGTTCCCTCCCACCATTCAAGCAATATGCTATGGCAGTGTTAATCCAATTCAGTCAGTGCTCCCTGCTGATAATCAACACCTATCTTCCCCCACAACAGCGGAAACCCCAGCTTAGCGCCACCTGGGCTAAATTAGAAACTTACGCTGCTGATCTCACAACCCAACTGGTGGTGGTGCTGGACGGTGACTTTAATGCAAGGCTGGGTCCCGACGATTTCACCCTTTGCATAAAACATCAGTGCCCCCCTCTCAGCCTCAAGACTGATTGACTTCTTCTCAACCGAATCTCAAAGGATTGGAGATCAAACTTTGCAGGACTTTGTTTGGCACACACTCCCCTGAACTGCCCCCTATTAGGACTGCAAGCTGGAAGAATTAGAAGCCCACATCAGAATTCCCATCCCTCACCATGAGGAGGCAGCTGATGGCGGGGCAATTGCCCCAGGTAGTATGGTGGTGTATAGGGGTGTGCACAAAACCAGCTGGTCTGGTTGGGTTCGAGGCCAAACTGGCCTCAAACCCAACCAGGCCAGTTTGGTCTGGCACCCCCTCGAACCCCACTCCCGGTTTGGTTCGGGTTTGCAGAACGAAAAATTGTTTAAACAAAAAAAACCCCTTCTACTCCCCTCAGGGGAGTTCCTGGAGGCGGGGGCGGGGTCCGTGGAGGTTCTCCCTCCCTCCACCAGTCTTCTAAATGTCTTCCTCACCCGGGCCACGCAGAGGCCTATTGTGCAGGCACACAGCCCCCAATATGGCTGCCAGGTGAAGGCCAAACTGCAGCCAAAGAGCACCCGAACCTGGCGAGGAGGGCATTTAGAAGGCTGGCAGGGGGAGGGAGAACCTCCACAGACCCGCCGCCACCTCCAGGAACAAAACACAAAATAGCTAAGCAGAATAATGGAACAACACAATGCCCTGAAAACTTGTGTGGAGAGGAATTGCACCAGATGGTTCTTGCACATGGCAGTGGTCTTGAGCAGCATTGCAGTAGCTACCACATTGCACAAGTGCTTAGTATCTTGCAAGCTATTTCAAGAGCTGTGCTGGCTCTGTGAATTACCCTCTTACCCAACATTATTTGATATGGCCAGGAGCTAAGTGGGAGAATCCACTGATTCTTGACTCATGGATAGTTTTCCGTATACCAGCATACTGTGCTACTTGGAAAAATTTGGCAAAAATCAACATGGAAAAATGGTATTCTTTAGTCTGTAAACTGGAATTGCTGTGGAGGACTAAGCTCTCAAAGACTGCACTCTCCTGTAGATTATCTCACCACTATAATAAATATGAGTGCTGTTTTGGTGATGCATTACACTATTAAATCATCAAAGTGACAGTATTCTTATAATATATTGGAATAATATGTCCCAAGAATGACAGTGTGCTGGTGATGAATCATCAGAGTAAGGGCTTGTTGTACGTATATCAAGCAGATGTCATTAAAGAGATAGCTAGTATATAATGCATTACTTTTTAAATGTGGTTCCAAGTTATACTTGGAGTCCAAGCAATGATTTTAATGCCTCCCTTTAAGGAGGGAAAAACCCACAATGCTTTGTTGATTGTCTGTTGTCCATCTCCCAATGCCTTGATTCCTGTGTTTCAACTCTCATGAGAGTTTCCTCTGGCATGTGGCAGTCCCCATCTTCTTTTTGTCTACAAAGATGTAATTATTTCTGTCTTCAAAATTCAACTAACTCCTTAGGACACTTGCCCAAAAAATCTCTTTGTATCAAAGTCTGTCCTGCCTACTTGGCAACTGTGCAGCAAAGACCTTTAGAATGTGAGCAGAGATACCAGAGTGGCATTTCCCTTTGGGCCTCTATGAAGGCCCAATGGCTAAGGTTGGAATTCCCCCTTTAGGGCTTAGCACCTGCTTACCTGCAGAACCTCCTTTCCCGGCCAGTCCTGTCCGATCTTCTCAGGTTGCCCTTCTTTCGGTCTCTGGTCTCAGAGAGGTCCAGAGAGTACTAGGGCCTGTTGCTGTCCCTTCACTTTGGAATTCTCTCCCTTGCCCCTCAAGATTTGGTCTGCCTCTTCCCTTTCAGCCTTTAAAATCTTATTGAAGACATTTCTTTTCCGCCAGGCATTTGCCCTTTTAATTTTTGGTTTTGTTTTTTTGGGTTTTGTTTTTAAAATCTCGTATACTTGTTTGTACAACGCCCTGAGTCAGTGGATTGGGCCGTATATTAAATCTCTTAATAAATAAAACATAAGTTACAAATACGACAAATATTTATATATCACTTTTCAACAGAAGTCCCCAAAGCGCTTTACAAATAAATAAATAAATAAATAAATGGTCTCCCTGTTCCCAAAGGGCTCACAATCTTAAAAAAGAAACATAAAATAGACACCAGCAACAGCCACTGGAGGGAAGTTGTGCTAATCTCATAAAGATAACTTTTACACCATAATTTCTCATTTCACCCCCACTTAGGAACATAGGAAACTGCCATATACTGAGTCAGACTATTGGTCTATCTAGCTCAGTACTGTCTTCACAGACTGGCAGCGGCTTCTCCAGGAAGAAGGCAGGGATCTCTCTCAGACCTATCTTGGAGAAGCCAGGGAGGGAACTTGAAACCTTCTGCTCTTCCCAGAGCGGCTTCATCCCCTGAGGGGAATATCTTGCAGTGCTCACATATCAAGTCTCCCATTCATATGCAACTTATCCATGTCTAATCCCAGGCCGGAGCTTAACCACATGATGCTTCTGTACAGCTGGCTTGGTCATGTGGGATTCCCATTTGGCTGCCCATATGGACTTGTGTTGCCTCTTTTTACACACGAACATGGTTTCATTTCCAAGGCATCAGTCCTACACCATCTTCCATGTAAACAGTATAGATATACAGATAAGATACATGTTTTCAGCACTTACATGCAGTAAACTGCAAGTAAGGACAAGCCCTATGATGCCATCTTTTGAAATGCCCATAGTTTTCCACTGTGTGACACAACACAATGAACATGAATCAGTAACTTTGTTTCCATAATATTTTTGTTCCCTTTTCAAATCTGCTGAAACATGCTTGCCTTTTTTGACTGTCATGGTTCATGAGCCTGACTGTTTCAGTGAACCTACTTAAGTGTCTAAGCACCTTTTTATTTTAGATAGTCATGTTAGTCTACTGTAGTATTGTTAGTCTATTGTTAGTCTACAGTAAAAGAAACTGGTAGCACTATGTAGACTGTCAAGATGTTTTAATGCTATATTCGAGTATGGGCTTTCATGGACAACAGTCCACTTCATCAGATTCAAAGGAGGATCTGGTTGAAGCACAACAGAAAGTTCGGTTAAAAGCATCTGGGGATGGTAATTGGAGATGTGTCAAAAAATTGATTTTTGAGATTCAGTTAGAGTTCTAATCAAATCAGCCTGATTCTATTTGAGCTCAAATCTGCTGCTCTTGAATCTGGGTCGATTTGAAATTGATTTGATTTGGATTTGAATAGATTCAGCTGAATTTTAAGGGCTAGGGGGCACCAAAGCAGGTTGGGTGGCAGGGCCCCATAGGTGCCAACTGCCACCCAACTCCCAAAGAAATCAGGCAAAGGAGTGAATTTTTAGGAATTTTAATGTGTGATGGATTCTCAGTTGTGAAATGACTTCTTCATTAAAATTCCCTATGAAGAAGTCATTTCACAACCAAGAATCCACACATAAAAATTCCTAAAAACTCACCCCTGGCAGTGATGGCAGAAGCTCAGAGGGTACAGAATGGAGATCGCTGGGGACAAAATGGAGTCTCAAATCACCGAATCGATACAAGCTTGAATTGAGGGTGATTTGATTCGACCTTGAATCTGGTAAGCATCTTCAGGTATAATTCGATTCAAGGTTGAATCACTCAAATCACCCAAATTAGAGTTGAATCTATTTGGCCACAAATTAATTTGTACATCCCTAACAGTAATATACATTGAGTGGAATCTTTGTAGTGTGAAGGGAAAGAATTCGCTCTGTTAAGTCCTTGGTCAGTAGTGTTACATGTTTTTATGAACTCCAGCTCAGCTATTACCCATTCCATGCATCCACCAGGACTGATCTTTTAAAGAGCAATTACTATCAAGTATTTGATGCTGTGTTCCTGTAGATTGAAATAATCACTTACTGGTTTCTTGGTGGTTTTGCTTTTGGTATCAGATTTGTGATCATTTAGTCACTGTCTTAAGGATGGTCCTGTTAGTCCTATATAAATGGCCAAGGAACATTTGGTGCATGATATGCAGTATTCCACTTTGGTGGATGTGGATGTATAGGTGCCATATATTTGGCAGATGGTGGGATTGGGTCCACAAATGGTGTGTTGTAGATTAAAGAGCTTTGTTGTAAATTAGATGAGAAGAGTTTGAGGTTTGTAAGCAAGAGTCTCAAGTTTGGTAGCTATCTATATGACAACGGTGTTCTTCCTGTGGCTTCTTCAAGACATTGATCACTTTCAGTAATGCAAGCCTCTTATGTTGTGTAAAACCCCTAGTTGAGAGCTGGAGTTTATCACAAGTTCTGTTCTAGTTTCTCTTTCTGCATGCTGTAGTAGTAGTTTCCTTAGTATTCATCTGGCCTTCAACATTTAGCTTTCAATAGGGCTAAGATTGCATTTTAAATTAATGAAAGCTTGTTTCAGGTTGTCTGAGTGATTTTTTAAAATCATCTAGTGGATCTAAGAATATATGGCTGTACCTTAAGGCCTGACTACATACATAGAAGTTTTAGTATGGTCTGGGTGGAAGTTGCTTATATGCAGGTAAGTGTAATAGTCAAGAGGTTTCCTGTATTATGAGGTTTGGAGGTGACCAACTTATAACAGAACATTGGTGTTTATAAAACTTAGACTTATCTTGAAGTAAGTAATATTTAGGTTGATTGTAGGATGGCAAGAACTGAAATTATGGTGGAATTCCTTGAGTGATTCCTTGAATCCAGATAAGGAAAATATTTGAAAGTAAACTTTCAAGCAGCTTTCCAAGCAGCATTGTTCCAAGTCTGCCATGAACATATTGGCATATTGTGTAGCTATAGGTGTATCCCTGGCAGCTAGATATAATCTATCCATGAACTTTAAAATATTTGTGAGTGAGGACAAAACATAAGAGTGGCAGCACTGTTAGCAATTTCTTTGTCTGGAATGGTGTTTAATATAGCCAGTAATGCAACTTCATGTGTGATATTTATGTAAAGGAATTCCACATCCATGGTGGCTAGGATAGTGTTTTCTGTGATCTCTTTGATGTTTCTAAGTTCGCTAAGATAGTCAGTAGTATCTTGTAGGCAGCTGACTGTGTTTATGGCATATGGTATAAGAATGGCATCCACATAGCTAGATATGCATTCTGTCAGAGTATTAATTTCTGAAATAATGGGATATCCTGAGTTTCCTTGTTTATGAATTTTAGGAAGTAGATAACATTTACCACTAGACAAATTCTTGCAAGTTTTACATAGGATAACTCTTTGAGTGTTGGTTGTTGTAAGATTTTAAAAATATTTGGCAATTCTTTCTGATATTTCTCAGTCTATAGACTTTATTGTTACTGAGTTGCCTATGTGTTTCTTTAATGTAGTCATCAGTGTCCAATATGACTGTAACTCCTGTTTCATGACAATGTTTGGATTGTTCTTAGTCTTTTGACTCTGTATTCTTTTTAACTTTTTCAGTTAAGCAATTTTTCATTAATATGTTTGCATCATGCTTGTGAACAGAAGCAGTCAGTGTATGTCTAGTTTTGGGCTTATGTCCATCGACACACCCATCCATAATTATTTTTGTCAATAGGTTCTCATATTGGGGACAGTGCTCCTGCCAAGACATGCAGTGTTCACACATTTTTTGTCTGCTCAGTTAATTTTAGATCACTGCCTTGATACTGCCACTCAGAACAAAATTCATTCCGCTCACAGATGAAAAAAATTAGAGAAAACACTGATTGGGGATATAATTGTGGTCATGGCCTGCTTCTTCATCACTGAAGAATTATTTGTTGCAAATGTTGAGAAAATGCTTCAGGATCACCAAATAGTTGACCTATTATGTGATTTTGCAGGGCAAAAGCATAAGCCATGTGACAGTACTCTTGTCTCTTCTTTAGTTAGTATATTATTGGAGAAGTTATTGTCTTGCATGGTCCAGTCAACAGTTGGGTGATTTCTTATATTAATAATTACTCAAATAATGTGTTGCCATTTCCATAAAGATCCTGAATGTATGTTATAATGTATTGTCATTGTTGATTTCCCCTGTTGTTCAGTGTTAAAGTTTTTAATAGTGAATATGGATCAAATGATTTCTTAGTTTGACCAATAATTTCATGAATAGCGTATTGGAATAAAAATATACGTAGGTTCTAGGGAATTTGTGTTTATCCATAGTCATCTTTGGTATAATGTTCGATATATTCCTTAGAATAATTTTATCTGTTTTACCTATGCCAACTTGAACTCCTTGTTGAAATTGTTCCAGATCTACTTGTTATGGCCCATTATAGTACCTTTTTATTATATGCACTGTTTATCTTACCTTAGAAGTGCACTTCTAAGCACTATTTATCATATACTAAATATCATTAGCTTGTATATCTTTAATCCTTTGGTCTAGTTTCTGAAAATAATCTGCTGAACAGACGTCTGAAGCTTGATTATGAAGAGATCACCCCATGCCTCAAAGAAGTAACACTGGTCTGGGAAAAAATGTTGAGTATGCCAGGAAGGTCAAAAATGAAGTTTGACATGGAAAAAATACATTCTGCTGTTGGGAAAGGTGAGTTTATATCATTACTGTAGGATGCAGAGCTGGATGCAGTTGTTGCAAAGTGAACTATCAACTTCTGTTTCAGTGATAAGTTAATTGATTATACAAATTTGACTGTCATAGAAAAATGATAGCTGCTTGAGCTGCTACCATCCTGTTACTGGGTCCCCATCCTCCTGATACACTTCTTCCTGATAACCTATTCCCCTCTAAGCAGACCTCTCCCAAAATTTGAGAATCTTGGTTTTAGTACATATTTTCTGCTAGATAATATGCAAAATCTTGGATACTGTGTTTGGAGACACATATTTTTCTAGTACAGTAATAAACAGAGTGTTGTGTTGTCCTCCTAGATTCATTCTTATTTGTCTTTGTTCCTCTCTTCTTTTGAAAAGGAGTTCCACGGCATCACCGGGGTGAGATCTGGAAGCTTTTAGCAGAGCAATACCAGCTTAAGCATCAGTTTGCAAGCAAACAGCAGCCAAAGGATGTCCCTTACAAAGAACTCTTAAAGCAGCTAACCTCCCAGCAGCATGCAATACTTATTGACCTAGGTACGTCTACCAAAACAAAAAACGGTGCAGTGGGATATACAGTCTTATGTTCTGTGGGAAAGAGGCTCTCTGCTCTGAAAGCCATGCATTTAATGTAGTCTGCTTATCATTAAAAGGGCTCATCGTGTTGCAGACTCTCTATACTGATGAACTACCTTCACTGTGGACCATGCTTGGGTCTCGCAGTAGATCTCATGTTGCATTGTGAGCTGAGTAGAGTTGTGCATTGCATTAAATCGATGATAATCTGGTCTGAGGCAGTGCAAGCCCAACTGGAGCATTTTGCTCTAGAAACAATTCCAGAGAAAAATCCCTCCAGTATTGGAAATCTATGTATTGTATCATACCACATTGTATCAATGTGATATTGAATAGTATTGGTGGGGCGGGGCTTATGTTTAGCAGAGAGCCAACTTCTTTGAAGAAATAAACTGTCTTCCGGCAGTGGCAGTGTTTCAAAATGCCACCTTTTCTGGTGCTGCCCTGTAATGCACCAGAAAAGAAAGCAAGGTCATGATGTTGCATGGTTTTCCTGGTGTGTTACTGGGGGAGGCGTGGGAAGAGAGATGCTTTATAGTTACAGGGTGCAGCCCTCCCCCCACCCTCCCATAATGCACCAGGAGAAGGATGCAATGTCATGATGTTGCTTCCTTTTCTGGTGCATTATAGGTTGGCATCAGGCAAGGAAAGGTGATGTTTTAGGATGCTGCCACTACTGGAAGACTTCCAGTTTTTTTTTTAAAAAGTGGCTCTTTGCTAAAGGTAAGCCCCCACCCCATCCTTCATCCCATTGCATCAAGCTGATAATGATCATTGACTCAATACAATCCTGACCACCTTCTGTTATCATTAGCACAATGCAAGAATGTCGGGGATTGGTCCAATTATTCAGCCTGTGCACAGACCTAGTGTTGCATACAAATATTTATTAGGGAGAAAGGTGCAAAACAGTTGGTTTGAGGATTAAAATCTGGTCTGGTGTAGGGCTTTCCCATCCCACATACCTGTCCAGGATGTCAGTAGTGTTGCAGAGTGTAAATTGGCTTTTCCTTGGTGGGGGGGAAGGGGGGAAACACCATAATACTGCATCAAATCCGATCAGAAATAGCTCTTTTTAAAAACAACACACAAACCTTTCCTTTGAGAGAGACGCTGAACTGGGAGCAGACTGGAGTGTCTGAAGAGTTTATGTTGAAGAGTCAGTAAGCTGTGGTTAAAACAGTGGCCAACGTTGAGAGCAACGCTGGACTTGCACAGACATGCTGCAGTTGCACAAGAACGGTTGCATGAGCTAGTTCCATGAAGTCAGGAGCTCGTGTTGCAGACCAGTGTTGCTTGTACAACAGGGTGCTCAACCTGGGGCGTGTCTCTTGCTTGGAAACCTCTTCCTCAGGCCATATACATTGCAGGGAGCAATGCAAAGAATAATACCCTGTAATGCAAAGGACAATATGTGTGTTAAATAAGTAATTTATCAAATCATGAATATTAATATAATAATGCATCAATACATTTATGCTTAGTACAGTTATACAATACAGCGACTGGCATCCGTAGCGATGCTGCGCTTGTGCAAGTGGACCAAGAGTCCAAGGGACTGCACAGTTTTAAGCATCTGTGCAGCTATGTTGTTATGAGATCTGCAGGAGGCATGTTATCTACCACTCTCTGTTGCTTTGTTTTGGCTCAAATGGGGGAAATTAGAGTCAAATGGTTCAGACCTGTGAACAGCAATAAAAATACCTTGAGAGCTGTGCAGGTCAGGCAGCTGTGACGTGGACGCACTGGAAAGCAAGAGGGTGGAGACATGACTCTGAAAACCTAGAGTTGCTTTATTGAGGGGCAATAGGGGTACAGGAATTAAAAATGTGGTTGGTTAGGCATGTTACCAAGTTGCTATCCTAGGAAGGGGGATAGAGGTCTAAGGTTGAAAGAGGGAGAGAAGAGGAAAGCCGTGTGTCATATCTACCTAGATCTCACTGGTGAAAATCCTCTCTGTGGAGCTGAAGCACAGAGTAAGCTCATGGGTATACCCGGGCAGTGTGCGATAGCAAGGTGCACATGGGCGTGTGCGCAGCAAGTGTAACATGGGCAGATGCTATGGCAGCAGTAGAAGTGTGACCCCAAAAGCAAAAGTGTGATCCCACCTTTTAAAAGTGGTAATTCTCTTTATTTAGCAGGGGGAGAGCAACTGGCGCTATCCATCTGCAGCACAGCATCCCCAGACATAGCTGTTGCTGGTGTCTATCTTATTTTTCTTTTTTAGATTGTGAGCCTTTTGGGGGCAGGGAACCATTTTATTTATTTATATCTATGTAAACTGCTTTGGGAACTTTTGTTGAAAAGCGGTATATAAATATTTGTCATATTCATATTTGTATTCGTTTCTCTCGTAACATCCAGGTGGGTCTGTTCTATATTTCACCTGCTAATGCGATCAGTGAGGGTATTTCCTTGGGTTTGTGGCAGGTCTTTTGCAAATGGGCCTGAGTAATTGCCTTTTTAGGAAAACGCCTTGTCAGAATGACCATTTACCTGGAATGCAGTCAGCATTTCTCTTCCAAGATATCATAGAGACAGAAAATGGCTGAGGCTTGAGTTTAGGAAGTAATAGATTGTCTCATTTCTGTAAAAAGCTGCAAACTATGAGCTGCACATACTTGGCTGGTTTCTTAGGCTTTTTTCTTTTGAAAAACAGTTTATGCTTGAAATGTGTTGGGTACTCTTTCTCCTCTCTCTAGTGACTACTTGATGATAAGAGCATGTGCAAAGTGCCTTTTATCACTGAGTCCATATAGTCATCTCCCACATGAAGTTTAATATCTGACACAGTAAACTGTAACCTTGCCACTAAGCAGTGCTTCCAAAAATGCCTGATCCATGGCACTTAAAAAAAACAACACCCCATAAAGCACTCCTGTCCTACCACCTTGATCTTCCTTACCTTGACTCTTCCATTTTGGGATTCATTTTCCTCATTTGAGTCAGTTCATGTTTTCAAAGTGACTTTTGGATGCCTTTGGCCATCAGGAGATACTGAATGGGACTGTTCAGGATGTGTTGGAACAGCTTCTACTTTGGGCAGGGAGGTGACTGCAGAGCAACACAAGCTGTTCTTGCATTTGGGAAGCAAAGCCCATTAAATCTGCCATTCCCTGCCAGTCTGAGCAGTGAGCGGCCAGACCCAGAAGTCAAACACAGCCTTTCTAGTACGCAATGCATCAAGCTCTAATCTGTGTGCAGAAAGACTTAGCTTCAGGCTTTGTCTTTTTTGAAATAATAGCTCTGATAGTATCTGGCAAGGCAACATACCTCCCATAGATGCAGCAATCAAGAAATTTAAGGGTGGGGTGAGATTTAACAAGTGAGAAGCTATAAAAGTCACTTCAACTACACTGGAAGGAAAGCAGAAATAACTCCTGCTCTTGAGTAGAGTTTGGTTTCTGAAAGAAGAAGAAAACATGGTCCAGTCTTTCTCTCTCCGCTTCAAAAATGATAAATGGCCTCCCCCCACCTGCTTCTGAAACATCTGCAGATGCAGTGTAAATTTAGTGTGCAATTTTTTCTTGGTAAGATTTCCTAAGCAAAGCTCATTAGACAACTCTTGTTCTTTATGTATTTTTGTTATTAACACAAGAGTTTTAGGGATTTTTTTAAAAAATTGTGGTTATAGGGAAATAGGTGACAAGTTCGTAGTGTCTGATGGGTGTTAAGAGTGCCGATTTTTAGAGCAACCCAGGTGAAAGTTATGAAAGGGGTGAAGAAAAGGTTGAGTGAAAGAGAGCATGTTTGTCTACAGTGTAGACTCTACATCATGAAGAAAAGCCACACCCTGCATTAGATGATGGTTGCTATTATGGATTGTTGCCTTAGTTGGTAGAAATTCCCACTCCCTACCCTCACGTTACAACAACAATTACTTGCTGTGATATTTTAAATGATTTTTTTGTGGACAAAATATCTCATATTTGGGCCGACTTAGATTAAAACTCCACAGTTGTTACAGAGTCTGATGCCGAGGGGTCCAGTGGCTCCTCTTATGTGATGGTTCTGGATCAGTTTCGGTTTGTGACTCCTGAGGTTGTGGACAAGTTGCTTGGAATAGTGCGGCCTACCACCTTGCCCAACATGGCTTATACTATATGGCAGAGAGGCTATTGTAGAAGGCCTGGTGGAGATTATAAATGCTTTGCTGAAGGAACCAGCTTAGGCCCTGGTTATTTAGGAGAACGTCTTCTTCACCATGAGCCCCACTGCCTGTTAAGATCATCCTGAGAGGTTTGCCTGCGGCTGCCGCCAACTCATTTGGCGACTATTCGGGAACGGGCCTTCTCCATCCTGCCCCTGTACTTTGGAATGCGCTCCCTGTTGAAAGAAGAGCCTCCCCATCTCTGGCAACTTTTTAAAAGGCTATGAAGATGCATTTATTCACCCAAGCTTTTTATTAGATCTATAGTTTTAAATTTTAATGTTGGTTTTAAATGATTTTAATGTTCAAATGATTTTAATTGTTTAATTGATTTAGTTTGGATTTTAATTGTTTTGTTTTTATGTTGTTGTAAAATAACAAAATTTTACAAAATCCCTGAGCCATTTTTGAAAGGGCAGTATATAAAATAAATAAGTTTCACTTTTAAGTTTGTAAATCAAAATTGCTCAAATTTGTTCAAACTTGCACAAATATCCTATAATCCATTTTAAAAGAGAGAAACGAGGGGGGAAATCAAGTTTCACTACACTCTTTGTTAATGGAACCTTGTTTGGCAGGACCCACAATTTTAAATCAACTTTGTGATATGTCAGAACATGTTTTCATATCTATCCACTGCCCCCCAAAAGCCACCTACATACAGCTATTTAGATCACCTCAGATAATAGCAGCAAAGCATGGAGAGCAGAAGTGCAGCACTCTGGAACAAAAACCCAGTAAAGCATCAATCTCCCACACAAAGCAGCGTGAACATTTTACTTTTCATTACAGGTTTGCTATTATTGATGTTTGTGTTGCTAAACTCATCTTTGTTTTCACAGGACGCACCTTTCCAACACATCCATATTTCTCAGCCCAGCTTGGAGCTGGGCAGTTGTCACTCTACAATATCTTGAAAGCCTATTCCCTTCTGGATCAAGAAGTAGGCTATTGCCAAGGCCTCAGTTTTGTAGCAGGTGTGCTGTTGCTTCATATGAGTGAAGAAGAGGCTTTCATGATGCTCAAGTTCCTTATGTTTGACATGGGTCTTAGGAAACAGTATCGGCCCGACATGACAATTTTACAGGTAAGAGCTTCTGCTTGCATTTTTTATAGCGACATAAGGTGGATGTTGCATTTTTACCACCATATGATGATTAAAATAAGTCAGAATAAACTAACTAAATGCCACTAATTTCAGTTGGACTGAAGTTAGTCATTATTAAATTGTCTTATTTATTTTACTGGTGCTTAGTCATAACTAACTTATTCTGGATCCTGTCCTGTTGTTCTTCAAACCTGTGTTTTTAGAAGAGCTCAAAGGGGAAAATGCAGAATGGGACACAATCAATATGAAAATTGGCATATATTGTACCTGAGCCTTTCTTGAAATTCTCATATTTAAAATACATAGAATGCAGTGATAGCTAGGTTAAAGTTTTAGGTGCTTACTTCCTGAAGCAGAGGTTGCATCAGTAATCCCAAATTGTTGGTTTGAACACAATATTGGATCATGTTGGTAGATCAATAGGCTTCTATTGATCTCACCATATAGGGACTGGTGAGGTTTATTTCAGGAAAGCTAACCTGTCATTGGTGGAAATCCTCTAGTAAAATGTTGAAGATCGCAGTACTGCAACAAACACAAATGTAAAAGAAATTAAATATTCAACACTGCTGTGGTATGTAATGGCTATTATAAAATGATTTCACTTTTTTCTTTTTTTGTCAGGTATGTAAACAATAATTTGTGGATATGATTATTTTAGGTAGTGATCCTGAAGGTTGCACTACATGTGACTTTAAACATGTCCTTTGTACTTCTGTCCATATATAAAAACATCAGGACTGGAAGAGGAGGCATTTAACTTTTACATAATCGTTTTTACTGCAGCTTCTCTGTGTTTTTATCTGTTATCTGCTGTTCTGTTTTTATGCTTGTTTTATATGTTTTTAGCTTGATGTTTTTATTGCTTTTATTGTATGTTTTAATTTTTGTAAACCGCCTTGGGGTTTTCTTTTAACGAAAGGCGGTATAGAAATGTAAAAATAAATTTTAAAAAACCTCTTTCTTCTCATTCTACAATCCTGACTATAAAGTAACCCTCTGAAGCTGCTATATCCCTAAGAGGGATCTCCCAGAGGGAGGTAGTTTTAATCAGGGCTGTGGCATAATGGGGGAAAGTTAACTATTTCTTCTCCTCATACATCGGTCAAAAATCCTGATCACCCCTAACCTCTCTCACTAATTTTTAAAATCTTTTTTTAAACTTCCCACAGAGCAAGTTCCCTCCCTGGCTCCTCCAAGATAGGGTTGAAAGAGATTCCTGCCTGCAACCTTGGAGAAGCTGCTGCCAGTCTGTGTAGACAATACTGAGCTAGATAGACCAGTGGTCTGACTCAGTATATGGCAGCTTCCTATGATCCTAACCCGGCTATGATGATTGATATCACTCAGCAGTTATTAAATTTTGATGTACTGTTGACCCCTGCTCAGGTTTACTAGTTCTTTATGGGTCACCACATTTTTTTGTTTAAGACAATTAAGTGGTGGCCACTAAAAAAACTTCTGATTTAAAACTCAGTTCCTTCTATGTTTGGATTCAGCTGTATTGAATGCCCACGATAAAGGGCATGAATTTTTTTTTAATTAAATTTTTATTTATTTTAACAATAATCATTCACAACACATTAAACAAATATGGACTTCCCGCTCACACCTCCTCGTGAATCAGCAACTATATAATTAACCCTTGCTATAATAATAATTCAAAACATAGATTTAAACCTTACAAACACAATTTTGATCTTCTCAACCTGCTAATATTACTAAATTTCAAACCCTTTTGTAAAATCAATATTAGGAAAATAGTTCTTTAAATACAATAAGAATGGTTTCCAATCTTCTTTAAAACATTCTAAATTTTGATCTCTTATCAGTACTGTAAGTTTTGCCATCTCCACATATTCCAAAATTTTTATCAGCCAATCTTCTTTTGAAGGCAGTTCATTGCTCTTCCATTTCTGTGCATATATTATTCTGGCCGCCGTGGTAGCGTACATAAAGAATGTTAAATTAGTTGTAGAAAACACTCCTTGTGTTATTCCCAGCAGGAAGGATTCTGGCTTCTTAGGAAATGTCATTTTAAATATTTTCTTTAACTCATTATATATCATGTCCCAAAATGCTTTAGCCTTCCTACATACAAGTCCACCACATATAAAAGAAGGTTCTTTCAGAGTGTCCACATTTCCAACATTTGATTGAAACATTTTTATACATTAATGCCAGGTTTTTTGGTGTTAAATACCACCTATACATCATTTTATAATAATTTTCTTTTAAACCATAACATGCACTAAACTTTAAATCAGTTTTCCATAATTTTTCCCAGGCTGCCATTTCTATGTTGCACCCCACATCTTGAGCCCATTTTACCATAGTCATTTTAACCACTTCGTCTCTTGTCTCCTCCAAAAGCAAGAGCTTATACAGTTTGGAAACTAATTTTTCATCATTTTCACACAGCTCTTTCTCAAACCTCGAGATCTGATCCTCAAATCCAACTTTAAGATCCTTCTTATAAACTTCATTCAGATGATGGTACTGAAACCAATCACTAACCAAATTTTGTACTTCAATTAGACTTTTTAACTTACAATCCTTTTCTTGAAAATATAACAAATCCCTATAGGTACCCCATTGCGATTTTATATTTACCTCTTTACGTGCTAAAGCTTCAATCGGAGATAGCCATAAGGGAGTTTTAGGTTCCAGCCATTTTTTGTATTTTACCCATACCCTCATTAGACTCCTTCTTACATAGTGATTCAGAAAATCTTTATGTATTTTACTTTTTTCATACCACAAATATGAATGCCATCCAAACCTTCTGTCAAATCCTTCCAAATCAAGTATTCTAGGATTTCTTAATGTTATCCATTCTTTTAACCACGTCAAACAAACAGCATCAAAATACAACCTTAAGTCTGATAGGGCAAGACCACCTCTTTCCTTTGCATCTGTTAAATTCTTAAAATTAATTCTTGGTCTTTTCCCTTGCCAAACAAATTTAGTTATGTCCTTCTGCCATTGCTTAAAGCAAGTTAAAGTATTAACTATAGGAATAGTCTGAAAGAGAAATAACATTTTAGGCAAGACGTTCATTTTCACTGCTGAGATTCTTCCCATTAAAGACAAATTCATATTAGTCCATCTTTGTAAATCAGTTTTCACTGTATTCCATATTTTAATATAATTATTTGAGAACAACAAAGAATTATTATTTGTCAGCCAAACCCCCAGATATTTAATTTTCTTCTCCACTTTCAACTCACTTATTGATGAAGGGCATGAATTAACTCTAAATTGTAGTGTTTTAACTAACAGATGTCTCGGTAACATCGAGGATGTGCAACCCTTATGACACTTACCTGCTACCTAGCAATAACTGCCCACGTGGCTCAGTACATTTTGGGATTTCAGACGACCTCTTTAATTCAGCAGTGCTTTGCCACTTTTGTGTCTTTTTGTTGTGGCTGACTACTTGAGAGTGCATTGCAGACCACCAGTGGTTTATAAATGTATAACTTAGGATTCTTATTTTGTTTGCTGGTTCCTTCATTTTTATTTGCCCTTGCAGATCCAGATGTATCAACTGTCTCGACTTCTTCATGACTACCACAGAGATCTCTACAATCACTTTGAAGCACATGAAATTGGGCCTAGTCTATATGCTGCCCCCTGGTTTCTTACAATGTTTGCCTCTCAATTTCCGTTGGGATTTGTGGCTAGAGTGTTTGGTAAATCATCATTTTTATTATTGAGCATAGTTTGGAATCATGTTTGATATCTGCTTGCCAATTGCTATTAAGGATGCAGCATCTTTAAAATTAAAAAGGTTTTCACTCTCTTATTATAAGCCTGAGAAAATCAGCTAATAGAAGGGTACAAGCTGTTTCATAAAGTCACTCAGATTAGAAAATGGAGACTGATTATAGTAAATGCAAATACTTGTGCACCACACTATCAAATGCTTTCTATGTGACTGTTGACTGAAGAAGAAATGGTTTATCTTGCTGCTTTGCCTGGATTATATTAAATGTTCTTTGAAACCCATCCATGAATTCTCTCTGGGGAATAAAAATATTCAAAGCCCTGTGAATATATTGACTATTGTACATTGACCACAAAAAACAAAACAGAACAAATCCCACATTATGATTTTAGTTAACATTATTAGCTTGGAAAATTCTGTAAAGCTATGGTTTTTCTTGTTTGGGCAAAACACCTATTTTTGAAAGGGTCTGTGATGGCAGCAACCTATGAGATGTAAGGATTTTATTGATGCCTCTTACCAACACACATAATCTGTTAGGGATGTGCCAAAATGCGATTTGGCTGTCCGAATTGTGGGCACCTCCCTTTTAAATTTGAGGGCTTACACAGCCCCTTTAAAGTGGAGGAGAGCAGTTCCGTACCTGCTGCTCCTCTACTCACCGTCATTGCTGCTATCCCGGTGCTCCCCCCCCAGCTATGCCCATGCACTGGCGGGACATCTTCCAGCTGCCGCTGTGCCGTGCTATCGCACACATGGCCTCTGCACGTGCAGAGGAGGAGCTGCTCTCATCCACTTTAAAGGGGCTGTGTGTAAGCCCTCAGATTTAAAGGGAGGTGCCCATGATTTGGACTGCCGAATTGTGTTTCGGAACATCCCTATAATCTATCAAGAATTTTTTTTAATTGTATAAAACAGACCAGAGAGTCCATCCTCCATTTGCTCATGGATAGCAGCTGGGTAGCAGAAACTCATTCCTCCTGAGTAGTAGCAAATTGTTAGTATATAGGTCACAAAGTCCTGTTTTTTCTTTTGACTTGGAATGGAATAGAAGAGTGTTTGGGAATTTTCATATTTTTGTGCTTGGTACAAAAAATATGTAACAGAGGATTCCAGTAGGTGATTTGGTGCAGAAGGGTTACAATTGAATCTTTGTTGCTGTGAAATCAAGAGCATACTGAATAAACATTATGCACCAGGAGTTGTGAGAAAGGAGAAAATAACCATTGGCTAAAATGGAGCAAGGTGTAATTAGTTAGGAAACGTGTTGGTTAAAAAGTCATGACATTGTTTGTAAGTGCTAAAGCAATTTAGCAGAAGGATTGTGGATTTTGGCAATGTGTTCCTTAATTTTGAAAGGGTATTCCAACTTGTCAGAACAGCATAATCCAAATTCTATTGCTGTCTAACCTGTCTATCAGTGTCACCGATAACAGCCCTTATCACTTAGGTATGGACTCAAGTTTGATGTTCCAAGTGTAGCACACTGAGATTAGAAGAACCCAGCATTCCTCTTCAGAGTCATGCATAGTGAAATAGTATAGTCTTTGGCATTATACAGCAATGTACTGCTTGAATGCGAATAAACTAAAACATGTGTTATCTGTATATACCCCACCCTATATATTTTGGCAGTTCTTTTTTAAATGATTGTGCTTTTTTTGTTTGCTTCTCACAGAGAAACACAAAACTCTGTAAAGAAGCAAATGCTTTTGAAAGGAACTGTGTGCATATGCAAGGAAATATAGGCAAATAAAAGGGTCCCTGTGATTAAGATTGGCATAGATTTGACAGGAAATGTGACAAAAAAAGAAATGTCACTTGCAACACTGCTCTGCAATAAGCAGATTTTACAAAGTTGTCACACAGTTATTCAGCCATGATACTTGCTGGGTGATTCTGGGCCAGTCACTTCTCTCTCAGCCTAACCTACTTCACAGGGTTGTTGTGAGGAGAAACCTAAGTATGTAGTACACCGCTCTGGGCTCCTTGGATATAAAATGTAAAATAATAAATAATAAAATAACAATTATTCTTAATGAGAGCATCCTTTCTCCACTGTGCGATTCCAGAAAGGAACCTGTAGTCGGTTGATGCAAAAACAAGCCTTGTGGCACCTTACTGTGGCACAAGCTTTGGTGGACCCAAATTTGCTAGTCTTTAAGGTGCCACAAGACACTTCATTGTTTTCACAGAATGACGGACTGCTTAGGAGAAATGGTGCATTTTTAACTCGAGCATTTTTGTGTCATCCAGCCATGACATGTTTTACATTGTTAACGTAGCATAACATTTTACAACATTAAAGTAATAATTATAGGTAAGAGATGCACTGTCTCTAAATGGGAACCCACTGACCAGCATCCTGACTAATGCTGCATTTGCACAGGGCTGCTGCTGCACTAGCTACCTCCACTCGTCTTGAAACTTGCGTTCAAGACGAGTGTTGCTAGTCTAGCTAACTTGTGGCACTTTTACAAAACAAAGCAATTTTGAAAATCCCCATGCCTTCACTCAGCTTTGTGCTTTTCTTGTCCTAGCACAATTTTGCTCATTACACACATGCAGCATTAGGATGTCAGCCACTGTTTTCCAACAATAGTAGTAATTCTCAGCATTTATACTGTGCTCATATCAGGGGCGGAGCTATAATAGGGTGGATGGGTTCAAAGAACCCAGGACGCCCAGTTCCTGAGGGCTACCTGACTCTGAGCTCCAGCTGGTACTTCTTTTCCCACCATGTTTTTTGCTGGGTGCACATTTTGTTCATTCGTTTTGCGAGGGAGAAAATGAACAAAACATGCACCTGCAAAACAAATGGCTGGGAAATGAGCTCTGGAAGACTAGTGTGGCCCTTCTGTGGCTCTGGCCATGCCCCCTTGCACATGACATCATGCATAACGCGAGAGAGGAGAATACATGCACCCAGCTGGGAAATGTCAACTCGGAATGAAATCTGTGAGGGAGTAAATGAACAAAATGTGCACTTGGCAATGAACATGGCTGGGAAATGAGGGCTCTAGAGGGCTTGCAGAGCCCTTCTGGGGCTCTAGCCATGCCCCTTTGTGTGTGATGTCACGTGCAAGGGATGCCATTGGTGCATGTGCACTGCACGGATCTGGCAGGACCACTGAGGATGGGGGAGAACATGGGCCCCCGTTCCCCTCACTACATCTCTGTCATAATAATACTTTAGAGTGTGCAAAGTGCTTCACATGCATTATTTCAGTAATCTTTTCAACAACCTTGTAAGGAAGCCAATATTATCCCCATACTGCTGGTAGAGGCCTAAGCCTGAGAGAATAGTGGCCTAGAGCCACCCAGAGAGTTCTAGGCTGAGGTAAGATTTGAATTGGGAGCTTGCTGGTTCACAGCTCAGTCTCTTAGCTTAGTACTACTCTCTGGGGAATTGACATTTCAGATAACTTTTAACTCTCCATTTTGTTATCTTTGTGGGTTAGAGGGCTGTATTGTGGGCTTTACTTGTATCACTCCCTGTTTTTTCTCTTTCTTTTTGAATTTTCAACACCCCTGTATAGACAGTCATATGAGGGTCCTGTACATATTCTCTTATTTGTTTAACTAGTAGAAGAAACCTAGAAGAACAATGTTTACTCTGTTCCAAGATTGTAGATAATTAGATTTTTGTATCTCAGGATCTTCTCTTCATGCTGACATTCATTTGGATGTCTACTTTGCATGGTTTCTGGCTCACCGCCCATTTGCAGCAAATCTTTGGACTGGATATGCTCTTAAAACAATTGGCCTTTTGTTTAACTGTTCAGTGTTTTATACAGAATCAAGGCAATTCGTCCAGCTCATACACGAATACAGCATAGGTCATGTTGAGTTGATCTGCATCTTTTCACAATGTTATGTCTTGCATATACACTGCTGCTGGCTTAGGTTGTACATTCATTTGTCTTGGCTATGCTTCCAGCATTGTCTCCTCCTGGTTGCCGTATACCATGTACTATTTTAGCATTTTCATACAGCTTTCTCTCATAAACTAGATAGCTTGGTGACTTGCTCCAGTATCAGAAGGGCGCAAAACGTTAAACAATGTTGTTACTACAGATGGCAAATGATTATTAGGGTGGACTGGATTGAAGTTCTGGATAGTGCTGGTTGTCAGTACTAACCATGCCAGCATCCAGTACTAACCAGACCCATCAGCAGTGCATTCTGAGCTGGCAATCCCAGGTAAGCAGCAAAAGCAGGAGGCTCATTGTGGCCCTGATGGATCATTGTTCACAGCTGGAGAAATTTATTGAACCGAGTTGCCATAGACAACTGGTGGCCTGCATTCAGCTTGGTGGGTCACACATTGTGCAGATTTGCTCTACAGTTTATGGTTAGGATACAAACTAAGTAAGCCATAACTGTTCCTTTGAAATTAATGAGACTGTCCATTGTTTCTACTTGCTGCTTATGAGCCAGGACAAATTCATTTTTTGAATTCCCAGATAAACTTTATTCTTAAACCTCCCTTTCTCACATACTCAAATGTGTACTGTACTTGAAACTCAACTATTACTTAACGTCATGGGGATGATTCACAAAATGGTTTTTTTTGCTCAACATAATAGGTCTCCATTTTCTTTGGATACACATTCACATGGGCAAATAATGTGTGAATGAGGCAACCACAAATATGATCAGCAGCAATTATCATGATAAATTGCCTCCCTCCCCCACATCACCATTATTGGAACTGCTAAAGACAACGACTGTGATTCCCCTGGGTCATAAATCAATTTTGACCATGTGAATGTGTACCTGGGACAGTCCAGATTGGGGCGTGGGGGAAGACATGGATTTATAAATACTTGATTCACACATACATCTATTGTCTTGGGTGATTTTTCTTAAATTTAGCAGTTTTTCTTTTATAAAGTGGGAGTTTACAAATATGGGTGACAGAGAACCTCTAGGTTTTTTCATCCTTTTTGCCACTTTAAAAAAAAATGAAAATAGTCAACTACTATGCAAATCAAGGTCCAAAAGGTTTTTTTAAAAAATATAGAAACAAGATTTTAAACTAAATAGGGTCTTAATTTAAAGAAAATTTGAAAAGTCTTGAAAAGATTATTGTTGTAACTGCTTCATTTCTAGTGTAAGGCATCCTTTCACTTGGGTCTAGAGACAATCCTTTCATAAATATCAGTTGTCATTTTCTCACTGATAACTCTCCAAGAATTTGCAATAGAGGCAATATTTGAAAGAGAAGATTTACATAAAGTATAGATTATGGATAATCTATGTAATGTCATTAGGGCATCAATCTACACATTAGGGCTTTAAACTACCATACTAGATTAACAAAACAAACAAAAGCTGCTACTACTAAAATCAATAGCTGCAAGATCTTTTTTAGCCTGTTAATCAAGTGTTTAGCCTAGTTATGAAGATGTTCATAGAGAGAGAGAGAAACACACACACACTTTTTTTCCCCTTGGGCGGGGGTGGGGTGGGGGACCAGAAGGTGGAATTCTCTTCTACAAGGCACTTAAGGCGACCATAGCCTTATAATGTTATATATGTGTTGTGCCTTTTCTCCAAGGAACTCAGGGCAGTGTGTATGGCAGGGCTACTCAGCTTTGGCCCTCCTGCAGATCTTGGCTTACAACTCCCATAATCCCTGGCTATTGGTCACTGTGGCTGGAGATTATGGGAGTTGTAGTCCAAAAACAACTGGCGGGGGAGGGGGCAACATTGAGCAGGCCTGGTTGTATGGGGATTGTTCCATTTTTTTCCTCACAACAAGCTGGTAAACTAGGTTAGGCTAAGAGTGTGTGTGACTGCACTAAGGTCATCCAGTGGGTACCATAGCTGAGTGAGGATCTGAATTCCAATACCACAGTGGCTCAGAAAATGTATGCACGTAAGTCATTTAATTTCTCTTTCCTCTTTCTCTCCCTCCCCTCACCCCCTCTCTATGTTTCAGACATGCTGTTTCTTCAAGGGTCAGAAGTTATATTTAAAGTTGCTTTAAGCCTTCTGGGAAGCCATAAGCCCTTGATCTTGCAACACGAGAACTTGGAAAATATAGTTGATTTCATTAAATGTATTCTTCCAAACCTGGGCTTGGTACAGATGGAAAAGACAATTAACCAGGTATGAAACTGCATATTCTCAAGACAGATATAAATTACAAAATCATGAGCAGTTTGTTTATGTTCCAGGAAACAAGTGGATTTGTACTCTTTTTCTGACTTAACTGTTTTGTAGTAACACATTTGGGGAGTTTAGATTCAGGAATTATTTTCCTTAGGCAGAACTAGAATATTTTTAGATGATGATTAGAGTTATTTTAATGTAGCTTTGAAGCTATATTAGATTTACTACTGTGTTTTCCTGAGCTTTGAAGTGTGTTAGATGTTTGAATGATAGTGATGTATCTTGTGCAAAGAATAAAATGGTCCTGTCCAAAGAATAAAATGTAGTATTTCCTGAAAGCAAGAAATTATGTACTCCATATACAATGGGAACTGATGCAATCTGCTCTGCTTTGTAGCAAAATTACAATGAAATTAAAAGAGGGAAAGTAAGTAATGGCAACTCTTTCTTTACTAGAGACATACACACAGCCAACTATTTTCTGTTAACAATAAGAGTCAAACTAGATGTTCCAAAGGAGACATATGAACACTCTCCTGACAGGTTTTTTTTTAATGAAGACATTCTCCATTTTACATATCTTACAGGTATTTGAGATGGATATCTCCAAACAACTGCAAGCTTATGAAGTTGAATATCATGTACTTCAGGATGAATTGATAGATTCCACTCTAAATGATAATCAGAGGATGGATAAACTAGAAAGGGCTAACAGTAATTTACGCAAACAGAACTTTGATCTTCTTGAGGAGCTGCAGGTACAGATTTTGCATTTCTCTAAATATACATTTAAACATAGTTTGCAAGAAGGTGGCTACTATCTATCTATATATTTCTTCTGGGTGTGCCTTCGAATGTGTGTCCCGGCCGCCCAGCTGATTGGCTGGATGGCATAGGCACCTGATTGGCTGGCGCACCCAGGAAAATTGGCCGGCAGAAGGCCCGGTGGCGGTGACCACAGGCCCGGCCGCGGAGGCGATCCAGTGGGCCCGGCTGCAGCAGTGAGGTGGTAGCGGGCCCGGCTGCGGCACTCGGCCCAGCAGCCTGGGCCTGTGCCCGCCCGGAGACTGGGGCAGAAGGTGTGGGTGGGGAGAGAGGTAGCCAGCCTCAAAGAGGCCGGCCGCAGAGGCTGACAAGCGGCGGCAGCGGGCCTGGCAGGCTGCGGAGGTGGCACTTGGTGTGGTGGGCCTGACCGCAAAGGCGGCACTTAACCCAGCGGCAGGCCAGGCCACGGAGGTGGCTCATGGCCAGGCGGCGGCAGGACCGGCCACCAAGGCCAGCCGCCCGTGGGAGGCTGGGGTGGGAGGGAACTGGGTGTTGGGACTTCCCTGTTCGCCGCCCGGGAGGAGGAGCGGCCGGGCCCTTTTTGGCCGCCCAGTAAGTAGAGTAAAATAAAATGCATGCAAGGGGAGGAGAGAGTGGGGGAGGGCAAGAGAGAGTGGGGCGGGGGGAGGGCAAGAGAAAGTGGGGGGGAGGGCAAGAGGGAGGGGGCAGGGTGAAGGGGAGAGCAAGAGAGAGGGGTGGAGGGAGGGGGAAGGGGAGAGCAAGAGAGAGTGGGGTGGAGGGAGAGGGGAAGGGCAGGAGAGAGGAGCAGAAGGAGGGAGGGCAAGAGAGAGTGTGGCAGGAAGAGAGGGGGCAGGAGAGAGGAGGAGGGGGAGGGCAGGAGAGACTGGGGCAGGAGGGTGAGAGGGGTGGAGGGAGGAGGAGGGGCAAGATAGTGGGGTGGGAGAGAGGGGAGGAGGCAAGAGAGTGGGGCGGGAGGAAGGGGAAGAGGGGCAAGAGAGTGGGGCGGGAGGAAGGGGAAGAGGGGCAAGAATGTGGGGCAGAAGAGAGGGAGGGGGAGGGAGAATGGAGCAGGAGAGGGGGGGAAACAGCCGGCCGCAAAGAGCACACAGATGCTCTGTGCAGGTTGGGTAGTCTTCACTAATTTTCCAATTGGATATGTCAATAGTCAAGTGCACTCTTACATTTCAAAATGTTTTGCTTACCTGGTATCTGGAACCCTTACTGGTGAATAGTGAGAAATAAAGTAACCATCGAATTTGATTGTCTTTATGCAACAAATTATCATTTTACTAGTATTTTGAAGCCCGTTATAATAACGGGCGCTAGCCTTTTCCTCTCCCTTTTTTTTTTAAAGTATTGCCGCCGCCGTTGCCGCCGAAGTCCCACCCTCCCTCCCTCCCTCCCAACTTCCGAAACCACCTTACCCCGGCCCGTGACAGTTGAGGAAAGGAAGAGCTCAATTGAAGAGGGAAAGAGGAGCTCGCAAGCAGTGCTCCTCCCTCTACAAAGCCTCTTTCTGAACTGGCGCTTGGGGCGGAAAGGACGCCTCTTGCATCCTTTCCGCCTAAAGCGCCAGTTCGGGCAGAGCCTTTGTAGAGGGAGGAGCACTGCTTGCGAGCTCCTCTTTCCCTCTTCAATTGAGCTCTTCCTTTCCTCAACTGTCACGGGCCGGGGTAAGGTGGTTTCGGAAGTTGGGAGGGAGGGAGGGAGGGTGGGACTTCGGCGGCGGCAGCATTTTCGTCTCCCTGGGCCGGTCTGGACCCCCGCCGCCATTCCCCCTCCCGCCACCCACCACGGCCCACGTCTCCGGCCGGGCCAGCCACCCAGGGCTCCGGCGGGCCCGCCACCCGCCGCGGCCCGCGGCTCTGGCCGGGCCCTCCGCTGCCCGGGCCCATTCCTGTCTTCCTGAGGCGGCTCTTTCTGGCCACCCAAGATGTTTGGTGGCTCCTGGCGCTCGGTCCTTTGCCGCTGCTAATGGCCGAGGCGGCGGCTCCGCCGCCGCCTCAGCCAGTCTCTCCCTCCTCCACAGTCCTGGCTTCTTCGGGGCGGCCGTTTGTGGCCGCCCAACGTGGCCGCCGGGTGCTGGCGGTCGTGTCTCTCTTGGACTGTTCTGAGCATGGTCAGAACAGTTGAGGCACGAACGCACGCTTGGTGTCCGTCCACGGACGGACACCAAGCGTTTTATTAGAGAGGATGAATAGAAGCCCTACAAATGGGGCTCTATCCAAATGGAATGTCTCTTGTGCAAGCAATATGCTGTATAAATACTAGATATGTTTATTTTATTTTGCAAATTTCTATGTTTTGCAAATTTCTGTACCACCCAATATACAGATCTCTTGGCAGTTTGCATGAGATACCAAAATTTAAAATTTTTAATCAGCAACTAATAAAACATTACAAATAACTGTTTGAATTACTTTTAATTTTAGTTAGTATAACTAAAGTCAGTTAACGTTAGTCAGTATAAATGTTAAAACTTTTAAACTAAAGGCTAATTGGATGCATCTTCAGCTTTTCCTTGAAAATAATCAGAGATATGGATGTACCATTGAGATATTAGAATTGTAACACAGAAGGCAAGTAAGCTGGAGGGCATTCATTTATTAGTGTCATAGTTGACATAAAAATGTTTTGAGATGTAGCACAAATATAAATGCCTAACATGGTGCAGTCATTGCTCACTAAAGTGTGTAGGTACACACAAACCCACAGACTCTGTATGGGATGAGAAGCTGGTTATTGCCCTTTGTGTGGGTTTTCTGCCTTGGGAATGAAAGCTGACAACTAAAGAGATGGAAGATACTCAGACCGTTCAAATTAGTGACACCAGGCCAAACCTTGCTAAAACTTAAGAGGCAAAAAGCCAATTTCTCAGACCTTGGCAGACATCATTTTTGTCTGGTCTGAGTCATGATTCATGTTTGCTTACCTCAGTATCAATGAGGTTCATACTGAATGTAGCTCTAGATGAACAACACTATACTTAATTAAAATGCCTTTGTTAATAAATTCAGAGATCTATTAGTCAATCCAGCACAGATCTGTTTACTTTCTCATCTTTTCTGTGTTTAGACTTGAGTCATTCCAGAGCTTATATAATCAAGGTTTGTAAGGGATGTGAATATATTATAAAGAAAATTTGATTTATTATAAAGTAGCAAACTGCCCATCATTCTGACAGGTGTGTACGATCTGTAAAGTGGGGAAGAGTCTGTAATGTTTTAGGCCAAAAACTGTCCTGGTGACCTCAGGAAAAAGCACCATTCATTCACAGGTATCCCATATTTCAGTCTTCTATCCTGAAAACTGGATGAGAACCACTTGAGCCACAACACTTATCTGTGAAGCCCCTTCTTGGGGCACGATTACGTCCAATGGAACTATTACTTCCATTTCTTGGCACACTCAAATGTGACTGAGAGATGAAACCCAGAAACAGACTGTGATATCTGTATTAGGGATGTGCACAGAACTGGCAGAGTGGGGGAGGTAGAAGGTGGGGGGATAAATTTAAGGGTGGGGGAGGGTGCTCTTACCCCTCCTGCCATGTTTCCCCTGCCAGTGCTACACTTCAAAAGGGTCCAGTGGGGCGGCAGCATACCTCCCTGCCACCCCACTGCCTCGCTGAATCAGAAGTGACAGTAAGCACACAGGGGTAAGAGCACCCTTCCCCGCCCTTAGAGGTATCCCACCCTGCCTTCGAACCAGCCGAACCGCCAGTTGTTTGAACCTGTTCGGAGGCCCGTAAAAGGGCCTCCGGACAGGTTCGTGCACATCCCTAATCTGCATCCCAGTTATTAAACATCTCTAGAGTTATACTTTTAGTTCTGTATTGTATTAACCTACATATGAAATCCAGTTTTAAGCAGGAATGTAGTAAGGTTGGAGTGGGGCTCTGAGACAAAAAGTTAAGATGGGCCCTCCCCTCTTCTTCATAGAGCTGCAAGTGGGAGAGCAAAGAGCAAGGTGTGTCACCCAGCTGGTGGGTACCACCCTTGGACCCAGGCCCATTTGACACAGACACCCCTTGTTCAACTGTAGCTACACCCCTGGTGTTACGCTTGTGTGGTGTCTCACACAAACTGGGTGAAAACCTACTGAGTGAGCAATCTGTCTGTTGCTGTTCGTGTCCACACAGACACTGTGTACCTGATCCCTTTTCCTTATTTAAGGTGGCAAATGGAAAGATCCAAAGCCTACAGGTCATGGTTGAGACTTTGCTGAACAGTGAGAGCAAACTGAAGCAGACTGTTCTCGCTCTAGAGCTGGAGAGGAAAGCATTGCTGGAGAGAGATGGGGAGTTGTACACACACTCGGCAAACCCCAGTGGAAAACCTCTGCTTACCAGGCAACAGCATATGGATTCTGCTAACTGACAGCTGCAGACAGAATAAAGGAAGCAAGTTCTACACATACAAGAAGAGAAGAACCATTTTCTGATGCCACCGTTGGAATCTTTCATATTGTCCATGCCTTACCTTGGTTGAGTGAAATCAAGACTTTGCACAAAACAAAAGTATTACTAGTGGAGGAGACTCCTGATTGTTCATTTCTTAAATCCTTTTGAATGGTCCATATATGCAATATAACAAGCAGAAGAACTTTTATGCTGCCTTGTCATCTCTCTGTTTTTGACTGAACACATGCATATGCTTCACCTACTGCTCACTGTAAACATCTGGAATTCCAGACACCCCAGTAAGTGTTTCTCTACCTAAGGGCTTCATATTGCTTACACATTAAGCATTTAGGAAACTCCCCTCTGAACATCATATGCTGGGGAATTTTGGCACTAGGAACTCCTGAACAGATTCTTTCCCTTTTTTAGGGGATGACTATATATTCATCTGTGATTGAACTCTGTGCATTTGACTCTTCTTTTGGCTGAAGTTGAAGTGGGTTCCATTATCCATAATCACTTTTTAAATCCTTGTGGCCTGAAGACATCAACTTAATAAGCCTCAGGATGCTTTATTTTACCACATAATTTTTGGAGTTACTGTCATTATAAATATATTTTAATTATGCTCTTTTGTTTTCCTTTTGACATCCAACATTATGGCATGGTTAAAGCTCTGATAAAATAGATGAGGATACTACTTTTTTTCTTTCTCTGATGTGCATATTGGTGAAGCCTGAAACTGTTAATGGTGGATCATGCCTTAAAGGGTCATTCTATTTATTTATTTTTCTGATGTGTGGTGTTAGCCTTTCCTTTTTTCTGAGTTGGAATAGACTGTCAATTTCAGTTTCATTATCTTCTTGGACACCAAGCCACCTCTTAAAAAAGCTTGTTCTTAAAATTTTGTCTCCTGAAATTGTGAAGTACTTCCAAGGCTTAGAGATATGAAAGATAGAATAGTTTTATACAAAATAGCTGGTTGATGTTTAACTTTGAACTAAGAGTGCAGTATCTTTCAACAAAGCACATTTGGGATAAAAGCACATTTAAAATATCTTTCCCCCCCCCAAGTAGTTAAAATATGTTTAGGACTGTTAAAAGCACTTCCATTACAATATCCAACAGTAGGTGGCAACACAATAGTTACCATAGAGAAGGGTCAATTAGTATCACCAATTTGTTTTGTTCTAAACAAATTTGATGGCTGGAAATTTATGGGCTCTTACTCAAAATGTCCATGTTCCAACACATAATCAAAAGGGTTTAACATTTTTTCTGACTACAGCATTTGGCTATAAAACTTTTTGGTAAATTCTACTGATCTCACAAAGTCACTATGTGAATATCCAGCTTAGACTGAGGATGGAACACACCATTAAAATCAGTGGACAATTTATCATTGGCTTCCATAGGATGTGGATTGTATTTTCTGGCATATTGGCATTATAGACTTAGACAGATTTCATAGTCATTCCCTCTCCCTCGGGACCTCCAGTTCTGTCAGGGAGCTAGGAACCCCTAACAGAAAATTTTCAGCCAGTTCAGCAGAATTGTAGTTTTTGCAAACTACAATGCACAGGATTCACAGAGGAAGCCAAGAAAGTTAACCTGGCATAAAACTGATGTACTATAGATATATCCCAAGTATCACTTACGTGTTATGAACATGCTTAATTTCTAAGACCAGACTGGTTCCTTGTACTTCTCATGTAAAAGTTGTTTTCACAAAATTCCCTGCTGCTTGTGTGTCCTTGAACATTGGTAATGACAGCCCATTAACCTCTTCTTGTTTAACCTTCCACATTTTAAAATGATTGTTTCAATTTGGTTTCTTTAGAGATTTTATTATATTTTATTTACTATTCTGAGTGCCCAATAATGCATTTTGGATAGAGGCAATAACTGTTATATTGGCTGCTTTAACACTAAAAAGAGAGCAATAATTAAAAAAAAAAGCCTGCCAAATCCATGTTGTGTTGCTTCAAAATTCATGTTAGTGTTCCTGCTGCCCTCCTATGAGAATATAATATACAAATGGAGAACTGAGGAAGGCCATGAACCTGATCCTGAAGCTATCTGGGCAGAAGGCTGGTGAACTTTCTACAGAGATTTCCTCCATCAGGGTGACTTCTCAACAAATCCACTCATCTCCCTCTGTATAGGCCCACCATTGCTTCCAACAGTTTTCAGCCTCTTCCTTTGCTTGTGTGTCCACCCCTTTATAAAAAAAGATAAGGACAGCCCCATGACCTGTGTGGCAGGTACATCAGGGAATCATATTTAGCCAAGCCATATTTACATCCAGCTGGGCTAGATGGAATGAGGCTTCTCTCATAGCACCAAAGAAGCATCCCAATGAATGAAGATACATATTCTTAAGTGCCATTATGTTTGTACTTTAACCTCTGCTCAACTTGTCTAAGATAGGAATTTGTAAGATTTCTCATCTGGATGGGGTACATTAATTTGACTAGCACACCTTCTCAAAACATGAGAGAAAGTATCTGAACTCAGGTGTTCTGAACAAAATGTTTTTCCAAAGGGGTAAAGGCCACTGTTTGCCATGAAAATTTCTGAGAGCAACCACAGAAAGTGTAGATGAACACACATCCTTAAACGCCAATTTAAGTACATTTGGGGAGACTCAATCAACTTCTTATAGCTGCGTATAGCAAAGGTTTAATGATGTGAGTCTTTTGTGCACACTTCACATTTGCCATGGGAACACAGATATATCTGCAGCAAAAGCAATAGCTGCATAAAGTGCAAAGCAGCAGACTATATTCCTAGAGAGGACAACTGGTTTGGCAAGCAATAGCTTTCTGCTTCAGGACAAGATTTGCTGTTTTCTGTTTGTTGCTATGAGCAGTATTCTCCTTGCAGAAATTTCTCCAAATCTGCTAAATTTGCAGATACCCATCTGAAGCAAGGATTGTACAACTTGTATCATGACTTTACTTGCCTGCATGGAATTGTATATTATGTATTTTCTTCTACATGTGTAGAACTGCATTCCTTGGCACCCTGAAATCGAAGGATACAGATTATATGAGTTGGGCAGAGTGAGATTTCTTTTCTTCAAATGGATCCTGAAAAATTAAGGGATTTTATCTGAAAAATTAGTGGGGCTATAGTATTATATGAGGGAGAGGTCTCTAGCTCAATGATATAGCACATATTCTGCATACTGTTTGGAATTTTTGTTTTACACTGTGTCTGCTCTGCAGCTTCTACAGAGAGCCAGGACAGTTTGAGCAGCTGTAATTATGTCTTGTCAGACAAAGAACAAGCAAGACTGAGAACTAGGAACAAACCAACCCTTCTGTTTTAAGGGAGAAAGTAGTCAGGAAGGATTTGGGGAAAGGGAGGGCAATGCTTTAAAGGCAACTTCAGAGCTCCTAATGAGGGGCATGGAGTTTGGGAGCTGTGGCTCCTTTGGGGGAAAGCTAGTGGAATCAGAATGAGCAGAAGAGTTTTGCCACCCAGGCACTGCCTTTGGAAGGCATATATTTATGCTCACAGCATCTTTGCTTTATATAACTTAGAGGGAGGAGCAGCCACTGCACAGGGCTGCCAGGAAACACTCCTTTCATCTAAACAATTTGAAGTAGCAGGAATCCAGCACCTCAAAGCAGGCTTTTTTAGCCTAACCCCAAAGCTAGCCAAGAAATATTTCATAACCATGATGACTCTACAAGCTCTCATTTATGCTACAGGATTTAAAAGGGTTTATTGTGCTGACAAACTGGGACAACTAGTTACTATGCTGACAAAGCGAGATTGGACCTTTAATATATATGCTGCCCTGAGACTGTAGCAAAGTACCAAGCTGTACGGGTTCATGAGAAACTGCATTTCAAATTCCTCTTATTTCCAAAAGAGGAATATTTTCAGTTAGATGATAGCAGAAGCTGCAGCATGTCTAGAAATCACAGTAAGGATTTTATGATATAGCTGATGCAGGATTGTGCTGCTTCAGAGCGCAGGAAGAGGAACTGCTTGGTTGAACGTTCCCCCATATATAAGGTTCCCTAGAAGTGAAAACAAGCATATCGAGGAGAAGCCTGGGATAAAATTCTTCTCCCTAGCTGGCTAACCTTCCACAGGCAGAGCATAGTTTAAACATTTTTCTACGATGGGGCATTTGATGATGCAACTCCCTGCCAGCATTCTGAATTGGTGCATCCTTGGATGGCTGTAGCACATAAATGTACATCAGCCCTAACTTGGGACTGATTTGCTTGCACAATGTGGGGGAAAGAGAGAATTTAGTCCTTCCCAAAACATTATCAGGGTCATTCTTGACCATGATAATTCAGTTTGATCAGGAGTGTCAAACTGCAGCACTCTAGCAGTTGTTAGCCTACAAAGCCCACCATCTCTCGCTACTGGCCACTGTGACTGGGGATGATTGGAGCTGTGGTCCAAAACCAGCTCAAGGGCCACAGTTTGACACCCCTGATTTAGATGGTTTTGGTTCTCTTTGAACAGTGGCTCCCAACCAGGGTTCCTCCAGATGTTGCTGAACTACAACTCCCAGCATCTCCAACTACTATTTATTATTGCTGGGGATGCTGGGAGTTGTAGTTCAGCAACATCTGGAGGAATGCTGGTTGGGAACCAATGGTCTTAGATTGTCATATTAGAGATGCTAGTGAGGTTTGCAAATAAATTTAGTGCTTTTATATTAAAGAATTTCAGGACTTTCCCATACTATGCATTTGCTGTGGGCCAGTCCTGAATGGGCAGATGTTCTTCAAGGTCTGCTCTGATTCTGAAAACATCTGGTTATGGGTGCCAATACCTACAAACATTGTACTAATGATGCAGTTCAAGACACATCATTTTGAAAAAGGCCAAATGTTCCTTCTAAAATTTAGCAAGATGCAAATATACATAGAGACAGAAATCCCATTACCATAAAGCTGTGGCCCGGGTCACATATCATGCCACCACCCACTTCCACCTGCTCTCCAGACATATGGAGACCAAGACTTCAGAGAGTTGGTGGTGCTGGCTGTGTGGGCTTTCCTGAAGAACAGCCTGCACAGTAGAAATGTGCATGGAACCGGTTGGCCTGGTTCAGTTTGAGTCCAGACTGGACTCGAACCTGACCGGGCCAGTTCGGTCCAGCTCCCCCTTGAATCCCCCCAGCTTGGTTCGGAGCGGGGGGGAGGGGTCTGTGGACTTTTTTTGTTTTAAAAAAATCACCTTATTCCCCTTGAGGGAGTTCCTGAAGGCGACGGGGGGTGTGTGTCTGCGGAGGTCCCCCCTCCCCCCCCCAGCTCTCCTTATGGCCCCTTATGGCTGGTTCAGCCAGCTCTTCGTTTTTCAGCCTTCTCCCCTCGGCATGGCGCACGGCCTCCAAAATGGCCACCATGCCAAGGGGAGAAGGCCGAAAACTGGCCTAAGAGTGGCCGAACTGGCTGGAGGGGGCCATAAGAAGAGCCTGTGGGGGGGGAGGAACCTCTGTAGCCTCCAGGAACTCCCCTGAGTTAAAAAAAAAAAAAAGCTGAGTGAACCCCCCGAACATGGGGGGGTGGGGTGTTCGGTCTGGGGTCAGACTGAACGGAGTGGTTCAGTTTGATCCTGAACTGTCAAACCGGTTCACCGTCAAACCGGTTTGTTCACCATCAAGCGCTTGCTGCCTGAAAGCATCTATTCGTCCTTTCTCTCCCTCTCTGGAGGGAGAGAAAGGGAAATAGATGCTTTCAGGCAGCAAACGGTGCCTGAAATAAACAGCAAGTGCTCGCTGGGCTGGGGGGGGCAGGGCGGATGTGGATTGGGCAATCAGGTGTGGATTAGGCAATCAGGTGCTGGTGCAAGCACCTAATGTGTTGGTTTTTCCCATTTATAACCCGCTTTTACTCCAAAAGCTCAGAGGAATGCATGGTTATGTTTATCCTTGCAACAACCCCGTGAGAGAGGTCAGGCTGAGAGATAAGAGGCTGACACAGAGTCACCTGTAATTTTCATGGCTTGAATGGGGATCTGAACTTGGGTTTCCCCAGCCCTAGTCCAACCCTCTAACCACTACACGCAACCGTTTCCTCAACCACCCTCTTTCCTCAAACATCCTCCTCCCCCCACCCCCCGCTCCTGGGTAAATTAAAAGATTTTTTCCCCCCAACTGTATCAGTTGATCTGCTACAACATGGATGGGGCTACTGTCTGTTCATTTGCAAAAGAAATATTCAATTTCACTTTCAGTGACAGAGAAGCTATATAATAGTGAACAGAAATCAATATTTCTTTTGGAATGGATGTACTCATGCCTGATAAATATTTACTCTGTACTCATGCCTGGTAAATCTTTAACACAATACAAGCATTTCACCTTCCATTGAAAGATGGGTGTCAGATGTTTGGATGGGGGGGGGCGGAATTTCAGTGCTTGCCCTAGGCGCTATTTTCCCTAGATACGCCCCTGGGTTGCAGAGAAGCTAAATGAGTTCTTTGCGCCCGTCTTCAAGGCTGAGGATTCTGAGCATATACCTGTTCTTGAACCAGGCTTTTTGGGGATGGAGGCTAAAGAACTGAGTCAGATAGAAGTGACAAGAGTTGATGTTCTAAACTGTCTGGAAAAATTGAAGACTAGCAAATCGCCAGGGCCAGATGGCATCCATCCAAGAGTCCTTAAAGAACTCAATTGTGAATATGCCAACCTCCCTGCAAAAATATATAACTTATCCATACAATCAGGCTCTGTACCAGAGGACTGGAAAATAGCAAATGTAACACCAATTTTTAAAAAGGGATCTGGAGGCGATCCAGGAAATTACTGGCCAGTTAGCTTAACGTCTGTTCCAGGCAAACTGATGGAAAGCATTCTCAAGGATAAAATTATAAAGCACATAGAACAACAGGCCCTGCTGGGGGAGAACCAGCATGGCTTCTGCAAAGCTAAATCTTGCCTCACGGACATTTTGGAATTGTTTGGGAGTGTCAGCACATGTGTGTGGATAAAGGTGATCCAATTGATGTAGTATACCTGGACTTCCAAAAAGCTTTTGAGATTTTGCTAATATAATGCCCTTATACAAAACTATGGTGCGGTCTCACTTGGAGTACTGCATACAATTCTGGTCACCACATCTAAAGAAGGGCATTCTAGAATTGCAAAAGCTGCAGAAGAGGGCAACCAAGATTATCAGGGGCCTAGACGACCTTCCTTATGAGGCAAGACTACACCTGGGGCTATTTAGTTTAGGGGGGAAATGACTGCAGGGAGACATGATAGAGGTCTATAAAATCATGCATGGTGTGGAGAAAGTGGAGAGAGATATTTTGCTCCCTCTCACATAACACTAGAACCAGGGGTCATCCCATGAAATTGATTGCCACAACATTTAGGACCAACAAACGGAGGTATTTTTTCACATAACACATAATCAGCTTGTGGAATTCTCTGCCACAAGATGTGGTGACAGCCAACAACCTGGATGGCTTTAAGAGGGGTTTGGATAACTTCATGGAGGAGAGGTCTATCAACAGCTACTAGTTGGAAGGCTATAGGCTACCTCCAGCCTCAAAGGCAGGATGCCTCTGAGTAGCAGTTGCAGGGGAGTAAGAGCAGGTAAGAGGGCATGCCCTCAACTCCTGCCTGTGGCTTCCAGCAGCATCTGGTGGACCACTGTGTGAAACAGGAAGCTGGACTAGATGGGCCATGGGCCTGATCCAGCTAGGCTGTTCTGATCTGGTGAGCCACTGTGTGAAACAGGATGCTGGACTAAACAGGCCTTGGGCGTGATCCAGCAGAGCCTTTCTTATGTTCTAATAATAGTTTTTATTTTCAGAGAAAGAATTGGCTTTTCCTCCTTTCAGCTTCAACCCAGCCACAAAAACCTGCAGCTCTTTTTCTCCACCTCCAGACACACACACAGAGAGAAACACATTTTGGAGGTAGCAGTAGCACTATCAGATCACCTTTGCTCCTCTTATAATGT
Organism: Hemicordylus capensis; assembly: GCF_027244095.1. Classification (NCBI taxonomy): domain Eukaryota; kingdom Metazoa; phylum Chordata; class Lepidosauria; order Squamata; family Cordylidae; genus Hemicordylus; species Hemicordylus capensis. The sequence goes on along the minus strand of NC_069661.1, from coordinate 104,567,237 downwards.
TACAGCTGGCTTCAGCTGTAGATGATCAGACACAAATTGTGCCAGTTACTATAGTTCATTATCTGATGAAATATATCTCATCAGCTCAGGTCACCATTATAAGGCATTCTGCCCTTGATGGCAGTATTCCCTGTTTTCTGTCTTTTTACTTTCCAAAATTTTTGATCTATTGATTAGTTTCCTAAGCTGACTAGTTATATAGTGCCTTTAGCCAAGCCATTTAACATGAGGGATGACAGCCTATTTGCTTTTGTAATGACTCACCCTCCCCCCCGCCCCCACATGAAGTTTTTTAACCCTGTCCAGTGAATTCGCAACTAGGAAATCCTCCTTAGTTTCCAGACACAGCATGACTTGTCCTGTTTCTCCAGATTTATTTACATAAGCTATTGTGAGTTGAATGAATGTCTCACATTATTCCCACCTGGAGACTATTTCTCATGAATTTCCAGCACAGAACCTTCTGTTTTAGTATATTATCCCTAGAGGGACTTTAGCTCGGAAACACAGGAAGCCTTCTGGTTGTGATGGTTGTCTAGGCCTCTTCACAGGTGTGTTACTTTTGATTCCTCTGAGGAGATTACTACTCTCTAGCTGAGACAAGGAGAATGTTAATGATTTCCACTAGGCAGGATGAATTTTAACTATAATGCAATTTCACAGCTTTGGTTATCTCAGGGTAGCCTATTTTATAGCAGGCAATGCCAGAACTTGTTGAATGTTTGTATCTTCAGGCTGATTTCCAATTTAATCATCATATTCCACAGGTAAAATATTTTTGCTGAGTTGTCTGTGATGATATCTTCTTTTGTCTGGGGTTGTGTATATAAACATCCTTGACGCCTGTATGTGTCTGCCAGAAATATTCCAGCTTATGTAGGGTGCAGAACAATGCAAATGGTGTACAGGAAGATGTTTACCACAGTTAATGTTCCCGTTCCATGTAGTTGCACGTTTGTGCTTTTAACTTCTCTACCAGAATCTCATCTAACTGATGAAACGGCCTTCTACTGAGTCAGACCTACAAACCATAAACACGTACATCATACTCATGAAGTGAACCGGATAAAGGAAGTACCACTACCTCACTCCTTTTAGGAAGAAGATGAACAACAGGAAAAGAGACTGCATAGTACTCAATTGGTCCATCTTATTAAGTATTTTATACTCTGACCTGGCTCTTCAGGACCTCAGGTAGAAACTACCTGAGATTCTTTAACTGGTGCTAAGGGCTGAAACTGAGAATTTATTCATTCAAAGCTAGGGATGTGCATAAAACCGGTTCTCCCGGTTCGGTTCGGGTCCGAACCGGGTCCGGACCGGACCGGGGTGGTTCGGTTTTGGTTTTGCCAGACCACCCCCCCGGTCCGGTTCGGTTTCGAACCGGTTCGGATCCGAACCGAACCGGTTCGGATCACAAAAAGTGGCTGGTTTTGAAGGGGACATTGTGTTCTACCTGCCACCCAAATTTCAAGTCGATTGGACCTTCCTCTGATTTTTTACAAATTTTTTTCAAAAAATAAATTTTTGCCCATAACTCACAATGTGGAGCCCTTAGGGGCAAAAAAGCTGGGGTGGGTGGTAGCCACCCATGGGTGTCCTCCACCCCAAAAATCCCAAGGCAATTGGTGGCTCCTAGTATTATTGGTGAATTTCTGAAGAAAATTTTTTTTCCCATTGGCTAGAATGGGGGTTCGGGGCTGCCCCAGACCCACCTCTGTGGGGTGGCAGCACCCCCAAAGTGGGTCCGGGGCCATGGCAAAAATGCCCTCAGTCCCTCCCAGCAATCCCCGTAGAGATAGGAGTGATGGTTCTGTTGTTTTTCTGAGGTATTCTGAGTGTAGATTCTATGATAGCTTATGAGATTTCCAATGAGACACCATGAATCCACTCTCATTTGCTATCACAGAATCCACACTCACTCAGAACACCTCAGAAAAACAACAGAACCATCACTCCTATCTCTACGGGGATTGCTGGGAGGGACTGAGGGCATTTTTGCCATGGCCCCGGACCCACTTTGGCGGTGCTGCCACCCCACAGAGGCGGGTCTGGGGCAGCCCCGAACCCCCATTCTAGCCAATGGAAAAAAAATTTTCTTCAGAAATTCACCAATAATACTAGGAGCAACCCAACAATTGCCACCCCATCTTTTTGGCCCCTCTCTCTGGGCGCCCTAACACGTAACACCTAGTCAGTCCATCTTAATGCCTACCTACTACCACCACTCCTATCCAAGCAAGTAAGAGGAGGACACTCAGAGAGACAACACCCACTCTCTGATCTAACAAAAAGGCCACTGCTGTGCTGCCTGCCAGCACAGCAGCAGCAGCGGAGCAGCACACTAAGCACAAGAGCAGCACACACAGAGAAGAAGCAGGAGGCGGAGCAGCAGAGCAGCAGACCTGCCGCTCTGCATGATGGGTGACGTGATGCCCAAAGGAACCACCGCCTCACTCAGTGCCTGCCACTGACTAGGCCCGACAGACAGAAGCCAGCCAACCTGCTCTGCTCTGCTCTGATGCTCCCCATGGATGATGCACACACACCCTACATCTGCATCCCAATGACCAGACCAGACCAGACCAAGTGCGCAGAGTCAGCACAGGCCAGCAGCCACCAGCCCAGCAACAACAACAGCTACTACTGCTACCACCACAACCAGTGTTGCCGCTACAATAACATTCCCAGTCCAGTCACGCGCGCCACAGCCTGAGCCTAGCACACAGCCAACAGCTGCTGCCAGCCAGTGCCTGGCAAGCCCAGCCAACATGAGGAGGAGAGAGCTAACAAGTAGACGGCGCACGCACATCACCAACCCATCACGACGGCGCAACTGCAAGGGGAGAGGGCACAATTACAGGCAGGAGGAGGAGGAGGAGGAGGAGGAGGAGGAGGCGGGCGAGGCAATCCTAGCACAGATTTGAAAGTTTAAAATCCACCAGGACATCTTCTAGAATCTAGACTTCTGTTTTTTCTACCACCAGCTGTAGTGTCTAGTTAGTCAGTGTGCTGTGCAGCTGAGCTGAGCTGAGCTGAGCTGCATGTGAGGAAGGGTGATTGTAGCTAGTTCTTTAGTTTCAGCAGACTGAGCATTGAGCATGGGCAGTGGCCTTGGGAAGCAACACAATTACACGACACTCACCTGCTGCTGCTGGTTCTAGAAGTTGCCTCTTCTCGTCTTCACCTCTTCGTGTGTGTGTGTGTGTGTGTGTGCAGTGAGTGCATGCCTTTTGCCTTGCTGGAAAGAAATGCTTCTCTGGTCCACCACCACATATCTGCTCAAGGACACAGAGGCCCAAGGCAGAGGTGGTGGCACCAGTGTGAGTGCATGTGTGCTGGTGGTGTTTGCCACCACAGGTGTTTTGTGTGTGTATGTGTGCGCTGCTAGCTAGGAGGGGGGAGGGAGGCAGGGAGGGAGGCTGGGAGGCAGGGGGGAGGAAAGGGGAGGGGGAGAGGGATGTAGAGGGGATTGAAGGGGGGAGGGTCCGGCTCAGAGTTGGTCAGCCACATATTTGTGCACACACGTGCTCACGTGTGTGCTTCGGTGGGAGAGACCAGACTCTCATCATCTGCCAGACCGGGGTTGGGGGCAGGTGAGGCGGTGGTGGGCTGGAAGGGAGGGAGGATGGAAGGTGGTGAAGAGGAAGGGGAGAGGATGAGAGGGGAAGGATGGAGGGAGGCATGGGGGGGAGGAAAAAAAACATGTAGACAGACACACACCACACTACACACAGAAAGCATCCACACACAGAGACAGTGCTAGGCATCCATTCACACAGACAGACAGACAGACAGACACACAACAGGAAGAGACAGACTGAGCCTGCACCACACACACACACACAGACCCAATTCCCCCCCTGCACAGTTATCAATCAATATGTTGTGTTGGCAGCCAGTTCATTGCTATTCTGATGGTTTTGGGTTTTTTGCCATCAGCCAACATCAACAGTGACCACAATCAAGATGAACATAAGATGATAATAATTCATTCGTTTCATTTCAAAAAATCACCCAATCATCTTCTCCATGTAAACCAAGCCCCCCACACATGATTTCTGGTGACATTTTCAATAAAATCAATTCATTTGGCATTCATCATTTTGTTCTCCCTTTGTCACCTTTTTTTCTTTCTTTTGCATAATTTTGAGGCTTGATTGTGACATGGGGTTTTTAAAGAAAAAATTATTTACATGTTTATTTACATACAGTATTTACATATCTACACTGCATTTTTGAACGTATACCCGCCGCTGCCGCTAAGTCTAGTACTCCGTGGGCTGTGCTACTTTGGGGGGGTGTGCCGTGCCCACGCCAGGTCCCCAAATGCTGACAGGTGGATAGATAAAGGGCCTGTGCTGGTCAGCATTGGGTTTCTTTTTAGGTGGGCGTGGGCATTGTAAACATCTGGCCAGTCGCAGCACTACAACTACTACTACAACTGCATCTCTGTGTGGGCACACTACACGCTGCGACTGGCTGGCACGGCTCAGCATCTGTCACGTCAGCTCAGCTAGAGGTGGAAGGGGGGAGGGTAGGGATAAGCACAGAGTTCGAGCCAGGCAGGTGACCAACCATGGGGCAACCCACGGTAATCACTCGCCCGTCTCAAACTGCAGCTTGGGGTAGCCCAACAGGGGGAGGTTCACCTTAAGGAAGACCAGCTGCTCCACCAGACCAGGGTCCAAGCGGGAGCGAGAGGGTGTCACCACGTCCCCGGCACGTGAAAACACCCGCTCGCTCTGGACACTGGTTGGGGGGCAGGAGAGGAGGCGCACAGCCACCACCGCCAGGTCCGGCCAGACTTGGCGGCGGCTCGCCCAGAACTGTGCGCAGTCCACGCCGTCTCCCTCCACAGGCTCCTCCAAGTACTGCGCAACGCATTGCTCAGCACTGGAGGGGGGCCTGGCAGGTCGAGCCTCCCGCATACCAGGCATGGCGCCATAGCAGAACCGCTGAAACCACTGGGCGGATCTCGAGTCGGTAGCAAATGGCTGCTGCGATGGCGCCGCCTGGGATGCCGCGCTGCTGGACTGGGAAGAGGGAGGGGAAGGGGAAGCTGACGCCGGCTGGCCGCCCATGCTGCTGCTGGGTGCGGGTTGGGCCGCGAGGGCTGCCCCCGCACCACTACCAACACCCTGGTCTCTGCGGGCCCTAGCGGCCTCCTCCTCCCTAACCTTCTCGACCAGGATGCCCTTCCACCTGGGCAAGTCGTCGGCACTCACGGCATTGCCCTTGAGGGCTGGGTGACAGAGACAAGCGAGGACATACTCCTCCCTGTCTCCCAGCACATCAACGAGCCGCTTGTCAACCCCAGACCTCAGCCTCCCAGCCAGAGCACGACCCTCTGGCGTGGTCAGAGAGATATGGAGTCCACCCATCAGCTTCTCGAGACCAACAGCTGTGGGCAGCGCTTGGCTCAAGGGAGTGGTGTCGCCACACAAGCCCTTCGTGGCAAGCTGGAAGGGCTCGAGTGCCGACACCGCCTCGGACATCTGCTTCCACTCTGCGTTCGAGAAGTCGCAGACATCCAAGGACTCGTCCCTCGCCAGGGCGACAAGGGCTCTCTCCTGCTCCAACAGGCGCTGGAACAGGAGGAAGGTGGAGTTCCACCGCGTCTCCACATCCGTAGGGATGAGATGGCGAGGAAGGCCAAGGTCATCCTGCTTCTGGCGAAGCAGTCTCCTGGACTTCTCGCTGCGGTGGAAGTGGGCGGCCAGCTTGCGGGACTTATCCACAAGCGTAGCCGTGGCAGCAACAGCACCTGCGATGGGGCGGGCCCCCTTCTCCTGGGACGCCCTCAGCTCCTTAAGGCCAAGGGCGTCCCTGACGGTCAGATGGAGCGTGTGTGCCATACACCGTATGTTCACACAGTCCATGACTGTCTCGACAGCGGCGGTAACGTTGGCTCCATTGTCGGTGACAATGAAGCCGCGGGAGAGGTGTGGACACCCGCCAATCCACTCCTCTATCTGGCGGTCGAGTACGGCCGCCACCTCCTCCGCGGTGTGCCTCGTGTCCATCGTCTCCACGTGCAGGACGGCCCACCTGTGCCGTAGTGCATCGGGAGCCGCGCCGGACCCGGAAGCATCGCCCGCGGAGGTCCCCTCACTCTCCGGTCCCCACCAGTGGGCAGTGAGGGCCAGGAAAGAAGCGTGCATCCCACTGACACTGGTCCAGAGGTCAGTCGTGAAATGCACGCTTGTCCCGGCCGGAGCTGCACGCAGCTCGGCCGACACGAGCTCCCTGCACCGGCGGTACAGGGAGGGGACCACGTTCCGGCTGAACGTCGTCCTTGAGGGGATGACGTATTCGGGAGCCAGGTATTGGAGAATACGGCGGAAGCCGTTGTTCTCGACCACCTGAAACGGCTGGTCATCGGTGGAAATCATCTCCCCTATGAGGCGGGTGAGGTGATGATGGTCCACGCGAACAATACGCTGGCTGCCCGAGGACTGCGTCCACCGCTGGACGGGCAGTGTAGCCTGCCTGCTGGCTGGCACACTGCCGCTGCCCGCCCTAGTGGCAGATGCACAAGGCGCACTAGCGCTGCCAGCCTGTCCCCTGAGACCTGGGTGGTGACGCTCTAGGTGTCTCCACATAGGCGTCGTACCCAGGTGCGCAGGGTCCCTTCCACGGCTGACAAGCATCCTGCAGTGGACACAGCGGGCGTGGAATGGGGCATCTTGAGGGACCTCAAAATGCACCCATGCACCACTGCCCTTGGCCTCCTGCGCCCTGGGCGCCGTCCTAGGCCGTTTCTCGCAGGGTGGCTGCAGTCCTAGGGGGGGGGCGGCCGCCGCTGCCTGCCCACTGCTGCCACCCAACCCGCCCCTTCCGCCCTCCACAGCGGAGGAAGGGCCCGGCTCAACTGGCATCGGAGAGGCAGGCCTCTCCTCCACCACCTCGCCAGACCGCTCCCCACCAGAGTGTCGGGCTTCACGAGGGGGGGCCCCACTGAGCGGCGAAAGGATAGGGGGAAGGGGCCCCAGAGGGAGGGAGAACCTGGCTGCATCGCTGCCAGCCGCACGGTCCTCACCGCCCTCTACCTGCTCTTCCAACTCCACAGTCTCCTCCACCTCAACAACTGGCGGTAGCTCAGCAGCACCTGGTGCCGCCGGCGAGGAGGGACCCGCCACAGCCCTAACAGTGCCTCTGCCTCTGCCGCGATTGGCGGCAGCAGGCGTGGGGAACTGAATCCTGCGCACCAAAGATGGGGCCGGAGCAAAGAATTCTCCAATGGGGAGAACTGGGGTGTCCTCAGGCTCCCCGCGTCCTCTCCCTCCCCGTGCCGCAGGCGCACCCCGCACCTGGCCTCTCCCACCTCTGCCTGCCAGCCTTGAGCGAGCCCTGCCCGCCACACGGCGCTCAGACATGCTGCTAGGTCAGAAGGAGGGAGACTTTAGGAGGAAGGCCAGACAGGGTCAAAAAAATAATTTGGAGGGGCTTAGGGGCCAAAAAAAAGGCAGCTGATTTGGAGGCGGCGGGGGGGAAGTTTGTTTTCAAAAAAGGAAGCCAATTGGGGGGAAAGGAAGACTTTTTGATATGGGGGGGGAAGCCAATCGAAGTGAGGGGGAGGGTGTCCTTTTTGAATTTGGGAGTCAACCACCAAGCCAATTGGGGAGATGGGTCTGGGAGGGGTTTTTTTTAGAAAAATAGGGGGTTAAAGGGTGGAACCCCGGTGTGGGAGGGTGGCACGGGCAGTTGGGTGGAGTAGTTGTGGTGTGGGTGGCAAGTTTTTAGCTTTTTGGGGGGGGGAGAGTGGATGGGGGGAGGGCACAGCACCTACCGGGGGTGGGGGAGGGATGCAGTCAACGCTTGGGAACCTGCAGATCAAAGGAGGAAACCCTTATTTAGTGAACTGGAACACAAAGTGTGGGTTCTGGGGGGTGGTTCTCAAGTAATGCTCCTGTGGGGGGAGCATCAAACTCAATGCAGCCTATTTAGTGACTCTAAATTGCACACAACCAAAACCAGAACCCAGTCACACCAACACAGAGGTTGAACCCACCCACTCTGTGACTCTGCCTGCCCAATGCCATGGCAAGCAAGCAGCAGCAAACACTTGATGGCAGCCTCATGGATTGAACATCATGATCATCATCATACGTGTGTATTGGCCCAGCATGTAGTGGCAGCATCAGAGCCCAGCCAGGACCCCACTCAGACTGCCCCAGAGGCAAGGAAGCACTCTGGCATGGCATGGGCCCAGCATGTAGTGGCAGCATCAGAGCCCAGCCAGGACCCCACTCAGACTGCCCCAGAGGCAAGGAAGCACTCTGGCATGGCATGGGCCCAGCATGTAGTGGCAGCATCGCATCAGAACCCTGGACCCCACTCAGACTGCCCCAGAGGCAAGGAAGCACTCTGGAAGGCACCTGTTCAAAAACCACCTGCAAGACGCATGCAATGCAACGCAACACACAGCAGCAATTTCTTTACTGGGCATGGGCATGAAGACACAAGTTTTACAACAGTACATCTCCTCTCCAAGGTTCCCTCCCTCCTCCCCACACCCAAATGCATTTCAGAATAGGGGTGTCCCTATTTAAAACCGCCAGCTAGGGAGAGAAAGGGGCAACAAAAGGTGCACAATCGCACACGCACTAACCCCTCTTCTTCCGGTCCTTCTCCTGCCACTCACTGCTGGTCACGGATTCGCCGCCGCCAGCCAGCCACCCTGGGCTGAGACACAGCAGGGCGGCCACACGAGGCACACAGGCAACCGGGGTAGTTCAACAACGATGGAGGGGCAGAAGTGAGGAGACAACACTATTTGTGTCGCTCAACTCACCCCCAAGCAGAGACAAAATCAACCAAAAACTATAAAAAGAAAAAAAAAACCGATGGCAGCCGCCAGGTGGGTAGGCTACTGTGTGCGGCTGCAGCTGTGGGAGAGGAGGTGGAAAGTGAAGGGGAGCAGAGAGAGAAAAGACTAAGAGAGAGAGAAAAGAGAGGGGGGGCAGGGACAAAGAGAAAGAGAGGAGAGAGAGAGAAAAGAAAGAGAGAGAGAGGAGAAAGAGAGATGATAGAGAGAAAGAGGAGAGAGGAGAAGCGCAGCGCAGCAGGGAGGGGGGATTCAGGTGTGGGGGGAGGACACAGCAGTAGCAGCGGTCCAAAGAGGTGGGGGGAGCAGAGAGGGTGTGTGTGGTTGGGGGCTAGTGTGTGGCAGGGGGCCTGGGGTAAGTGGAGAGAGTCGGGGGCAAGGAGGAAAAGAGGTGGGGTGGGGGGAGCAGAGAGGGTGTGTGTGGTTGGGGGCTAGTGTGTGGCAGGGGGCCTGGGGTAAGTGGAGAGAGTCGGGGGCAAGGAGAAAAAGAGGTGGGGTGGGGGGAGCAGAGAGGGTGTGTGTGGTTGGGGGCTAGTGTGTGGCAGGGGGCCTGGGGTAAGTGGAGAGAGTCGGGGGCAAGGAGAAAAAGAGGTGGGGTGGGGGGAGCAGAGAGGGTGTGTGTGGTTGGGGCTAGTGTGTGGCAGGGGGCCTGGGGTAAGTGGAGAGAGTCGGGGGCAAGGAGGAAAAGAGGTGGGGTGGGGGGAGCAGAGAGGCTGTGTGTGGTTGGGGGCTAGTGTGTGGCAGGGGGCCTGGGGTAAGTGGAGAGAGTCGGGGGCAAGGAGAAAAAGAGGTGGGGTGGGGGGAGCAGAGAGGGTGTGTGTGGTTGGGGGCTAGTGTGTGGCAGGGGGCCTGGGGTAAGTGGAGAGAGTCGGGGGCAAGGAGAAAAAGAGGTGGGGTGGGGGGAGCAGAGAGGGTGTGTGTGGTTGGGGCTAGTGTGTGGCAGGGGGCCTGGGGTAAGTGGAGAGAGTCGGGGGCAAGGAGGAAAAGAGGTGGGGTGGGGGGAGCAGAGAGGCTGTGTGTGGTTGGGGGCTAGTGTGTGGCAGGGGGCCTGGGGTAAGTGGAGAGAGTCGGGGGCAAGGAGAAAAAGAGGTGGGGTGGGGGGAGCAGAGAGGGTGTGTGTGGTTGGGGCTAGTGTGTGGCAGGGGGCCTGGGGTAAGTGGAGAGAGTCAGGGGCAAGGAGGAAAAGAGGTGGGGTGGGGGGAGCAGAGAGGGTGTGTGTGGTTGGGGGCTAGTGTGTGGCAGAGGGGTGTTGGGGGGAAGGGGAGGGGGCAACAACAAACAGCAAAGGAGAAACTGGAACAACTCGGGCAGCAGCAGCGATTAGGCTGGATGGGGTGGTTGGGGGAGGAGCTGGGCCTGGGCTAGGGTAGGGTCTGGGAGGAGGGAGGGTGGGGGGGGCAGGCAGGGGGGGGAGGAGGAGGAGGAGGGTAGCAAAATATATAAAGCAATATATATCAAGAGAACACAAGCCAGAAGTTTAAAAAAAAAATTAAAAGAAAGACTATAACCAGCAGAAAAAACTTGGGGGTGTGGGTGTGGGGAGGGGGAACCAAACACAGACTCTGAGGGGGGCCACTAAGTGAACAGAGACAATGAAACCACAATTGCTGCAAATTAATAATAGCAAATGAATAAGTGGAACCAAGCAAAGAAAACTGGACTCGGTTTGGCAGCAGCAAACTTGGGAGAAGGCTGGATGGGGTGGGGTTGGGGTGGGGTGTGGTTGGACTTGGAGGGGCAAGTTTGGAGCAGGGAACCAAAACTGATTATATGGGACAACAAGAAACAACAACAGAATCCTCTGGGGGTGGGGGGGAGGGATTCAGGGAACCAACTCGCAGGGCAGCAGCAGTCAGCAGAAACAAACAAAATGGTACAATTTAAGCAAAACCAGCAAGCAATATATAACTGAAACCAATGGAATGCAATGTGAAAATCAAAAAGTTGGACAACAACAAGGCAGGACAAAGAGCAATAATTAATGGAAGAAGATTTAAAGCAATGAGGATGCAGTGGGTGGGAGTGGGGGAGGGGGAGGGTAGGCCCAAAGGATGAGAAGGGAAAGGGGGGGGAGGGGGGGGAGAAAAGCAGACAGACAAGGAACAGGGAAAATTGGGGGAAATTAAGAAGAAAGTAAAGTGAAGTAACACACAGTATACAGACAAGAGACAGACAGAGAGAGGAGACACACAGAGAGTCACAAAGGGCAGGTGGACAAAGGATTAGACAGAGCACACACAGAGAGACACAGGACACAGTCAGGACTCACAGAGACACCAGAGCAGCCAGCAAAGGGCAAGCAGGTCTCAGAGATGATCCCACAACTGCAGCCAAGAGAAGTTTCCAGAGAAGAGGCTTGGGTTTATATAGGTTTGAAATTCCCTCCTTTGGGAGCCCCCACCTTTGCACTCCCCCCACGGCCAACAGGGTGCCAGCTCTCAACAGTGCAACAGCCAAGCAGCCTACCAGACCAAAGGACTCATTCTGGCCAATCAAGGATCAATAGCGCAGCCAATACAATGCCTGGAAATAGCATCACAAAATGGATGCAAGGAGGAGCAAAAGTTTCGGGAAGGAGACACAAAATGGAGGACACACTTTAAAGAGACACTGAGTGAGACTCAATTTCATTCCCGAACCGGTTCGGGAAACCCGAGCCGGTTCGGTACCGAACCGGCTCGAATTCGGTCCGGCTCGGTCCCCGGGAGGGCCCGATTCGGTCCGGGATCGAGCCGCCGGATCCGGACCGGTTCGGACGAACCGGTCCGGATCCGAACCGAACCGCACATCCCTATTCAAAGCATGTGTTCTCGCATGCAGGCAATGCCAGAACTGTGTTCTGTCTTATTCTGTTTCCTCACCTTTACTCCATATCCTTGCTTCCTACTGGCAGAGGTGAGGAAACATAGCACAATGGTGTCAGAACATGGGGAAAGTAGAACTAGAAGTAACAGGGCAGGAGCAGGACGCAACTGCCATCTTCAGTAGTAGTCAATGTTTCTTGCAATGTTGTGGGATTTCCCCACAGCTGCTTGAACAATGGGTGCTTGTGGTCAACTGCATATGCCTGATTCATACAACCAGTTCATTATGTACAAAAGCTTTTATGGATCTGAAGACCAACTGAAATTGAGTGTACCACCATTAAGATTGATTGTGGATCAAAGGCATTATAATTCAACAGAAAGGAATTCTCTTTACTTTGAAGCTAAGAAAACTCATTTCTTCTTTTTAAAAAAGTTTCAACTTCAAATCTTAACCAAAATGGGGTGGGGTGGGGAAAATCTTCTGTCAGCTTTTGCTTTAAAAAGAAGTAGGAAGTATGTTTGTCAAAGGGAATCATACCAAAAAAGCATGTCATAGGGAAGGAGGAAATGAGAGTTTAAGAACCAAATGTAACCAAGAATGTTCTGCTACTCGCACATTTAGCCACTGGTGGTGTCATGGCCAAAAGAGAAAATGTGCACAATAAATGCATACAGGCTATTCATGTCCCCTTGTGGAATTCTCTTGAGGCACCATTTCATTTTTCAGTGACAAGTGGGGGATAGAGGCAAAGAGATTTCTAGGACAAGATTCTCAGCAGGGTTTAAAGGCTTGATCTGAGTCTTTGCTTGAGGAAGAACCAAGTAGATTACAATACATTTTTGGGTAGAGCAAAAATTGCCATTTTACAAATCACTATGAAGCACTTGAACAAAAACTAGGGCACTCAAGGGGTGGTAATTCTGTATCATTGTCCAAACTAGTGATGCTCCTAATTATCCAAGTGACTAGGTACATATGAACATTTGCAAGCGAATGGGGCTGTACATAACACTTGCTTTCTGATCTTCTAATGACAATCTTACATTTCACAGAATGATCATGTGAGTTTATCCCTATTGTCCAAGCTAAGGAAATATGCTTTTTATCCTACAGGTTCTACCCATGTGTAAGGCTAAGAGCTTAGGCACTTTCCCTTAACAATTTCAAACAATAAATGCCTTGTAAGTGATGCAATAATATGGCCATCTTTGGATGTCATGGGAAACCTGAGGCAAACTCACCAAAGGTTTGCGGCCCGTGATGTTTGCATTATTGGAACTGCAGTTCCTGGACCCAACCAAGGTTCCAATTCCTCCTTAGGAATCACCTTAATACCTTTGCCTTATACATTATATATAGGGTAATTTTTGATCTGTTGCATGTTATATGAAGTGTCACCTAAGATCTAGGAAGACAGATGTCAGCTAGTTGACAATGAAGGTACTGAGCAGAAGATGTCAGCAGTTCAGCAGTTCTATAGATACGTTTAATTATACTTGAATCTCACTTAGAAAATGCTCAGAATGACATTTTTAGACTAACAATTAGATCAGCAATATATAACCAATTAATTAGTTAGATTAACAAGTTAAAGATCTTTTGGTCAACTAAAAAGTTGCAATTTAAAAAAACCCACTAAAATCTTTTTAGGACAAGTCCCTATAAAAGCTGAAAGTGGCAGGTATTATTTTGAAAGAGACATGTTTGCCTTCTCCATGTACAACAAGGAATGCCTTTTCTAAGATAGAAAAATACAGTATTTTCCCTTCAGGTTTGTTGGTTTATTATTTATTTAATTTTACATTTTATATCCTACTTTTCCTCCAAGGAGCCCAGAGCAGTGTACTGCATACTTAAGTTTCTCTTTCACAACAACCCTGTGAAGTAGGTTAGGCTGAGAGAGAAGTGACTGGCCCAGAGTCACCCAGCTAGTTTCATGGCTGAATGGGGATTTGAACTCAGGTCGTCCCGGTCCTAGTCCAGCACTCTAGCCACTACACCATGCTGGCTCTCTCAAATTTATGCAGAATTCATTAACTAAGTAATCAAAAGATTTCTTTGAGTAATAGCTTTTTCAGGTAGGTTGAGCTGAGACTCCCAAGGACACCCAAATAGCTTCACAGATATATGGGGAGGTTGATCTGTGTTTCCTACATCCAAGCTCACTGCTCTAACCACTACAACTCACAGAGCAGTTGAACTCATCGAACTGGGTGAAGGACCCCTAATTATGTTATGATTGCTTTTGTTGTTGAAGCAATCGTAGTGTGTTTACCTAATTATTGTTTCTTGTGACTTTTGCTTCCTATTTTATCAATCACATGTGCATTTTGTCCTTATGGCAACAGTGGTTATCCCAGTTTACAGTCACAGGAACCTTTGAGGTAGTATAGGACAAAGAAAATTACCTAGTCAAAGGTCATCCCAATTTGGTTCATGGCTATCAGGGATTTGAATCCATTTCACCATTTGGCTGTCAAGAACTGGCTATCAGTGCCATTATTATGTTATGTTATAGTTTATTCTACTGTTATTTATTTGCATTCACACTCCACCTTTAAACATGTAATTTTCCCATGTGGACTTCCAGAAATGATTATAAATAAAATACACAGTCATCACACTATAGTGATTTTCCAATGGATAAACATCCATAATGTTCAGTGATGCAAAATCCTTGCAGGATCATGCTGAAAAACCATTCTCGGGTGGTGGGGGAAGGGGACCCACTACTGAATGTCTTCCTTTCCTTATTCTGCCAGAAAAAGCACAGGCTGCTCCAACAATTTGGTAACATTCTGGATAATCTCTCCCCAAGAGATATAATTTTGTATTCTTTGCTTACATGTAAAGCCTGCAAGTGTTCCCAGTGGGAGGACTGACATTAATTTCCACACCAAACAGGATCTAAAGTGTAGCTTCTCCAGCTCAGATGAGAGAAGAAGGAGGTGCACTTGCTTATCATTAATGCTTAGACAGAAGCTTATAATTTTTCAGTGATGACACAGTTGTTTTTCTCTCAAATGAAAGGGGTGGTGCCGCTTCCCTCTGTTCTTTGCTCGTAGGGCTGGGTTTGCATTCTCATATATCGGTGACGTACAATACTGCCTTCTACCACCATGGAGAACATTTGAACCCCAAATGTTTAATATCATCTACCCTCTGAGAGGGCTTGATTCTAGATCAGACACAACACTATGAAAAACAATGAGAAAGACGGGATGGTGCTCGAAACAATCAAATCATTATTTGCATTAAAAATGACAAAAATTTAGAGGTGCAGTGAACTCTGCTTATAAGCAGCCAAATTTTGCATCAAGAAAACCTAAATCCTGCAACCAGGTGTTTTTTGTTTGTTTGTTTTTTAAATTTATATTTTAAGCCTGCAACTTGCTTTATCTGCATAAGCATATCTTTCTGGGAAAAGAGGCACCTTTTTAAAGTGGCGGTTCTCTGTTTAGCAGGTGGAGAGTAACTGGCCCTATCCACCCTCAGCACAGTACCTCCAGTGGCTGTTGCTGGTGTCTATCTTATGGGTTCTTTTTAGACTGTGAGCCCTTTTGGGACAAGGGTCCACCTTGTTTGTTTGTTTGTTTGTTTGTTTATTATTTTTCTATGTAACCCACTTTGGAAACTTTTGTTGGAAAGTGGTATATAAATATTTGTCTCACTAGTTGTAGAGACATGGAACTGCAGAGTGCTAAAGTCCCATCCTGTGGTGACCACTGACAGTCTTAATTATTTATTGTTGTTATTATTATTATTATTACATTTATATCCTGCTCTTCCTCCAAGGAGCCCAGAGCAGTGTACTACATACTTGAGTTTCTCTTTCACAACAACCCTGTGAAGTAGGTTAGGCTGAGAGAGAAGTGACTGGCCCAGAGTCACCCAGCTAGTATCATGGCTGAATGGAGATTTGAACTCAGGTCTCCCCGGTCCTAGTCCAGCACTCTAACCACTACACCACGCTGGCTCGCCTCTCAGCCTCTCCTCTGGCTTCTGCCCACACATTCTCAAGCCTATCCTCACAGCCATAAGGGTTGCAACCTTCGTGGGTGTATTGGTTTCCTTTGGGTTTTCTGGGTTTTTAAGAAAAGTGAGGTATGAAATTCTCAGGATGCTAAATTCTGTAGTTTTCTTGTGCTTGCTGTGGAACTGTAGGAGACATACAGCCTGTTTACTATGGTTAAATGCACTTCAACAGCAAAAACAATAAAGAGGTCCTTGTTGTCTTATCAGCTTTTCGCATTAGAGCCAGCGTCAGGGGTCAGCATTATTAGGCAGCTGCTGAAGGTTCAGGGCCCTCAGACGGGCCCACTGGAAACCCCTGAGATCAATTCTGCACCCATAGCCTTCGTCCAGTGGAAACACTCTTGACTGAGAATATCACTTGGTTATCATCTCTTCTCCCTCCCAGCTCATCCACATATGGGAGCTTTCTACAGTGACAGAGGAGCCTCTGGCAGTGGCAACAAGCTCCCATTTGTGGATGGGGGCTCACCTGGAGGAAGCAGCAACACAGTGCTTCTTTTGGCTGAACGTCACCGTTTTTCTCCTGTTCCATTTGCCAAAATAAGTCCCATCATTAACCTTAAGTGAGGGTCACCCAGTCAGGAGGAGACCCTCAGAGGGCAATTTGCCTAGAGCTCCTACAGCTGTTGTAGGAGCATTTTACCATGAGCATTTTACAACCTCAGTCAACTTTGTGTGGCATAATGAACTACCCCCCTCCCCCAGGTCAGATGCCTGAAGGCATTAGCAAACCTTCCGGTTGGGTGAATGTAACTGAAAACCTGCCTTCCCACCAGATGGCAATGTTGCCCCAAGCAATTAATGTTGACAGATGCATTCTTGTCAGAATGCTGAATCTGAACTGCAGAGGCTCACACTGGATGGCAAGTGGGGAGGTGAGTGGGGAGATTGAGGAAACCTCAAAAACCAAACGACAAAGCCCCGCAATGCAGTTCCATGTGCACCATGGTGCTCTAGGGTTGGCCATAAGCCTTTGCTTGGCTCAAACTGTACAATGCTGCATCATTAGCATTTTAACACTGCTTATAAAAGCACCGACATCCAGCAGATTTGAGGGTCAGATTGCTTAAAATGAGAAAGACTGCTAGCGTGTAAAGCCTTTTGACATGGAACAGTATCAGCTCAAATCAGTGTGTTATTCTTAGCTTAAGTGTAGACTTCTCCTCCCAAAATGTTGAGAAGTGAGCAGATTGGTGTCAGTTTTGCAGCTACAGCAGTTGCCTTAGCTGCAGGAGAAATCTGCCTCATTTCTTCCTTCCCCCTCCCCCTGCAAAACCTTCATGAAGGGACAGGGCTGAATGACAACCTCTCCTTTGCTGTTGTTGCATTGCATCTCTGTAGTCATAGCAGCTGAACCTCTCATCTGTGGCTGTTGTCGCCGAACACCAAGCTATCTCCGTATCAAACTCTGCCAATGTTGATCATTGTAAATATACTCCTCCTCTGATCAGGGCTGGCATGCCAGCTCCCTAGTGCAAGAAGACAAACATCTTAGAGGCAGTTGGCTCAACCTCACTTGATCCTCTTCTCTCTCATTCCTTCATCCTCTGGGGAAAGAGGGCAGAAAGGCAGAAGTCATGCCCAGGGTGGAGAGCAGAACTTCCATGGTTGTGGCAGGAACTTCCTGGTTTCACACTGTACTGGCAAAGACACTTCTCTGCAGTTTCCAGGAGGTTTTACAGACAGGTCTCCCCACCCCCAATCCACTCCTGATTGGAGTGTGCCAGTCCACATATTTGCTGGATTTAACCTGACCTCGCTGTGGGCTATCAGGGACCAGGACAGACAGGGGTTTTTTTTTCCTTAAAGGGAGTCTGCAAATTCTGTCTTAGCCCAAGGTATGTCCAATTTAAAATGATCCTCTATTTCCAGCAGCTTTGGGGGGAAAAAACCGTCAGTGTTTCTGCTAAGCTCTGACGCTTGTCTTTGATGTGCGTAGGGGAGCAGCTGAGGGCTATGTGAATGCTCCACCTAATCCCCCGGATTAAACTGTCTCGAATCTGCTGCGAAGTAGATTCACTCCTCAGATACCCCACAGCATAAAGCCCTGTCTGTAAAACCTCCAGGTTGCTAAATGGAGGAAAATCAGATTAAAAACCAATCGCAGTTGCTGTATATTTCTCAGCAGCCAAATCAATTAAAACATACTTCAAGAATGAATTTGCTCATGCCATCATTGTTTTTTCTGTTGCAAAACTCTTGAAATGAAACTGATGTATGAAAAGTGGTAGAAATCTTTCCATTTCCCTTTATGAGAGAAGATTGGAAACAGATTGGGATTAGGGTTGCCAACCCACTAGTATGTTACAATTCCAACCAGTAAAACTGTGATTAATCTGGTAACCAGTCTTGGACTCTGAGAACCGTCAGAAAGGTTCAGATTCTGCAAGTTCCATGAACCACCAAGGGCCAAATTACATCTTTCATTAAGTCTATAATTAAGACACAGCCTTAAAACTGGGATTGCTCTCTGCAAGTGGGAAGTCTGATGCAGTTTGGGACTGCGGCATGTGCGATGACAGGGTTAACACTTCCCCCTGTACTGTTTTCTTGCCAGATTTACTGCCAAAAGTATTTTATTTGCTACAAATGGTGCAGGGGGGAGTGTACTACACACCACTCCTCATGCACTGTGGCCCCAGTCAGGATCAGCTGACCACTGAGGCCCGGTGAGGCAGTTGCCTCAGACAGCAGATTGAACAATAATAATCAACTTCATTTATTAGCTGCCCCATAACAAATTGTTCTCTGCCATTGCCTGAACAAGGCAGTGGCAGCAGCCTTGTAGGTTGCTTCACTGGCCCTTCCTTTGCGCTGCTCTGCCACCACTAATCTCCCTGCTTTTTGAAAGGGCAGCTCACGTTTCCTGCTGCCCCACCCCTGCCTTTTGAAAAAGCAGAGAGAGCGGGAGACAAGCAGCAGCCAATGCAGCAGCAGGCGAGCAGTAGCACCAACTGGGACCACTGCCAGGCATGAGTGAGGAAGGTGGGGAATGATGTCTGGGAGGGGTGGAGAAACCCAAAATCTGTCAGGGAGATGGGGCTCTGGGTTGGGGAGCCGGAAATAGTTGTATGGTGTAGTTTGTGCGGTGCAGGGTTGGGGTGGCAACTTACGAAGCTGCCTCAGGTGTGGGTGATACGGGGACTGGGTCTGGGACTGATCTACAGCAAGGACCCACCACAGCGGCTTTTTCTGAAAGACTTTTTAAAAAAATGACACCCTCTCCCCTCACCCCTTTAATAGGCTTTAACATAATGTCTATTTTGACGCCAAGGTTCCACAAGTCACCAAATACAACCCAACAGGTTCTACAATGGCTGTGCCCTGACCTGCCGAATCACTCCAGGATCAGTTATAATGTGACTACAATGCCTGCATTGGCTGAACGTCCATTTGCATGCTTCTCTTCTGGTTTTTCTCCTGTGCACGTTTATCAGATGTTCACATAAGGAGTGACCAAGATTAGCCCCACAGGCATTTTTAGGCTACAATCCAGAGGAAGAGAGTTGGACTTTTAAGTCCCATTGAAATCAATGAAACAAATTAGTCATGACTAAGTGAGGTGTCTCATTCATTTCAGTGAGACTTAACTGTGTCTGACTCTTCTCTTACTTAGGGCCTTCATTCTTCCTAAGTCACTAGCCCAGTCCTCACGCTATGAAAAAGTCCTGTTGAAAACTTCAGCCTGTTTCTTCCAGCACAGCTTTTTGATGGCTGGACTGCCAAACACTGGTCGACCTTCACTTCATTTGGGTTGATGAGCCAAAAGTTGAACCCTCTGGGGACAGGGATCCATCTTATTTATTTATTATCTCTCTGTGTAAACCGCCCAGAGCCATTTTTTGAAGGGCAGTATAGAAACTGAATAAATAAACAAGCAAACGTTTCACGGGAAACCAACCACACCAAACCTCCTAAGAGAGAGAAAAGCAACTGTTGTGTCACCAACACCCAGCTGTACACTCCTTTAATAAACCACATAAATTGGGAAGCGAAATAATAGTACACTGTGTGTGGGTGTCAAAATGACTCTTTTCTCCTAGGAAAGCTGACCACACAGCCAATCAAGTCTCTTTGCAAGTTTTGAAGATAAGGATCAAGCTGCCCATGATGGGAAACTGTGGAAACAGGGTGAAGCAAGCCCCTCCCCGTATTCTTTTGCTGTTTGTGGCAGGGGTGGTTGTTACACTTCCCTTATTCCAACTCACTTGCACGAATGTACAATGCAAAACCTATTGAGACCTTCCAGGTTTCAGGCATGCTTACTGCCTCCCAACATTTGCTTACTTGCTTCTGTTTCAAAGGCACTTGGAGCTCTCTGAATGCCTGCAGGTATGTTTGCTCTTCTTGAGGGCAGCGTAGGACATCTCAGCCCACATGCACACAAGACACTTTGGGTGAATAATCCAGACCACAATGTGCATGTAGAAAGCTGGTCACGGGTATCGTCCTGCGAAATGATGAGGAGAGTCACCTTGTTTGGGATGGAGTATTGTTTTGTTGTTATTTCCCTTCCAGTGAGCCCTTCCCATGCAGCTGGGATAACATTGAAATGACCCAAGCAGGGACCAGTCATGCGGGTCCCAATCACAGAATCAACATTCCCCTCACAGTAGGCTGCCAGTTCCCTGGTCAGGACTATGTGGGGTTGGGTCAATTGAATGTAATCACAGCTGCTTACAGAAAAGCAGCTCAGGCAGAGCTAAGATAGCAAAATCTAGGGAAGAATGAGACTGGTAAGATTGTCTTTGCTACTGAGAAAGGCAATACAGTTTGAATTGCCAAGTGGTTAGAAGCACATTGTGGTAGTTTGCCACTGGACAAATGCCCATCCGAGGGGAGGTAGTCTGCATGGGATTTTGAAAGGTGTCTCAGCTGGTTAACCCATGACCCCTGGACTGCTCTGGCTTCAGTCTTAACCCTGAAGTCACCTGAAGTTAGTTGTAGCCACTGAGTTAGTTGTAGCCACTAACCCTGAAGTTAGTTGTAGCCACTGAGGCTAACCTCAATGTGTCTTTGGACCAAATGACATTAATTTCATTGCCGTTCAATTTTTCTTCTTAAAACAGCTGCTAGGGACAGAAGGAGATGAGCACAGTGGTGAGGTCCAATGGGATTTTTAAAAAAATAAATCCTTCTCTCCACACCATAGTCCCCATGAAAATCCACTGCCCAACAGAACCTGCCTTTTTTCCCCCAGGAGGGGGGGGGGACCAATAGCAGCCTTCTGCCCATGACAAATTACAGCTTGGGATGGGATTTTTGTCATAACCACAGTATGTGTCAGGAGCGGGAAGGATTTTAAAAAAAAAACTATAAAAAACCAACACCACAGTCCTGATTCCAATCAATCTCACCCACAGCTCTTATTTAAAAAGGAAAAATCAAAGGGCAAACAGTGTATTTAAAGTAGTCTGACCCTTATATAAAATTTTGAAAGTGGGATGGGGGCAGGGGCGGGGAGAGAGAGAGGTATTGAAAAAGAAAGAGAAAGAGAACAGTATTGAATCTTTAGTTATTTTCAGCCCATTTTAGGGTCTCAAGGGCAGAAAATACGGATGAAACCCTTGCTGCGTACTCCCTTGAGGAATGTCTGCTAGATAGACACTTATGGCTGCTTAATCACGTTTCTTGGCCATCTGGTAGTAATACTGTGGTAATTGTGTGTGTCACCAAGACATGGCCAAGTGTGTGCAAGAATGCTGTGTTTCTGTGTGTTTTCCAGTTCTTTGAAAGAATGGTGATATTTAGCCTCTGGAGTGACATTGTAGCCTTTGGCCTGCGTCAGGGTGGTGAAGAGTTGCACCATTGCAAACAGACTTCTTGGGGGGATTGTGCAACTTCTCTTGGGACTCTCATGCCTAATGAGTAAACAACCATTTCCCATTCTGCCTTTGGGGCCTTTTGGAATGGCTGAAATCACTAGGGTGGAGGAATAGTACTCCTAGTGCTTATTTAGGGATGGTTGGCTGTACATAAAATGAAAGCTCAGTTGGTCCCCTGCTAACTGCGTAAAAGAGACACCTTTTTAAAGTGGTGATTCTCTTTATTTAGCTGGGGGAGAGCAACTGGCCCTATCCATCCCCAGCACAGCATCCCACCAATGGCGGTATATAAATATTCATTGTATTTGTAGTAATAAAACTGGCTGTGTTATACTGTAGATGTTAGATTTAACTCTTCTGGAATCATAGGAATTAATTCCCATCAGTCCACTTTATTTATTGCACTCAAAGAGGGCCTCTGCCTATTATACAGAAGAGGTGGCCTAATTTGGGGGGTTATCCTTTGGGGTGACTGCCTGCTGTGAGGCAGGTCTTTCCCTGTTGGATTGCTACCTGCTGCCCTGGTATTTATTTTATTTGTTTATTTAGATATTTATTTTGCTTTCAACCTGAGTTCCCACTGCTGACTGCAATGCTGGTTAAAAAAAAAAAGAATAAAACAAACATTCTTCTTATAACCATGAACATCTTTGAAGATGGTTATAAGTTCATGGTTATAAGATGTTCATGGTTATAAGTATAAGGTTTTAATTTTTAATGTTGGTTTTAAATGATTTTGATGTTAATGATTTTAACGTTTTAAATGATTTGGATGGTATAAAAATATGTTAAATAAATAAATAAGAAGGGCTTGGACAACTTCAGGTGGAAGGCCTGCAGATGGGCTCAGGTGAAACTCGGAAAATTAGAAAATCGTGCAAAAGTCCATTAATTTCAGTAATGCAAATTAAAAGGTGAAACTGATATATGAGACAGACGCATTACATGCAAAGCGAGATAAGTCAAGCCTTAATTTGTTATAATTGTGATGATCATGGCGTACAGCTCATGAAAACCCCAAATCCACAATCCCAGAAAATTAGAATATTACATGGAACCAAGAAGACAAGGATTGTAGAATAGAACAATATTGGACCTCTGAAAAATATACAGTGTACTGTGCTTGATTGGCCAGCAAACTCACCTGACCTGACCCCATAGAGAATCTATGGGGCATTGCCAAAAGAAGGATGAGAGACAAGAGACCAAACAATGCAGAAGAGCTGAAGGCCGCTAATGAAGCATCCTGGTCTTCCATAACACCTCAGCAGTGCCACAGGCTGATAGCATCCATGCCACGCCGCATTGAGGCAGTAATTGCTGCAAAAGGGGCCCAAACCAAGTACTGAATACATATGAATGCTTATACTTTTCAGAGGTCCGATATTGTTCTATTCTACAATCCTTGTCTTCTTGGTTCCATGTAATATTCTAATTTTCTGGGATTGTGGATTTGGGGTTTTCATGAGCTGTACGCCATGATCATCACAATTATAACAAATTAAGGCTTGACTTATCTCGCTTTGCATGTAATGCGTCTGTCTCATATATCAGTTTCACCTTTTAGTTTGCATTACTGAAATTAGTGGACTTTTGCACGATATTCTAATTTTCCGAGTTTCACCTGTATATATATATATATATAGAGAGAGAGAGAGAGAGAGAGAGAGAGAGAGAGAGAGAGCATGGAATGGTTTGGTAAATTATGTGTCCATTTTTTAAAAAGTTCACGTTTCACATGAGTTAACATTAAGTTTAACATTAACAGCATTGACATCCAGACCAAGGTACTCAATTGTAGTATTCAGGAGTTACTATATAGGACTACTTGATTTCAGTAGGACTTCCCTTGAGAAATTTAGTCAAGATATCAGCCATTAAGTGTAAGAACTTATGTGCATGCACCTACAATGCAGCTGGCTTTGGACTTCTGGTCAGCTGAACAAATGCATATAATCTCAATTTACATTCTGCAACAAAGAATGTAATTTGTGGTGGGAATGGCACTCGGTCCCTTACGAGCTTGTCAAATGAGCTAGATAATTACACATTTCAGCACTATCACTAGCAATTTGTACTCTGCATTCCAAGGCTGATTGTGGTGCTATTGCCTTCTTGTGGCTGCTAATGCGAAACGAATTGGAATGCATCCATGCCCTCTCTGGTCCTTCCCCAACCAGCAGCATCACTGCATGGACGTGGGCGGGGGGGGGGGAATATATGCCATAACAGTCAATTGTGCTACCTTCACTTCCTGTCATGGCAAGGTAGTATAAAGTAAGTTCCTGGTAAGGGTGTTTCTTTTAAATAGTCAGCTGAGAAAAGCAGGAATCAAGTGTCTGGGTTGTGCAGTAGTCGCTGGAATTAGACTCGGTGTGGCAGAAAGAGAAGCACAGAGACCAAAGTGTGTGTGTTGTGGGTGGGGAGCGAAGTGAAGGGAAGGGAGTGGCAAGAAGGGCCTTTCAGCTCTGAGAAAAGAAAAAAGTGTGTATCAGTGTTTCCAGTGTCGGAAATCAGAAAACAGCTTTCGTCACAAGGAGAAGATAGTGTAACACAACATGTTTACGGTGGGGGTTCCAGAGTCTAGACCTTCATATTGATTCCATCATACTGCCTACACTACTTGCAGCAGTAAGGATTGCATGCTACCATCTTGTGGAGCATACAACGTGATCTTAAGCACTGGATTACGCTTTCTGGTGCATCTCACTTTTCATTTCTTTTTAAATGGTTCTAGTCCTTATGGCTATGAAGATATGTTCGGAAATGTGCAGGCAATACCTACTGAAAGCTGAACGCTTGAGAAGAGGTGGAATAAGATTTCCAGCTTAAAATGGAGGGGGTTTTTCCATACTCTGCATAGCTCCTTACCCATCTCCAAGATAAACAAAACAATACATTGTACAAAATGGAGAGAAAATTCAAGATCAATTATGTAAATGTTATTAGTTTGCAAATACTTATTCAGGTTGCAGGTAGTTTTTCTTGGTGTTGAATTTGGATTGGCTAAGTGAATCCAAGGAGAAGAGCTGTTCTTGTAGCAAGCATGAATTGTCCTCTTTGCTAAGCAGGGTCTGCCCTGGTTTGCATTTGAACAGGAGACTACATGTGACCACTGTAAGATGTTCCCCTTATGGGATGGGGGGGCGCTCTGGGAAGAGCATCTGCATGTTTGCATGCAGAAGGTTCCAAGTTCCCTACCTGGCATCTTCAAGATAGGGCTGAGAAAGACTTCTGCCTGCAACCTTGGAGAAGCCTCTGCCAGTCTCGCTAGACAATTCTGAGCAAGATGGACCAATGGTCTGACTCGATATAAGGCTGTTGTGGTGAACACATCTTCCTGTGGTGAACACATCTTCCTATCTGCCTTGCCTTAGCTGTCAGATGAGGTGACAGAACCAGAAAGATGAAGTGTGTGGGGTGAGCAGCTGTCCTGGATATGGGTGGCAGACCACATTGGGGGTAGGAACTTTGGCCCACTTAAAACCACCACCACCAGCAGACCACCACAACCACCACCACCAGCAACACCGAAACTCAGCAGACAGTAGCATGTTCTTATTTATTGTTTCCCAACACGTTTTATTTTATTTATTTTATTGTATTTAACATTTTTCTATACCGCCCAAAACCTACATCTCCAATTTTGACCTTAGAAAATATTTTTCAAGGGAATTTAGAGAAACCTTAAGGAGCAATTTAGTATAGCTTAACGGAAGCTCAAGCTTTTAAGCTTGCAGGAAGATTCTCCAAAATTAGAAGCTGACAACAATAAATAAGAATGCTAATTCTGTCTACTGGTTGTGTGTGTAAGTAAGTGTGTGTGTGTGTGTGTGTGTGTGTTTTTCCCTACAGCTGTCACAATCCTTTTTTCACCTGGTGCACAATTACCTCCCACACCTTCGTTAGTGAGACCCTGTAAAACGTGTTGCTGACCAGAAAAATAGAGCATTTGGTTTTGATTCAAGAGAACAATGTTAAAAATCTCACTCAGTCATGACCCTAGCTGGGTGGTCTTCAGAAAGTCCCTATCATCTCTCAGTTTTGCCTAATTTACAAGGTTCCTGGGAGGATAGATCAGGATTGGATGGCACTTCAAAGCTGAAAAATGCTATAAGACCGTCATTATGAAAAACAACAGATTGGCTGGTGGGTTTTATTAACACATGTAACAAATGGGTTGGTTTTATTCTCTCTTGTTGTCCTCTATTTTCCCCTGCTTCTTTTTGTCTATTGTCTATCGTTTTATTTTATAGATTTTAAATTGCGTCATTGACTGCCTTGAATCCTTTGGGGAAATGAGTGTTTAAAATAAACAATCATTTATATATTTATATAAAAATATAAAGACAGATTCATGTATTAAATGACGTGCCTTAAAAATGAAGATAAATTAATAGAGTCAGTTGGATATTGGGGAAAGCAAGTTGCCTATACTGGGGTATACGACTTGCCTACCTAAGATGACGATAGTATCATCTTAACATAGTCAAGAGCCAATGAGGTTGTTCTCACGACCAGCCCTACTTGGGCTAGCACAGTACTAACCAGGTAAAGCTGGAGCCCGAACATCCATAGAGTTAGATGGAAGGAGCAGCTGGCAGCTTGTAACTCCCTCCAAGCACTGCACTCCTTGTTTGGTGCATTGTGGGATTCTGGAGGACTTTCTTCTCCAGAGAGCAGTCAATCTCCACCATGCCCGTTGTCTGGGAGCATAATCGGCAGGGCTAGAAGGAACAGCCAGTCATCTGGGAAGAGGCAGGTAGGAGCCTGCCTTTCCCCCACCCCACAATGTACCCCTCAGCCTTCCTATATGGTCATTTGAACGACCTTTATGCTGTTTAACATAGTTGACTATGGCTGAGACAACAATGTCCTTGGGTTCTTAATTGCTGTGGAACCTAAGTGATCAAATTGAATGCATAGCAACCTGTCTGACAGACTATACCAGGTGTTGCAAAATGTCAGCTGTTTTGGTATTATGAAGTACTTTCCACATTCTATGAAGGACTTCTCAGTGTTATATGACAAGAAGAAGAAGGTTTGTTTAAATGCTGCTCATATCTCAGTATAGCTCTCTCAACTGATATGTCACTTTATTGATAATACAACCTAGTTATCAATAAATGACAACAGAGTTCTAGCGTAGAGGATAAGAAAAGAAAAAATACTTTGTTGTATGTATACTCTTTGTTTATGCAACAAAGCTATATTCCTTTAGATTTTTATGTTTACTTGAATGCCTGAAAGTCATGATGTGAAATGCCCAGAAGAAATCTCTCTCTCGTCAGAAAAGCAGGAAGCATTGCTGTTTTCTCTCTCCCTCTGCCCAGTATTTGGTTGTACATCTTATTTGTACATCAAAAGGGGGGCACTAGTCTCTCTAGGGGAACTTCAGCGGCTCCCAAGGAGTACTTGGAGATAGCCTGGCTCCCCAATGCTGCAGCTGCACTGTTTGTTCCCCATCTGAGGGTTGCGGGCTTGCAGCTGGCCTATCCTCAGAAATGTATCTGCTGCAGAAGGGGAGGGAGGAGGGTGAAGACCCTCCTCCTCTTCCTTTAATTGGCTAGATATGTGCTGAAGCTCAACTTTCCCCTCCCCTCAGCCTGACTGACAGGCTTCAGAAATCAGCACTGTAGGAAAAATAAACTTGTCCCATTAATTTCAGTGGGAATACTCATGAGTAACTTAGTGTGGATGTGAGCCTGTGAGTATAGTAGCTCGACACCCTAACTGTAACACTTAAATTAATTTTATTTATTTATTTATTTACATTTCTAGTCCACCCTATACCCAAAGGTCTCAGAGCAGGTTACAGTAAAACCAATATACAAAATCATAAAATCAAAAGTACAGTTAAAAAAAAAATACATTGCCTGAGAGGGGAATAACCACAACATCTCTAGTCAGAGGCCAGGGTAAAGAGACGCATCTTCACCATTCTCGTGAATGTGCACAATGTCAGAGCTTGGCGCACCTCAGAGGGGAGGGCATTCCACAACCTAGGGGCCACCACAGAGAAAGCCCTCTCACGTGCCCCCACCCCTTTAACTGCTGACAATGGTGGCACTACCAAGAGGGCCTCTCCTACAGATCTTAACTGATGGGCAGGTTTATATGGGAGAAGGCGTTCCTTCAGGCATTTGGGGGCCAGGTTGTTCAGGGCTTTATGTTAAAACCTTCAATCGGGCTCGGTGGCAAATTGGCATCCAGTGCAGTTCCTTTAAGACTGGTGTGATGTGCATCTGGCCTGAAGTGCCCATCAGCAGTCTTTCTGCTGCATTCTGCACTAGTTGCAGTCTCCGAACCATCTTCAGGGGCAGCCCCACATAGAGCGCATTACAATAGTCCAGTCTGGAGAGCATGCTGGTGGACAAGCCTGAGTTAAAAATAGCCACTCCTGTGACCTGCACCTCCAGCAACAGTGATGAATCTAGGAGTACCCCCAGGCAATGCACCTGTTCCTTCTGGGGCACTACCACCCCCTCAGGAATAGGCTATCTTCCCACTTCGTGGACTCAAGAGCCCCTGACACACAGCAGCTTCGGCTTATCTGGATTCAGTTTCAATTTATTGGTCTGCTTCCAGCCCATTACTGCCTCCAGGTAACAGTCAAGCACCACAACTGCCTCTCCTGATTGAGATGGAATAGAGAGATAGAACTGTGTGTCATCAGCATACTGATGGCACCTCACTACAAACCTCTTGATGACCTCTCCAGTGGCTTCATATAGATGTTAAAAAGCACAGGGGATAAGATCAACCTCTGAGGAACCCAACAGGTCAACTCCCAGGGAGCCGAACAAAATTTCTCCATGACAACTCTTTGATATCCACCCTGGAGATAGAAGCAAAACCATCACAATGCAGTGCCTCCAACTCCCAGCTCCTGAAGCCTTTTCAAAAGGATACCATGGTCAACGGTATCAAAAGCTGCTGAGAGATCGAGGAGAACCAGCAGGGTAGCACAGCCCCTGTCTCTCTCCTGGTAAAGGTCATCAACCAAGGCCATTTCGGTGCCATGACTGGGCCTGAAACGAGACTGGAATGGGTCAAAAGAATCAGCTTCCTCCAAGCATGCCTGAAGCTGAGTCACCACCACCTTCTCCAGTACCTTGCCAAGGAAAGGTATATTAGCAACCAGGTGATAGTTATTCAGTCTCTTAAGGAGGGGTCACACCACTTCCTGTTATTTGTGTATGTGTACAAGCAAATGTGTACACACACACAGTCTCTATGGGGTACCTGAGCTGAAGGCTTGTGACAGAAGTACAGCAGAATTTTTTACTTTCAGTGTTGGCAAGTCACATCAGATTGTAAGATGGTAATCTAATCTGTTATATGCAGGGACCTTCTTAGTTGGCAGAGCATTCAAAGGTAGTATTATAACCCCCCCCCCAAGAAAAAGTTCTCAAAATTGTTCATATAGAAAAAAGAAAGAGAAGCTTCTCCATTCTCACACGCACATGGTAGACACCAGCAGCAGCCACTGAGAAACTCTGTGCTAGGGATGAATACAGCTGTCTCCCCCTGCTAAATAAATATATAATAGAAGAGCCATTACTTTAAAAGGTGCTTCTTTGGCCAATTAGCAGGGAGAGAGAGAGAGAGGTTTTGCCCACCTGCAGCTTTGAATGGTGCCATTCAGAATTCTACCACTTCATTCTGCTGCACCGATAGAGTGGCTAAAGTTTATTATAGTTTTCACCTTGCAACAATTTCATAGCAGCCACAGTCCTCTGAGGGCTAAGGGCATCCGTCATTTTGCTGGTTTGTGAACAATTATACTAGGTTGACCACAGGGAAGAGCTTTGCCTGTCGCTCTTGGGTGAAGTACTAAATGCTGCAACACAAGGCTTTGGGTGTGGCTGGATGCATCCTTGGCCCTGTGCTAGACTGACAGGAAAGACAGCTGTTCCTTTTGCCACGCCACTGTTGTGTAAAGAAAGAGGGTGTTAATGGCTTTGGATGTGGGGTGGAATCAAGTGGGAAGGGAAGCAGAATGGGTGGATGAGCTGTGAGTGTGAATCAGGTCAACTGTGGGAGAGAAACAAGCTTCACTGTAGTCTTTGCAGAGACTTCCATAGGAAATGGAAGGCAATATGAAAGACAGAGCTGCCCTATTTCAAGGGGGGAGAAGAAGATAGGAAAGAACTAGATCAACAAACTCTGGGTTATTAGCTCCTGTGGCATAATATTTATTATTTATTTATTTAATATATTTCTATACTGCCCCAAACTGGAGTCTCTGGGCAGTTTACAACACATTTCTGGGCACTATGAGAAATAATTTGAGAACTATGTCCTTAATTTGGGCTCTATTCTGAAAATTTATATCAGTTTTATACCTTTAACAGTTACTTATTGTTTCCCTAGAGTCTTGGGAATTGTAATTTGATGAGGATGCTGACATGAGGCTCCCTAGCTCCCCTCACAGAAATAGGGTTATCTGAAGAGACCTAACCCTATTTAAAATGTTAAACCATTTAAAGTCTGTAATGTACCATATTTACCAGAATACAAGATGACTCTGAATTTAAGACGAGCCCCTTTAAAAATAGAGGTTAAGTACAGGTTATACCTATATTTACTCAAAAGGAAGAGGACTCTGAATGTAAGATGAATTTAAGATTTTAAATTACCCTACGTACCTGACTTCCAACATCAAAGAACTTGGGGGAAAACCTAGTCTTGTGTTCAGGTCAATACAGTAAATACAGCCTTAATCTTAAAATAGAGGATCAATATACTCCTCCAACTTAAACTTCTGTTAGAGGTTTTGTGGACATGATGGGGAAACAGAACTTCATAGGTTGGTTTGTGCTGGGGATGGGAGGGTGTTTTCAGCCGAATCATTAACAGCCTGCTCTGGGAAATGCATGTAGGCCAAGCACAATTTATTACTAGAGAAGTTATTAGATAATGAACGGATGGATTACTGCTCTGGGTGGAGATTTTAAATTACCCCAAGTACCTGGTGCAGATCAGCTCAGAAATTTGGTTGCTCTGCTTTGAAAAGATCAAGGAACGTTATGTATTCAGTTTATAGAATTGTTACGTGAGAGAGCTTTTGGATGACATATTTGCAGAGTATAGCTTATAACATAAATGATGTAAAAATGGTCTAACCCCCAACAATATCTGCTATTAAAAGGTTAACACTCGGCATGAAACATAGTTTGTTGGTGTGCATCTATTTGCACACTTTCTATTCTATTCGTACACTTTCAGGCACAATGGTGCTCAAGCCAATAATGAGAAACAGACCTCACCAGAGCACCAAAGGTAAGCAAGATGGGATGATAAGGGATGATTTATCAGCCAATAAGGAAGAAATCAAAGAAGAATCTGGGCCACTGGTTGCTGTCCATAAGTTACTGATTGACTGGGAATCAACAGCTTCTGAATGCTACTGAGATGAGCTGGTGCCTTTATTGCTTAACCAATGGCAGTTCGACTTTACTTGGCAATGCTTGTATAATTTTCTGTACTACAGCTGATTCACAGTTCACATGGCACTATGGATATACTGCTATTTGTTGCGGTGAACTCACAAAGGCCCCAATCCAATTCCACGTGCACACACCTAGAGGCCCTGAATTGGGATGCAATCCCCATTTGCATCAAAAGGCACATCAGCAGTTCAATGACACCTTATTGTCAACTGGAGATTTGGAGCCACATACAGTGTTTTCCTTCTACATATCTACTGCAGCAAATGCCAGTGGAGCACTGCTATACTGTGATGTCATGTGAACAGACTCTTAAAGCATTTTGGAGACATTTCTTCCAGCATTCTATTTCCCTGTTCATATCTAAGTGTCAAACAAAACGATAGGTTAATAGTGATGACCGAGGCTTATGTGGGTGTTTTAAAAATATATATAAATAGGAGCCATGCGCAGCCCCAGTTTGGGTTGGGACCATAATGGGTGTTATGTGTATTTACACAACACTTGGGTAGGCCCTACAACTGCTATTTGACCCATAGAGGAAGTTCCAGTTGGCACTAATAGAGGCTTCCCTCCCAGGATAAATAGCCATTGGAATGGGGAGGGATGGAAGATGAACGTTACTTTCCCCACAACACAGTCCCATTCCAGTGTTGGGACCAGTGGTGCACCTAGGTAATTTTGGAGCCTGGACCTAGAGGCATTTAGAGCCCACCCCCCGCCCTGCATGTTAAGCATCATCACCTAAAGGCCTTTGGAGGCCCTCCTCTGCTGCTAGTTAAACAGCATCCTACACACACACACACACAGAGTATTTTAAACACATCGGTTCTTGAGGGCACGAACAGCAACTGAACTCACAAGAATGTAAGAATACTGTATTTTAAAAAATGCAGTAGCAGAAACATTTCAACACACAAGTTAACACATTCCCATCCCACATATTTCTTTACCCACTCCCCACTCTGCCCCTGGTTGGGACCCTATGTGGCTTCCCCCCCATCCTTTGTTTTTAATGGATTATTTTAATGTTTTATTATACTGCTGGGTTTTTGTTTTTGTTTTGGTGCTGGTTTTAAAGGTTTTTCGCTACTGTTTTATCCCGTTGTAGTTTTTGTTCCTATTTTTATGTTTTTACTTGTTGTAAACTGTCTTGATTTTTATTTTTCTTATTTTTAAAGGTGGTATATAAATATTTACATGTTTAAAGGGCCTCAATCACACTGTTAACATATCTGGTGGTGCCCTTAAAAATATAAGATCAGGCAGACAGAAAACAGCCAATGAATGAATGGTTGTATAATATCAGAAGTGAGGATGAGATCATGGCAAGAGAAGAGCCCTTCTTAGCATCAATCTATATACTTAATTCGCTTAGCCGATGCATGGGGATGCAAGGGGATGCATGCTGCCAGCTTTCCAGCCACGTTCCAGCCAATGAGAGGGAGAGAAGCCATGTGAGAGGCAGAGAGGGAGGCAGCAGACAGGGAGAGTGGTTGGGGTGTTTCAGCAGCCCCGGGGACTGCGGAGAAAGGGGAGAGGAAATAAGGGGAAACGGACGAGGATGGGCGGTGAGCAAAGCCCTGAGGAGGAGGAAGGTTGAAGCTGGCAGGGAGAGAGGAAACTGGGGCTGGTAGAACCAAGGCCTGGCAACGGTGGGGAGGCAGTGGCGGCAGCGGTGTGAGGAGGTGGCTGGGCCACCAGGAAAAGGAGGCAACAGCAGGAGGGGACAGGCCGGCTTTAAAGCTGGCCAAAATCCATGGGCGGGGGGGGGAGAGAAGCAGCCTGGCGGGGGAGGAGAAGCCCAGCTGGCGGGTGAAGCCCCACCGGCCTCAGGAGGGAGGAGGCAGGAGGAGGTGGCAGTGGAGGGCCCGGGTTGAGGAGGCAGCTGTTGCCAGGCTGACTAGTGGCCCGAAAAGAAGTGGCTGCTGCCGGGCGGGCCCAGGGAGAGCGGCTGCCGGCAGGCCCAGGAGTAGGGCCGAGTTGTGTGTGGGGAGAGTGGCTGCTGGCAGGCCGAAGGGAAGCAGCCACCAGAGGGCCAAGGATGAGAGCCGATTTGAGGGGGGAGCGAGTGAAGTGAGTTGTGGGGGGAAGAGAGTGAGTGAGAAAGTTGTTGGGGGGGGAGAGTGAGCGAGAGAGTTATGGGGGGAAGAGAGCATGTGAGCGAGTTGTGAGGGGAGAGAGCGAGCAAGAGAGTTGTGGGAGGAGAGCGTGAGCGAGAGAGTTGTGGGGGGAAGCAAACGAGAGAGTTGGGAGAGAAAGCGAGCAAGAGAGTTGGGAGGAGAGAGAGCGCGAGAGAGTGGGGGGAGCATGAGCAAAAGAGTTGTGGGGGGGAGCGCAAGTGAGAGAGTTGGGGGGAGAGTTGTGGGGGGAGACAGACAGAGAGAGCAAGTTGTGGGGTGGGAGAGTGAGTTGTGGGAGGAGAGGAGGGGATGTCACAGGCTCAGTGCACTACCGCACTGATGCTCTGTGCGGGTTCAGCTAGTTAAAGTAAATATGTCATTATTTTGTCATTCATGTATCTTGTCATTTGGGGCTGCTTCCCCACACATCTTTGGAATGGCTAACAAACATAAATATTTTGAGGGTGCACTTGAAAATATAAAATATGAAGGGAAAACTTGTGTATGCAAACTTTTGTGTATTATATATATTTGCTTATTAGGAAGTCAAAATTGATTGTGGCTTCCTGCTGAGTATACATTTACAGCAAATACATAAGGTTTTTGCTACTTTCTTGGGAACTACAAAAATGGGGCGGGGGGATTGTCCAGCATGCAGCAGGCCAAGATATATAACTGGCAGGCTGTGTTTGGCAGGGTGGGGTCCCAGCCTTAGGAAGAAAATGGTTATTTTATGGAGAACAGCATTGATCAGATTCTGTTCAGGCAAGATACGTTATCCATTTACAGATCTGCCTCATTTGATGCTGAAACCAGTTTACAAGGGTGTGTTTGAAATAGGTTAGTACCACGCAAGGCCTC
Organism: Hemicordylus capensis; assembly: GCF_027244095.1. Classification (NCBI taxonomy): domain Eukaryota; kingdom Metazoa; phylum Chordata; class Lepidosauria; order Squamata; family Cordylidae; genus Hemicordylus; species Hemicordylus capensis. The sequence goes on along the minus strand of NC_069661.1, from coordinate 104,533,303 downwards.
TGACCTCGGGTCAGGAACTGAACGATAAAGTGTATGACTGGGGGCATTTACCTTGGGATTCTTCAGCAGCCTGGGAGGCTACGCCCTGTTGAAACAGATCCAGCTAATCTGGTTCATCAGGTCAAAAGAAATGGCATATCCAACCCCACCCAATGTCCCACCCTAAAAAAAAAAAAAGTAGCACACTTTTGAACAGGCTGCAACAGCATCCTGATATCAGTTTCAACTGTCACATTTTAATAAGCTGCATGTAAAGTTCAGCAGACAGTGCAGAAGAAGAGAGCAGGCATGGGAAACTCTGCCTCTGCATTCTTTCTTTTTCACACGTTTGAATTGGCTCTGTCCCCCACCCCCACCCCCGCCCAAGGCATTAGTATGGGAATATTATCTAGTTATGAGAGCAGTAAAGCTTAATTTCTATTAATTTAGCTAGCTTCCCGCCCCCAAGGCCTGACTAATCTTAGGTGTTCCACAGTGATAGAAGACACTGCGTCTTCTCCAAACCAGGGTGAAGTCCAGCTCAGGATGAAGACAAACACATTTTAATAGTGATTGCAGCAGATACTTTATTGTGTGCTCTAAGCTTCTCAACTTGCCTTGAACACATGCAGAGCAGCAAGTCAAAGCCTGATTCAGTCATCCATCTTGCCTCTGATTTCACTATTCAGAGTTTGCCTTAAAAATGTTTCGTTGGAGTTACATTAGGGACCGAGTCTCATGATCAGTGAGATCCGGTTTTTCCGAGTGCCCGGGGAGAGCAGGCTAAGCCAGCACACGAGCGGGAAGGGAGCCCTGGGCGGCCAGATCAGCCACCCGCACGATTGCCGGCTCTGTGATGGAGCTGGTGGGGGCTGGGGAGCTCAGGGGCCGCGCGGCCCCCGGAAGCTCCAGTATGCCCTGCACAAGCCTGGAGGTGGCTTTTTGTCTCCCCTCCAGGGGTCTACTCGTGGGTAGCCATGGCGCGGAGCTGCGCTGCAGCTACTCATGATCAGATAGCCCGGGTTTGCAGAGCGCTCACTCCGCAAACCCAGGCTAAGGGGAGAGGTACTTGATCGGGTTACCTGCTCTAGAACCACCGGGCTCGCAGCCAAGCCCAGTGGTTCTCACGATCAGCAAGAATCGAGCTAACGGAGGCTAGCCCAATTTTTGCTGATCGTGAGAATAGCCCCATAGCTTTATAAAGTCACAGTCATCCTTCAGTGTCAGAACAAAACTTTCACAAACCCTTTAAAAATCAGTTGAAAACTGCTCCAAGGATTAAGGTGTTGGTCGTATGTCAGGTTCTAGCCAATAGGCATCCTCCACAAGCTGATGGCCTTTCTTCCTCGGCCTGCTCAGAACTTTGAAGACTCTCTCCTGCCAGGAAGCTGAAGGGTCCTGAAGTCATAGTCGCTGGGAAAGAGGAGCTGCTGGAAAGGCTTCTCATTATGTTATTTCTCATTATTTCTCTCATTACAGCTTATCTTCCCTATTCCTCCTCCTCCCAGCTAATAGGGAAGGCTAGCTGGGGGAAAAAATGACAATAGAAAAAGGCTGGTCAGTGGCTCCTCCCTTCCTGTGAGTATGACTTCTAGCTCCTCCAGGTTCCTCTGTATGTCAATTGATAACCCCCGAGTGGTCCCCTTAAACTGTGTGGTTCCCCCTAATACTTTGGAAACAAAGTATTATCTACCCAATATAGCAAGAGCCTTCTAGATACCATCCAATCAGCCGCCTGGGCGCTTTCCAGATTACACCCTGCAACGGGGTCACGACGAATCTCTGAAGTGTGCTTCCACACTTCCTGTGTGGTGACACCACAGTCCCTACACTGACAGCAGGGTGCCGTTCAGATTTCCAGTGCCTTGTTTCGAATTTAATCACTGCAATATAGTGCTATGATGTTGTATATCCAGTGTAAAGAAGTTGCTGTTTTGGGGGATTGTTAGTTTTCGCAAGACTGCTCTCCCTGCTGTTTACTTTTCGAAAGCGATTTGCCTGAACGGAAGCATTTTGCTGCTGTTGAGCAGCTACCCAGAGTGAATCTGGAAAGTGCCCTGGATGTATCCTCCTAATTATACACTTGGCATATTTTAAGCTAGTTAGAAGATTGGGCAGATATGACAAAATTGTTTCCAGGCAGGCTTCCACAGGGGTCGCAGCACAATACATCACTATATCACCTTGAAGGCCTTGATCCAGAAATATGTCAACGGTCATTTAAAAAACACCTCTATGTTGCGTTTATTGACCTTTTCTCAGCTTTTGCCTCTATTGATAGAGCTAGATTGTGGGAAAAGATTAAGAGAACTGACATTGATAGATGGCTTCTCAGGTTACTGATTGAACTGCACTCTAATCTCACAGCCAGGGTGAGAGTGGGCTGACAATAGGGTTGCCAACTGTCTCGCCCTGCACGGGATATCCTGACTTCTTGCAGGGAAATTCTTGTCCCAATCAGGACTCATTTTCTCCCACTTTTTGACTTCTCTTAACCTTAAAAAAAAAAAAAGCCCCCCCCCCCTAACTTTGAAAACTACCACTGTATGGTTGCAGCGGCAGCAGCAGTGGTGCAGGATGGCAGCAAGAGAGCTCTCCTGCCTACCTAGAAAAGGAAACCCTGCTGTTATCATTTGCCTGGGCTTGTAGCACTCAAGGAGCAGAGCATGGCCATGGACATCCCTCCCACCCTCTCGATCTAGCTGGTGGAGGAGCCCAGCTGTGGCTGTCTTGCCTAATGCCGGTCTCCCGCCCCCTTCAACCATCTCTTCAGATGCTATCCAGAGATGAAAAGGCAGCAGTAGCCAGGTGTCCAGGCAGCTCCAAGCACCCAGTAAGGGGCCTATGGCAGCATTAGGAAATACTGAGGCTGCAAAGTGTACACAGAAGACATTTTAAGGAACTATGTTCTTAATCACCCATCTAGTTGTCCCTGCTTTAATTGGGAGGCGGGAGAACTCTCACCACCATCCCACTCCGGCTCCACTGCCATGCAGCAGCAGTAGCAACAGCTGCAGCAGCCAGCCTGGTGATGAGTGACCCACTGAGGTAAGCACACCCAGCCACTTCGAGCCACCTGGGGCCAACAAGCCCCATCCCTAGGTGGCCCAGTGCCGCCACCTCCCCCCCGCCAACATCTCGATTTTAGCCAACACAATGTTGGCAACCCTAATTGACAAGGGTTGCTATCCAACCGTGTTTCATTAAAGAGATGAATCAAACAGGGCTGCCTATTGGCTCCCATTTATTTAATTTTTATATCAATGGTATAAGACAGGCCATGGAGTCTCCAAAATTCTTCTCTCTCCCTCACTCAATGGCCGCAAAATTGTAGGCTGATGATTTGGCATTTATATTTTGTGTTGAGATCGGGCTTAGAAGAATGCTGGTCAAAGTGACCAATTGCTACAAGGAGGAGAAGTTGAGTTGAACTATGATAAAACAAAAGTGGTAGGTTTTGGTACCAATAGAATCAAACACAGATGGACAATTAACACTCAGCAAATAGAGCAATGCCTCTCCTTTGAATATTTGGGTGTTCTCTTTTCAGAAATCTCTATCTTGGTCAGTCCATCTTAATGCAGCCCTATTAACTGCATGCCGTACAGTGGGGATCATTTAAAAATTCTTCTTGAGGGTGGGTGGGGGTCAGTTAAGAACTCCTACACTCAAAATATTTCAGGGCAAAGTAATCCTGCAGCTTTTGTATGGGGCAGAGATTTGAAGGGAGGGATGTGAAAGTGAGAGAGAAATTAGAAATAATCCATAATAATTTCCAGAGCAAAATTCTGGGCCCTCCTCCGGGCACTCCTGCTATGCATCCAAGAATAGAGGTGGGGCTACCCTCAATCTCTGTTAAGAATCCATCTGATACTCCTAAAATATTTTTTTTTTAAACTTGGCAACCTTCCAGGAGACCATCTAGTTAAAACATGCTATTGGAACTACCAAGACAGGAATCATTGGACAGACTTGCTGTGCCATATTCTGAAAACGTACTCTCTGCCTTCTCTAGAGGAACATAAGAACAGCCCTGCTGGATCAGGCACAAGGCCCATCCAGTCCAGCATCCTGTTTCACACAGTGGCCCACCAGATGCCTCTGGGGAGCCCACAGGCAAGAGGTATGTGCATACCCTCTCTCCTGCTGTTGCTCCCCTGCAACTGGTATTGAGAAGCATTGTGCCTCTGAGGCTAGAGATGGCCCACAGCCATCAGACTATTAGCCATTGATAGACCTGTCCTCCATGAATCTGTCTAAACCCCTTTTAAAGCCATCCAAGCTGGTGGCCATCACCACATCCCATGGCAAGGAATTCCATATATTAATTATGTGCTGGGTGAAGAAGCTTGTCGGTCCTAAATTTCCCAACCTTCAGTTTCATGGGGTGACCCCTGGTTCTAGTGCTGTGAGAAAGGGAGAAAAATTTCTCTATCTACCCTCTCCATTCCATGCATAATTTTATAAACTTCTACCATGTCTCCCCTTAGTTGCCTCTTTTCCAAGGTAAAGAGCACCAGATGCTGTAGGCTAGCCTCATAAGGAAGGTGCTCCAGGTCCCTGATCATTTTGGTTGCCCTCTTCTGCACCTTTTCAGTTCCACAATATCCTTCTTCAGATATGGTGACCAAAGCTGTATGCAGTACTCCAGATGTGGCTGCACCATGGATTTGTATAAGGGCATTATAATATTAGCATTTTTATTTTCAAACCCCCTCCTAATGATTCCTAGCATGGAATTAGCCTTTTTCACAGCTGCCGTGCACTGAGATGACACTTTCAATTAGCTGTACACCATGACCCCAAGATCTCTCTCGTGATCAGTCACCGACAGCTCAGATCCCATCAGCGTATAAGCTGGTGGGTTTTGCCCCAATGTGCATCACTTTACACTTGCTTACACTAAACCTCATTTGCCATTTTGTCCCCCAGTCCCCCAGTTTGGAGAGATCTTTTTGGAGTCCTTCACAATCCACTGTGGATTTCACTACCCTAAATAGTTTAGTGTCATCTGCTAATGTGGCTACTTTGCTGGTCACCCCAACTTCTAGATCATTTATGATCTAGTTAAAGAGCACTGGTCCCAGTACCGATCCCTGGGGGACCCCACCTACCTCCACTGTGAAATCTGTCCTTTTATTCTTACTCTCTGTTTCCTGTCCTTCAAGCTGTCCTTCAACCACACATGAAGCTGTCCCCTTATTCCACGACTGTTAAGGTTACTTAAGAGCCTTTGGTGGGGAACTTTATCAAAAGCTATTTGGAAGTCAAAGTATAGTATGTCAACTGGATCACTTTTATCCACATGCCTCTTGACACTCTCAAAGAACTCCAAAAGGTTAGTAAGACAAGACTTTCCCTTGCAGAAGCCATGCTGGTTCTCCTTCAACAAGGCCTGTTCTTCTATATGCTTAACAATTTTGTCCTTAAGTATGCTTTCCATCAATTTAGCCGGCACCAAAGTTAAGCAGACCAGCCTGTAATTTCCTGGATCCCCCCGGATCCCTTCTTGAAAATTGGAGTCACATTGGCTACTTTCCAGTCCTCTGGTACAGAGCCTGACTGTAGGGACAAGTTATATATTTTTGCTAGGAGATCGGCAATTTCACATTTGATTTCCTTCAGAACTCTTGGGTGGATGCCATCTGGCCCTGGCAATTTGTTAATTTTTAGCTTTTCAGGACAGTTTAGAACATCTTCCCTTGTCACCTCAAATTCACCCAGTTCATCAGCTGCTAAACCTTAAAAAACTCAATTCTGGAGAGGGTATATCAGTATGCTCCACCATGAAAACAGATGCAAAGAACTCATTCAGTTTCTCTGCTATCTCCTTACCCTCCTTAATAATCCCTTTCACACCCTTATCATCTAAGGATCCAACTGCCTCCCTGGCAGGTTTTCTACTTCTGATATATTGAAAGACGTTTTTGTTATTCCCCATGACACTTCTAGCTATATGCTCCTCAAACTCTCTCTTTGCATCCCTTATTGTATCCTTGCATTTCTTTTTCCAGAGTTTATGTTCCTTCCTGTTCTCTTCATGTGGGCAGGACTTCCATTTTCTGAAGGAAGTCATCTTACCTTTTATAGGTTCCCTGACTCTACTTGTTAGCCATGCTGGCATCCTCCTGAACTTGGTGGTACCACATTCTTGGTATACATTCTTACTGTGCTTCCAGTCCTGTGGTTTTAAATAAGTTCCATGCTTTCTGGAGTGATTTGACCCACCTGACTTTCCCTTTCAACTTCTTTCTTACCAGTCCCCTCATTTTTGAGAAGTTTCCTCTTCTAAAGTTTCCTCTTCTGCTAACTTGGCCAACCCCTCCTAACTTGGCAAAGAGGCACCTTTTTAATGTGGTGATTCTCTTTATTTAGCAGGGGGAGAGTAACTGGCCCTATCCACCCCCAGCACAATACCTCCAGTGACTTTTGCTGGTGTATATCTTAGGTTTCTTTTTAGATTGTGAGCCCTTTGGGGACAGGAATCCATCTTATTTATTTATTAGTTCTTTGTGCAAACCGCCCTGAGCCATTTTTGGAAGGGCAATATAGAAATCAAATAAATAAATAATAAATAAATAATAAAGTCCAACGCATCTGTGTTGGACTTTCTTGACAATTCTCCACTCGCATATAAGCTAAACTGGATCACACTATGGTCACTTCTACCCAAAGGTTCTGCAACTCTGACATCTCGCACCAGGTCCTGGGCACCACACAGGATTAAATCCAAAGTCGCCATCTCTCTGGTTGGTTCTGTGACTAACTGTTCTAAGGCACAGTCATTTAGCACATCTTGAAAGTTGGACTCTCTGTCATTACCTGAATGTGAAATTACCCAGTCTATGTGTGGGTATTTGAAGTCACCCATTATTACTGCCCTGTCTCTCTTTGACGCCTCTCTTATGTGTTCTCCAACTCCAGGTCATTCTCAGCACTTTGATCAGGAGGGTGAATGCACGTCCCTAGTAACACATTTCCTTTCAGTCCTCATAATGTTACCCGTAATGATTCTGTGGAGGACTCTGGTCCATCTAGGTTTTCTAGCTTATTGGAATCTATCCCTTCTTTGATATACAGCACCACTCCTCCCCCAACTCTCCCTGTCCCTTATATAGAGTTTATATCCAGGAATAATCGTGCCCCACTGGTTCTCACCATTCCACCAGGTTTCTGTTACCCCCAATATATTTATGTTTTCATTAGTAACCAAGTACTCCAGCTCATGCATCTTGGCTTGGAGGCTTTTGGCATTGGTATACAGACACCTATACGCCGGGTCCATCACCTGGTGTTGGCGTGTGCTATCCCCCTTACCATCATTTGACATATTTGGCAAGCTGTCCTGTGTTTCCTTTTGCTCAACTCCTGGCTCTACTCTGTCCCCTTCTGGTTTATCCAAAACATGTTCACCCTCACATCTTAGGGGATTTTGCCAGCCAAAGCAGATACCACCCTGTTCCCGCCAGCAATCCCCCAGGCGTCATTTTAATAGCTGCTCTGCGACCTTCTTGATTTTTAGCGCCAAGAGCCTGGTTCCATTATGGTTCAAGTGGAGCATTTTGTACTAGCTGCAGTTTCCAGACATCTTCAAGGGCAGCCCCACATAGAGCGTGTTACGGTAATCCAGCCGTGACGTGACTAAGGCATGGGTAACTGTGGCCAGATCTGCCTTCTCAAGAAAGGGACGCAGCTGGTGTACTGGCTGAAGCCGTGCAAAGGCACCCCTGGCCCTGACTCCACCTGAGCTTCCAAAAGCAGAGCCGTGTCCAGTAATACCCACCTAGCCAAGTTCTATTCTTTTCACAGAAAGGATGGGGAAGAGGGCCATCACCCCTTCCCCAGGTGAGTATATTTTCTCCCTAGTATTGCTCATGAGAAGAACTGTCTGTGGGCATTAATTTAAAACACACAAGGTGACATTCTCATTGTACAGAAAATGGCCAGCACCATGCTGGAAATCTAGCCTGTTATCCCATGGGTTGCTCTCTCACAAGAATGGCAGACAAAGGAGAGCAAGGAAGAATGCTCTATGCAGGAAAGCTGTGGGATGGGCCCTTGGGCAAGTGCTGTCCCAAATGGGGCAACTGCCACCAATCTGCCTTGCTCTCAGGGACATCAACACATTACCAAATCTAAGTGGCTACATAGCACTGTGATGTCATCCCAGCCGTGTTCCCTTTAATAGGGATTCCCAGATGTTGTTCACTATAACTCCCAGCAGCCCAAGATGCAATGGCCTTTGGCTGGGGATTCTGGGATTTGTAGTCAACATCTGGGACTTCCTGTTAAAGAGAACACTGCATCCCAGTCATTGTATTCCTCTTCACACATTCACTGAAGGGTGAGAAAAGAATGTACCCATTACCCCTGCTCCTGATCTCCAGGCATTAATCTGAAGGTGTGAATGAGCCACATACAAGTCTTTATGAATATGCAAATACCACAAAAGGCAGGATCCCTGACCACAGGTAGAGAACCTATGCACTTACATTTGTATACACATATTTCAGACTCTTAGCTGAATGCATGGGGGGAGACAGCAGATGCAGTCTAACCCTTCCCACATGTTCAGTGAATGCATGATTGTTCTGTGAGCAAGTGATCCTGAACCGGGTCAGGTAGACATATGATTAATCAAAGGTGGAAAATGCAAACACCAGAGGAAAATTGCTGTAAAGCAGCAGCAGGAAGGGCAACAGTGGAGCTGAACAGAACTAAAAAACATTTCTGTTGACTGATATAATTTTAAATTTAGTTTTCACCTAAATATTAAAGCTGAAGAATATTCAATGCAGTTCTGTCATATTAATGACAGTTTGGACAACAGAATTGTAGGGGTGTGACAGTGTGAATGACAGATTTAGGAAGGAGCCCCCAAATGAGTTTTAACTCCACTCAAAGTTTCTTATGTATAAAGTAACACCAGTAGCAACTTCCTCATTGCTCATCTTTTGTTCCCTTGGCATTATTAGGCTTCTCTGACAAACTAATACCATGTGATTATTATTAACTATCAGGCTCATGGATATATGATCAAGTCTATCCTTAGTTCTTCATTGGTCATCTCCTTTCCTCTCGTACTCTATCACACATACATGGATTACCCCAAGTTTAGACTTGAGTTTAGACAGTGCATTTCTGAACTATTGCTATAAAATAATCCAATACCATTATGTGATTTGAGATATTATTATGAATGCTAGCTGCCCAGATCTTTTAGTCCAGGAGACATCTTTGAATGGGGGGAAATGGCTGAGGGTTTTACTCAGCTCTCTCTGAATAGGGGGAAGCTATCAGAGTTTAATTTTTTTTTTAAGGCTTATCATTCCTCCTCTCTCCTCCGGCCCCACATCCAAAACTATGTGTGTGATCAGTGTAAAGAAATGCAAATAGGCAGTTTGTGACAGGCATAGAGGTCATCCTCATCAGCAAACGGGGGTGTGGGGATCTGGAGGGAAGGCAGGAACCTACCTTCCTGCTCCCAGACAACTAACACCCGATCAGGGCTTGTGCGATCTGGCTCTAAGAAAGCCAAGTTGAGAAGGTGGAATGGGACTTGTCATAATGTAATGACTGTTAATGAAAGAATGACTATGGCAAATGTTTTAGAACCTGGATGCCACCAAGATCCATTATATTTCAAGTCAGTTGGGAGAAAGTTAAGGTACCTCTCCTGCTTGCCAAATTTTTTGTAACTTCCTTCTTTTTTACAAAACAGAATCTAAAGCAGAACCAAGAAAGGAAAACTAAGACTAGATCAGATTTGAGACTCTGACTTTTCTTTCTTTCGCTGCCTCCCACTTCTCTGCTATGCTCAGTGGTGAAGGGAGGCTGGCAGTGGCCTGTGTTTGGCTGCCGCCCCCTGGCCCCGCCCCCACATCTGCCTTTAGACGCAGAGGGCCAGCTAGCCCCGCCCCGATGTCTGACATCAGATGTGGGGGCGTGGTGTGTTTCCCAGAATATAGGAAACTCCTATATTGGGCAGCAATGATATAGGAAGGTAGGGAGACTCTTCTTTAAAGGCAGGGAGAGTCGCTCCAGCCCACACTGCACAATGCAGTGCCGGCCGATCTCCCTCTCAAATGGGGCTGCGCAGCCCCATTTGGGAGGGAGATCGGACCCACTGCATCGGCAGCAAGGCCAGGAGCGACTCTCCCTGCCTTTGAAAGCCAATGCAGTGCAGACCAATTTCGGTCCTAAATGGGGCCACAGGCCCCGTTTGGGAGGGAGATTGGCCCACACTGCTTTGGGCAGCGCGGGGTGTTTGTCTCGGGGTGTGTGTCTGGGGCCGCGAGGCACCAACGGTGGCTCCTCCCCTGGCTATGCGAAGTGCTTGTATAAAGTAGTTTGAATCCTGTGTATGTCCCCAATTATCTAAATATCTACTTGTGCCTTTCTTTAGGGAGTTGCTGAAAGTGAATGAGGCTTGACTACTGCAATGTGCTCTACATTGAGCTGCCTTTGTACATAGTTTGGGAACTGCAGCTGGTGCAGAATGTAGTAGCCACGTTGGTCTCTGGTCTCAGTGGCCACTTGGCCACTGTGTGAGACCACACAGAGTGGTCTCTGGGGCCACTCACATTCAAGTTGTGCCATGGAGTCAGTGTTGACTCCTGGTGACCATACAGCCCTGTGGTGATCTTTGGCAGAATACAGATGATGCCTTTCAGCATCTTCCTATATTGCTGCTGCCCGATATAATTTTCCCATAGTCTGGGAAACATACCAGCAGGGAATCGAACCAGCAACCTCTTGCTCCCTAGGCAAGTTACTTTCCCGCTGTGCCATTAGGTGGCCTAGAGACTACATTACTCCTATTTTAAAATAACTTGCTACCAATTAGTTTCCAGGCAAAATACCAAGTGCTAGTTTTTACTTATAAAGCCCTGTACGGCTTGGGCCCAGGGTATTTAAGAGAGCACCTTCTTCTTCATGAACCCCACCACCTATTAAGATCATTGGGGGAGGTCCAGTTGAGATTGTATATAGGGCAGTATATAAATGCATTAAATAAAAATAAAATAAACATGGGTGCATGGAGGCTAAGTTGTAAACAAGCAGAAAATATGATACCTTAGACATGTTTACCGCTTACATGGTATGGAAGTGACTACAGTATTCATGCTTTAGGTACATAAATGCTTTTAAAAATGCTTTATCCCTTCTCTTCAACCAAAATTAATTTGTAAAAAAATGTTACAAAATTAGTTAGATTGACTGAATATATGAATTCAGTGAGGAAATGTTAACGCTGACATTTAAGACACCCAGAGACTTGCGTTTTGGGTGGTATACAAATATGTTAACTAAAAATAAAAATAAATAAACACTGAGCGTTTGGATGGGTCACATGCGATTCCAATGTCCATATGACAGGTTGAGTTCGCACATTGTGGAAGTTCTGACCTTTTCTCACACTTCTTGAACTTGCCAATCTTTAAATTGTATTGCACTTTCATTCTTCCCCCCACTTACCCACAAACAGGAAAGGAAAGATTATGGCATCAAATCAGTGTCGACTCCTGGCGACCACAGAGCCCTGTGGCTGTCTTTGGTAGAATACAGGAGGGGTTTACCATTGCCATCTCCCGTGCAATATGAGATGATGCCTTTCAGCACGTTCCTATATCAATGCTGCCTGATATAAGAGTTTCCTATATTCTGGGAAACACACCAGCAGGGATTTGAACCAACAGCTTTCTGCTCTGGATTCATACCAACAGCCTCCTGCTCTCTAGGCAGGTTGTTTCCTCATTGCTCCATTAGGTGGCTTCCTAATACTACCCACAAGTACTAACCTCTAACCTGTTAGTACCCACAGTACTAACCTCTAAAAAAGATGGTTGAAAAGATGCTGACAAGCAGCCCTCATTCTCTCTTCCTATTCTCTCCCATCACCAGATCTTACTCAGGAGTGAGTGGAGGAATGATGATAACTAGAATTGGAATGGGTGCCAGATTAAATAAGGGTCCCTTATTAAAGAGAAACAGGAGCCTGCGTTGCTCAGTAATCAGGCTATCATTAGTAAAGTAAAGTGTGCCGTCGACTCGGTTTCGACTACTGGTGACCACAGAGCCCTGTGGTTGTCTTTGGTAGAACAGAGGAGGGGTTTACCATTGCCATCTCCTGCACAGTATGATATGATGCCTTTCAGCATCTTCCTATATCGCTGCTGCCCGATATAGGTGTTTCCCATAGTCTGGGAAACATACCTGTGGGGATTCAAACCAGCAACTTCTGACTATAATCAAGTCATTTCCCCGCTGTACCATTAGGTGACTCTTCAGGCTATCATTGTGGGGTGGTAAATGAAAAATAACTAACTAATGGAACCATCATTCTTATTCCTTTCAACATCAGTGTTCCTAGTACTGGATGCAAGGGACACATGCCCCAAATGTTCTGGTGGATGTCCCATACCTCTTGCCTGCCTGTCTACCCTGGTGTACACATCCCCGCCAACCTTGTTTGGACTAAGTAGAAGGTGGGGGCAAGGGGGCATGCTCTAGAAAGTGGTGGCAAGGGGGCATGCACTAGACCAGAATCTTAATTTAAAAAATTCTGTCCCACCAGGTGCTCCCCGTCACTGTCTCCTCTGTCCATCCTTCGTTCTCCATGTGATCGAAAGTGGAAGGGACGGAGCCAGTGCCTTCTCCCCATTTCTTCGTCCGCTCTCTTCATTTTCCTTTCCATTTACATGCAAAGGGGAGGGGAAGACAGTTGCGGGGTGTGTGCGTGCTGGCTGGTTGACTGGCTGTTTCAGCACACAGTGGCCTCAGCCTTGTGTTCAGCAGCAACCTAGCTGCCAGGATCAGTGGAAGAGGTAGCCGCTGGCCGGGGGCCCTTGTGCCCAGCAGCAACTCAACAGCAACCCAGCTTCCAGGCTCAATGGAGGGGCCAGTGGTGATGGCCCAGGAAAAGAGGTGGGTAGTTCCCTCATAAAGTTAATGCCCCCCCCCGCAAACAACAACAACAACACCCTGCAAGCTGCCACAAAATAAAAGAGAGGTTGAGAGATGAGATGCTAATGCGCGGTTAAACCCCCATTCGTCAAATGTCATGTGGTGACAAAGGCTGCCACAAGAAGTTATTGCAAAGGGAAGGGGAATTTGGAAATAAAGCAAGTGCTGTGGGCTAGGCGCCCAGTTCTACTATGACCCTAGCTATGTCCCTTGCCAAAACACACCAGATATTGCAAGGATATATTGATGCATAATGGTTTCAAAAACTGGAAGAGAATGTTGGGTTGCTTTAGAGAGCATGAAGAGGTTTAATTATCAAAACAGGAGCAGGTTGTGGGCCTAAGCCAGGCCCTGTGGGCCCAGGCTCTAGATCTTTTAAGTATTCGCAGCCCTTTATTGCTTACAGATACACAATTGCAGATAATTAAAAATGGGAAGACATAAGTGTAATGCAAAAGAATCACACGCACACACAAAATAATGTGCCACTTCAAAGAGAATATTACAGGAAGATAATATTAAACAAACAGCAGTTATGTGTTAACTTAGAGGACTATTCTAATTTGCAGCTATAGATAACTTTGTAAATCAAATCTGAATTAATGTGTATACAAATGATCTCTACATTATTTAACTTGTGATTGATCTGAAATTAATTGCTTTATGTACTTAAATTACTGTGGTGTACTACCTACCAATCACAAATGTAATTAATATTAGTCAGTGCTGAATAAATCGATGTACATTTTACATTTCAAAAAGTATCAAATGTTATCAACCAAGCAATCTATCATCTGTAAAATGGTTACATAAAACCTATATTGTTTAAACAAGTTAGGAAACCTGTAATGCTAGCTGTAATAAACTGAATTAAGATGTTAAATATACTCACTGACATGGGCGCTTTCCAGATTAGACCCTGCAATGGGGTCACGGCATATCTCTGAAGCGTGCTTCTGTACTTCCTGTGTTGTTACACCACAGTCCCTACGATGACAGCAAGGTGCCGTTCATATTTCCAATGCCTTGTTTCGAATTTAATCGCTGTGATATAGTGCTATAACGTATATCCGGCATAAACAAGTTGTTGGTTTTTGTTGTTGTTAGTTTTCGCGAGACTGCTCCCCCTAATGGGTGCTTGGCTATTTATGTTTTGGATGTGATTTGGCTGAACGGAAGCATTTTGCTGCTGTTGAGCGGCTAATCTGGAAAGTGCTATGGTGGTTATGGCTCTCTGATGCTGCACTCTGGGGCTGCTGCAGAGTCAGAACACAGCCCCAATGCTGGTGCTTCTCTCCATTGTCCGGGCTGTTTTGACTCTACAGCAGCCACGGGGCACAGCGTTACAGAGCCGTAATGCTGCACTTCATATCAGCCACCTCATTTAATGTTTTATATTACCATTCGACATTTATTTTGCTTACTTAACAATTGCAGTGTATATTAATTTAATTTGCTCATCACTGGAATGTGAGTACTGCATCCAGTTTTATAAGGATGAGCCTGGGTGAATCTCTGAAATCCTAAATCTCAGCACTATTGTGATGTATTCATGATCAGGAATACAAAAGATAAAACACTGTGGTTATGAAATGTGCTTTTTGCCCTCTGTATTCCAAGGGACTTTGTTTCCAACATTTGAAGATAACAATTTACTTTGCTTCTTAATTAAGTGCAATTAAATCTAATTAGTTCTTGTTGAAATCACACATTATTAGTAATTCTGACTCTACTAAGCAGATTGATCTCAAAGTCACATCCTGACACCATTCAATTTATTATAAGCTTTGCTGTTAAGAGAGAGTAGGATTTCTCCCAGGGTGCAATCCTGACTCCACTTAGGTCAGTCTTTAATGATTGCCAATGTACACTTATCACAAAAGAGAACCTGCATTTCTTCCTCAGTAATTATATAGATATAGAAATAGATACATACATACACACATACGTAATACACACACACACTATATCTATCTATCTATCCAAACTGTAGCTAGCAAAGTTATTTTCCTCCTTTTTTACTCAAAGGAGTGCATCTAGAAATGAACATATGATCAACATTATGACACTGAGATGATTACCCCTGTCTAGTTGTGATTCAGAAACAGGTTACTAGAATAACGTGTGGGATTTCTGTGCTTTCAGCTTACATTTCAATATGTCTGCATATTACAAAAGCATCTGTGCAGGGTGTTTGTTTGTTTGTTTGTTTTTAAGATACTGAAAGAAGTGCATAATGCAATTACAAACAGAGTTAGATCTGGGGATTCTCTTCAGACAGTGCCACAACATATGGCAGTGAAAAGCCCCATCTAGGCCTAGACAATGAGGCCACAGGCCGCATTTTCACGTAACGCGGAACCGAGGGTCCAATGGACCTGCGATTCCCGCCCCCCACACTGTGCTTACCTGTCCACATTCAGACATATCACCCAGGACCGAAACTGCTGTTAGGGAGACTGCATTGAGGAGGGGAAACTGGCTGTGCAGGCAGGGAAACTGGCTGCCGGGCTTCCTCCTTCACATGAAGGTCAGCTGTAGCAGCCAATCAGAGGTGCACCTGGGGGGCCCCAGGGGCTGTGGAGGCCCTGGACTTTGGCCTGGAAGTCCAGAAGGAAGAACGCCTCTGCAGCCAATTGGTACAGAGAGAGGGAGGAGCTTTCTCCCTCAGCTCTGGTTTCAGAGAATCCAGCCTTAAGTTCTGCATTTGGACGTACAGCAGCCAGCTGCTAATCTCAGGTTGGAGCAGCAAAACTTACAACATCCCAAGGGTTGAAACTGGAGTTTGGGGAGGGAAACCTCGGGTTGCTTTTCCAATGGGGCAGAGGCTGCATGCATTTGGACATACAAGAAATCCAACCTCTGCGCCATTTAACTCCAATTTCCCGTTATGTGTGAATGGGGCCACAGACTTAGCCCAGTGCTGGACTTTTTGGAGCAGAAAACCATGGTTCCGTTACTGCAGTAGCAGAGACACATGTCCTCTGAGAAGTGAGTCCTTGATGACTTCCATGAGGTGGAGGAAGCCCAGGGAGGATAAAGAGCATGCAATGCAGGCAGGCTTCCTATATCTGCTCAGTTGGCATCAAATGTCATTTGGTTCCTGCAATCTTAGAACTTCCTCCCTTAACGGCTATTCTTCTCAACTCCATCTGAATGAGAAGTGAGGCAGCAAGGCCCCCCTTCATTGAGTCTCTGAAATGGAAGGGAATTAATTAATTAATTAATTAAAATATTTATTCCCCCCCCCCCAGTTCACTACTGCTTGGGGCAGCTCACAATAATAAAACAGATGCAATATACAATAAAAGCAATAAAATTAACTAAGTTAAATAAACAAGTTAAAAGTCAGGTTAAAAACCACAATCAGTATTAAACTACAGATTAAAAAAATTTAAAAGCTAAAAATTGAGATTTCTAAAAACTAAAAACTAAAGAACCTACAAGATATAACCACAGAAGGGGCATTTAAAAGCCTCTTTTAAAAGATGTGGTTTTAAAAGTTGTTTCTTAAAAACACAAGAGCATGGTGAAGCTCTTCAGGGTGGGCATTCCAAAGCTGAGGGGCCACAACTGAAAAGGCCCTGTCTCTAGTCCCCTCACCAAACTGCCTATTGCAATGACCTTTCCAATGAGTCATTATGTAACATCATTATGTAACAATTTCAACGTGTTGGTACCAGAATTTGCTTATTTTCCTCTTTCCTCCATGTACTTTCTTCCTATTGTACTGTGTCTTTTAGACTGTAAGTCAATAATTTAGACTGCAGACTACCTTAAGTACTTTAGAAGAAAGGCAGTAGATAAATGTCATAAATAAATTTATCGTTGGACAGGAGCAAGATGAAGAGGACTACCCTACAAGAAGACATCGACAGGGAGTGGAAATGTTCAAGCTCAGGGAGAAGGAAAAAGGGATGTAGGATAAAGGCAGACTCTCTTCCTTCTAGACCTATCCCTTCTTCTAAGGGTGGGAGGATGGAACCCATTGTCATGATCCCCACCCTGAGTAGCAAGTTAGCAACACAGAGTCTGAAGAGATAGGACCAGACCCCAACAGTGGATGTATGGGGGGAATCCATACATGTGTCCCCCATACAGGAACCCCAGAAATGGCACCCCCAAAGCCTAAGTACCCCCTCTCAAAAGCCAACTCCTCCCACATGCTGATGGTCCCCAGTATCTGCATGTCAGTACCAGCAGGAGGCTAGACAGAACTGGATAGAGTTAGGTTGTCATCACCCCAGGATTGGTGTGTTATCTCCAGGAATTGGCATCAATCTCCAAGATACTATTGAAAGCAAGCTGGAAACTTTAATGGCTTGATATTGTGAAATATCTCTGGAATAACTTCAGTCAGACTTGGCAGCCCTAGAAAGAGAGGAAGAGGAAAGCCAGAGGCTAGAGGGCTAGAAAGCCCCTTTAAGTCTTCCACTTTCCAGACAGTGAGGCACAACCTAGGAGTAACTGGAGTTCAGAGGTATTAGGGAGCTCAGCCTACCTCTGACTGATGTTGGAGCAACTTGTTTCTCCAAGCTCTCTGTTGGTCCTCCAACATCACCTTGCCTCATGGGCTCTCTCCTGCAAAACAAGATTGGACACCTGTGGATCCCCTTTGAATTGTAAGGCATCTGGAGGAATGTTCAAGGGTGTATAATTAGTTCACAAAAGGAGCTGACCTCCTTACTGAGGAACCCCATAGTTTCCTCGAAATTAATTTTAAAAATACTGTGTGTATTGATTAATTTACTGATTAAAGCAATTAAAGTTTCTAGACCTAATTTAAAAGATTAATTAAGCAGAACTAAATCAAGGAGAACGATTATGCTAATTACAAAAAACTCAAATTAGCAAGAAGTTTGTATGACGCAACAAAATTAATTTCTAAACAATTGGAAAGCATTATTCACAGATAACAATATTGTGCAATGATAAAAGTATTTGAGCAATTTTCTGGAGACTGAGCAGTTCTTCTTGGCTTTTTTCCTGGTGGCACAGGAACAGCCTATCACAGAACAGTTCCTGCAACAATTAGGGGTGGCATAGCTCAAAAAACTGCTGCCACCATTTAAAAAATCCTAGGGACCCCATGCCTTCCCAAGTGCAGAACCCAGAAACACCTCCACATGAATGCAACCCATATGTTCCTAAGGCAATATTATAGGAGGCTGCTATCATATGAGCAAACCATATGCTCTGTTATTGAGCTTTGGCTCCTTAGCGAGTGTTGGGATGAGCCCACAGGAATCCATAAAATATATCTGGCAGAACCAGGCCTTTTAAAAACACTTTTAACTTGATATCAACAGGATACTTTTCGTTCATGTGTCCAGAAATTACTACACCAATAAGAAAGCTAGCCTCAATGAACAACCAACACTTTATAGTAGACCACAGGTATTCCCACAAGTGTTAACAAGACTTGTTTGAAATTGTTTTAATTAAAGTTTACATTCATCAAAGAGCTGAATCTTAAAAATTAGCAAATATTACCCTTGCTAACCAGCTCATAAATGTCTTATAATCCTCATCATCTGAATTTGTACTGGTTTGTAATTTTTTATTTCTAATTGTAAAATTAAATTGGTGCAGATAATAGCTGCACCAAATGTTTCACCCCAACAGAAAACCAAAGTTAATCTTTACAAATAATATAGCTAAAGGATACATTCTTAATCCCACTCACGACAATGGTATATTTCATTAACTTGAAGAAGGTCTACACACAATATGCTGTGCAGTTGGCAGAAGGCAATTAAGTGATGATTTATCACATTAGTGTGTTCATTCAGTCCCCACACACCCTGCTTTGTTTTAAAGACTTAGGATATGCATCAAAACAGCCCACTATGGCCACATTTGGACGTGAAACTGGAGGTAAATGGGCCACCAGTTGAATTTTGTGTACATCTGAATGCATGCAACCAAAATGGACCCATGGTTCCCCTCCCCAGACTCTGATTTGTACCTTTAGTTTGTAGTGAGTTGCACTGCCTTCACCTCCATGTCTGTGCTGCCAGCATTACATTTAAACGCAACACCACAGTCTCCTTTGTCGGCAACCAAAGTTTAGGGAGGAAGCTCCTCCCTCTCCCCACCTGTTATTGGCCGCTGGGGTCATCCTTCAGTCAAGAAGGAAGTCCAGGCAGCCAGTTTCTTTTCCTCTCTGCAGGGAGTTCTCCATGACGTCCAAATTCAGATGGGAGAGCAGGGGGAGGGGAGAGTGGAACCACAGGTCCAGAGCAGTGTTCTGCAAAGGCTGCAATGGCCTTTGGCTGAGGATTCTGGGAGTTGTAGTCAACAACAACTGGGAATCCCTGTTAGAGGGAACACTGGTCCAGAGAACCCACATTTCCACGTTACGTGCAAATATGGCCATTTCTCAAATAGGAGATAGATGAGGACAAGCAGCAGCACTCTCATTGTGGACCTTGTTTCAGATGTTTGGCTGAAACATTTTTTATTTCAGAAGGTATTTTAAGGTCTTAACAATGCTGCTTTCTTTCCACTGTGGCCATTTAAATGGCCTGATTTAATCTGTTTTATTTATAGACACACTTAAGTGTTCTTTAAGTAGGTTTTAAGATGGTTTGAGCTTCCTTTGGTGTCAAAAGATGGAGTAAAGTTATGAGGGTCAAATAATGAAGTATTTGCACCAATTTATTCTAGCAAGAAGAACCCCAAATGCAATGTCTCCAGCCTTTAGTGCAATTTTTAAATGTATTTATTTAAAACATTCATGTTTTAGTACAATACAGCTCAGGATGGCTTATAACAATAGCAGAACAATAAAAGAATTAAAAACCAGTATAAAGTTAAAAGCAAATAAGTAAAACAGATAAAGCACTAAACAATATAAAATTAATAGGTCAACTAAAACACACCCAGTTTTTAAAACTAACAATTTAATATATATTTTAAATAAATAAATAAATAAACCACTGTGAATAGCAACTATATAACAAATATGACAGTTTAGGGTTTAACATGTGCTGTCAGCTATGCTGAAAACCCCTACCAGATCAGTGAAGCACCTTTCCAACACTTACAACAATACTAAATATAATTATTTATTTATTTATTTATTTATTTATTTTATACATTTCTATACAGCCCAAAGCACAAGTTCTCTGGGCGGTTTACAAAACAATAAAAACAGACAATTAAAGATTAAAACATTTCAACAATTAAAATTTAAAATTTAAAACTATTAAAACACAATTAAAACAGTATCTAATTAAAAGCCTGGGTGAGCAGATGTGTCTTGACTGCCCTTTTAAAAGTTGTAAGAGATGGGGAGGCTCTTATTTCAGCAGGAAGTGTGTTCCAAAGCCTTGGGGCAGCAATGGAGAAGACCTGTCCCCGAGCAGCCACCAGATGAGCAGGTGGCAACTGCAGACGAACCTCTCCAGATGATCTCAATAGGCGGTGTGGTTTTATTTGTTTAAGAAGATGTTTTCTTAAATACCCAGGGCCCAAGCTGTTTAGGGCTTTATAGGTTATAACCAAAACTTTGTACTCTGCCTGGAAACTTACCAGCAGCCAGTGTAGATGTTTTAAGATAGGAGTGATATGGTCTCTCCGAGATGACCCAGAGACCAATCTGGCCGCCGCATTCTGGATGAACTGCAGTTTCCGGACTACATACAAAGGGAGCCTCACATAGAGTGCACTGCAGTAGTCAAGTCTGGAAGTGACCAGCAGATGTACTACTGTTCTGAGGTAATTTATCTTAAGAAATGGACGCAGCCGGCGTATCACCCAAAGCTGATAAAAGGCACCTCTGGCCACTGCCTCAATCTGGGACACCAGGGAGAGTTTTGTGTCCAGAAGGGCCCCCAGACTGCGTACCTGTTCCTTCTGGGGAAGTGTGACCCCATCCAGAACAGGCAGATCAAAATAATCTCCCAAGTTCCGACCCTGCACAATAAGTACCTCTGTCTTATCTGGATTCAGTCTCAGTTTGTTACCTCTCATCCAGCCCATCACTGCTTCCAGGCAGGCATTTAGGGAGGTTATGCCTTCTCCTGATGATGTTGACATGGAGAAATAGATTTGGGTGCCATCAGCATACTGATAACATGCTGCACCAAATCTCCTGATGATCTTTCCCAGCGGTTTCATGTAGATGTTAAACAACATCGAAGACAATATGGAGCCCTGAGGGACACCATACTGAAGTTCAGTTTTTGAAGAACAACAGTCCCTGAGAGACACCATCTGGAATCTGCCCGAGAGGTAAGAGTGGAGCCACTGCAAAGCAGTGCCTCCTACCCCCCAACCCCCTCAGACGCTCCAGCAGGATACTATGGTTGATAGTATCGAAAGCTGCCAAGAGGTCCAAAAGGACCAACAGAGTCACACTTCCTCTGTCAATTCCCAATTGGAGATCATCCATCAGGCCAACCAAGGCAGCCTCCACCCCATAGCCCACCCGAAAGCCGGTCTGAAATGGGTCTAGATAATCAGTTTCATCCAAGGCTGCCTGGAGTTGGGAGGCCACCACCGTCTCAGTTACCTTGCCCAGCCATGGAAGGTTGGAGGCAGGCCTGTAGTTGCTCGACACTGAGGAATCCGGGGCAGGCTTCTTCAGAAGTGGTCTAATAATTGCCTCCTTAAGACAAGGAGGCACCCTGCCCTCTCTCAGATAAGCATTTATTATATCTACCAGGCCTTCTACAACAACCTCCCCGCCAGATAGTATTAGCCACATCGGGCAAGGGTCAAGAGAACAGTGGTAGGCCGCATCGCTCCAAGAAGCTTGTCCACATCCTCACGAATCACAAACTGAAATTGATCCATCTTAACCACATAAGAGGAGTCAATGGACACCTCTGATTCAGACACTGCAGTAATTATGGGGTCTAAATCCAAGTCGGCTTGAATACGAGATATTTTATCCACAATGAAATCATTAAACACATCACAGCAGGTGATAGATGGTTCCAAATTATGATTCAAGCGAGGAGGGGCACTCACTAGCCCTCTCACAACCCTGTACAACTCCACTGGACATGAACTTGCGGACTCAATACGGGCTGAAAAGAATCACTTCTTTGCCGCCCATATTGCCAGAGCATAGATCTTCAAATGCACTCTATGTTGTAATCTGTCAGATTCGAGTCAAGTCTTCCTCTACATGCTCTTCAGTTGTCTACCTCAGAGCTTTAGCCCCCGTAGGTCTTCTGTATACGAAGGGGCCAATTTTGAAGGGGGTCGGAGAGGACGCTTAGGTACAATCATGTCTACTGCCCTGATGAGCTTGCTGTTCCAATTCTCCACCAGAGCATCAACAGGATCACTGGCAGAGCCAACACTAAATCCCTCCAAGGCTTCTTAGAACCCTATTGGATCCAATAACCTTCTCGGGTGGACCATTCTAATGGGCCCCTATAATACCGGAGGAGATGCAGCTAGGGGTTGACATTCTTTCTGCAGCAGACACAAAGAGTACGGTAAGTTTATTCAAGCATGGGTTGGCATTGGCTAACTTCCCAACAACTTGAGATGTGACAGAACAGAACAGTCTTTCATAAAAATGAGTAATGACGTTTAGAATAAACTTTGTCTAACATTTTATGGCATGTCATATTCTCTGATTAAATGTGCCATTACTTTCACACTGTTAGGGAGAGAGAAAAGGTTTAGTTTTACTTAAGAATCCCCTGTCATTCAGTTTTACATTTAATATTTCACAGTTAAACTGGATTTGAAATGTTTTAATCCAAGCTTTGTTTCCAGGTTTAGTGTACCAGGAAAACTGTAGATACCATTGGGTTGAAAGTGGAAGTAGACATCTGTCTGTCCTCCCCACAACCCCTAAATTTACATAGCACCTGGGATAGCACTAATGCAACAGACATGCAATATTTGGAGACCTAAAAAAATGGTTTGAAGGCATCTGAGATAGTTCCATCTCAAGAGCTAAGCAAATTTGCCTGCAGCCAGTTCCTGGATAGAGGCACAGGACCCCACATATAAGCTTCTGAACTCTGTGAAGAAAAGATTGATCAGTGAGACACAAAAAATATTAGTAAAGGGGTGGAAGAAACAATGGGAAGAAATAGGAAGTTCTCTTTGGCATAAAAACTGTTGTTGCCCCCCTAATTTTGCTCAAAGTGACATTCATAGAAAGTTGAGAAAGCCCTGCTCAAATAAATATTCACTAGAACTGAGAGAAGCAAAAATTAATTTTGAAAAGATTAGCTGAATTTCTCAGGTAAGGTTAGGAATACAAAGTTATGACCAAATTTCCCCTAATGTGAAATTGGGGGGAATGTTCTGCTGATGGACATCTGTAAGAATTTCAAAGGCAATGTAATGAATTCTGATAAGGCTAGCACCATTTCTCAAAAGAGTTTCAAATTATATGGGGAAAAGATGAGCTACTGGCTCAGGCTGGAGACACAGAATAGCTTTTAAGACAATTGAAGGTAGAATGGCACATGCATTGCTTCCTGTCACATATAGGAGATTGACACTAGCATTAAATAGAGGGACTTATATGTTGGATGTTTTGATTGCTGCCTTCATCAACAACTGCTGGCTTTAAAAGTAGCTCTGTGATATCAGTTAAGAATGTTGTAGCTGAAGAGTTCTGTGCAGGTAAGATTGGTGAAAATGATTGACAGGTGGTCGCATAATTGAGCGGAGGTTCATTCATTGTCTTCCAAATTGAGACCAAATGGTGTTAGAGTTCTCAGCTTGTAGATCCAATAATTACCCCTCCTGTCCAACATTTCTGCTCTGAAGGGTTGCTCAACAGCAAATATTGCCAAATCAGATAAAGTATGCTAATTGGAGCTGAAGTATTCTGCAACCAATTATTCCATTTTGAGTGTATGTGATGATAGCAGATTTATGGGTTCTAAAATGAGTTTTCATCTGTGGATGTTTCCCCAACATATTGCATCTGATATCCTGTATATTTGCATTCTTTGAGGTAAATTGCATTACCAGGAGTACAGGTGATGTTTGGTTGATGCAATAGATTTAACTGTACTTCTGAATGTGGTGGTCTCTCTCATAAATAAACGCAGGGGATATGCTCTTACCATTAGTTTCTACAAATTAGGTGGCTCGCAATCTCAAAGGGCAATCAAAGTTGGGTTACTTATGGCTTTTTAAAGAAGTTAAGAATAAAAGAGATTCCCAGCTGTTGTTGATTACAACTCCCATAATCACCAAGCAAAAGCCATTGCAGCTGGGGATTCTGGGAGTTGTAGTCAACAACATCTGGGAATCCCTGCTAGAGGGAACACTGGTTAGCTGACTTGTTTGCTTGGTGGTAATGAAGTGAGGCAAGGCCACCTAATAGTGCAGCAGGGAAATGACTTGCCTAGCAAGCAAAAGGTTGCTGGTTCGAATCCCCGCTGGTATATTTTCCAGAATATAGGAAATACCTATATCAGGCAGCGGCGAAATATGAAGGTGCTGAAAGGCATCATCTCACACTGCTATGGAAGAGGCAATGGTAAACCCTTCCTGCATTCTATCAAAGAAAACCACATGGCTCTGTGCTTTCTGGTCGCCAGGAGTCAACACCTACTCGAGGGCACAACTTTACTTTACCTTAGTGAAGTGAAGCAGGGTGAAAGTCAGCCACAAATGGAATAGATTCCTCACTGATGGTCTTGGATTTAATTTTGTTTATGAGAGTTTCTCTTGATAGAACAGATGCCCAGTTGATGATTGATTCAGTCAATCATATGAAGAAAGTATCCATGCTGTATAGGGTTGAGCGTTTTGGGTTTTTTTTTCCTGCTTTGTTTTTGGCTCAAATCCGAAACACCCCCCAATGGGCATTCATTGGACAATGAATGAATACTTTCCCTGCCCCTGCCATTCACCACTTGTGTGGTGGCCATTCGAGGGGTCAGCACAGCAAGTTAAAGGTAAAGATTAACAGGAGTTAAAGGTATACTCTGCCTTCCAGAGAGGAAAGCTGGTCTTGTGGTAGCTAGCAAGCATGACTTGCCCCCTTAGCTAAGCAGAGTCCACCCTGGTTGCATATGAATAGGAGACTTGATGTGTGCGCACTGTAAGATATTCCCCTTAGGGGATGGAGCCACTCTGGGAAGAACAGAAGATTCCAAGTTCCCTCACTGGCCTCTCCAAGATAGGGCCAAGAGAGATTCCTGCCTGCAACCTTGGAGAAGCCGCTGCCCATCTGTGAAGACAATACGGAGCTAGATGGATCTATGGTTTTACTCAGTATATGGCAGCTTCCTATGTTCCCATGTTCCACTCTGCCCACCACCACCACCACCCCAGCCATCACTGAATTAACCTTTGTTACCTTGATAAAGGAAGATTTTTCAAACAGGGTAGCCTAGGAAATTTATTATTCCACTTTGTCAGCATACTGAACATTAGCAACTGAATAATACATTATGTGCAATTTATTTATTTATTTAATGATATTTTATTTTATTCATCAAACTACTACTAAATAAAGCCATTTACACCTTGCTACAGTCTAAGCCTGGAGGGCACAACCCACTTGCAAAGAGCAGATCACTTTTTCTGAAAGCCCAACTAGAGGTGATGGTGGCGAGCCCAACGGACATCCTGCTGACTCCCTAAAAAGCAGCAAGGTGGAGGCACTTTGAAATGCAGCATAAGCAGACAGGACAATTTTTCCAAAAGCAACTAGATTTTAAGCCATAGTTCTCCCAGTGGGGGGTTACTTCCAGTCATGGAGCCATGTTAAAGTTAAACTTTGGCAATGTAGTGAAACAGCAGAAGGAGGGGAAGTGTTGCCAAGAGATAGAGGCAAAAAAAAAAAAAATGCAGTTGCACATACCTGGGCTTCATTTCAGTTAAGGATGCAGAGGAATTAACTTTTGATTTATCAATATGGTGAGTAGCCATCATTGTCCTTTCCTTTCTTTTCGAGCAGCTTCAAAATCATGCAAATTGTTGATTGTCAGCAATGAACTCAAAAACAACCAAAAGGCATGAAATGTGGCATCCACCCATGTGAGTATACACTAATCCACTAATCCATTGAAAGACACTCTTTTATTTAGACGTACTTCGGACTTATTAAGTCTGACATACATAAGACAAAAGTGATTATTACTGTGTGCAGTTAGATAATCCTTCACTTGAGAAAGGATTAATTTTTATGCACAAACAGAAAGCCTTAACTTAAGAACTGAAATTCTTTTGGAAATGTTTATGAATGGTAGACCATGTTCTATGTAAAATACTTGAAAGAACTAGGGCTGTGCATGGAACCAGCTAGTCCGGTCTGGTTTGAGTCTGAACTGGACCCAAACTGGACCGGGCCAGTTTGGCCTGGCACCCCCTTAAACCCGCCCCCCTGGTTCGGTCCGTGAGGTTTAAAAAAAAAAACTTGCCCCTCTGAGGGAGTTGTCCAGGGCACTGGTGGGGTCCACGGAGATACGCCCCTCCCCCCCAGCCTTCCTTAGTCCATAAATCGGCCATTTTGCCATTCTTCGGGCTTTCCCCCTGGTGCCACGGCCATTTTGGAGGCCGCTGTGCCTGTGCAATGGGCCTCTGCATGGCCTGGGTCATGCCAGAATGGCCTAACAGCCAATTTATGAACTAAAGTAGGCCAGCGGGGGAGGGGGAACCTCCACGGGACACACACACACACACACACACCACCATCACCTTGGACAACTCCCCGGAGGGAGTAAATTTTTTAATTTTTTTTTTTTAAAACACACCTTGTGAACCCCCAGGGGGGTCCAGCCCGGGGTCAGACTGAACAGGGGTTGGTTTGGTTTGAACCGAACCAGTTCGACGTCAAACACATTTGACATTGGAGCTGTTTGCACATCCCTAGAAAGAACTGCTTAGCCTTCTGAAAGCAATGAACATTTTGTCCTTATTTTCAATTTTTTCAGCCTTATTTTCATTTCATTTGCCCGCTTTTTATTATTTATTTATTTGATCCCCCCCTTATTTCAGTTTTCTATCTATCTACACAGCATAGGTAGGCAATATTTAAAACCAGAAAAGGAAATGGGCAGAACATGTTATTGGGCCATTACATCCTGCTAACTGGGCACCTTTTAAAAGTAGTGATTCTTTTTATTTATCAGTGAGAAAGCAACCAGCCCTATCCATCCAGCACAGAAATAGGGTGCTGATTTGTTGTGTTGCTGACAGTGACTGTTGCTGATGTCGATCTTAGGTTTCTTTTTTTTGTGAGTCCTTTGGGGACATGGATCCATCTTATTTGTTTATTTATTTTCCTTTGTAAACTGCTTTGGAAATTTTTGTTGAAAAATGGTATATAAATATTTGTAGTAGTTGTTCAACTCACATGCAATCTGTAAATGGTATATGCACTTGCAAAACTGTATGCTCGTACAGTTATTCATACGTTTGGTTCAACACATGTAAAGTAGGACAGTTCCTATCAGTACTGTCATTTGCATAAAAACATGTACACATGCCTAAACATCTGTATGCACTACCATGTAATTCCTGAATTGGGCCAAAGAGAGAAATGTATTTGAGCCGGGGCAGAGGGACCATTTCCTACATTTATATTCTGCACTTTGGCACACACTTCCCTCTCCATTTTATCTTCATAACAACTCTACGAGGCAGGCTAGGCTGAACAACAGTGATTGGCCCAAGCTTAGTCAGTGGGCTTCATGGCTGGAATGCAATTTGAATCCAGGTTCCCCACTCCTACTCCAACACATTAACCACGACACCACCTGGTTCTTTTTCTGGTTGTAGTAGGTGAAATTCTTTTCCTTTTAGTACACAGGCTCAGGAACCAAGACCATATTTGTTCTGCACTCGCTGTCATACCTCTTCTACTAAATTTTATTTCATTTCAATCCATTGTTGTGTTGCAGGGGATTCTTATACTTCTTATGATGATATCTCAAGCCTTGCAGTTTGGACGGCTCTTTGTACTTTCCCATTGGCTTTTGAATAGTGGGGACAGGTTGTGATAAAAATGGTATTTTTCTGCAAGATGAGCAAACTCTTTCTCCATAAATTATGAGGCATGGAAGCTCATGACCGAGTGAAAAGGGATACCCTTTTTTTGTAGGGAGGAAGCTTGAAAGCGCTTACCTCCCTGCAGACGATCCTCCCTTGGTCCCTGGGCAGGTGGATCACCTGCCCAGACAAGCAGTGGCTCACCTGCCATCTGCCCGTGCTTCGCCCAGCAGCTCCAGGGGTCGGGTGAAGGGAAGCGCTGCTGTGCGGTGCCCCACCCCCTGGAGCACCAGTAATGCACCATAAAAGTGCGCAGTGCATTTCTGGTCCCACTCCCGATTGTGTGTCCACTGTAAGTAGCCACAGTGGACACACAGTCTGCAAAATGAGGTTAACAGAGTGTTCGCTTCATTCACCTCAGGTGGATGGGTGGCTATTTAGGCAGGCTTGCCGCTGTGGAGCCACTGGGTTCTCACAAGAAGCCCAGTGGTTCTCACAAGTGAGCAAAACCGGGCTGGGCTCCCTTAACCCGGTTTTGCACGCTTGTGAGAATAGCCTCATTATCTGTAACAAGTTCATCAGGACACCCCAACCTGGCCATTATGTTCTTTAAACAACTGATGGTAGTGGATCTTGCAAGATTAGGCAAATGTGCAGTTTCTAGGTACCTAGAAAAACATACTATTCACACGGTCTGCAAAAATCAGGCCAAGGGAGCCTAGCCCAGTTTTTGCATACTGTGTGAACCACTGGGCATGGCTATGAACCTGGTGGTTCCTGAGACGTGTGACGCATACGGAGCGTGCACGGCGGCGGCGAGTGCACACACGCGCCACAACAAGCACATGCGTATAGGCTACTGGAGCTCTGCAGGGCTAACGACGGGGCCAGGGGCGGCAGAGGGAACGCTGCCGCCCCAGAAACTTTTACTAAAACTACAGCGCCGGAGGGGGAAGAGCGGCGGGGGGGGGGGTGTTAAGTACTACCCCCCACCCTTAAAGCTACAACCCCCCTTTGTGCCGAGCCACCGGACTGGCTCGGAACCGGACCAGTTCGGAGGCCTCCAGAATGGCCTCCGGACCGGTTCGGGCACACCCCTGCTAGTAGCAGTTCTTTCCTTTGGGAAGGCTTATGCTGTTGGCAGAACTCACAGGTGCAACCAGTGCTTTAAGGTCTTGATTTCTATTTAATGATGTCTTGGTGGCCCTCAGGAAGTTTCCCCAGAAACTTTGGTCTCAATTTGGCTGGAATGACAATTCTGTCACCATAAAGAACTAGTCCATTTGACTCTGTAAGAGCCCCTGATCCACAAAGAAAGGTTTGAGTGCAGCTAGAATGTTGCTTATATACAATGCCTTTTGCTCCAGCTCCACAGCAGTTAAACAGCCTATGCACTGCAATAACATGCCTAAAATAAGCTTTGATGTTTGTAGGGTCACTTCATAGGCCTCAACTTCCTCTATAAGCTGGGCTGATTAGGATCAACAAGGTTGAGTGGATGTCTTGACAAAGTATCTGCTACTACAAGTGCCTTGTCTTGGTTGTACTCATCGAAGGGTTTATACTGCATCATTCTGAGGAGAAGTATCTGGTATCTGATTGGCACCTAATTCAAATCCTTGCAATTTATCAGTGGCACCAAAGATTTGTGGCCTGTATAGAACCTATAGGATTCCAGACCAAAGAGGTACTTTGAGAATGTCTCACAAGCCCAATCTGCTGCCAGCCACTCTCTCTCAATTTGAGCATATCAAATTTCTGCATTTGAGAGCATTCTGGAGTAGTAGGCCACTGGTTTCAACTCTCCTGCATGGTCTTGCAGTAACACTCTTCCTAACCCATAGCTGCTAGCATCAGTTCTGACAATAGTTCTGATGATTAACATCATAGAATGCTAGCACTGAGGCCTCTGTTAAAAGTTGTTTTACTCTTGTGAAGGCTTCATCTTGTTTTTCCTCCAATACCAAACTGTGTTTGCCTTCAACAAATCATGTAAGCACCTCTGCTAACGTCACTAAGAATCTCCATTCAGCAGAAAGAGGATGGGTTTTGTTGTTGTGGTGGTGGTGGTGGTTGCTGCTTGTTTTCTGCCACTCCAGAGACACTAGAAAGTGGCCCCAAGTTCTGACACCATGCTTTTGATAGGAATAATAAAAATAATGCTGTGAAGAGTCTGCTGAAATAGGTTCTTTATTGTCTTACCTCTGCTTGAGCAGCATAAAGTCTTCTAAAACAAAGAACAAACTCATACCTGCTTAACACTCCCACTCCTTATAAGTCCTTTGGCCCGTCCTCTTGGCAGGATCATATTTCACAACACCCGCGGCACAGCCACATTCATTAAAATATATGGGCACCCTTTCAATACTGGCGATTACTATTTGGCTTCTAGGAGTTTATGGGGGAGGGGGAGAATAGACCTTTAGGCAAAACCACAATACAAATCCTGTTGTTCTAGAAACCAACTAAGCATATGTTAACATCTCTCCCTATTCCATCATATCAACAGGACTGAAAAATATATTTTATATGTTAACATGTTCCTTGCTGGCTGAATAAGCTTGAACAACTGTTATGGTGTGTGTGTGTTGTGTGTGCAGGTTTACCACATAGGTTTGTATGGAAGTCTCTACATATCACAGAACTTGACCCTATTGATTTCTATTGTTTACATAGGTTCCTAGCTGTTGTGATTATAGTGGAGAACAGTTTGGGCATGTGTGAACAGGGGAAGGCCTCCTTTGCCATCAGTACTCAGTAGAAGGCACTGTGAACATTCAGAGTTGCTGAGACTACAAGTTCCAGCAGGATCGTGGCTGGCATCAGAGGTTGGCAGCAGGAGAGAGTGCACAGGAGTGCCTGTATGGAATCTGAGCTGTGAGTTCACACAAGTACAGCAAGAGCAATCCAAGGGAAAGGTCTGTCACAAGTCAGGCTGAGAGCCAAAGAGGGAGACGGGGACAATGATGCAGGTGCAGTGGGGAAGGGACGTCAGTGGGTAAGTAGGAAGGTAGACACACACAAAGGGAGTCATGGGAACCAGACAGACAAAGCCAGAAGCTTTCTGTTGCCCAGTCAGAGATCCAAAGCTGGCTCAGATGTATTTGTAGCTAGGCTAGATCAGTGCAGGACTGATAAACATTTTTTGCTGTCCAAGGTGAATTAGAACATTACCATCTGATGGAATGGTATAGGATTTTTCTGCAATTTGGTTTAATTTTAATGAATTATTTGTGCTTTAAAATATATTTTAGAAGAAGATTTCTACCCCCCCCCTTTTAGTTTGTTATATTATTGATACATTGTGTATTACTAACAGTTTATGTTAATTATTCAGGGTTTTTTCCTTCCCTTTTTTCTTTTTTCATCCTTGATTATATTATCATTTATGTTGTTGTTATCTTTTAAATTGAAATAAAAGGGGGGGGGTAATGGAATTACCATCTCCATCTCTCCATCTTATCATATGCAAAGCAGCATAACAATCACATATTAACTGAACATGACTGAACGGTGAAGACTTTCCCCACCTCATTCCTGTTGCTATCACAGTTTTTGCCCCCCAGTTTAAAGTACCTTTAAAACTTGAATCTTGGAAGCAGAAAGAATTATGTGATATAAGTATATATTGCATTATATATTTGAATTGCATAATCCCATTGGGAGAAGGCATGTGAAAAAAATAGACACAGGTTCAGTTATGGTCCATTGGGCAACAAAGAAAATAAAATAAACCTAAATTCCTCAGGTATCTTTGAAGAAGCACCCAAATGAATGAAGCATGATACCTGAAGACTTGGCTAAGTTCTAGTCAAAACTCTGCATGCTCTATAGAAATTACTAGCTTTGATACTCCACCCCAACACCACCACTCCTGTTTTATTGCCTTCTATTAGTGTTGTGTTTGTACAGTAACCTCTAGGCACAAATTATGGTCCTAATCAGGGCCATAAAACAGCAAAACTTCAAAGTTATTGGGCAAGGTCCTGGCCCAGTGCCTTTCTCTTTTCAGCAGCTTGCTTTACCCTAATTTCCCTGAACGAAACTTCTCCCATCCTGCACTGCCTTCCTTAGTAAGAAAGCTCTAGGCTAGTTACATCCCATACCACTGCCTGGGTTGGCAGAAAAGTTAGCAAAACCCCAAGAAACACAGTGTTGCTATAAACATCTCAGCCCAACAAACAAAAGGGGGAAAATATGATTGAATATTGGCCAGAAGGTAGGCAGCATGTAAGCATGATGACTTGCAGACGCATCTCCCAGGAAGAGTCAGAGTACTTGCCGAAAAGAAAATGAGTCACAACCTTATTTTCAATATTATGTTTTCGTTTGAACATTTCCCCTTAGGACAGGGCTGGCCCTACCATAAGGCAGAATGACATGGGTGCCTCAGGCAATAGATTTTTTGTATAATCGGAAGGGGGGTGTCAGCGATTTAATATTTTTTTGTAAATTGTTGAGAGGGAAACACCATTTGGATTATCCACTCAGGTGCCAAAATGGCTTAGCCCTGTTCTACCTAGGTTTTGCCTGTTCACTTTGGATTGCAAGCATCTTCTCAATTATTGGGCAGCATTCCATGCAGCTCCCAGAAACAGTCTCTCCACCCACCCTAATAGTTCTTGAACCCAATAGTCACAAACACAACAAACTCATGACACTGTGTGTGCAATTAATATGTGTGGGTGGTAGTTTATTTTATATGAGAGAGAGTAGTCCTTACCAATTCATATAGCACCATGGGACACATATGCTACATTAATCCAAAAATGTTTTCAAGATGTGCAGCAACATTCTGAAAACTGAATTTCCCCCCAAAACTGGATAAAATAAAAGATGTCATTTAAAGATGCCACTGAATATTTCATAGCAACAGAATTTCATATGCTCCACTTGTCCTTTTCCTGGTAAACCACTATTTTCTTTTTTGCCTTCTGAGGATGCGCTATTTCATTGTTGTTACTGTGAGTTAGTAGAGCTGTCATTCATCAGGGTAAAGCTTTCTCCACAAGGTTTTAAAAAGTTAAGTCACTGAGTGGGGATTGAATGTATTTTGTCTCATGTAGATGCATGGCTTTTTAAAAAAATGTGCAACCAGACATAAACGCCATTTAGAGATGTCACTGAGTATTTCATAGCAACAGAATTTCATATGCTCCACTTGTCCTTCTCCTGGTAAATCTCTATTCTCTTTTTTGCCTTCTGAGGATGCCAGCGTAGTGTAGTGGTTAGAGTATTGGACTAGGACCGGGAAGACCTGAGTTCAAATCCCCATACAACCATGAAACTCACTGGGTGACTCTGGGCTGGTCATAGATCTCTCAGCCTAACCTACCTCACAGGGATGTTGTGAGGATAAAAATAACCATGTACACCACCCTGAGCTCCTCGGAGGAAGAGCGGGATATAAGTGTAAAAAATAAAATAAATAATAAATTTGTAATTTAGAACACTTGTGCAGTCCAAAAATTCAAGTCATGCAAAAGTTGCATTATGTTATATGATGTAAAATGTGACTGGATAACAATGAGAAAAGTAAAGTAATACAAGCTCTTCTAGAACCCAAATCCCGATAATTTCTCCTTCTGCTGCCAAAGACTCTTCCCACAGACCCCAGTGCTCCTCCCCACAGAATCTTCATCTATGTACAGAAAACCCTTCTACAATAGTGCTGTGAGATCCCCAGTTCTGTGGATTCTCTCCCTCTCTCTCTCTCTCCCCACCCCTTCTAAATGCCATGCAATGTGACTCAGACAAGAAAAATGCATGGGTCGATGTTATAGCGGCACATGCTATACATGTGAATTACACTCTCATACCTTTGTGCAGTTTTGAATTTTCATTTAGAAAAGTTGTGTGTAGATTTATGCAGCAGGCAGTAAAGAGTATTCAGCAATATGCAATAATGAGGACTTCAAGCAGTGATCTTTGGATCAAGTAGCTGGGACCTTAATGTGACCCTATTTTCATCTGTGAATTTCTGGAGAGAGTGAGATTTATAAGAGAGTTCAAATTATAACCTGTCATGAAGTAAATAAGTAATATTTATTTATTTATTTTCTTGTTAAATTTATATACTGCCTTTCATTAAAACAATCCCAAGCCAGTTTACACAAAAATTAAAAACAAGACTATAAAAATGACACAATTAAAATATTAAGCTAAAATAGAAAACAAATCTGACTAAAAAGATTTAAAATACAAGCATAAAAACTCTACAAAATACAGTAGAGACAATCATATAAAAGCCTGGGTAGAAAGCCAAGATTTAACATGCTTTCTAAAAACTGTGATGGAGACTGAGGAGTGAATAGCCACCAGGAGAGCATTTCAGAGTCTGGGGGCAGAAACAGAGAAGGCCCTGTCCCGTGTGCACGACAACCAAGCCTCCCTCATTGTCAGCACCAGGTCAAAACCAGCACCTTTAATTGGATCCAGAAACAAACTGTTAGCTAGTACAGCTCTTTCAAAATGGGCGTGATATTAGCCCAACAGGCAGCTCCAGATAAAAACCTAACTGCCGCATTTTGTACAAGCTGCAGTTTCCAGATATTCTTCAAGGGCAGCCCCACATAGAGCACGTTACAGTAATCCAGCCGTGACATGACTAAGGCATGGGTAACTGTGGCCAGATCTGCCTTCTCAAGAAAGGGATGCAGCTGGCGCACTAGCCGAAGCCGTGCAAAGGCACCCCTGGCCACCACCTCCAACTGAGCTTCCAAAAGCAGAGCTGGGTCCAGTAATAACCCCAAGCTGTATACTTGCTCCTTCAAGGGGAGTGCAACCCCATCCAGAACTGGTAAAATTTCCTCATTCCGATTGGCTCTCCTACTGACCAACATTACCTCCCTCTTGTCTGGATTTGGTCTCAGTTTATTAGCCCACATCCAACCTATCACGGCCTCCAGCCCCCGATTCAGGACATCCACTGCCTCCCTAGGACCAGGTGACAAGGAGAGATAGAGCTCAGATGTCATCTGTGGATGACCTCTCCCAGCGGTTTCATGTAGATGTTAAACAGCATGGGGGATAAAACCAAACCGTGCGGGACGCCACAGAACTGAGCAATAGTCCCCCAGCACCACCTTCTGGACCCTCCTCCCAAGAAAGGACCGGAGCCACTCCAATGCAGTACCTCCAATTTCCATACTCAAGAGGCAGTCCAGAAGGATACAATGGTCGATGATATCGAACGCCGCTGAGAGGTACAGCAGAACCAACAGGGACTCACTCCCCCTGTCTAGTTCCCGGCGTAGGCCATCCACTAGAGCGACCAATGCAGTTTCAGTCCCATATCTGGGGCGGAAGCCAGATTGAGAAGAGTCCAGATAATCTGTATCATCCAAGACCTTTTGCAGCTGGAACGCCACCACACGCTCTATCACCTTGCCCAAAAAGGGAAGGTTAGAGACCGGTCTATATTTTGTCTGGGTTGGAAGGATCAAGGGAGGGCTTTTTTAATAATGGTCTTACCATCTCCTCCTTGAGGCATGGAGGGGGAAGAAGCATCTTGCTCTCCCTTAATGAAGCATTAATGATCACCTCCAACCATCTGCCTATACCCATCCTGGCAGCTTTTATTAGCCATCAAGGCCAAGGGTCAAGAGCACATGATTTCGCCCACACACTGCCCAGGATCCTGTCCACATCCTCAGGCTGCACCAGCTGAAAGGAATCCAACACAATAGGACCAGATGGTACCAGAGGCACGACTGCTGGAACTGCCAAAACTCTGGTCCAAATCAGCACAGATGTGAGCAACTTTATCTGCAAAGTGACATGCAAACTGATCACAACGGGCTGTAGATGATTCCTCCCCTATTATGTGTGCAGCAATGTCTTTGCTACACAAAACAGCTCCGCTGGTCTGCACTGAGCAGACACAATGGAGGCGGAGAAAAGCATTTCTTCACCACCCCTCCCCTACCCGGAGTAGTCCCTAAAATGGGCTCTAGCCCATGTTTGGTTGGATTCATCATGACTCTTCCTCCAGCGTCATTCCAGCCATCACCCGAGTTTTTTCATTGCCCTAAGCACCGCGGAAAACCAAGGAGCCGAATGGGCTCCACCAAGCCGGAGAGGGCGTTTAGGAGCAACTGTGCCAACAGCCCGGGCTGTCTCTCCATTCCAGAGATTCACGAGGGCCTTGAAAGGGTCACCAGCTCTGGACTATGGAAACTCCCCGAGGGCCGTCTGGAAACCAAGCGACCATGCAGAGGGCTGACGGAGCAGTCAAACTAAACCCCACCAAATGATGACATGACAAGAGAGTTATCTCAAATTCCCTCACCTCCAGATCATTTAATTCCCCGGTCGGCAAAAACCAGATCCAAAGTATGTCCTGCCATGTGGGTAGGACCCATGTGGGTAGGGGTGGTCGGTACACCAGCAGACTCCCCAGCCTATCTCGGAGGCCCACCCTCAAGGACAAACACTCGAAATTCTGAGATTGCCTGACTGGGCACCTGGAAATGGGGAAGATCTCTCAATAGATGACTACAACGCCCCCTCCCTGACCCTCTAGGCGCAGCTGCTGCATGATCAGGAAACCAGGAGGACAGAGCTGAGAGAGACCAACCCCACCCAGCTCATCCAACCAGGTCTCCATCACACATACCAGGTCAGTATGCTCATCCACAATCAAATCACGGATGAGAAATGTTTTAACGTTAACCGACCTGGCATTCAACAGCAGTACCCTAATCCTTGAGGAAGTGTTCTCAGAGCTTCCTGGGGCCACAGGGTTGGGAGAAGAGCTGGAAAAATGAACAGGCCTCAATTGCCTGGACCATTTCCCCCTATAACGGCCTGCCTAACTCACACCATCACACCTCCCTCTGCCGGTTACCTGTGATATTGCTGCCCCCACACCATCCCCACTTTTCTGCTCTCCCAGACACATCTCCTCAGCTTGACCAACCACAGCTCCTCTGTTTGATAAAAACCAGGTCCAGGACTCATGCAGTCAAACTCTTGTCCTGCCTTCTTGATGAAAAAATGAAAGGAAGGTCTTCTGAGGCCCCAGGCAGCTCTCCTCATGGCTGAGAGCCACAAGGACTAGAGCCCATGTGCTCTCGTCCTTCAGCTCACACCCTTGGCCCAGCCTGCTCTTTGTAGCAGGATCAGCAGCAGCCCCACAGATGACACACTTGGAGCAAGGTGGGGCAGAGGCAAACACCAGAGTCAGTGCCCTGCCCAAGCTGTTCTCTCTTCCTTCTGGCCTCTGCCCAGTACATTTGTATTTGTGAGCAACGCTACCACAAATCCTACCACATTTACTTGAGAGGAAAAAGAAACACTTCCATTTTTGACCAACAGAGTAAAGAAGGGCTAGAAACTTGCAGTATGAACAGCAAAATGAAAGCTGAGACTCTCAGAATACGAAATTCAATTTGCAATTGCAAATGTTATGCTTTTTCTGCATTTGAAGAAACACAGCCTTTAGGAAATTTGGAGACAAGTAATGTATTATCTTATGTAATCCAGAACATTTTTCAATATCTCAGATTAGATCATCACTCATATAATTGGATTGCATTTCTGTTTTCCCTTCATGTATGTTTAAATGTATGCATACATTAGGGGTGTGCACAGAACCGCTCCAGGCGGTTCGGTTTGAGTCTGAATTGAACTTGAACTGAACCATCCAGTCCATGAGCTGGTTCACTAGAACTTGCTGACAGTTTGGTTCTGCAATAGAACTAGACTGAACTGGTTCTGCCCAGTTCAACCCAGTTCTGCA
This sequence comes from Hemicordylus capensis, assembly GCF_027244095.1. Classification (NCBI taxonomy): domain Eukaryota; kingdom Metazoa; phylum Chordata; class Lepidosauria; order Squamata; family Cordylidae; genus Hemicordylus; species Hemicordylus capensis. The sequence continues at coordinate 104,495,682 of NC_069661.1, read as the reverse complement.
TGCTTTAAAAACAAAGGGGGGATCCCTATGAAGTTGAAAAGAGAGGGCAGGGCAGGTGGGAGTTCACCTTACATGCTGTAGCACCAGCACAGCTACTTGGCAGTGGTGGTGGTGGCAGTGGCAGATCCCCTAGGCCCCACTGGCACTCCCCTCACCAGTGCAGGCCTCCATGCAAGCACAGAGGCCATTAGAGTGACCTCTGTGCATGTGTAGAAGCCATTTGTGTCACCATGCAAATGGCCTATACGCATGTGTAAACTGCCCCCCTGGCCTGTATTGATGGGGGGAGGGCCAGTGGGGGTTTAGGAGATCCACCGTCTCCCTGCTGCCACCCCAGCACATTAGGTGACCACCCACCCATCCACCACTCTCTGTTTTCAGCCCCATAGGGTCCCCCCCACCTTGCTTGTAAGGGGCAGTCCTTAATGGATTCCCCTTTGCAAGCACACAGAACCGATTGAACCAGACCAAACAGGTTCAAGCTGAACCGGGCCCGATTCAGCTTGGACTCGGACCAGGCCCCCTTTTTTGAGGGGAGGTCTGGTTTGAGCTTGAACTGGTCAAACTGGTTTTGAACATCCCTATCATACATTTCAAACTATGTTTGGTCACCAGATTTGTCACTATATATGAAAATAAATCTAGAGAACTGAAGTATTTTTAAAGTTTGCATCTTCAACTTCGTTTTTGGTAAAATGAGTTATAGTTTTGTGATATGAAAAACTGAAGTGTTGCCCAGCTGTAATTGGGGATAATTTCATCATTATTGTACTCTATATTTATCGAGCAAGATCCTACCATGACTAATGTATTAAACAACCATCTTTCAAAAGCAATATAAACCCAATAAAATGTAAGGTAGCATTTTCTCATCATGTTTATTAACTTTTTAAAAAGTATGATGAAATTGCAGAAGCTATAATCATGGAAGAAACATAAATAATAGGTAGAGCAGGGTAGGGCAGAACAGGTCCAAGAAAAACATTAAAAAATGTTAGGGCACGGAGAAGAAAACATATGCTAGTTATATAAGATATTTATTATTTAGCATTAAACTGGGGAGCCAAGAGTAAAATGGAATGGTTCCAATCCAGTCACAGTGCAAGCTGACCATCTGTACACACCAGAAGTCCCATCCCATGTGCACAGGCACAAGGACACACACACACACACACACACACACACACACACACACACACACCTTGGAGAGAGGTAGGTGCAGAGAAGGGCAAACATAAGAGTCTAGGTGTGCCTGACCACTCTCCTGTCCAGTCACATGTATCAGGATGTTGTATGTGGCCAATATGCCTCTTCAATAAAGGAGCAGATCAGACCCATTCTACTGACAAATCTACTGACAAATCACCCTCATACCCTCCTCATTCCACCTTGCAAGTTGTCTGGGCCAAAATATACAACCTAACGACCCCATGCCCACTGGTGACTGGCAGTGCATACTTTCACAGCAGTCCTCTTAGTCATGCCACTTATGCTTGCAAACATCTAATGCTTTCACTCATTGGCTGAGGTTGCTGGTGACAGATGCAAAGTGCAGCATGGGACATTTCTGGGCTGCATTTTGTCACCTAAATCAGGGATCCTCAACGTTGGGCCCCCAGATGTTCTTGGACTTCAACTCCCATAATCCCCAGGCCCAGTGGCCTTTGGCTGGGAATTATGGGAGTTGAAGTCCAAGAACATCTGGGGGCCCAACATTGAGGATCCCTGACCTAAATGACAGTTCAGCAGTCAAATGACCTCAGTAGACCTATGACTGAGTAAGCAACCAGCAGTTTGATCTCTACCTCAATCAAATGGGTGCTACTGAAGAAATATTAAGCCTGAGAGGGCTGATTACAAGTTGTTCTGGCAAGAATTAATCTGTCTACTTTCCTTTCACTATAATCTCAATGGATAATAACCAATCTCAATTGATAATAACCATCCTCACAAGTTAGCTCACTTCAGCATTAAATGTTCACACATCTGCTATCCTGAATTGGGGTGGATGACATCATCACAAACTACGTGGTTGATGTGTCCTCAGTTATAATTGAGTGGGTGGGTTCAAAGAACCCAGGCCCCCAGCTCCTGAGGACCCCCCAGATCCACCCCTCCCAATTCTCTTCATTATCTCCCTCACTCTGAGGGAGGGGCCACTGGGGAGAGGGATGAACATGGGAACCCTCTCCCCTAGCTATGCCCCTGGGTTTCTTTATGTGTCACTTACTATAACTGTACCAAATTTGGTCCAATTCACTTAGGTGGTGCACAAGTGAGCCCCCACTTGTGCCTCAACCATTCATGAGCCTGCCATCTTGAATCAATGTGGATAACATCGTTACAAACTACCCCCTTGAACCATCTCTATGTGTCCCTGCAGCTGTAGCAAATCAGTTAGGTGGTTCATAAGTTAGCCCACTTGCACCGCAAATGTTCATGCATTCACCATCTTGAATTTGGGTAGATGACATCATCACAAACTATGCCATTGAGGTATCCCTTTGTGTCAGTCACTACAACTGCACCAAATTTGGTCCGAATTGGTTAGGCGGTCCACAGGATAGCCCACTTGTGTCTCAAATGTTCACTCATCTTGAATCAGGCGGGGTGGGTGGGTGGATGCATCATTGCAAACTGTGCCCTTGAGCAAATTTGGTTCAAATTGGTTAGGTGGTTCACAAGTTAGCCCTCAAACATTCAAACTGCCATCTTAAATGGGGTGGATGACATCATTGTAAATGATGCCATTGAGGTGTCCCTATGTGTCCCTACAACTGTTAGAAGTTTGATTTGTATTAGTTAGGTGGTTTACAAGTTAGCCCTCTTGTGTCTCAAATGTTCATGCACCCACCATCTTGAATTGGGGTGGATGACATCATCACAAACTATGTCTTTGAGGAGTCTCTATGTGTCACTCACTACAACTGTACTAACTTTGGTTCATATCAGTTAGGTGGTCCACAAATTAGCTCACTTGCACCTCAAACATTCATGCGTTTGCCATCTTGAATCGGGGTGGATGACATCATTACAGACTATGCCGTTGAGGCATCCCTTTGTGTCCCTGCAATAGAAAATTTGGTTCAGATTGGTTAGGCAGTTCATAAGTTAGCCCACTTGCTCCTCAAACGTTTATGTGTCCACCATCTTGAATCGGGATAGATGATATCATCACAAACTATGCCGTTGAGGTGTCCTTATATATCCCTACTACTGTACCAAATATGGTTCATATTAGTCCAGGTGTTGTGAAGTTGATAGGCACACAGACAGACAGAAACACCCACACAATGCTGGTTGATTTCATAAGCTTACTTTCCTTAAGGAAAGTAGTTTAAAAATGGTATTTGGGATCACTAGGCCCCATTTAGAATGAATGGGTGGGAAATGAAACAAAGAGCCCCTGGTGGCGCAGTGGTAAAACTGCCGCCCTGTAACCAGAAGGTTGCAAGATCGATCCTGACCAGGGGCTCAAGGTTGACTCAGCCTTCCATCCTTCCGAGGTCGGTAAAATGAGTACCCAGAATGTTGGGGGCAATATGCTAAATCATTGTAAACCGCTTAGAGAGCTCCGGCTATAGAGCGGTATATAAATGTAAGTGCTATTGCTATTGCTAAGTGCTACATAGCCAAGGCATTTGGGAGCTTAAATGGCCCAAATATGGTGAAAACTCTCATTGAACAATATCTTTTTCAGTTTTATACAAAAGAAGAGCCAGCCTTATCATGGAACAGAGTGAAGTAGGCTGCTTTAGGCAGATTGTGGGCCAGTTCTTGGGGGCAGGCTGGAATGGAAAGCCTCATAGATAGCTTGCAGAGGCAGGCAAAATGGCATAATGATGCTTTCCCTCTTCCCATCTTCAGAGAAAAGGAAAGAAGGGGGAGATTCCTGAAAGAGAAGGAACAATCGGCGTGTGTGATTTAAACAGAAAAGAGAGCGAAAGGGGAAGGCAGGCAGGAGGCAGCACTTGGTGCTCCGTATCAGGCAGCAAAATGTTTCATATAGCCAGATAGCTTTGAATTGCAGTACAAAGAGCATGAATTAGACCCCATAGAAATGAAAATGGGGGGGGGGGTAATTGCAAACCCAATATACCATCCCTGCATAGTTGTACCCCTGTATCATAAATAATCATCATTAATACAATTTCATTTTTATATTAGATTGTTATATGCTATCTAATATGTTATTAGACAGTTATCTAATATGTGGTTTTTTTAAAAACTAAATTGGCGTCTATTTGACCCCAGGAGCTGCGTAGTAAAGCGCTTTTTGCAAACATAACAAGGTATGAAAAGCCCAGCTTGGTGCTCCTATCCTGTAGTATTTGTAGACATTTGTTTTTGGCTTGTTTCTGTTCTCTAACGAACTGGAGTCACAGCTCCAGCATGCTTGTTTTGTATGTTGTGCAATAGTTTATTTGCATTGCCAGACTGCAACAAGTGATTGCGCAGACATGCACCACCCTTCATTAAAGCCAGAGATATTCCTTCACACCCTGTCCTACCTGGCAGAGACAAGGTTGCACGTATGTTTCCAGACAGTGAGGCTACTGCACCTTTTGCCTCTAATTAAAGTGATTAAGAAGGGATGAGATGCATTTTAGTCTGTGCTTGCAAGGCAGCTGAAAAGATAAAACTGCAGACATTTTGCGTCGTATCCCTCGTCACTTCTAGGGTAAGAGATTCTCTGCCCTTTCAAACTATAGATTAAAGAAAACCCTGCCAAGACTCCAAAAGTGTAATAGGGCACTGTTCCACCCTCCACTGCTACTGCTCAGGACTAGGCTGCTGCTCAATGATATCCATTCCTATTCTACAAGAAATGAAGCAATAGCTATTTTCCTTCTTGGCCAATTGCTACCAAGTACTATCCTTGAAACCATATTGTGGTGGGAAGAGATGATGATGAGTCCATACTCACCAAAAGCACAACATCAATGCTTTGATTGCAGTGGGACAGGCTGCTATCATCTCCCAGAAACCTAGTTAGAGGGGTCTTTTAGGCTATCTAGTCCAACTTCTTATTTGATGCAAGACATCTAGAATTGGAGAATCCCCAACAAATGGCTGCTCGGCCTCTGCTTAAAGACTTCCAGCGAGGGAATGTCCACCAATCCTCTAAGTAATTGTTCCCAGTGTCAAGCTGGGGAGGAGAGCTGGTCTTGTGGTAGCAAGCATGATTTGTCCCCTTAGCTAAGCAGGGTCCACCCTGGTTGCATATGAAAGGGAGACTAGAAGTGTGAGCACTGTAAGATATTCCCCTCAGGGGATGGAGCTGCTCTGGGAAGAGCAGAAGGTTTCAAGTTCGCTCCCTGGCTTCTTCAAGATAGGGCTGAGAGAGATTCCTGCCTGCAACCTTGGAGAAGCCGCTGCCCGTCTGTAAAGACAATACTGAGCTAGATAGACCAATGGTCTGACTCAGTATAAGGCAGCTTCCTATGTTCCAAGCTGCTCTTACCATTAAGATGTTCCACCTTATGTTCAGTCAAAATCTACCCTCCTATAACTTATGCCCATTAGTTCTAGTCCTCCCCTCTGAGACAACAGAGAACAAATCTTTGCTATTTTCTGTGTGATAGACCCTCTTTATTTGAAGAAAGCTATGGTGTTGTCCCTCTATCCCAGCCTTCTTTTCTCCATGGTAAACATGCCCAGTTCCTCCAGCCTTTCATCATAAGCTTGCTTTCGAGATCCCCGACAACCTTGTTGCTCTGCTCTGAACCCATCCCAATTCACTGCATCCTCAAAGGGCAGCACAGCTGGAACCTTACTCCAGATGAGGCCTGACTAATACAGAAAATTCTTTCTTGTGTCTTGGAAACTATGGTTCGACTAATGCAGCCAAAAATTCCATTAGCCTTTTTTGCTGCTGCATTTCATTGCTGGCTCATGTTCAGGATGGCAGGTATCTCCCATCAGTGGTCCCTCTAATGCAGGGGTCCTCAAACTGTGGCCCTCCAGATGTTGCTGAACTACAATTCCCATCACCCCCGACTACAACTTATTGTGGCTGGGATGATGGGAATTGTAGTTCAGCAACATCTGGAGGGCCGCAGTTTGAGGACCCCTGCTCTAATGTGTCATCTGGTAGTTGGAAATTTACCTTTGCTTACAAGTACCACCTGCAAAAGGCCATGATTGCAGAGATCAAGACTGTGGTATGGAAGTAAGGATTATTTTATCCTTTATTTCCATGCCACGTTGCCACCAAAAATCCTCCACTTCCCAGAAACAGCTGTTTTACTCCCGTAGTGTCATTGTATCAAATGCATTCATGTATTAAATGTTCAGAGAGGGCAATTTGCAGGGGGGAAATGACTAGGAAGTAAAGGGTTACATCTTCCCTGTCTCCATGCTGAGGCCCTAATCTGAATTGTGGCCTCACAAAACAGCTACTTCAGAGCAAAAGGAAAGCTTCCATCTACACAATGATGGCTTTTACCTCACATGTAATTTGACTCTCAGTCCAAATTCTAGACATCAGTTAGTGTTCACAAAGAAGCATCCCTCAAAGAGGATTTTTAAGGTTCCATGACTGGTGGTCAAGTCCAGTGACTCTCCTGGAATCCCCCCGCCCCCATTAATATAGAAAGTCTTTTAAATTTTTTTTAATTGACTTCAGGAAATCATGGAAAATGGGGAGGGCGTTAAAGGGTTGCTTCTTTAGCCTTTTTGTGGGCAATACAAACAAAAGTTAAACTAGATGTAGTGCATGTGAATTTAGATAATAAGCATGTTAAGCTCAATATGATTAAAGATGTACTTTTTAAACAGATTAGTTTGCAAAAAATAAAATAGTATAGAAAAGAAAGGGTGGGTGAAGAAGAAAGGAAAATAAAATGATAACACCCCAAACAAGACTTTCTCCCAATGAATTAAAAGTATATTTTATTGCAGCAGTATGAAGGATCTCAGCTTATTCTAACTAATTCCTTTAAAATAAACTTAGATCTGAAACCAAGGTTTGAGCTGGATTTCAGATCTGTTTATTTCAGGGAATTTTGTTTGAATAAAGCAAGATTGGTCAGTCTGGATGTCACAACCAACCTTGGTTTGCTTTTAACCAAAAAGACAAGTAAGTTTCTTCCAAAGTTTTTGTGGGCAGGAAGAGCCCATGTTAACAGTAACAACAACAACCATTTTAAAAAATTCTTTGGGGACAGGTAACCACCTTATACTTTTTCTGTGTAAACCATTTTGAGAAAGTCTTGGTCAAAAAGCAGTATATAAATAGTAGTAGTAGTAGTAGTAGTAGTAGTAGTAGTAAAAATAAAGGAAAACATTAAAATAACACAAGGTAATCATATGTATAATTGATTAATTAGATACTAATTAATTGTTTAATTAGATACTGTTTTAATAGTTTGATGGTTTTTAATAGGGATGTTCACGGAACCGGGTGGGGGTGGCTCAGTGGGGTGGGGGGTGCCACTTTAAGGGCAGGAGAGGGTACACTTACCCCTCCCTACATTTTTTCCCTGCTGGCGGTTTTCCATAAAAACCTTTGGGGTGGCAGTGTACCTCCCTGCTGCCCCTTCCTCCTCTTCGGCCGGAAGTACCAGGTGCACATGGGTACGTCACGTATGTGCACATGTACATCAAATGGCCGCGCACGTGACATGAACACGTGCACCTGGTACTTCTAGCCACTTCCAGCCGAAGAGGGGGAAGGGGTGGCAGGGAGGTACACTGCCGCCCCGAAGGCTTTTATGGAAAACAAGAGCCGGCAGGGGGAAAGTGGGGAGAGAGGTAAGTGCACCCTTCAGATATCCAATTGTGGCCTAGTTCTCAGGGATACCAAAGAACCCTAAACCAATACCTCCCCCATGGATAGACTGCAGAGGGAGGCAAAATGGCCCCATGTTGTTTTTTCTCTTCTTAATAGAAAAAGAAAGGAAGGAAGGAGGAGAGATTTGAAAGAAAATAAGAATTGGAGATGTGCTTTTAATAGAGAAAAAAAGATAAAGGGAAAGAAGGGGCACAATTTCATGCTCTGCTTAAAGCAGGAAAATGCCCAGCACTGCATAATAGTCCTTTTTGGTATTCCAGTCAGGAAAATCACTAGCTGATATTCTGACTACTGAACCAAGGACATGTTGAGGTTGTTCCTAATGCAGCCAGAGGCTTCCCCACTTCCCATTAAATGCGTATGGTGGTGGTAAACTATTTCTGCTGATCTTCCCCTGCCTCCAGAAGTGCTTTGTGTTTTCCAATAACATGTCCCTGAAAGCGGTGCAACCCTCAGGACATATTTTTGGAAGGCACAGAGTACTTCTGGAGGCAAAGAAGATCAGCAAAATTTACTCCCCCATCCCAGTGTGTGGCGTTTGCTGCAGAAGTGGGGAAACCTCCAGCTGCGAGGATGCAGCCTCTACTGCATCCGCGCCTCCTTAGTCAGGCTGTCAGCCAGTGTTGAGAAGTCCTCATGACTCAGACCGAAATGAGTGTGATGACATATTACTCAAGAGTCATGGCTCTTGAGCAGCCCTGATTCCCCCTCTCCCCTGATAACCTGTAGTAAAATGTGACTTGAGTAAAATGTGACTTGAGATCATTGAGATCTGAGTTTCCTTGCAAGCTGCAACAAATGGAGTGGAATAAGGAGGGAGCCAAATTATGTCAAATGTTTTGTTTTACTATGTATTACCAAGGAGGGAGGTGGTGCAGAGGAGGTCTTTTGGCAGCAGTCACACATTTTCCCTTCTGCCCTGACAGCAGAGTGAGACATTATATTCACTGGAGGGACTGGCATCCCCATAGCAAGTCCCCTCTTTCCCTTCTCTCACCATCTACTTGAACTTACTGGGTGAGTCAGGGCCATCAGTAGTGTGTTTCCCTACCTGCAATCCATGTCAGTGACATTCATCAGCAGGGAAACTGGGATCAGTTTCAATACATCAGCTGACAAACTCACCACAAAACAGACCCAACTGATAATCAGTACTAGCTGGCCCGTGCACAGAGCATCTGCGTCTCTAGTTCTCCCTCGTTCTCGGCCCCTCATTCTCAGTCTTTCCCCCTCCTCTTCCCTCTGCCCCCTTCCAATGTTTTTTCTCTGGCCGCTGCTTTCTCCCTCACTGCGGCCACTGCTTTCTCTCCCCCCGCCGTTGCTTTCTCTCCCCCCGCTGCCTCCACTTTCTCTTTTGCCCCCACTGATGCTTTCTTTTTCCCACCACCACCGCTGCTTTCTCTCCTCACCCACCCACCTGCCTGCCTGCCTGCCCGTTCGCTGGCCTGTCCGTTGGCCTTATGTTCCCTGTCACCGTTGCTTTCCTCTCCCCTTCCCCTCACTCGCGAACTCTCACAAGAGCTGCCACGCATGGGATTAGTGACAGGTATGTCTAAGATAATTATATATATTGATGGGGATGGGATTTGCCATAGGCATGGCTGTCCCTGTGGTGGGTGTAACATCTAAACTGCTCCAAATCCAAAAGCACAGACATTGATATTGATTTGTTGGGAATTCAAGGAGCTTCAGAAAATATGTCTGAGGTAATGTGATGCATCTAGAATATTTTAACTTAATTTACTTAACTTCTGGAGTCCTTAGTACTTCCTTCAAGCTATAGAATGTCACAAACTCAATAATTAAAGGAATAAAACATATGAACAGGACTTGAAGCATCCCCTCCCTCCCCCCCCCCTCCACTTATGTGTCTGAAAGGTGTGGTTGTGTCTTAGATGATCAAGGCAATTTCTAATTCATTGGATCAGATTCACTACTGTATAATTAGGGAGTGGCTCAAGAACAAAATCCAATTGTTAGCATTTCCCCTCAAGGAGTCCAATCAATCACTCTTCTGATGTCTGTAAAATTCCAAAGTATTCCGGGGAATCCAGAGGTTGATACTTTTAATCTGGCTGCAGGGGTGTGGCTGGAAACGCAGGCAATAAATTAACTGAGAGATAAGAGCAGAATCCACAATCTTTTCATTGTTTTGAAGCTTATATTGTAGCAATGTTCCAGTTGTCACGCTAATAATACTTTGAATCCTTTGTTCATCATCAGTGTGGTTCTTGCTGTCTTCATTCATTAATTCATTCATTTTCAGTTCATACTCCACCTTTTGCAAGATTTCTTTTTAAAAAGGCAAATATAAAACTTTAAAAACACAATTAAAATCCACAAAATCATAAAACCACTTCATTAAAATCAGTTCAATGTTAATTGCTAGGTATATACCTTAAACATACAGCTAAAAATGTAACACATGAATATGACAAATAGGTGTTTCAGAGCATGTTTATCATGCAGGTAAACTTGAGTCCCTATAGAGTATATACTTGGTGGCAAACCTGGGTTATTTGCTGTATAACTGTGAAATGGCTTTCAGGGCTTGGAGAACTCATAGATAGCACTTGGGTTAAAGAAAATGTTAAGAACCTCTTAATTTAAGAATATTGCCTGGGTAGTTCTGATCAAATTGAGCTTTAAAATGTCATGTGTTATTATCAGAAGATCCTGTGTGTTGTTTTGTAGAGGACAAAAGGACTGTTAACCAGTGGGGGAAAACACCCATTATTGGCAGAGGTTAAAAATAATTAATAATCGTATTTATCACCTGTTAGCTGCTTGAAGCTACTAGATGCTGTACGGATTATATTAAAAAACAAACAAACAAAGGCTGCCATGCCTATAGATTTCACTAAGAGTAAGCAATCCTCTCTCTGCAAAACAATCCAAACAAAGCTATACAATGAAACAATCTGCCTCACACGATGGTGGGCCCTCCTTCACTGGAGGTTCTGAGACAGGCTGGATGACCATCTGTGAAGGATGAGCACCTTCCTGATGTGAGCAGGGGGTTGGAAAAGAAGACCTCTGAGGTACCTTCCCACTCTAAATATCCATTATTCTATATTGATAAGATTCTTGCTTTTAGGGGATGTCCACTTTCTACATGTGTATGTTTTGCCTTAATAATTCTATTTTTAATTTGATTATTGATAAGGTCTTATAAGCTAGTTTATGTCATTATGTTCTTTCTTATTATTAATCTAATCTGTTGAATTTTTTAATTTGATCATTGTTTTTGAGGGTAGACTCCAGCCCACCATTTACATGTACAGAGGACAACATGTGGAGGCTCCACAAACAGAACTCTTAAGGGCCAGTTGCACATTCAGAAGAAACTTGGATTTGTAGAGAAAAAGCTGAGAAAATAAACATTCCTAAAATATAATATAATGCTTAGTGAAGCTGCAGTCCTATGAGCCCCCTGCTGAATGAACATGCAATGGAGCAAGCCGAAGTTGCCCATAGTACTTGAAGAACAAAGTGGGGATCTTAAATACATATTTACTTATTTTATTTATATCCTACTCCAGCTCAGGACCAAAGCAGACTAGATAATGGGAGATCGACCACTGGATCTCCACTAAGTTTGATTTTTTTTTAAGTTCAAAAGCAATCAGATAAGAAATCCAGAAGTTGGAGAAAGGACCCCAAACCCCCAATGCCCTACCTCTGAAAATGCCTCTAGAAAACAGAACTCTAGGACTTTCTTCTGAAAATGCCTCCCTTGTTTAGTGGTTTGCTGGGAAAATACCAGAATGGAACAACAGGTCATCAGGGGGAAGACAAGGTCCTTGGTCTTTTCAAAGATGCTCACAAGATCTACAGTCTCAGGTGGATGTACTCAGCATAACCTGCTCAGCTGTACAACTAGAACCAGCATGCAGAAACAATGTTTTTTCAAGTTTCCTTGGCATATTTTGAATGAGCCCCTGTGGGGAACGCTTACAAAACCTTATTAAATTGAAACACGCTACGGTGCTCAGCTTGATGTGATTAACAGTTGCAGCAACACCCAGGTGAGGTTTTATAGATTTTCTTAAATTTAAGTAGCCTTCTGCTAGCAGGTTTGGGCAGAGTGGGGAGATAGTCAACATTTTTTAAAAAACACCTTGCAAGCTTTTGCAGCACTGTCTCTGTGTTTTGAAACATAGACAGCATGCCACCCCTCTACTGCTTACAAGGTTGCTGCTGTTCTCCTCTTAATAGTTCATAGCTGATAGATGTGTGTAAGGTAAGACAACCTTGTTTGATAGCCTTAGGCAAGACAGTGAGAAAAGGTGGGAGAGAAACAAGTATCAGCAAAATAAATTGTGCAATAACCAGATCATGAGAGTTGGATAAGATTGAGAATACACTTCTAAACATAAAATTATATTATCAATATTGGATAATATTGAGAATACACATATAGAAGATGGCCTACATACCAAAGAGACCATCACTTTATTTCATTCATAGCTAAGGTTGAGTAAAAAAAAATCTCACAAAAAACCCTTTGACTCAGAATTGGTAAGGGGGCTATAAGAGGGAGAATGAAAGCTTTCTCAGAACCGCTTCTCAGCACCCTGCCTGCCTCAATATTTTTTGCTGCTGCCACCTGTTTCATAGACTTTCTGGCACTCCTGGGGCTCCTGATGGTCGGCAACTGCTATTTCTTTCCTCCCATAAATCCCTACAGTGAAGACAGGAAGCATTGCCCTCACTCTGGTCGGCTTCAGAACAATGTTACATAATCACATAACATCATTTTGAAGCCAAAGAGAGTGAAAATATTGTTTCCTACCTTCACTCTGAAGACTTATGGGAGAAAACATGGCAGTTGGCAATCCCGGGAGTGCCATTGTACAGGGTAATTCCTCCATTAGCTTTGTTCCTTTTCTCTCCCAAAATAGCCAAAATGACTCCACCAATGCCAACCATCTAGAAATGCCTAACACCACAAATTAGGCACAAGTCAATAAAACTGGCCTCTATGAGGTTTGGAGATAATGTGGCACATGAATTCTACTGGAAGTGACTTTAAGATCTGGTTAGTGATCCACCACTAACAATAATTCTATTGGTAAGCTTTCTTCATTTAAAAAAAAATGTTCAGGGACCAGCTATCATTTTCAGTAAGCAAGGTACCTAAAAAGGGAATACTTCTTAGCCAACATTACCTGATTCATGGAATAGGTCAGTCATGGAAGCTGATTAGGAGCTCCTCTCTTAGCAATATATTGCAACTTCAGTGCAAATTCTGACGGGAGATAAAGTAAGAAAGCCATACATAATTCAAGGACATTGTGTAATATTCTTAGCACCATCTGCTGGCAATCTGAAATGCTGTGTTTTTTTCAAGCAGAAAGGAGTTTGAAAAAACATTTTTTTCATAAATTGTCACAGACTGTCAGCATATGGTGATAACAATATTATGCAATGCCCTTGAACATTTCATGGATTTCTCATTTTATTTCCTGTCGTAATTTGCACTGAAATTGGAATATAGCACCATCTGGAAGATCCCTAGGACCATGACCTTGGATGAAAAATCAGCACTTCATCAAAGGCCCCTCACCATATGTCCCTTAGGTGGCGGGAGGCACAGAAAGAGGTAGTAGTGTCCCAGCTGTAGAACACTGACTGACATCCTGGCTAAATTTACTAGAGAAAGTCCTGTTGAAATTTAGTAGTCCTTTAGAGTAACTCCTGGGTAGTATTATTGAGTAATTTAGTTGGGATGTCAACCACTCTTCCCTGGGCCATTTGGTCAGCGAGCACTACTTCAGTTTCCATCTTGCACCTTTTATTCTCTCAGCTTTTAGATAATGCATTTATTGTTGATTTGACTGTTTTGTGGTTGTTTGTGTAACTCTGAGGGTGAGTGTGTGTGTGTGTGTGTGTGTGTGTGTGTGTGTGTGTGTGTGTGACCCTCTGTTGGAAAGGCAGTGCATTGGATTACTTTTGGCCCTTGTGGGTTGCCATAAGGAAGTGTCTGTGAGGGAAAGAATTCTGAGGAAGATATTTTGTAAGAAAGAAGGAGATATTGTGAAAGAGCAAGATTAAGAAGGAGAAGAGTTTGGGACAAGAAGTGGAAGGGCAGAGGATGAACAGTTGAAAAGGAGAAGAGAACAGTGGCTTTCTGCCCTCTAGCATCCTTTACACAACCACAGAGTCAGCATCAGGAGCAAGAAAGACTGGGCCTAAGACAAATGGCAGAGAAGCTTGAGGAGTGGCTGCTGCTACATTGATCCTGTGAATTAAAGAAATCTATGAGACTCTTGTGGCTTCTTTATGGCTGCATTCACACATAACATGAAACCGGAGTTTACTGAACCCATGGTTAATTTTTGTAACTGTAAATCACATTGCAGATGTTCGTCCAAACGCAGCCTAGCAAGCTCCAGTTTCAGGGTAGGGGTGCCCCTCCCTCTTCCTTGTCTGTTGAGTCTGCATCCCAGCAACCTCTGTAGCACTCGCATTGCCAGACGGTGGGCAAGGCATCAGAACATCTGCAGCAGGGCAGTCATTGGCCACAATCTTCAATGGGGGCATGCCGAGTGCAATCGTGCCTTTTCAGAATGGACTGCCTGCCCTCGGCAGGGAAAGGACATTTAAATCCCTTTAAATGGCATGCAAGCCTTTCTTCTGACAGCAATTGCATTGCCACCCTTGTAAGTGCCTGTAGTGATCAGACTCCCCTCCCCCGAAAGAGTTAACCGGAAGTGAGCCCTGTCTTGACTGACAGGCTGGTGAACTCCAGGGCTCAGCCAATTAGCACAGCAGGTGGGTGGGCTGTTGCCAGGAAGAAGGGAATTCTTTGTTAGAGAAGAGCTAGGCTGGAGGTGCTCAGGAGGACATGCGGCCATAGAGTTTGTCTGCGGGAGAATAACTTTGCAGATCCTTGAAAGACAGGAGGGCATGAAGTTTGAATTCTCATCCAGAGTTTGGTGAGTTCACGGAAAGGAAGCCTGGGCTTTAGCTTCAGGAAGATTAATTTAGAGAAAAGTTTGTTTAGTCAGACTTTGCATCATGGAAATTATATTTCTTTGGTGTGTTTGGTTTCGCATAATCCTGATACTGTTCTATTATTGTTTACCTGTAAAATAATTGAAATAAGGAACACTAGCTTATGCCCATCCTACCTAGGGTGTTGCAAAACACTCTATAAACATTTAAGCCTCCATTAAGAGAACCTATTTTTGTAATCCTAATTTTTAACTGTACCTAAAAGCTGAGAAAGCCTCAGACAGAAGCAGTCTCAACAGCCCCAAAAGTGTGCACGATCGGGGCTCTTTGCAGCACCTCCTGGCAGCCCAGCTGACTCAGCACCATATAGTGCTGCCTATAGAGTGGCCAGGAAGCCGGGAGCTGCTGCATTAATGTGTGTAGTATATCCATTGCCCAGGCAATGCATTGTGAGATACTGGAGCCCTTACTTGTGTGGGGGGATGTAGGTATACCCCTGCCTTCCTCCTAGCCCTCCCTAGCCACCAGGAATTTGGGTCGTGTGAACAGCTGTAATATATGTCTCAACTAGCTCTTTTGCTTCTTTTGGAATTACGGCTTGCATTGACACAGGATTCCGTAAACTGGTACTTGTAATCAAGGTATCCTTGTCTCCCTCATCTTCTTTCCATTGGGAAAGAAGCATGGGGGAAGATTTATCCCTGATAAGTAGACAAAGATGCACCTTTTAAAGTGGTGGGAGAGTAATTGTCTCTATTCATCCCAGCACAGTATCTCTCCCAGTGGCTACTGTTTGTATCTCTCTGGTGATTGTCATTAGCAGTCAGTATGAAACCTTGAGGTTGGCAAGATAGAAGTATCACAGTTTGTTGTTTTTGTTTGCTTTATTGTGAGCCCCCTTTGAAACAGGGAACCATCTTCCCGTTATTGTTGAGATAATTGACAATTTACCTAATAATCATTTTTCATTGAAGCTATAAATATCAGAATATGTCTGCATCATTTAGAAAGTGCAGACTTGCTTATCTAATAATATGTGTACCATCAATCAGAATAATATATAAATGTTATAGCATAAGTGCTTGTTAAAGCTCCCTACGTATCTTTAACACATAATAATGTCAGGCTTCTGGATATCAGGGAAAATTTACAGCTTCTGTGTAGTTGCTTAAAGCCTTAATTCTGCCTAATATTTCATCTATATAATCTGATGGATGCATTTATATATTTTTTCAAAAAGATAAAAATCTGTAGGACTTGTCCCATTCCAAATGATACATTTGGCAGGGAGGAAATATTCCTAATTTGCATCAACATTGTGCGAAGGCAGCATCACAGTGTTCTAATTATGGGGGAGGGGGCAGAGGGGGACCCCAATGTCCTTACTTTTTGTGCCAATTCTCCAATCTGTTTTCAGAAGGAGAATGATTTGGCTAGAATTGACGGTGAGTCAGGGATGGGGCTTGTAGGTTTAATTAACAGTCCGCCTAGTCTTCCCTCCGTAATTCTAGCACTGGCACTATGTCCTATAATCGCTCAGAAGGTCAGATGGTGAAGTCTGAACTCAGATAATCCTGGATGGTCTTGTATTAGTGGAAGGGTTGGTCTTAGTATTCAAACAAGTGATTCCCCAAGTGAATATTTGAAATTTGGTATAACATATTGGAATGGGGACTAAGAAAAATATCTGCCCTGGAACCTGTGCAATCATACTCTTTGAGGCAATTCTCACGATCACCAGGGTGGGGATGGGGAAGGCAGGGTAAATCTTACCTTCCCCACAGACTACCAAGGGGGAGGTAATGGGAGTGCACTCCACTCTCCCACATGGGCAGCCCTGCTCCATGAAGCTCAATGAAGCACAGAGCAGGGTGGAGGGATCCGAGGTCAGAACCTCCCACAATGCAATGTGCGGCCTACACCTTGCATTGGGAGATTCCCCGTCAGATGGGTGCGCTATGCGCCCATCTCTGTGTCTCCTCGGGCTGAACTCAGCCCAAGGAGACACACGATGCCTGGCAGCCAGGTTAAGGGTATGAACATGCCCTTTACATTGGCTCGCAGTTGGGTTTGTTTAGAGGGATAGGTGGTCAGGGAGTGGAGGGATCCAGGAGGAACCCACCACTTCTCACAACCAGTCTAATCCAAGCTAGGCTGCCCCAGGCTGTGTTATGCTGGCCATGGGAACAGCCTATTTTATTTTTAATGGAAATTTTCCATGCCATTTTGCATGCATTCACTTGCTTCGGCTGATACCACAGGTCAGATTCTGAATACTACCTTTTAATGTTTATTTTACCTTTTAAAGATCAGCCCTCTATCCAGTTCACTTGCTACTGTTTTGTTGGTTTTGATGGCATGATTCAGACAAACTACCTACAGGTTTTCAGATAGTGGGCTTACAGCTCCCACACCTGGGTAGGATGTTGGTCCTACCCAATTTCTGATCATGTGAACAAGCCTAGTATCTTATAAGTCATCTCCACACTGGCCTGGTGCAGGTATAATGTTTCTGATCTCCTAATCATGGTTGGCTCCTAGATTGAGAGCATGTGCACATTCCTTTCTTGCTTCCCATGTTGTACACCAATTCCCCATCCTTTCACTTTTCAGGGCACATCATGGTATAGCTTCACATCTGCACTGATGTTAACACTAACCATGATTAGCCCAAACCAGGGTTTGTAAACCCATTTCTAACCATGATTGATAACTGGTTAGACAACTAAGGTAGTGTTAATGTTGGTACAATTGTAACTTTGCACCATTATTAGTTCCCCAAAAGGGAAGGGGAATTTGCAGATGTTAGGGAAGCAGAGGGAAGAAGACCACATGGGCCTGTAGGCACTCTTCATGGGGAGAGCAGGCTTGACCCACTCTCCCCACAGACAATCAGGCGGCTAGTCCTGGGTGGCTGAATCAGCCGCCCACACAATTACCGGCTCTGTCATGGAGCCAGTTGGAGCGGCGTGGATCAGGGTCCTCCCAGCCCCCCAAAGTGTGCACAGGGCATTCTGGGGAGCCCCCCAACACTAGGAGACTTGGCCTGCTCATGAGTCGCCGTGGTGCAGAGCCATGCCACAGTAACATACGGTCAGGTAAACGGGGTTAGTGGAGCGTGCACTCCACTAATCTCGTTTAAGTGGGGGGGATTACACAGGATTGCTGACAGGAGCCGCACTGCTCTTGTTGCAGCACATGGCACGCAGAAACCGGGCTGGGCTCCCTTAGCCCAGTTGTGAGCTCAGTTGCGGGTTGTGAGAATAGCCTCAGTATCTATTAATCACAATCAGCAGATCGAGAACATTATATCAGCATGGACCACAAAAGTAAATGAATTGCCATCTATTGATCTCTGAGGCATTGTACACCAGGTCCAGATTAAAGAGCATGAAGGCTCTATGCTGAGCTGTATCTTTCCTCGGTCACCTCTAACAGAGACTAGCTCTTTTCCAACTTGCATCATACCTGAACATTCAGTGTAAAAAGAAGTTTTTGTAGTGCCCTATTATATATGATACTTAGTAGAATGCTTAATAATACAAGCTGACATACTGTGCAAGGCACCATGGGTAGTAGGAACACTGCCTATGTGCATGTAAACACCACCGATGGTGTTGTGCAACCACAATTGCACAACGGGGATGCCCACTGGAAATAATGGCCGTTCCATTGCGCACCTGCATTTACACAACTTTATGCTGGAGCAGAACTGCCCCGAATGGTCACACACACACACACACACACATACACAGCAGTATGGGCAGTGCACCTACCACCTGCATTGCCTTGTGTGGGATGTCAGTCAGCATCTTTCTGTTTGCACAACTGATCCACTGTGTCCAATGTGGGTATTAGGGATTCTTTAGGTAATGCACATTTCCAATTTTCCTCCTTGATTAATATTGTGGTGTTGAAAGCAGGCTGTGTGTTTTATACATCAGCAGAGATTTGGCCTGAGCTTTCTATACACATTGCACAGGAACACTTAACTTGTATGAGTCCATAAGAACTGACATTTGGATCTCGAAGTACTCCCACCTAGGGGGGGGGGGAAATCACAAACTGCTTCCAGATTAGAACAACATGTATTATTTTTAGTCTACAGCCATGATGGATTATCTTGGAATAACTTTTGCCACAAACTCCAGAGGAGAGGT
Organism: Hemicordylus capensis; assembly: GCF_027244095.1. Lineage (NCBI taxonomy): Eukaryota > Metazoa > Chordata > Lepidosauria > Squamata > Cordylidae > Hemicordylus > Hemicordylus capensis. Next base: position 104,476,767 of record NC_069661.1, on the reverse strand, counting down.
GAGGAAGTGGATTGTGAAGGAATAATTTTCCACTGGTGATAAGCTCACATCTGTTCTGAACTGTAAAAATGGCAAAACTCATTGTGAAATCCTCCAGAAGCAAACCTCTTCGAGGCCAAATCAGCACACACCAAAAAGCACATAAAGAAATGATTGAAAGGCACTGGAGGAAGGCCAAGGGAACATGGCTAATGTTTCACCTGATCTTTTTCCTTTCTCTTTCCTGTAAGAGTTCTGCCCACATGGTGTGAACTTCAGAGCTTGATCAGGCAGCTGCTTCTTGACTGTTTACACTGTCTGCCTGCCTCTTGGCAGAAGAACAAAAAGAAAGCCCGTAGAACCAAAAACATAAAGCTAGGAGAGATTAGCAACCGTACTGAGAGGCTAGCAGTATTCACCTTTCATCGTGGGGATGAGAATTCAAGTCTCTCTTGGGTTAACTGGCTGCGTAGGCCCAACTTGGCAGGAGCTGATGTCACCAAACTACTGCATGTAACTAAGGCCTATTTGGCTGTCCAATGATCAAAGGCCAGCAACATTCACTAATGACTGAAAAAGCAGACACTCTTTTCCTATTGCAATGAAAACTGGCCTGGTGAGTGGTGCTGGAACTGCTTAGAAAAAACTAACCAAATCCATGTTAGTCTTGTTGCCTTTCCCACATGCTGTGCAGCATCCTACGGGTGTTTTGTGCACCACAGGAACTGCTGCATGTTCCCAACTTTGCAGACAGTTCAGTAAGAGTGCTCTTAAACAAATGTTGGAAATTTCACAAATGCAGTTGTGCAGGGGTACGTCCGTTATTGCCAATGGCTATCCCATCGCACAATTGCATCCACCCGATTTCTGACATTTGCACAAGAGCGCTCTTGTCTGTATGTTTGGAACATGCAGCCGTTTCCGTGGTGCACAAAGTGCCCAGGGCTGCTTTGCAAACTGGCACTGATTGCCTGCCTGCTCCTCCCTGCTCAGCAAGTATATTTGTAAATAGACAAATACAATGGAAACACCATAAATCTCCAGTGTTCTCTTTCCTTACAGGAAGCTTGATCTATACAAGGCTTCCCTGGAAGTCCAGAACAACATTTTATGGCTGTTGTAACATGGTACAGATAAAAGGAAAATGCTGTCAACAATTAGAAACCCAAAGCTAAGTAATTATGGCAATGTGAGCTGGTATGACAAACTTGGTACTTAATGGTAGTCTGGGCATGAACCTGACGTCTAGCGCTCAGCTCTGGTCATAGTTTCCCAATGTTAGAGAAGATGCAAGGAGAGCCAGCATCATGCACTGTGCTCCACTTGGAGAAGGCAGGCTGTGAAATCGGAGGAGAAGAGGGGAAGCCGCTTTGCAGATGTGGTTTGCTGACCCATAAAAAGGCCTTCTGGGAAACCAGAGCAGAAGTGAGCAGATACAGAAGTGAATTTCAGTTCTGAGAATACCAGAGAAACGGGGAATGAGCTTCCAGAGGAAAGGGAAAGATTCGAACCAGGCTTGTTGGCTTATGAGTCCTTTCCAGTCAAAGTGCTCCTCCGTCCTTTAAGAATTTCATTATCCTGAGACCAGTGCAGCAACTTATAGGATGTGGAAGCCCAAGGGGAGGGAAAGAGCCCCTGGTGGCGCAGTGGTAAAACTGCTGCCCTGTAACCAGCAGGTTACAAGTTCGATCCTGACCAGGGGCTCAAGGTTGACTCAGCCTTCCATCCTTCCGAGGTCGGTAAAATGAGTACCCAGAATGTTGGGGGCAATATGCTAAATCATTGTAAACCGCTTAGAGAGCTCTGGCTATGGAGCGGTATATAAATGTTATTGCTATTGCTATTGCTAAAGAAGAATTTTTAAGCTTTCATTTACAACTCCATTAAACTTACCTTAAGCAACACCTGATGATGATATGGGGCTGTAGCTCAGTGGTAGAGCATCTGATTTGCATGCAGAAGGTCCCCAGTTCAATCCCTGGCATCTCCAGGTGGGGCTGGGAGAGACTCCTGCCTGAAACCTTGGAAAGCCATTGCCAGTTGGGGTAGACCAGACCCCAACTGGCAGTTGGGGTCTGGTCAAGGCTCAGGGGCTGGATCCAGCCTGCGGAGACTTTTCTGCTGGCCACCAGGCAGGAATATCCTGCAGCATATGGCCTGTCCTGCTGACTAGCAACAGTGGCTCAATGTAGCTGGAAACTTAAGACCAGATGTCCTGTGTCCCTGGCCTGGAGCCCATCCCTCTTTCTCCTTTCCTTTCCTTCTGAGTTCTGCCCTCTGTCCCCTCACTTTCATTAGTATTTTAATAATTAATTTTGATGCAGTAATTAATGTGCTGGACATTGACCTCAACCGCCACACACCATGTCATGGTTGGTTCCAGCCTATCAGAGAATTTGAGTTGTGCATCCCTAGTGTAGACAATAATGAGCTGGATGCACCAATGGTCTGACTTGATATAAGGCCGCTTCCTATGTTTAGTCAGTTGTCAGAAAGAATAGACCTTAGACCTTGAGGACAGAACTACATACAAGGGAAATAGTAGATCCCCAACTCCATGTCTCCATCATAACTGGAAACACAGGAGCAAAGGGCATTTGTTAGGGATCAGTGGTAGACCAAGGGTGAGGGTTGCTTAATCCTTTCCCCACCCACCAATTCTTTTCTGCAACTGCCCTACTAGATCATTTTTCAATATTTCTCTCCCTCTCACACCACCCTGCACATCCAGACATCCAGACAACTGCAAGCAAGTCAAGCTGGAGAAAAACTACTTTGGTGGAGCATTTTGAGGGGAGTACTGGTGGATGCAAGAAGGATGAAGCATCCCTCCCTCCTACCTGCCAGTTCTACATAATAATTTGCAGTTCTGATGTTAACACATTGATCTTCACAGCCAGTTTACCTCTTGAGCTACAAAAGCTCTTTTAACAGAATTATCTCTTCTAAATGGAAGGAAACAAGCTAATTTTCAAGCTATAAACTTTAATCTAGAACCAAACTAAGAAGTAGAGACACATGATAAGGGGTTAGATCACAAGTGCTAGACTCAGGAGTGTAGCCACAACTGAACGGGGTGGGGGGGGACAAATGTCCTTGGGCCCCTGAGGGAGTGGGAGCTACTGACTTCCCTGCCGCACTAGGCCCACTTGCTCTTCATTCTGCCCATCCCACCTCCCAAACTCACTGGCACACCTTTTGCTCCTGATCATGGTTTCAAAAAGATGAGTCCTCTCCAAGGGGGTTCTATAGAGAGATAGTAGAGTACATACATTAATTATTCTGGCACAGTCAAGCCACTATAGTTAAGACAGAGAGTAGTTTCAACATTCCACCATTATAAGCCCTGAACATTCTATTGCTTATAAAATCAAAACTATTTGTCCAATCTGCCTGCCCACCAGCACACATTCACTAGGTGACAAGAGGCACCTCCCCTGCACATTTGGTGAAGATCTGTTGAAGAAAGGCTTAGATAGAGCATTTTAAAGAATTTCTGTTTTGAACAGGGTTCTAGCCAGTTGGCGATGTTCTTTCGGATTGAGGAAGTGATACATAATGATTTTATAGTCCATTCACATAGTTCTAGCCTTTAGACTGCATGCCAGGAAAAATGCCTTTTGTATATCCCTCTGGGACCTGACCAATGGTTATTTCACAATGGATCCTCAAAGTTGCATTTTAAGAGGCTGAAAAATGCATCTTTACTGATAAGAGTCTGTGCAGTGGACTTTTGAAGCTGCGGTGCCCACAGCATTGCCCACATCCAGTATGGTGGTCAGTTCCTTCCCTGTCCAAGTCTTGGGAGCACAGCCCTTCAGTTTTCTTCCCTGCCCTCTTCTTTCCTTCCCCCACTGCAGCTATACCTTTTAATACTGCTCCGTTGCCTTAGAAAAAGCGCTGTTCAACTCCAGTTGTTGGATACTTCAAAGTTTTCGATTCTTCAGAACCATGTGCATTTCGCCCCAACCTCCAGCCAAAATCAGCACGCTGCTCTGTGCAGCCGGGTGTAAGCAGGAGGTGGGGGAGAAGGAGATGCACTCCATTTAGCTAGGCTGTGAAGGGCCCATCTAGGCGAGGCGGCAGTGTGGTGGGGGTGGGGGGGGTGGGATGGCTGTTGTGCAGGTCTGCTCAGCTTTAGTCCTCCTGCAGATGTTGGCCTACAACTCCCATAATCCCTGGCTATTGGCCACTGTGTCTGGGGATTATGGGAGTTGTAATCCAAAAACAGCTGGGGGGCCAAAGTTGAGCAGGCCTGCTGTAGTGTGTGTGTGTATGCGCTCTCTCTCTCTCTCTCTCTCTCTCTCTCTCTCTCTCTCTGGTTCTACAAAATCACGTGCATTTCATCCTGACCTCCAGCCAAAACTGGTACGCTGCTCTGTGCATCCAGGTGTAAGCGGGAGCTGGGGAGAATGAGATGAGCTCTGTATTGCTAGGCTGTGAAGGGGTCCTCTTGGCTCCTCTAGGCTGCAGTGTGTGTATCTGCAATGTGTGTATGTGTGTGTGTGTGTGTGTGTGTGTGTGTGAATGGCTGCAGTGTGTGTGTGCATGCTAGTTAACCAAACCAGATCTTCCTCTCCAAAAGCTTTGCAAATTCAGTAATTAAAAAACCTGTGCTTTAAGATGACAGTTCAGATGGGCTTACATTTTCACTCCAGCTCTAAAAAGCATGAAAATTCCATGTTAAGGTTCTCATCTGAACTTCCATGCCATAGAAGCTGTAAAGACTTTGTACAATCTTGTATATCATGCTGGCTTTAGAAACGAGGCTCCATGAACCCACACTTTGCCAGGACTTTGCCTGGTGTCAGCCAGGACAAGTTTCCAGGACTGAAAAAAGCCTATTGAATCTATTGCTAATTATTTTAGGGCTGCAGGTAAATAGATGGCCTTTTGGGGTAGCACTGTGTCTTGCACAGATGCATCAAGCAGAAATTCATCAGGGGCATATCTAGGAAGTGGTTGGGGAAGCTGCAACTGTTGAATGCCCCAGCCCAATATCCAGTTGAAGGACCAAAGCAAAGTGTGAGTGCCTGGAGCCTCATTTCTAAAGCTAGAATGATATATGAGACTGTACAAAGTCTTTCGAGCTTCTATGGCATGGAAGTTCAGATGGGAACCTCAACTTGGAATTTCCGTGCTTTTTAGAGCACGAGTGAAAATGTAAGCCCATCTGAACTCTCTTCTTAAACCACAGGTTTTTTTATTACTGTGGGTGTGATGTTATTTGCATATAAGTGAGAGAAAGGGTGTGCCAAGGATGGTTTTTTTTTTTTTACAGTTCTTCTGCAGCAAAGACATGGTGGGAGGGGAGGGGAGGGGAGGCCCATGGGCCCATCTTCACTTTTGTCCCAGGGAGCAATCCAACTTTGCTATGCTCTGGCCAGACTATACAGCTGAGTCTCCCTCGACAGGAAAAGCAAGTGCGTTTGAGTGGGGAATCCTCTCCCCTGCATTTGTACTTCTTTTTGCATGGAACTTAAAAGAAACAGGAAAGGAAACATACCTTTTCAATTGTTTAAGATCCTCTGAAAAATAGTTTGGATAGCTCTCTATTCTCCTGTGGTTGTTGGAAGCACAGTGAAAATAATGAAACACTGAAGAACAGGAAATTCTTGTGGTCTTGAAGGTCTTGTGGTCTTAGTGGAGGGGGCTAAGGAGAAGCCAGGCATTAGAAATCCCCCTTGAAACATAAAGTATGCAGAATTACAGGAGAGACCCTGTTTGTGCAAGATGGCCAGCCAAGTTTTGCAGATTAAGGCTGTGATGGTGGCAGATCCATTATGTAAACCCTGGCCTGTCACAATCATGCCTAAAGTGGCAGTGTGGCGGGGGGGGGGGCGGGAGGTGGATGGAGATCTGCTTTTTAGAGCAAATGGAGCACAGTGAGAGGGCAGCAGAACCTTCTTGAATCCACCACTTCACTCCCTGCAGCTCCTCTTTTGTTCAAGTCAAGACCCTCTCGAGTCTGAAGGCTGACTGTGGGGCAGACAAAAGTGTGTGGGAGAGTGAGGCAGACTGAGGAGAGAAGAGCCATAGCTGAAATGTGGGCTTAGCGCCTCTTTTGTTCACGTCTTTTGCTGCAGACAGTGAACACTTCACACATTACAAAGGTTAAGTGTGGTGTACACTTAAGATGTTTTAAATGCGCACATGGCAAACATATGCACTATACAGATACACTTGTCAGGTACTCTTGTCATAATTGGCTGCAGTCAGGGGCGGCCCTTCTGTAAGGCAGTTGCCTCAGGCGGCAGATTATTGGGGCACCAGTGAGGCAACAAGATGCCCCCCCCCGTTTTAAAACAAAAAGTGAAAGAGGGGGAGGAGGGTGCACACAAGGGCAGAGGCAGCATTTGACACCCTGTCTCAGGCACACAGTGGTTCTGAGCTGCCACTGGCTGCAGTTTCCTGTTCAATATTCATACAGTTTGCCTTCTTAAGGGCTCCTTTTTCATAAAGGTAAAGTGCCATTGAGTTGGTGTCGACTCCTGGCAACCACAGAGCCCTGTGTTGTCTTTGGTAGAATGCAGGAATGGTTTCCCATTGCCTTCTCCCGTGCAGTGTGAGATGATACCATTTAGCACCTTCCAATATCGCTGCTGCCTGATATAGGTGTTTCCCATATTAGCAGTAGGAATTCGAACCAGCAACCTCTTGCTCACTAGGCAAGTCATTTCCCTGGGAGGAGGCAATGGTAAACCCCTCCTGTATTCTACCAAAGACAACCACAGGGTTCTGTGGTCTCCAGGAGTCGACACCAACTCAACAGCACACTTTACCTTTTTCATAGCTGTGGGGAAATTCTGTGTAAAGAATGTGCTCTGTATCATCCTGTTTGGTAGCTTTTCCAGCATCTATAAGACACACAAAAATATGGATCACAATCCAACCAAAGTGAAACACATCTAACCATTTCAATGGGAAAGTTTGTTTGTTTATCCGATTTGTACACCACCCCAAACTTTCATCTCTGGACAGTTAACAATAACATAGAGAGTTCAGCACAGGCCTGATGATTTCTCAGTTAAACTGAAAGGGTTCAAAATGGCTTAACTCTGCTTGGATTGTGCAAGTTGTTCTTCCTTTAAAAACTTGTCACTTTTCCCTCTTTCGTTTACACTGAATTAGTCACTATAATCATGTTCTAGTTCCCCCTTTCCCCCTAAAAATATGTGTCCTGCATAATAATCAAGCTGATTGACTCTTAAAAAAAAAAATCTTCATAGTTCTCTGAAGAATTACAGTTCTTTAGAAAAAGGAAAAAGATTTTCCAACATTTGGTCTTGAGAAAAAGAGCCTGTGTTGCTTTTGTACACGTTCTGAGAACCTTTTGCATTCACCATGAGAATCTCCACAAGAAATAAATATGAAGATATGAAATTCAATCTTATAAACCTGACATATTCCCAGGCCAGTCTATAGGATAATACAGACTCTACCTATTCATGCTCATAAGAAGAATGACTGTAAAAAATTATGGAATTCCTGTGATTCAGCACATAGTTGTGAGTGTGGAACCTTAAAATTACAAAAAATAAAATAAAAAAAAATGTTGCCAACTGAATGCAGCATTACAAATGTAGCTTTCCTTGTGTCAAATGAAATGGCACCACTTCTTTCCAAAACAGGAGAAATAATACATCTTTAAATACAGCTGGGAAGGGCATTGGCCTTCCAAAGTTGTCTCATATTCTGTTTGGTAATCTACTGTTAATCATACTTAACATTTATATAGCATGTTTTGGGTATGCAAAGAGGTTCTTCTATATTAGAAGGATATAATTCTTACTACAACACTATGCAGCAGGGGTTCTCAACTTGGGTCCCCAGCTGTTGTTGGACTCCAACTCTCATCAGGAATGATGGGAGTTGTAATCCAACAACATCTGGAGCTCCAAGTCTGAGAACCCCTGCTATACAGTGAGTCAGTATAATTACATCATCCCCATATTGCTGCTAAGGCTGAGGGAGAGTTGCTTGCCTGAGGCCACCTGCTGAGTTCATGGCAGAGGTGCGATTTGAACCAGGGAAGTCCCAATTCACAACACAGTCTCTTACCTACTGTGTGCGCAAAACCAGTTTTACCAGCTCGGCTCAAATCCAAACCTCATTCAAGCTGACTGGCCCATTCCAGTTTTGTGCCCACTCAAACTGAACCTGGTCCAAGTTCCAACCAAGCTGGTTCGAAACTGCTCTGAGCCCGACTGGTAAAGGGGAACCCAGTGAGGACTCCCCTCTACCGGGGGGAGCAGGGGAGCTTCCCTAAAGTTAGGGTGGGCAGGAGGAAAATAAGCAACTACTTACAAGTCATGGGGGGGGCTGCCCCCACCCCCACCAGCCTCCCCCTGAGTAGGCAGGGCTGGTGGCGGCCTGGCATGGGCTTTCTTCAGCCTAGTTCGGACCTCTGCGGATGCATGGAGGCCATTTTACTGACCTCCACACATGCACAGAGGCCATTTGTGCAGAGGCCGTAACTGGGCTGAAGAAGGCCTGGACCAGGCCACCGCTGGCCCTGTCTACTATAGGGCTCTTTCCAGATTAGACCCTGCAACGGGGTCACGACGTATCTCTGAAGTGTGCTTCTGCACTTTCTGTGTTGTGACACTGCAGCCCCTACGCTGACAGCAGGGTGCCGTTCATATTTCCGATGCCTTGTTTTGAATTTAATCGCTGCAATATAGTGCTATAACATTGTATATCGAGTGTAAAAAAAGTTGCTGTTTTTTCGGGTTGTTAGTTTTTGCGAGACTGCTCCCCCTGCTGGGCGCTTTGCTATTTATGTTTTGAATGAGATTTGCCTGAACGGAAAGCACTTTGCCGCTGTTGAGTGGCTAATCTGGAAAGCGCCCAGGTGAGGCCAGTGAGGGTTGGGGATACCACCAAGGGCCTGCCCCATGGCAGCAGCCACCACTGGTGGCACTTGTAAGTAGTTGCTCCCCACGTCTGCTCTACCTTTAGGGAAGCCTCCTGCCCCTCCTTTACAGGTAAAGGGGAATCCTCACCGGATTCCCCTTTACCAGTAGAGCTCTGAGCCAGCTCAGTTTGCACCGGTCCTGGTTCAGTTCGAACTCAGATCGGCTGAGGCCAGTCTGGTTCTACCCCAAACCTGCCTAGCCAGCTTGACATCGAGTCCAGCTCAAACTGAGCCTGTTTGCACCCCCCCCCCGACACTATCAGTAGTATGACAGAGTTCTCACATTATGACAGTGGTGTGGGAGCTGCTACAGCAGCACCATTTCCTGTGCTGCTGGTCTAATGCAAGGAGTTCCAGAGCACTTCAGAAGAGCCGCTCCTATGATTCCTCCCTCTAGAAAAACTGGCGTGGAGAAGAGCTCAGCATGGGCTTCTCCAAAAATGGCTGGAGCTTCTCGTGTTATTCTGGCATGGTAGGAAAGAGCAGCTCCCACGCCATAGGTGTAATGAGAAAACCCTGACATATCTCAACAGACACTTGCTGTTCAGCCAGTGATCACTCCTCTTCGCCTTGTTCATTCAGTGCTGATTGCCTACACACTATTTGTATGTCCTCCGTGGAACACTAAATTAGTATCTTAATCCAATCCTATGTTTACTCAAAATAAGCCTCAGTGATAAGTCATGTGGTACGCTACCTGGTACTAAACCATTTCACATTTAGAGAATTGCATGGCTGAATGTTTCCCAATGTAGTCAAAACAAAGTCCTCCCTAGAGAAAACTAGTCCAACAGGAAGAAGGCTAGGCTAGAACTCTCTCCCTGATGTGCTAGTTTTCTATGGAGAGGGAGATTTCGAGATGCAAAACATTCAAACATGCAGGTCTCCACTTCACCTGGTGTTAGAAATGGTATGTCAGAGGAGCTGTGAACCATGTAGTTTCCCTGAATGTGTAGACTGGTTCTTCCTTTCTTTCGGATTGTAGCTTTTGTTACATTTCACTCCATTACTCCCCGCCCAATTCACATTTAGTAAAATCAGTTAGCATGTGGGGCCTAGCCTCTTATATTGAAGAGAAAGAAACAGTTTGAAATCTGCCATCTTATAATTACAAACATGTGCAAAAATGTGGCAATAAGATTTTAATAAAATAATGATAAGCGATTAGATTAAACAGTAAAGGCCTTTACTTTTTTATTTTTAAGACATAGCTGCTGTATGTTCACATTCAGTCAAGACTGAAACAGCCTCTCTTGGAAAAATTGACATCTCCTTTAAGATGGTTCTGGAGAAACTTTCCTCCACATTGTGGGCAGGAAACCCAGGTGAAAGTATTAAACTGATGTGTTCGATATTAACAAACTGCAGGGCTCATGGTATCAGAACAAGGACATCAAACGGAAGTATTCTCCCTGTTGGACATTGTGCCAAATAATATATAGTCATCAGAGACCATTTTCCAGTTCTGGGGCAAGGTGGAGGGTGGGTGTGTTGGTTGACAATTCAGATACATTACAGATTTGTGTTGGTGGGGGGAGGATGATTTTCAAATGAGATGAGGAATGAGTAAATGCACCAATTGGAAAGGAGTCTGGTGATGGCGGTGGCGGCAGCAGAAATAACAACAACAAATCTTTATATACCACTTCAACAATGACAAATATTCATATACCGCTTTTCAACAAAAGTTTCCAAAACAGTTTACATAGATAAATAATAGATGTCCCCAAAGAGCTCAAAATCTAAAAAGAAACATGATAGACACCACAACAGTCACTGAAGGTACTGTGCTGGGAGTGGATAGGGCCAGTTACTCTCGCCCTGCTAAATAAAGAGAATCACTATGGTGCTTTCCAGATTAAATCCTACAGCAGTGTCACTACAGATCTGCTAAGTGTGCTTCCATACTTCCTGTGTTGTGACACCGCAGTCCCAGCGCTGACAGCAAGGTGCCGTTCACATTTCTGATGCCTTGTTTCAGATTTTATCTTTGCATTATGTTGCAACCTCAAGTCCATTGCAGAAAAATCGTTGTATTTTCCCATTGTAGGAGTTTGAGATTCTGGGGATTGTTTTCAATACGATCCTGCCAAGCCGAAGCACTTTGCCCCATTGCAGCATGTAATCTGGAAAGCGCCCAGGTTAAAAGGGTGCTTCTTTGCCCAATCAGCAGGGGGCAGAAGATAATGGCTGACAATGACATGAAGCACAGCCTACTGTCTTTGTAACGGTCTACCCTGGGGCTGCTGCAGGCTTTAAAGGCTGCCTCGGTGCAGTTTTGAAGTAGCAATTGCAGAAGCAGCATTTCTGCAAGTTTTGCCATTTTCCTGAATGGGGAACCCTCCAGAAACTCTTTCCTCTTACAGTAACTGCTGCTTCAAAGGGGTGTTGGAGCTGCCTTTGAAGTCTGCAGCAACACCAGGGTGGACCATTATAGAGGCTGTATGCTGTGCATCATGTCAGGCACTGAATATTAAGAACCTGAAAAAGAGTTATCATTATGATGGACTGGAGGTGTGAAGAGAGGACCCATATCCTGCAAAGGCCCCTGCTGGGGAAGAGGCACAATGAATCACTGTAAGCTCTGTGCAGAGAGACATATTGAAGATTCCCTTTCCAGGGAGGCAGCTACCATGGGGTGGAGGTGGAGGGTACTGCCAGAGCCTCTGTTCAAGATTGCCAGGTTGGAAATCTACAGATGCCCACTTCAATAAACTGAAGCCAGAGCAGTGGCAGTTGTATACCCTTAAGGGGAAACCTTTGACCATTTTTGGACTGTAGGGACATGTGCTGAATGCGGATCCAAAGCTTTATTTTTCTGCATACTGACACAATTTTAGTTAAAGCCATAACCCAAGTTTATGCAATGCCACACTTGCACACTAGAAGGCAAGTCCCAAAATGGAATACAGATATGCTTCCTAACCTGAATGCTGTTGTCGACAGGGCAATTTTAAATCTAGGCTTTTATTGGTGCTATAGAGCCTATACTATGATTTCTCTCTCACAGGCTACGAAACCTGTCATTCACTGAGGATTGGGCTGGGCATTAAACAAGTAGGTGGTGAATGTTTGTGGATTATAGTGCAACTTCTGCTGGAGCCTTTCCAGACTGCCAGCTTTAGTACAGGAGGAAGTGGTATGACATTGGACAACTTAGGACGAGAGTAGTCCACTATGTATTGGCTTGGGGGTGGAGTCACAAAGGCTATTCACACGATGAGAGAAAATAGAGCTAGCGGAGGGTAACCCAATTTTCTCCCATTGTGAGAACCACCGGGCTCAGCTGCGAGCCCGGTGGTTCTTAAGCGGGTCACCCGCTTAAGTAGCCCTGCCCTTAAACAGGGTTTGCAGAGTGAGTGCTCCGCAAATCCAGTTTTTCTAATCGTGTGTTGCCGCAGCGCGGTTCCGCAGCACAGCAACTCATGAGTAGACCCCCGACTAGGAGGCTCAAAAGCAGCCTCCGTGCTCGGGGGTCTCTCCAGTATGCCCTGTGCACTCGCGCAGGGCATGCTGGAACTTCCAGGGGCCATACGGCCACCGATCCCCCCAGCTCCCGCCGGCTCCATAACGGAACTGGCAGTCGTGTGGGTGGCCAGTTCGGCTGCCCAGAGCAGACTGACTGCTCGTGTGCGGGGAGAGTGGGTTAAGCCCGCTTTCCCCACTAACCTTCCCGAGGCAGGTCTCCTTGATCATGAGAGCCCCCTCACAGTTTTTCTGCTCTTCCATCACTTGCTGTCTTGAATTTCATACTGAGAGGTTCTCTCTCTTTCACACTGAATTAGAGATTGTTAGCCTGTTTATTGTTTTCTTAGCCTATGTTTAATTAGTAATAAATATTAAACTCTTGTTTCTCAGTTAAAGTTTCTTCCTGTACAATTATAAGTAATTTCTCTGCAACATTATGAAGTTTGGCTATGGTTCCTTAGTTTTCCCCCAAGCAGGGACTTTTTATACAACATGCTCTCCCTGCCGTCCTTCTGGACCATTCTGGTGCCCTGCCTTCTCCTTCCTATTCAAGTGCACAGGTAGAGAAGGAGCAGGTATGTGTGCATGTGTGGTAGATACCTGCAATATTTTAAACCTTTACTATTTTTTAAAAAAATCATAAGTTTGACTCATTAAAAAAAAATTCCCCAATGGATCTTGCACAAGGCTGCCATGGGTCTTTATAGCCAGCTACAAGGTTTTTTGACATAGAGGTCAATGAAAAATAAAGGAAAAATGGCTGGTCATGGAGCTGGTCCATGGAGGGCCAGTCATGGAGCTCTGAAACCATGCAGCTGTAGCAGAGAATAGCGGGACTCTGTGTACAAAATTTGAAGCTGATCAGTCAATTGAATTATTTTAAATATTTTTTATTTAATGTTTTTTGACATTTTGTATTTTAAATACAACTTTTCCGTCCCCCACCCATTCCTTCCCCCTGCCCTGCCCCAACCCCGAGCCTGACCTTCCCTCCCCTAGCCAGCCTTTGTGTGCTGCGTTACTGAACTAGTCTTAGAATAATAATTTTTTAGAAACCTTTCTAAATAATTGTTTTAGACAGAGAGGGTGTTTCACTTTTTGTTATTGTTTCCCCATTGATCTTGCACAAGTCTGCAAATGGCTACGAGGTGAACTATATGAACAGCACCTTACTGTCTAAGTACTGAATTTGGACTAAATCCAGCCCTCACATGAACACACCCCAAGTCTCAACATGCAAAAGCACTTTAAAAGAAATGACATTTCTGAGCGTACTCACAAGTGTCATGTCAACTTCTGGAATTGGCTAGACTGACTGCCTGCCCACTTGCCCATCTTCTGGGAGCCAGGGGTCTCTCCCACCACTGCTTCTATCCCTGTCACTCTTTTCCCTGTTTGTTTTGTGTTGTTGCCAACCTTCTTGGTTTTTCCCAAGGACTTGCAAGGAATTATCCCTTCAAATTCCTGAGGTAAATGGGGATGGGTATACATTCTAGAGAGAATGCATTGGCAGAGGAAGCCAATGGAAGGTAGGAGACTCCTCCAGCCTCCTGGGCCAACCCCTTGGCTTCCTTCTATTCACGAACTGGGCTGTGTGACTATGTGAGCAGGGGGCTGCCAGACCACCTGCAGATTTCAGCTGGCCTGGTCAAAGGCGTCCTTACCTCTGGACCTTGGGGACCCAGTCTGTGGCCTCCAAGGTCCAGGGGTGCCTCCAAAGGCCCAGGGGGCCCTCCTGCCCCCACCCCACCTCAGCTCACCCATCTACCCCCCCCACAGCCCCTCGGCACTGAACCGCGGCACCAAAAAATTCTAGCCATGCCATGTGCATGGCCAGGGTGTGGAGGGTGTGGGGGTGAGCTGAGCAGGCCTCCCCCACCCCCTTGATGTCAGTGGTATTGGCAGCGGACGGAGCGGCTGCTGGGCTCAACTGTTCGGCCCAGCAGACCTTGAGAACACTGCGAGGAAGCTCCATTGCCCCTGCCCAGTGAGTGTTATATAGTGTTATATGGTCCCTTTGGGTTGTCCCAGAGACCAGTCTGGCTGCCGCATTCTGCAGTTTTGCAGACTACATACAAAGGCAGCTGCACACAGAGTGCATTACAGTAATCAAGCATGGAGGTTATGAGCATATGAACCACTATGTGATAGTGAAATTGATACTGGAGCAGATTCAGAGGAGAGCAACATGGTGAGGGGTCTGAAAAACAACTCCTATAATGGAGCTGGGTATGTTTAACCTGGAGAAGAAAAGACTAAGGAGAGATATGATTGCCATCTTCAAATATCTGTAGTTTTACTACATAGATGAAGAAGAGGAATTGTTCTTTGTTGCTTGTTCCTGAGGGCAGGAGAATCAATAGGCTGAAATCACAAAGAAGCAGATTTTGGCTAGACATTATGAGGAATTTCCTAAGTATGAGAGCTGTTTAACAGTGGAACAGTCTGCCTTGCACAGAGGTGGGCTCTTCTTCTCTAAAGGTTTTCAAACAGAGGCTGAATGATTATCAGCCACACTGGCGCTTCTGCTGCATGTTAAATGTTACATCTGTCTTACGAATACAATGAATATATATATATATATATATATATATATATATATATATATATATATATATATACACACACACACACACACACACACACACACACACACACACACACCGCTTTTCAGCAAAAGTTCTCAAAGTGGTCTACATAGATATAAATAAATAAATTACAGGTGCAGCTGAATTCCGTCTGGTTTAACCTAATCCATTTTTAAATATGAGAGCCAGTGTGGTGTAGTGGTTAGAGTGCTGGACTAGGACCGGGGAGACCTGAGTTCAAATCCCCATTCAGCCATGATACTAGCTGGGTGACTCTGGGCCAGTCACGTCTCTCCTAGCCTAACCTACTTCACAGGGTTGTTGTGAGGAGAAACTCAAGTATGTAGTACACCGCTCTGGGCTCCTTGGAGGAAAAGCGGGATATAAATGTTAATAATAATAATAATAATAATAAATATCTGGCACTCTCATTGTATTGCTTTTTGATACAGGAAAAATGGATGAAACTACAAAATAATGTTTGCATTTGAAATATTTTGGTCTCGACGTAACATGTAGTCAGAAGCTGGGAAAGTGGAAACACTGAACTCGTATCCTCAATGAGAAATACACAAGCACTTCAGCATCAGTTCCTCTCTATTTTTATCTGAAAGGGAAGGATACAGCTTGACCTCAGGGGAGTGGTTTGCTAGGTGGAGTTGAGAGTATTTAGCTAGACAACAACAACAAATCCCTCCAGCAATTCTACTGGACAGGAAAAGGAGAACAAAATGTATTGAATGAAAGCCTGTGTAGGAGTTCTAGGGAAGAGGCCAAAGGCTGAAACCAGGGGAGGGGCAGGTACCTGATTATAAGTACCATTATCAAATGAAACTATGTGAAACAAAAACCTGTGGGTCTTCTGTCTTTTCTGTGAAATGCTATGAGGCTGCATTGTTTTGAAAATATGAGAGTTGTGATGTTCTGGAATAATGTTACACCCAAGAACTCTCAATCTCAGAATTCTCTCCTGCTCCTTCCTCCAAGGCAGGCATAAGGAGTAGGCATTGCATTATTAGGCTGTTGCTGGGGGCCTAGACTAAGGCCTCTGGGCCTATAGCCTTCTTTCTTATTTATTTATTTAACATTTTTATATCCCGCTCTTCCTCCAAGGAGCCCAGAACGGTGTACTAAATACTCAAGTTTCTCCTCACAACAACCCTGTGAAGTAGGTTAGGCTGAGAGAGAAGTGACTGGCCCAGAGTCACCCAGCAAGTATCATGGCTGAATGGGGATTTGAACTCGGGTCTCCTTGATCCTAGTCCAGCACTCTAACCACTACACCACACTGGCTCATATGATAGTGATGGTGGTGGAGCGACAC
This sequence comes from Hemicordylus capensis, assembly GCF_027244095.1. NCBI lineage: Eukaryota > Metazoa > Chordata > Lepidosauria > Squamata > Cordylidae > Hemicordylus > Hemicordylus capensis. The sequence continues at coordinate 104,460,491 of NC_069661.1, read as the reverse complement.
TCTCAAGGCCCACCTAGATAGGAGAGCCCCGCTGTACCCTGGCCCTGGCCCTGGCCCTGCCTCTCTTTCTTCCCTTGTCTTTCTGCCTCTGTCTAGGTTTGGAGGGGGAGAGAGGCCCTTGCTTCTGCTCCCTAAAAGGATATCCTAAACAACATCTTCATGATTTTTATTATTTATTCTCTTGATTTTATTTTGAACTGGTTATCAGTTGTTTGTTTTGGAAATTTCTTTTCTGGGTTGGGTCCAAGGCAACTGAGAACATTTACTCTGAGTTCCCTTTCACTGAAAACAATCTCCATTCTCCTCTGATCTTTTGGGTTGAAGTTTGGTTTGACTCCCTATGAATCAGAGAGGATTATTCCTATCCTTTTAGGGTGATATATACTGGATTTCTTCTCCTAGTAAGGTGACAGCTTCTCTTTATCTGATGAAGAAAGCTTTTGCAAACAAAAGGACATGCCAGCAAATTAGTTAAATCTTGAAGGTGTCATAGAACTCAGTTTTGCTTTGAACTGCCCCTTTTAAAAGCGGGGGGGGGGGGCTTGACTCCCAGCTGGGCGGCTCCATATATTCTCAAGTTAATATTTTTAGCATTAAAGTGGGGCTTTGAGGGCCCCAAAATGTTCTCTGAAAGATCCCCCAAGTGTACCTTCTTCTTACCAGTTTCCCCACCACTATTAGCAAAAATTGCTTCAGCACCATTCCTGACCCCACCAGGCTTCTTACGTATTCCTTGCAATACGATCCCAACCAATCAGGAACAATGTTGTGATCATGATGAAGATGTCAAAATGCCAAATAGCCAATCAGGTTTGGAATGATATTGCATTAGTATCTTCAAAGAACTGTTTGCTTGCAGGGTTTTGTGTTTGTTTGTTGGTGGTTTGCCGCTTGCCCAAGAGTTGCATTTAGCAAGGTATTAGCAACCTAAGAAGAAGTGCATCCATTTTGGTGAAGGATGTGCATTCCAGAGGAATTGTGAAATAATATTAATTCTATATAATAAAATGGAATAATATGGATTCCAGTCTTTGCAAAATGCGTGCAATATTCTAGTTAAACTATTAATCTTTGGGTTTTTTGGTTTGTTTTTGCTTTCCTCTGATTTTTACTGTTTCCCCCCTTCTGTCATCATTATTTTTTGCTTCCCAAACCAATGTTTTCCTCCTCACTGAATAAGGACCATGTGACTACCGTTTGTAAGAGAAACAGCATGTCCTCTTCTAACACTGGTGGCTGACTTCAGCAGATAAGATATACATGCAATGGGCCCTTGGCACACCCTCAGGTTCAAAGGCCACACCCTGTTGAGGCTGCCATATGATGGATGTCCCTGCCTAATGCATCTGCAAGGCTCCAGCTAGTGTTTTGCAACACACTGACTGAAGTCTCCAGGGAGACTGAGATAACTATAAGCCAGATCTGAAATTTGTTCTGGTTTTGTTAGTCTTTAGTGGACCCAGCACAGCACCTTAGGTCATAAATTCAGTAATGAAGATTCTAAATCCCAAGTTTTAATCTTTGTTTTAAAACGCAGTGTAATCACGGTCATGTGTTATGAAGGCAGTCTTCTAAACATGTTACCTTGCTCCCATTGAACTCCGTAGTAAAAAGCTGATTTTAATAGTTCAGAATTGCACAATAAATCAGAATTACACTCCAACATTAGCACTGTCTCAAGTCACATTCTTCATATCCATGACACAATGAATGGTTTGGTGCATTTTTGTTGTTAATTACATTTTTGTTCTTAACTACATTTTCAGGAAAAATGCAGGTAAACAATGTGCAGGTATATCAAAGAACATCAACACCATACTCTTCATGCATACTTATATCCTTTCCAATTCCTCTTCCCTCCAATAATAATAATAATAATAATAATAATAATAATAATAATAATAGCATCAGTCAATTACAAAAAGCAACTTTACTGGGAACAGCCTATATTCTGTGACGATAACTATAACAACAGCAACAACATTTACAATAAAATTCAGCCATCCCAGGTCCTTGGGAAGTACTTGATGTCTGGATAAAACAAACCAGTCAATAACACCTGTCTGACTGTGTAAACAACAACAACAACAACAATAATAATAGACATAGCAATACCAGGTGATAGCAGAATAGAAGAAAAAGAAATAGAAAAAATCACAAAATACAAAGATCTACAAATTGAAATTGAATGTCCTAGGTGCAATTCCAAAACACTTTGAAGAGCACCTCAACACCACCAGGGCCACAGAAATCACCACCAGCCAATTACAAAAAGCAACTTTACGGGAACAGCCTATATTCTGCGACGATATCTATAATAATAACAGCGATAACAGTGATAATAAAATTCGGCCATCCCAGGTCCTTGGGAAGGACTTGATGTCTGGATAAAACAAACCAGTCAATAACACCTGTCTGACTGTGTAAACAACAACAATAATAATAATATTAAAACACACACACACATCTGTGTGGATTATGGACAACAGAGAGTAGCCATCCCTAGGAAAGGCTGCCAAATAGCAATAAACTTATTTGAGATTACCGTTCCAGTATATAGAATTAACTCCTTACTGGCTAATTCTAACCGTTCTTCTGCTTTCGGTTTAACAGGAGGAGGTCCAGAGTTCCACTATGATAATATTTCTTTATTTAAATTTAAGAATTACATTTCATATAAGCTAGTCCTCAATGTTCCATATTTACAGTTCTCCAAATATCAATTACTGAAGATAGGAATGATTCTACTTTCCAAAGTCTTTGGACGTTTGCAGAACTGAATCTTCTTGTTCTATAGGGCAGGGCTCATTAAACATTGTCACTATGTGATTTAAAAATACACTGGCTTAGTTTCTCAAGCTCTGTGCACACAGACTTCTTAGACCATATCCACGGGGATTTTGTCATCCCTTGCTAACCTGGCAAAGAGGCACCTTTTCAACACGATTCTCTTTTTTTAGCAGGGGGAGAGTAACTGGCCCTATCCCCCCAACCCCAGCACAGTACCTCCAGGGAGTGTAGCTGGACTCTATCTAATGTTTCTGTTTAGATTGTGATCCATTTGGGGACAGGAATCCAATTCATTCATTCATTCATTCATTCATTCATTCATTTATTACTTCTCTATGTAAACTGCTTTGGAAACTTTTGTTGAAAAGAGGTATATTAATTGTTGTTGTTGTTGTTGTCATAAAGGGCAGGCCATCCATTGTTAGGGAAGCTGGGTGGATTTTGACTTTACTGCAACCTTGACCTCAAAAGCACCATTTTAGTTATGCCCATATAAGTGAATAGTGAATAAGTGAATTCATTGACCTAAACCAATGACTTTCAGGCTGTGTTCCAAGGTTCTTTGATCTACCTTCCCTGAAAGACACCATAGTCCACTGTTATCAGTCTTCCCCTGCATTGTGCAACTGCAGAGGAATGTTGGACACATTCTGGGGTACGTTCTCTATTCACATGGCATGAAGGGTATGTCCTACATGAACTGAGAACTCTACTGCACCCAGAATCATTTGCAATGTGCAGGGATTTGGGGAAAGATGTACAGGAGTTCTTTAGCAGACAAATAGGTATGAAAAGATTATTTGAGGGTAGAAAGGTAAGATTGAAAAGCAGGGACCTAGGGCCAAACTAGATGTGGCATTAATTGTGTAATTTGGTCCTATGTGTTTTTAAAAAAAGGAGTGGGCTGGAAGAAGCAGCCTGGGCGGGGAGAGGGGAAGAAGCAGGCTGGGTGGGGGAGGGAAAGAAGCGGACCAGGCGGGGCGGGGGGCGGGCCAGGCAAGCCGGTGGAAGCACAGATGCTCTGCATCCGGCCCAGCTAGTTCTGATTAAATTAGACGCAATTGGTCAAGTGGAATTCTTTGATTTAATATGACCATTTGGCACTCTGTAATATGACCTTGATGGTATGTTTGTTTGCACCATAATGTAACACACTGTACCAGTGTTGTCTTAAACACTAAGATATCAAAATGAAATTTGGATGCACATATGATATTCAGTGTGTGTCTGTGTCTGTGTTTCAAATTCCAGTATCAGCTCAGCTCCTCCACCCATTTTCAAAGAAGGGGACGAAAGATCCAGACTATCATATAATGCAGTATCTCCCTTGAACAGAGGAATTAATGTGGTTGTGCGTGTTCAGGATAAATTCTACTATTCAGGTTTGAACCCTAGTTTGACCCCAGTGTTTTCAAGGGGGAAGGGGGAACTATAAGACACAATATGTTATCTCTCTTGCAAGCGTAGTTCCAGAGAAGGGGCGAGGGGAGCAAGCACCACTCCCCGCCCGCAACAAGTAGCTTTCCCCCCACTTGCCCCCATTTCTGTTTCAGTAATATGCAGGACACAGTTCGCCTGACCATAAATGCTCTTTGCCCCTTCTGTGCCCCTCATCAGGGTCCCCCCCGTGTTGTCATAGGAACATAGGAAGCTGCCATATACTGAGTCAGACCCTAGGTCCATCTCGCTCACTGCTCCCTTGAAGACTGAGACATTGAAATGAAAAATAGTATGCATGTTCAGAACACCATTCTACGTTGGAAGTCTCCCTCTCCTTCCCCCTATCATACATACACACACATATCCATTTTCAAAGGAAAGATGTAAAACACAGGGCAATGTGGTATCTCCCTCACAAACGAAAACATCATAATGAAAGTTAGTGTGTGCATTTAAACAATAGTCTGCATTTAATGTTTGAATCTCCATGCCTGCTTTCAAGGTGGGGATGACAAAATAGCTTATAATGCAACATCTGAAGCAAGGCCTCTTGATTAGTGTGCTTTAGTTGAATTATTTACATAAGACTGAACATACAAGATAATATTTAATAGACAAAATAAATTTAACTGAGAAGTGAAACCTGTTGTAGGTAGATTAGCATTTCAGGTATTATGAGGCAGACCCTCCATTTATGTGGAAATTGATGCTCAAAACTAATTTCCAAAGGATTACACAAGAGGAGGTTCCACTTGAATATTCAGCAATTTTTGTTGTTGTGGTTTGACTGAGTTTGTTTTCTCCCAGCTGTCAACTCTGCCGTAGCTGGCTTTGAAGTTCTGTGCACACCTGTGTGGATGGATCACAAAGAAAGTAAGGCTAGACCTCCCACACCCTTACTCAAAATTCACAATGCAACATGTCAGGTAAGATATACCCTCCAGCACCTTGTTTCAAAGCCAAACCCATACCTGTTAAGTTTCTACTAAGTTTAACCCTTTGTCTGAAAGAAATGCCAGAATACCAACACAAGGTAGGGGAAACCCTGAGGTATTATCTGTGTTAAAGAGATTCATATACCAGTAAAAGTTGACTACATAACAATATAATTGACTAGAGAAGGAGTCCATCTAGCCCAATGTGCTGGTTCTAATGGGAGAAGATTGCAATCACTTTCGAATTCTGGTCAGCAGCTACTTTTGCAGGGAGGCCATTTTGATCCTAGAGTGGGCCAAAGCTCCAAAATGGCCTGATGTCAAATTCTGTTGCCATAAAAGCTGTTCACTAACTCCTCTTTTGCCTCAGGGGTTGATCATAGAGGTGAGGGACAGACCACATCTCGCAAAGGGCCAGATTTGACTCAGAACCCAGTAATTCCTGTTCCCTACTTTACAAGAAACACAGAACAATAATGAAGTTTCTCATTCCCTAGTTCTAAAGTTTAGGTCAGGACATGCAACATAAGGCTACATGTCCTTTCCTCCATGAGCTGTTGATATGCTTGTATCCCATTATGACAAATTCCAGAAGGGTTGCCATATTATATAAAAGGCAAAATAAATAAATAATACCCAGCACAAAAGCCAACACCGTGGCATAACATTTTATGAGTAAATGCTCAGTTTATATTTCATCTCTCTATTTTATTAACTATGTTATTAGTCAACATTATTTCATTAACAAAAAAGGGTCTGTCACATTGGTTCTGAACAAGTATTTGAAGGTATTGGTTGAGTGGATGAGATTAAACAAACTGAAATTGAATATAGGCAAGATGGAGGGAATAGCAGGCAATCCCAGTGGTTGAAAGGATAAACTCTTTGCTGTGATTGCTCATCTCCCTTTCAGACCATGTTAGGAGCTTCGGCACACTCCTGAACCCCAAACATGCTCTCGGAGAGAGATGTCAGTGGTTGCTAAAAGGGTGTAATATGTTGCATTGGCAGGTCTGTTTTTGTGACAGTATGTGCCGGTAAACAGTACTGGCACCTACTGGCACCCTGCCCCACCCGCAAGTGCCAAAATCACCCAAGACCATGGCTGGGAACTCACTTCGCACCAGGGATCACAGCAGCAGGAAGGGCTTTGCCTTCAGTCCCTGCAGGAAACAAAGGCAGAGCCCTCCCTGCTTTTGCGATCCTGGCAGGGAGTGAGTCTTTGAGTGCTGCACTGGGTGCTTTTAGAGCTTCGCCATGCCCCCTGTGCATGCAGTGCAAAAGGACATGGCTAAGATCTGAAAGCACACTCTGTGGCGCTCGAAAACTCACTCCCCACTGGGGATCGCAGTGGCGTGGAGGGCTTTGTCTTCGTTCTTTGTTCAAGGTTTTGTGCCACCATCAGGGGCAGAGCTGCAATTGAGCGCATGGGTTCAAATAACCTATGCACCCTGCCTCCAGAGTCACCCTGGCACCCTTTTAGGGCCACCGGCTCACCTCACCTCCTCTCCCTTCCTTTGCTCAGGGGAGAGGGTGGGGAATTTTACTCAACCGGTGGCAAACTTAGCTGCCGCCGGTATCCTGAAGTCAACATGGGAGGAGGCTCCTGAACTGGCATCCAGCGGGGAGGCTGCACCCACTGCTCAGTTGATCTCCTTACATACCTTACTATCCTCCCAAATCCTGCATTAACCCCTCAAATGGCCTTTACGCATGCGCAGAGCTCAACTGAGGAGCAGGGGATGGTGCAGCCTCCCTGCCGGATGCCAGGTCGGGAGCCTCCTCCCACGCTGAGTTCAAAATACCAGCGACAGCTGTTTGCCACCAGTTAAGTGAAATTCCCCAGCCTCGTCACCAGCCCTGGAGCAGCATTTCTGAAGAGAGGGAGCACCCTCACTGCCAGGGGAGGGAGTGCACTGCCACTGGCAGCCGACTGTCAGAACACAGGCTGCCTATGCCCTCACTACGCCACTGGCCACCATTGCTGCTGAGAATCTTGCAGCAATGGTGCAAGATTCTGAAATCTGAAATCTTTCTCCCATCCACTCATGTACTGAAATCTTTCTCCCATCCACTGAAATGTAAAATGGTGGCCTTCACAAGAAACCATCACAAGAAAGGTTTTTCACTGACAGAAGAACGCATCTGTTTCAAATATATTATTATAAATATGAATGAATGTATGTATGCATGTATGTGGGTATTGTTACAACATCTCTACCTGCAGGACATGAAAAAACCTAAATCACCACCATAATGATTTGCTGGTGTATTTCTCAAGGAAATACACCCCTGCTAACTTGGCAAAGAGGCACCTTTTAACGTAGTGATTCTCTTTATTTAGCAGGGGGAGAGTAACTGGTCCTATCCAGCCCCAGCACAGCATCCCTCCAGTGACTATTGCTGGTGTCTATCTTATGTTTCTTTTATGCCCTTTGGGGACAGGGATCCATCTTATTTATTTATTTGTTATTTCTCTGTGTAAACCGCTCTGAGCCATTTTTGGAAGGGCAATATAGAAATCGAATAAATAATAATAATAAATAATAATAACCTGGAGCTTTCCCAGACAGCAGGTTTTACCATGAGAGTAAGAGGGGTAATGAATTGTGAGTTAGGGATATTTCCAATTTTCCTAAAAAACCAACAGAAAGAGTGGATTTTTTTTACCCCAGACATAAATTGGACTACGGTCCAAGGAGCAATGAAAAACCTGTATCGTGTATGGAATACTCCCTGATAGGTCGCAGGGACTTCGACTTAAAGCTGGATTATATGTGAACTCACACTTGCCGTTCCGTGGTGAGTCAAAGTAAAATCACTGTCTGAGAACACTCCAGGAAAAGAAATACTTATGCTTTGATACCCAAGGGAATGTGTGTGTAGAAAAAAAAGGTAGTGCAGGAACCAGCCATCAATTCACTAATCTACAAAGGAGTTCCCAGAACTGTATGAACTCCAGAGAGGATTCAGGGGAACTCCAGCCAGTGAAGAATTGACTACCCTGGCCTGGCATCTAGGATGATGAAGGTTCCAACTGCAACTCAATGACGGTTTTCACCTGCGGCATATTGGGATTCCGAGAAAGGACTGAACATGTATATAAGATTACCTAGACATTAAAGGGCTTAGTGCTACATTGTAATGTAGCAGGCATTTGGAAGATTCCACTGGAGGGTATAAGTAAGCTTTCCAATTGGCAGGTTATTTCTTAATGACCCACTGTGTAGTTTGTGCCTCATCTTTTGGAGCCTAGAGGCCAATCTGTATTGGGAAGCTGTGCTTGTATGTGTGTTCAGCTCAAAGCTCTCTTCAAAGTAGTGTGCATGGAGCCTTTAGACTGGCCAGGCCTGATATAAATACTAATAACCTAGCCTTCTGCTTTTGTGTTGTCTACAGAGTAATATCTGCAGCCCATATTTTCCAGATTAAATCACTGAAACCATGGATGCTGTATTTTATAAGATTGTTGCAGAGAAATTACTCATCCTTTCTAAATAATTGAATAGGAAGCCTAAAGGAAGGCATTTTCAACTGAGTAACAAGAGTTTAATATTTATTATTTACTAAACATAGGCTAAAAAACAAACAAACAGGTTAACAGTCTCTCATGCAGAGAGAGGGAGAACCTTTCAGTCTGAATTCAAGACAAGAAGTGAGGAACAGTCAAACAAACTGTGACTCCACCTGCAAGCCAATACATAGACACATTCAAACATAGACAAGCATGTGCCACACAAAGAACAATGTTCATGGCAAAATCCCAACAAATATATCGTCCAGATCAAGATTCATGAGCAGCTTCCTACAACCCCAGCATGGCTTTGACCACTTACCAATACGTGGAGGTAGTTACAGTGGCTGATATGACACACAGCCTTATGAGCTCCATCCTCACAAGTAGGCTAAAAACAAGGTGCGGGCAAGGCTTGCCTTGCAAGCACAGCTCACAGGGAGTGGAGTGTCCCCTTTTCATTTCTGGATATATGTTTGAATATCTGCCGTGTCCTTATTTTCCCATTCAATTGACTGGGAAAATAGAGACATGTTGGCAGATATATAGTTCATTGCCAGAAATATGTTCTCGAGGACTGCTCAGGGCTCAGGGACATATTGCTGTAACAAAAAGAGCTTTTGCAGAGAGGGGAGAGAAGCAAAAAAAATAGCCTCTCCACCCCCTTCCCCAGATGCTGTGCTTGTGAGGCAAGCCTTGTCTGCACTTAGTTTACCCCTATGGGATAAAACCTTAAAGATGCGTAAACTTCAAAAATCATTTTAAAATCAGCCCTTTGCCCAATTCCTTTGAAATAATTGTGCTAAGCTTCCTTGCTCCCACTGGGCACCACCACCCACAACACCCCACTGTGGGCCAACCCTTACCCCCTGACGTGGAGCTATATATCATCTGCTGAAAGCTCCATTATTCACTATGGGAAAAATTCTTAAAGATGCGCAAACTTAAAAAATTCACCAAAAATCAGCCCTTTGCCCAATTCTTTTGAAATTTCTGTGGTAGCTTCTACTCATTGGGCACTACAACCCTCACCCACTCTTTTGGCCACGTGACCTATTTTTAAAATCCAAATTAATTCAGATTTGGATTTGGATTAATTTGGATCCAAACCAAAATTGGGATGTTTCAGAAGGCTTAATTTTGGACAAAAGATGAATTGGGGGCGTTTTGGATTTGGTCCATATTGAAACTAAAAAAATACAAAATGCACAACCCTAAAACAGAGGACTGAAAGTTCTCACAAATATTTTGTACTACCCTTAGGACATGATGGTCCAACAATCGAATTCCTGTTTCCTTGGTAGTTTCATTGCAATGCATCTGAATGGAGTCCTATCTGCATGTAGAACATACTCTCCTCAATGTACTGTGTGCATATACACATAATTCCACAATGTGTCATGAATGTGTTCGGATTTGTATGCAACGAAAGACTTTGCGTATCACCAGAACACTTCCCATTGGTGAAGTGTTGATATCAGGGAAACCAATACCACAGGGCAATTTGTACTTACTGGCAAATCTATTTGTTTTTGATTATCAACAAATGAACCTAATAAGGGTATTGCTGAGAATAAACAACTTCATTCCATTAGATTTGGCTCACCAAGGTCAACAGTAGCTTATATTGACATAGTGGCTGACGTGATGTGCAGTCCTAATGGTGATATGAGACTTGCAGCGCCGCTGCTGCAGACTCAGAAGCAGCAAAATATGGCAACAGTGCTAGTGCAACAGCTAGTTCTCAGCAGTGGCACCACTGCTTTAAAATCTGCAACAGTGACACCACAAGTCCCACTGTCATTGTTAGCATTGCACATCATGTCAGCCAGTTTCAGTAATCTGGAATTTTCCTGGGATTTTAAACAACCATTTCCCAATCTTTTAAAAGAGAAAAACAGTGGTTTTGCAGGGGAGTGGTTCCCCTATAAAGCTAGGAGTGGGAATGGGTAGAAGGAAATGGGATCCACCAGAGACCCTAATGTAGGGTTGCCATATTCAAGCTTCCCAAATCCAGGTGGCCTAATTTACATATTATGCAAATTATGCTCCAACTAATTTGCATTTGTTTGTTTGTTTGGCAGATTCGTATACTTTCTCCTCCTTCTCTGCTTTCCCATGTGATCGGATCCAGAGTAAAATCTGGCCAATCAGGGCAGCGCATTTGAAATCTGTGTAAATCTGGGTGGAATTTAGCAGCCGGGTGGCGGAGCCAAAATCTGGGGGCTACCCTAAATTCCAGGAGACATGGCATCCTTATCCTAATCAGTAAGGACGAAAGTATGGGCTTGTGACTCTGCTGTGTGTGTGTTTCCACCACAAAAAGCTAGAAATGTGGAAGACAGTGGGAAAGGAGCAGCTTGCTCCCTTTGGTAAGAGTAGGGTGGGGCACAGGCTGGGGAGAAGGTTGTTTTGGGAGTTTACCTGCACAATGGCAAATTTAGTGGGATTTTATGTTTGCACTTGTTACCTCCTCTAGTCCTTCAGGATGGACTGTGCTAGATCTAAACAGTAAATGCAAGCGTATTTGCTATTTAGTAATTATATAAAAGCCGAAGCTGTGTTGTCACAAGTGATCATTTAAGTTAAATTAATATTAATAAGCTTCAACTCTTCTTCTCTTACATAGAGCTTTTTTAAAAATTGCTAATTTGTTTTAATTTCTGGCTAGTATGACCCTGCTAAGGCTTAGTTGTTGAGGTAACAATAGGTTAAAAACAAATCCCAAATATCTCATCACAATGCAGAATTAAAATTAAAAATGAGTGAAAAACACACCACAGAGCTAGAACCCCACCCCTGTAATTGGCTCATCATCCCTGGCTGCCAAAAGCCAGCCCAAACAAAAACGGGTTGCCAGCCCTTCTGAAAGATATTCAGACTCTGGCAAGACTCCAGTCGAGGGAGTTCCACTGGAAGCATCCTGCATATGGCAAGAACAGTGCTAAGAAAAATGGAAATGCTGAACCAAATTCATTCAAACTCTGCAGCAAGAAAGCCACATTCTGTGATGTGTATAACATATGCAAATACTTGTCATTTTTTATTTCGCGGAACATTTTCTGACAACAGCTAATCATAAAGTTCATCTGGGCATCGATGCCTCCCAGAGTTGCAACGAAAACACTTTATAAATCTTTGGATAGAGGAGGATTGGCTGTACCTTCGATAAAACATCATTATAAAGCAGCTTTATTGTGTTAAAGTTTTGTTTGGTACTCACAAGATACCAAACTATCATACTAGAAAAAGTGGATATTCCTATCCCTTTAAAGGATACATTGTGGTTTTACAATAGGAGTATTACATCTAATAGTAAGAACCAAATACTACTCCATGTACTGGAGCAGTTTATCTTAACTGCTTAAAATTTAAAGGAAAGCTAAGCCCTGGCTTATTTGTTATTTATTTATTATTTTTTACATTTCTATACCGCTCCATACAAAAGGTCCCTGGAACTGTCCTGAGATTAGAGGTTTTTGGATTAGAGTTCTTAATAGGATTGAGGAATTGACTGGATATAAACTACCATTAAATCCACTGACTATACTATTTTGTAATTTCCCCTCAACAGATCAAGAGTTGCGTACATCAGTGCCATAGGGAGGGCACAGGCGATCCTTGTTCTCATGGGCAGCAGCTCCTCTCTCATGGTGGCTGCTGCAGCTGAGCACCCCCTACTCTGTTCCTCCTGCTGGCGGTGGCAGTGGTACAGTCGCAGCTCTCCCCCTGCCAGTGACAGCATCCTCCACATGCAGAGCTCCCTCAGGGTGCATGTGCTCGCTCTCACTCACTCTCAGTCTCCCCACGCCACACACATAGGTGGCAGCCCCAAAAGTGGCTAGCCAGCAGGGTAGCAAAGGCAAATGAGGCAGCTCTAGTGAGCCTCAAGGTAGCCCGGAGGCAGATGCGCATGAGTTCTTTGTACCTGTGTGCTCAATTATACCTCAATCCTTGGGTTCCATATTTATTAACCGCTGCAATAGTGGTTATAACAAGTAAATAGAAACTTGATGGACCACCCACCCACCCCCGCGCCCCTTGGGATGGTTGCTTGGTCAAAATGTAGGATCCTGCAGTTAAATGGAATAATTTTATTCAAATGCAGAAAGGTAGACAACAAGATGATAATTTTGTGTTGAATTGGAGTCTTTTTATCCATTTCTGCAATAACAAGATACAAGATAATATTCAACCTTTTATTTCATTTGGAGTAATTTTATATAGTGGACGTATCACACACACACACACACCCGCACAGAGCTAGAACCCCACCCTTGTAATTGGCTCATCAACTCTGGCTGCCAAAAGCCAGCCAAAGAAAAACGGGTTGCCAGCCGTTCTAAAAGATATTCAGACTCGGGCAAGACTCCAGTCGAGGGAGTTCCACTGGAAGTATCCTGCATACAGGAAAAATGGAGCTAAGAAAAAATGGAAATGCTGAACCAAATTCATTCACACTCTGCAGCATGAAAGCGACATTCTGTGATGTGTATAACATATGTAACTGCTTGTGATTTTTGTTTTGTTTCACAGAACATGTTCTGCTTTTGTCAGTCATTGGGAGGGACAAAGCACTTCATTGAACCCCTGACTCATAAGATGAATTCTACTGAACAATAGCGTAGGGAGCTGGGAAACTTCCTTAAACTTGCAATGAAGATACTTATCATTGTGGCTGGCAAGGAAGCATGCAGATGAGTTCTTGATCTCAGATTTGGAAGAAGTCAGGGACGGATCTTATCTATGGGCAAAGTGGGGTGGTACTCACCTTAAATTAGGGATGTGCATGCAACAAGTTGGGAGGCCAAACAACAAGTTGTTTATGGGCCTCCGAACTGGTGCAATTGACTTGTGGTTCCGCCAGTTCGAAGGCAGGGGACATACCTTTAAGGGTGGGAAAGGGTGCCCTTATTCCTTTCACTACATTTCCCCTGCCGGCGCTCCATTAAATAAGTCACTGTTGGGGTAGCAGCGTACCTCCCTGCTGCCGTGGTGTCTTCCTCAGCTGGAAGTTAAAGGAAGTACCCAGCGCGGGTATGTCACACCCACCTACCTGCCCACCTGACGTGCGCATGAGCAAGCATGACGTGCACACACTTGTGCCTGGCATGTGCACATACGCTGGATACTTCCTTTTAGGGATGTGCAAAACATTTCGGATACAAAATGTTTTGTACCCAAAACAGCCTGTTTCGGGTGTTTTGTAGACAAGACAAAACACCCATTTTCCAGATCCAAAGGTTTTGTATACGAAACAAAACGTCCCTCTTTCGGCTACAAAACGTTTTGTTGTTTCGGACCTCCATTTTGTGGTGATCTCTGAGTCAGTCTCCATTTTGTGTTTGACATCTCTTTGAATTTCCCACCCTTCCAGCCTTCTGATCGGTGACCTAAATCATGGGCTGACCTGCTGACAATTCCCTCCTTGTTCTCCATTGGCTCCTTTACTTCTTCCCACTCTTTACTGACCCCACATTGGCCAGGGGAAGGGTTGCTAACCCATGGGGTGCTGGGTTCTGCTGTTTCTGTGGTGTTCTGAGTGTAGATTCTCTGGTAGCATATGAGAGTGGATTCTTGTTTTTCACTGGAAATCTCATATCCTACCAGAGAATCTACAATGAACACCTCAGAAACAACAAAACCCAGTACCCCACAGGTTTGTGGGTATGGGGGTGGTTGGCACCCTATGTGCACTACACAACCCCTCGGAGCCCCCAATTGGAATTATGGGGCCGCTGAAACCTCCATTATTCCCTATGGGAGAAATCTTAAAGACACGTAAACTTCAACAAATCACAAAAGATCAGCCCTTTGCCCAATTCCTTTGAAATAATTCTGGAAGTTTCCTTGCCCCTATTGGGCACTACTACCCACCACACTCCGCTCTGGGTCATCCCTTTCCCCTTGATTTGAAGCGATACATTTGCTGGAATCCCCATTATTCCCGATGGGAAAATTCTTAAAGATGTGTAAACTTTAAAAAAATCACCAAAAAAATCAGCCCTTTGCCTAATTCCTTTGAAATTTGGGTGGTAGCTTCCACCCATTGGACACTACCACCACCACCCACTCTTTTTGCCCTGGGACCCTATTTAAAAATCCAAATCAATTCGGATTTGGAAAATTTGGCTACAAAACAAAACAGGGCTGATTCGGATTCAGAAAATTTGGGTACAAAACAAAACGGGGATGTTTCGATTCGGATACAAATCGAAACAAGCAAATTCCAAAATGCACACCCCTACTTCCTTTAATATCCAGCTGAGGAGATCACCCGGGTACCAGGGAGGTATGGTCCCGCCCTGATGGGGACGCCCTGATGGGGACCACCTCCCACGCCCCCTGCCCTCAAACCACCACCGCTTCCATGCACATCCCTACCTTAAATTTCTCAGTCAGCCATGTTGTCTCTGCCTTCATTGTGTATGTGTCTACTGTCTTCCTCTTTCTTTTAACTACTCAGAAGAATCCAATCATCATTTTGGTCAGAGAGCAGGTAGGCTGGCTGGCTGTTGGTGAGTCTGTCCTTTTGCTGGCTTCTTTGTTTGTGTTTGTTTGGAGGGGAGGAATGCAACCTCTGCTTTCTCTCCCTTGCTCTCTGATCTGACTTGTATGCAAAGCATTATGGCCCATTTCTAAAATGACATGCCATAAAACATTGAAAGGAACAGCAAATTGTGAGACTGGACTGATTAGATTAGAAACTGGCATAAGAACCAGAAAGTTCTTTTAGAGCATATGCATGGATTTCTGAGTCCAAACTGCTTTTCAGATAATTGAAGAAGTGGCTTTCCATGTGGGTATTATGTAAAGAAGGAATGGATTCTGTTGGAAGGAAAATAATTTTAAAAATCAATTTGCTGTGCAGAGAGCTAACTAGGTCTTTCTCAGGATTGTGGCCAGTATCTGTAACATTAACATGTCCACTGGGGGTTATGGTTCATTGGGCAAGGATTAATAACATGATCTCTATTAAAAACATTTGTTGCTTGCTAGGATGGACACCCAGGCTAAGTGGTGGGCACTCAAGGCAGGCAGAGAGTGGCACCCAGCTGCTCAGCAAGCATGGTGTAGGGAAAGGGTGTCACCATGCATCTTTGCTTCCCACAGTTTCCTCTAAGTTACAGGAGATGGTTCATAGCTGAAGGAAGCATCATTGAGAAACCTGTGATTTTTTTCCTATTATTTATGTATGCATTTTTAAATAGGCAGGCAGAGCTGTCCTTGTAACTTCAGAATGCATTTGTTCTCCACTTTTGTAGCTGGTCTCTGCTTTACCTGTGGCTTATATAGATTTATTTACTTTTACATGTGTACTCTGTGCTTCCTCCAAGAAGCCCAGAGTGGTGCACATTTATCCTCCCAATAGTCATATGAGGGAGGTTATGCTGAAAGATAAGTGACTGTACCAGAGTTACCCAGTGAGTTTCATGGCTGAATGAACTTGGATTTCTCCAGTCTAGTCTAGCACACTAACCTCTGTTCCACTCTAGGTCAGAGTTCTTTCTTGTTGTTGTTTATTGTTAGTAGTAAACATTTATGAAATAATCAGGCAGACTGACCTGCCCTGGTGACTTCAGAATGCATTTACTCTCCATAGAATCAGCCTTTTGTAGTTGGTCCGTGCTTTATTTGTGGCTTGTGCAGTACTTTTTGTGTGTGTGCGTGCACACACTTGGTGTTTTGATCTTGCCGTGTTAGGTACAAATCAACACACTTCTGTAGTCCTGTTAAGCACTATAACGCAACGGATGTTTTCCATATTTCTCTTTATCTCTGCTGATGAGCAATTGAGATTTTTGTGTTGGTGTGTGTGTGTGTGAGTGAGTGTGTGTGTGTTTGTATTTTGATCCTACTCGTTAGCTACAAATCTGCCACCACTGGAAGAAGTGTGTTTTCTGTAACATTTCAGTGATGGCACAACTGGCTCTTCTGCCATTGGTTACTAAGAGATTTGTGCCTGTATATGCCTCACATTGAAACACTTGTTGCTCTTCTTTATTCATGTGAGTGCAGCCAAGAACAAATATTTATATACTACTTTTAAACAAACGTTTCCAAAGCAGTTTACATAGATATACAGATCGATAGATAAGATGGATCCGTGTCCACACAGGGCTCACAATTTTAAAAGAAACATTTTCCCCTCCAGAAACATGTTCCCCTCCAGCAACACTTACTGGAGGGGAACTTTGCTGGGGGTGGATAGGGCCAAGTCTATTTACTTTACACTCAGCACTAAACACTTCTTCTCAACTGATGATGTGAAACAAAAAAATTGGTTCTGTCATCGTACAGAGTAAGCTTCATAGTCATTTGTAGACTGAAGAATGACCCAGCATCCCTTGATGAAGAGCTATAGACACTTGAAGCATGTTGGATGACTTGAAGAAGACGTTTTTAAAAAATGCTTATGGCACATTTCTGAAGTTTTATGGTATGTATCCCCCACTTTGTTTCCTCCATGTAATGGTATATTGCTGCCTGAAAAGCAACTGTTTATCAAAAAACAGGTATTCCATATAAATGTGGAAAAGAAAATGTAGTAACATTGCACTCCCCCTGAAGGACCAGGTTTACAGTCTGCGGGTGCTCATCGATCCAGCACTATCGCCTCTGTGGATCAGAGCGCCTTTTATCAGCTTTGGCTGATATGACAACTGCAACCTTACCTGGATAGAGATAGCTTGGCCATAGTTACTCATGCTCTGGTAACCTCTCATTTAGATTACTGCAATGTGTTGTACATGGGGCTGCCTTTGAAAATGGTCCAGAAACTTCAGCTGGTACAAAATAGGGTTGCAAGACTATTAACTGGGACTGGACGTTTTTTCAGAGGTGCACAAATCAAATGCCCTGGTGGGCCTGAACCAACCATGATTTGGTGTGCAGGGGCCAAGGTCAATTTTCAGCACATTAATTATTACACTAAAATGTATTATTAAAAAAATAATGAAAGTGAAGAGGCAGAGGGTTGGAAGGGGAAAGGCGAGAGGGAAGAGGGATGGAGTTAGTGGGCTCCAGCCCAGGGGCAGGACTAGCCAGGTGGGTGAGGAACATCTGATCTCAAGCAAACAAATGTGTTGAGCTGCTGCTGCTTGTCACTGGACAGGCCAAGAGACCCTTCATGGGTCCTGCTGTTGCTGTAAGACTTTACTTCCTGTGGACCTGCAAAAAAGTCCCCATGGGCCGGATTATGTTGTGCAGGCCTGGATCAAAGGATGCTAGTGCTTCATCAGCTGCACTGACTCCCAGTCTGTTGCTGGTTCAAATTCAAAGTGCTGGTTTTAACCTTTAAAAGCCTAAATTGTTTGGGACTGGGCAGGGGTGTAACTACCATTAGGCAAGGGGAGACAGTTGTCTTGGGGCCCCACTGCCTCAAGGTGCCCCCCAGAGGCACACCACATGACTCCCCACCCACCCATGTTGCACCCCCCCTGGATCTTTTAAGTACCTAGCAACACCTTTGTAAGGGAGAGAGGGTGATAGCATTTTCCATGCAAAAAATTGGTATTAGCAGGTATGTTCTGAATTTCTTCTAAAAATAAAAAAATCAATCTTTCCCTGAGTGTATTTTAGTGCAAAAAGTAGTGAATTCAGCAAATTTAAGGGGGGGAGAGAAAAGTAAAAGGAATGAGAGAAAGAGCAGAGAGGAGGAGGAGGAAGATAGGTGGTATGAGGTGGGAGCAAGGCTATGTGTGGTTAACCAGAGGTGCATCAACATCTAATCTGACCCACCACCAAATTTTAGTTTGACTCCCCCTGGCATAGTGCATTTGCAAGAGAGAGAAAATCCAAGCCCCAATATTTATATGGGGGTGGAATCTTTTAGGGGGGGGATTCTTGTTGCACCCCCTAGGGGTGTGCATTTTGGAATTTTCTTGTTTTGATTTGTATCCGAATCGAAACATCCCCGTTTTGTTTTGTACTCAAATTTTCTGAATCCGAATCAGCCCTGTTTTGTTTTGCAGCCAAATTTTCTGAATCTGAATCGATTTGGATTTTTAAAAAGGGTCCCAGGGCAAAAAGAGTTGGGGGGTGGTAGTGTCCAATGGGTGGAAGCTACCACCCAAATTTCAAAGGAATTAGGCAAAGGGCTGGTTTTTTGTGTGAATTTTTTTAAAGTTTACACATCTTTAAGAATTTTCCCATAGGGAATAATGGGGATTCCAGCAAATGTATCGCTTCAAATCAAGGGGAAAGGGATGACCCACAGCAGAGTGTGGTGGGTGGTAGTGCCCAATGGGGGCAAGGAAACTTCCAGAATTATTTCAAAGGAATTGGGCAAAGGGCTGATCTTTTGTGATTTGTTGAAGTGTACATGTATTTAAGATTTCTCCCATAGGGAATAATGGAGGTTTTGGCAGCCCCATAATTCCACTTGGGGGGCACTGGGGTTGCCCAGAGCGAGGGGTTGTGTAGTGCACATAGGGTGCCAACCACCCCCATACCCACAAGCCTGTGGGGTACTGGGTTTTGTTGTTTCTGAGGTGTTCATTGTAGATTCTCTGGTAGGATATGAGATTTCCAGTGAAAAACAAGAATCCACTCTCATATGCTACCAGAGAATCTACACTCAGAACACCACAGATACAGCAGAACACAGCACCCCATAGGTTAGCAACCCTTCCCCTGGCTAATGTGGGGTCATTAAAGAGTG
This sequence comes from Hemicordylus capensis, assembly GCF_027244095.1. NCBI lineage: Eukaryota > Metazoa > Chordata > Lepidosauria > Squamata > Cordylidae > Hemicordylus > Hemicordylus capensis. Next base: position 104,441,149 of record NC_069661.1, on the reverse strand, counting down.
GGAAGAAGTAAAGGAGCCAATGGAGAACAAGGAGGGAATTGTCAGCAGGTCAGCCCATGATTTAGGTCACCGATCAGAAGGCTGGAAGGGTGGGAAATTCAAAGAGATGTCAAACACAAAATGGAGACTGACTCAGAGATCACCACAAAATGGAGGTCCGAAACAACAAAACGTTTTGTAGCCGAAAGAGGGACGTTTTGTTTTGTATACAAAACTTTTGGATCTGGAAAATGGGTGTTTTGTTTTGTCCTCAAAACATCTGAAACAGGCTGTTTTGGGTACAAAACGTTTTGTATCCGAAACGTTTCGCACATCCCTAGCACCCCCTGTAATTTCCTGCTGGATCTGCCCCTGTGAACTAGATATTCACCGTATTCATAATGGGGATGTGAGTGTGAGTGCACTATATATTGTGAAGTGTGTTTGTGTGTGTATATCAGCGAGGGGCCCATTTAAAAATCTTGTCTCTGGGCCCACTCCAACCTTGCTATGCCCCTGGGACTGGGTTACCTGAGAGAGTGCCCTGCCTCATATATCCTGATTCGGACCTTAAGATACACTTCAGAGGCCTTGCTCCGAGTGTCCCTGCCAAACAACATGAGACAGGTGGCTACTAAGGAATTGGTGGTTACACCCCGTTTATGGAGCAGTTTCCCAGTGAGTTTCGCCTGGCTTCAGCACTTTATTTTAGACGCCAAGTAAAGACCTTTTTGTTCACGCAGGCCTTTTAAATTTTGAATTTTAAATTTGATTTTTAAAACTGACTTTAAATTTTTTAAATTGTTTTGTATTGTATTGTGTGTGTGTGTGTGTGTGTACACACACAAAATACAAAATGCACACACAAAATACAAAATACAATACAAAGCAATTTTAAAATAGTTTATATATGTGTGTGTTGTGATTTCATATGCTATGTGTTTTTACTTGATATTTTAATGCTGTGTTGTGGCTCGCCCAGAGAACAATTTGTTATGGGGCAGCCAACAAATAAAGTTGTTTGTTGTTATGTTTTATTATTTTATTTCCTGTCCTTCAACCAGTTACCAGTCCACACATGAACCTGTCCCCTTGTCTCATGAAATCTAAGTTTTTCAAGAGTCTTTGATGAGGAACTTTGTTGAAAGCATTTTGGAAGTCCAAGTATACGATGTCAACTGGTTCACCTTTGTCTACCCACCTGCTGACACTCTCAAACAACTCCAGAAGGTTGGTGAGGCAAGATTTACCTTTGCATAAACCTGTTCTTCTATATGCTTAACAATTTTATGTTTGAGAATGATTTCCATCAGTTTACAGACATCATTTCCATCAATTTACAGACAGGCACAGACATTAAGCTTACCGGCCTGTAATTTCCCAGATCCCCACTGGATCCCTTTTTGAAAATCGGTGTTACATTGGCTATTTTGCAGTCCTCTGGTACAGAGCCTGACAATAGGGATAAGTTACATGGATCTCAGAGAGGCCAGCCCATAATACCTGGAAGTATTGATAAAGGAAGTGACTTTACCGGAAGGCAAAGATGCCTCCCTTCTCATCATACCCTCAAGGAAGAGATACATTGTGGGTTTAATTTGTGCTTGTGCAAACATTCTGGGGCAGTTACACATGTACATAAAATACAAATATTGAAGAAAAGTTTTTTTAAAGACATAAAAAGAGACTTCTGCATCTGGACTCCAATGAAATATAGCTAGGATGATCACAAGCTAATATTTCTGCAATATAAGCAAATCTTCATTAAACTATATGACTCAGGTGAATCAGGTCAGTTCTGAATAAGTTCCATTAAAAGCAATGGGATTTAAGTTAGTCAAGACCAGCTTATTGCATCGATTCTAATGTGACATGAATAGGATCATAAAGTAAAGATAAAGTTGTGCCCTCAAGTTGGTGTTGATTCCTGGTGACCACAGAGCCATGTGGTTTTCTTTGGTAGTATACAGGAGTGGTTTACCATTTCCTCCTCCCATGCAGTGTGAGAGGATGCCTTTCAGCATCTTCCTATATTGCTGCTGCATCGCTTTCAGCACCTTCCTATATTGTTGCATTGGTTCCAATGGGACATGAATAGGATCGTGCTTCATGTTAATTCCAAAGCTGTTTTCATTGAGTTCAATGGGACTTGCTCCCAAGTGTGCATCCGCTCAGAATGATGGTCCTCCTGACTACGTTTAGGTTATTTGGGGGTCCTAGACACAATCCAGCACTGAGCTTGTTTAAACTCACTGATTTCAGTACATTCTATTTTAAATGTAATGAGCACACACTATCCAGTAGAGTTCAGATTTTGCCTTTTGTTAAATCAAGTATTGTTCAAGATAGAGCTATCCATCAAAACAGTTTAAAGCACTGAACTCCAAGCAATTTTATCTTCTTCTGTTTTCCTTAACAACGTCCAAACATGAAGTTCATTCCTCATCATCTGGAAGGAGAGCAAGAGTTCATAGCACCTTGTAGAATTAAATTGTCTGGAGTATAATCTTGAAATCTGTATGCAAGCATTTCTATGCAGTAAACTACTCACTGGTGTCAGCTCAAGTACCACTCAGAATATAAATTGGTCATATTCCCCAAAATATTTAATATGCCTAAATATAGCATCAAAATGTGCCAATAACATAACAGATCTTTATAGCATTTTCCCATGAAGTTACATAAGTATTACTGTAATCTAGCTTTAGTTGGTTTAAAAGAGACAAGAAAAATGGCAAACTCCAATGTGATATCTTTTACACAGTTTACAAAAATGAGTGCCTGCCTTTAAACATTTTATAGAGAAATAATATGTAAGGTTTCATAGCTGAGACTTCTGAGGACCCTATTTTTGCACTGTTGAAATAGTATGCTTGTTTATTTTTATGAGTTCTGCACAAAGGTGTCTAGAAGATTCCAGGATACATAATACAAAGCACTGGAATTTATGTCCACCAAGGCTGGCTTCAGCAACTATTTAAGCTAATGATTAGGGGTCGGACTAGAAGAGACATTTACTGCATGCTTAGAAGTCGTCTGATGTTTTCTTTTGTAAATAGCATCCAGATTGAGGCTGGACCCAGATCGAGACTGTGGCAGGGAGCCTGGGCTTTAACTCCTTCCTTCTGCCATGGCTCCAATCCGGCTGCTATTTGCCTTGAGGTGGGGAAGTTCCCAAGTGAGCCAATGGGGGCTTTCTTTCCAAAGGAAAAAGCTAGATCAAGGCCCAGCTGCATTCACAGAGGGAGGGCCAGTCCCCCACCCTGATTCATGGCCAAGATTAACATGGAGCAGCAGTTGCTTTGTTTATATATGTATATGTATACCTCCCCACCGGGACACACACACCAAAAAAAATCTGCAGAGACCCATGTTGGAGCCCAATCAAGATTAGGTCCATGTTGAGAAGGGGGAAGCCCTCCTCGGACACAGTCCCTATCTGGCTCCCATTTACAAAAGAAAAGACAACACACACACTTGCGAAAAGTAGGCAGGGAACATCCTACCTTGGATTCCAACATGACCTGATGTGGCCAAGGAGCATGCTCAAAGGTGTATAGGGATCCTGTTCTATTAATTGTTGTGTAAAAGAGGAAATTTCAGCAGGTTCAACTTGTATTTCTGTCATTATTATTAGGAAATATTTATATTTAGATATACTTTATTTTATCTACTAACATAAGTTCTCAGCAACACACAGATACAGGATGCGGATGGGAAAACTGAATGGAGAAACCTGTGGAGACGCTGCTTCTGCATCCACTGCTTCTGAACAGTGTCGAGGTTCGCTTTGAAGTCCACAGCTACCTCGGATACAGTGTGATGGAGCTGTAATCATGTAAGCCTGAACATCATGTAAGCCATTAAATACTACTAAAGATGTACAACTAAACAGACAGCAGCAACGTGAATCATTGAAGAGACAGGAAAATCATGGATATGTTAATGCCTACTGGAAAACAGAAAAGTGCTTGATGGATTTCCCTCAGCAGGGAATTCCAGAGATTAGTACCACCACAGAGAAGGCCTTACTCCATAACTCAACCTCCATGCTACCACACTCCAAAGCCCATCCTTCTCCTCTGAGCGTGTAGGCCGAAATATATTGGAGGAGTCATCCTGGTGCCTGCATGAAAAGGGGGCAGTTAAAAAGAACACAGCCCAGCACACACATTAGTGTTGGGGGTGCACCAAGAGCACACCCACCCTGATGTCACCGGCAAATGTCCCGATGGTCTCTTAGCACATGCTTTAATCGTGTGAGAGGGGTGTTCATTCAAATCACCCCTCTACATATACTCCAAAACCTTTTGGTTTTGGAGCATTTATAGAGGAGCAATTCAGATTAATGCCTTCCTCATGTGATTAACGAATGAACCAAGAATGTGTTGGGAGTCCACCAATGACATCCGGGCAGATCCATTCTTGGTGCATTATCATATGTGCCGGACTGTTCACCTGAACCAGAACAAGATGTACTTGCCAAAATTCCACATCCTCACAACTTTTATAATCCAGGATCCCATCCAGTGTTCCTTCTAACAGGGATTCCCAGATGTTGTTGACTAAAACTCCCAGAATCCCCAAGCAAAAGCCATTGCAGCTGGGGATTCTGGGAACTGTAGTCAGCAACATCTGGGAATCCCTGTTAGAGGGAATGCTGACCCTGTCCCTTGCATTTGGTACAGATGATATGGACCAATGATTAGGACCCATTACAGGAGCTTCTGGTTTTACTAGAAGAAACACCAAAAAATGGAAACTATGCTTAAAGATTCAGTGCTTATTACAAAATACACAGCTTTTGTCAAGGAATATATTTTTGTATTAACAGATTATCCAACTGGTATCTATGTGCATTACCTAAGTACGAAACATAACAAACCTACATCACCAATGCCAGCTTAAAGTGAGCCTTTCTTTTTGAAAGGCTTATCAAATTCCTTGAAGGGTCATGTTACATTATTGTTGAAGGGAAGGTATTGATGGAATTAAAGCTGTTTGAATGCCACACCTAGCAACAAGTTTAGGGGATTAAAAACTGGACTGCAGCTGCTCTTGTGTTAGAAAAGCTATTTTGCTAACTGTAGATGGATATTTCTTCTTTGACAAATGAGCTGTGGTTATTCTTGAGAAAGGGACACTGCTGAATCAAGAGTGATCTATTCACATAGCAGCACATGGTTTTTAGATTTGTATCACTCTTTACTTATTCAGAAGGTCAAGGTAGCCAACAATAGAGCTGGTAGTGGACCGTAATAATTAAGGAAGCAGACTTGAAACAGACAAATATTTGCTGAATGATGGATGGTATTCTCAGATAGCAGTGTTATGGAAGGCCTTTTATATGTTACCACAGCAATATGGCGTAGTGTCCTCATGGCTTCTTCCCATGACCCTGCACAAATGTTTTGAAGTCTGGAGACTGGAACCATGTGGGTAGGGCCAGTGATGCAGCCACAAGGAAAGCTTGAGGAGCAACTCCACTTAATTTTGGAGTGGGAGAGAAGAAATACACTTTGTGGGGCAAGAAAAATACATTTGGGGGGTTGAAGATATGGGTTATTAGATTTGGTGGGGAGAGTTCAGTAAATGGGGTCAAGGGGATGTGCACTCATAGATGGCTGGGACCAGCTGTCCAGGTCCTTCCCACCAAATAGATTCCCTTCAACTACTAACCCTACCCAGGTTTTTGCAAATGTCCAATATTGCCATAGCAATATGGGGGAAAGTCACAGGTAAATTTCTCTCATGCATCTACAGTACTGTGTTGAGGAGAGCTCCCTGTGTTTCTGTATAATAACATGATAACAGCAATATTTTATCTAAACTACCTTTACCCCCCATTTTGTTTATGCATTAACTCTATTTCATGCCATCGTAATTGTGGGTTATGAATTTGCCAAGCATTGTAGGTGTTGGGGATTGCCGACTAGGGATGTGCAAAGCGTTTTGGGTACAGAACAATCTGTACCCAAATCTGCCTGTTTCGGGCGATTTGTGCACAAAACAAATCACCCATCTGCAAGTCCCGAAAGATTCGGCTCCAAAACAAATTGCCCGAATTTCTGAGCTGAAGGTTTTGTTGTTTCGGACCTCCATTTTGTGGCGATCTCTGTGTAGTCTCCATTTTGTGTTTGATGTCTATTTGAATGTCCTGCCCTTCCAAGTTTCAGATCGGTGAATGAAAGCATGGGCTGATCCGCTGACGATTCTCTCCTGGTTCCAGATTGGCTCTTTTGGCTCTTGCCACTCCTAACTGACCCCACATTGGCCAGGGGAAGGGTCGAAGAAGGGGCAAGTGTGGGGGGAGTTCAAGGAGGTATTTTCAATTAGATTTAAAGAGGCAGCAGCCACCATTCTGCCTTTCTGCCTCGGGGAGAAGAGAGAGAGAGAGAACTTTGCTTTGCTTTGCCTTGCCATGACATACCTATTGCCTTCTGCCTTGCCAGCCTGAGCCCTGCCTGTCTGCCCCTGCTGCTGCATGCCAGCCTGGGAATGGATTATATCTGCTGCATTGCTTGTTTTTTGTTCCTGAGAAGAGGAGAATTCTTTTTTCAACCCCTTCCTGCTGCTGAGACAACCAATGCCTGCCTGTGCCTGCTGTGTCTGTGCCAGCCCCAGCCCCTCTGACCACTGGCCACCTGGTCAGCCACATTTTCCAGGCTTTTGCTCCAGCCCCTGTGGCCACTGGCCACATGGCCCTCTGATTTTCCAGGTTTTTGCTCCAGCCCCAGCCCCAATCTGAAGACTGAAGGAGAAGAAGATTGAAGAAGAAAGAGTAGACTCAGAGAACAGACCACAGAAGTGCACAATTGGACACACAATGTGGGTAAAGCCCTAGACTTCATCCGCCCAGAGACTTAAGTTTGGGCGGGGTATAAATTTAATAAACACAAATAAATAAATAGACTGAGTGAGTATACCCCATTTTCTCTCACACACACACCTCTGGAATTCTGTATTCTTGGGGTTGTTGTTTTTCCTTTGGAGGGAGGTTTTGGATTGCAATTGAATTTAAAAAGTTGTTTAGTTTAGAAGAAGTTGAAACAGGGGTTCTGTGTGGGAGGAATCTCCATAAGCTAGTACTAGTAGGTGCTTAGAAGGGTAGAGTAGCCTCGTGGTTTTAAAAAACAATTCTATCTTTTTCCCCATTCCAAAGATGTGGGGTGCATTTTTTAAAAAAACAGAAGCCTGTCCTCCAGCCCTCTGTGCCCATAATATATCAGTATTATCATCCACCCTATGGGATAATGGGGACAGACAGTGCCCATTTCTGCCTGTGGGTGCCTCCTAGGAGTGCTACAGTGGGTCGGGTGGTAGTGCCCTTCTGAGTGTAGATTCTCTGGTAGCAAATGAGTGTGGATTCATTGAGCTGGATCTCATGATCAGTGAGACCTGGTTTGTAAGAGTGAGTGGGGAGAGAGCCCTGGGTGGCCGCCCACATGACTGCCGGCTCTGTGATGGAGCTGGTGGGGGCTGGGGAGTTCAGGGGCCGCGTGGCCCCTGGAAACTCCAGTATGCCCTGCGCAAGTGCTGGGGAGACCCCCGAGCTGGAAGGCTGCTTTTCAGCCTCCCGCCGGGATCTACTCATGAGTAACCACAGCACGGAGCCACACCGCAGCTACTCATGATTTAAAAAACTGGGTTTGCAGAGTGCTCGCTCCGCAAACCTGGTTTAAGGGGCGGGCTACTTGAGCAGGTTACCCGCTCAAGAACCACTGGGCTCGCAGCCAACCCCGGTGGTTCTCATGATTGTAGAAAATCATGTGAATAGCCTCATTGTTTGCCATTGAAAATGAATCCACTCTCATTTGCTAAGAGAATCTACACTCAGAACACCTCAGAAACAACAAAACCCAGTATCCTATGGGCTTGTGGGTATAGGGGTGGTTGACACCCTATGTGCACTACACCACCACTCGCTCTGGGCCACCCCAGTGCCCCCCAAGTGGAGTTATGGGGCTGCTGAAATCCCCATTATTCCCTATGAGGGGAAAGCTTAAAGACGTGCAAACTTCACAAATTCTTTAAAAAACACCCCTTTGCCCAATTGCTTTGAAATCTGGATGGTAGCAGGCACCATTGGGGCACTACCGCCTGACATGCTCTTCTGCCCCCAAAACTGCCTTTCTGCCCTGAATCTGCCCCAAAGACATGCCAACTTCAAAAATACTTTAAAAATCAGCCCTTTGCCCAATTGCTTTGAAATCTGGATGGTAGCTTCCTTGCACCCATTGGGCACTACCACTCACCCTGGGCGACCCTGGTGCCACCCCTACCGGGGAGTTATAACTAAGGCTGCTGAAATCCCCATTATTCCCTATAGGGGAAAGCTTAAAGACATGTAAACTTCACAAATCATTTAAAAACAAGTCTTTGTCCAATTCCTTTGAAATATGGGTGGTAGCTTCCTTGCACCCATTGGGCACTACCACCTACCACACCCCGCTCTGAGCCACCCCGGTGCTCCCCACGTGGATCTATAATGTTGCTGGAATCCCCATTATTCCCTATGGAAAAAATCTTAAAGACACATAAACTTCAAAAATTCTTTAATCAAAATCACCCCTTTGCCCAATTTCTTTGGAATTTGGGTAGTAGCTCCCACCCACTGGGCACTACCACCACCACCACCATTCTTGTGGCCCCAGGATTCGGGTATGAATGGAATCTGTGGTGATTGGGGGGTGGTCAGATTCAGACCCAAAACAAATCGGGGGTGTTTGGATTCAGGTACAAATCAAAATGAAAAATTCAATTCGTGCACATCCCTATTGCTGACATTATATCTGCTGTCAAAATTGTGCGATGCAGTTAACACACAGCATTATTTAATCTATGAAATGCTTCAGTACTGCTGACTCCGAAGGTCGAAGATGCATCCCCTGAAGCCCTGTATGTCATACTAACTGGCATAAAATGCTATACCTGTTAAGTGCCAAAATGTCACTCAAATTGCAGAAATGTTCACAATGTAATTAATTAATTGGAGTTGTTATTCATCAGTTGCTAATATTACATATAATTATTCAAATTATTTTAAAAACACTGCATGCATCATTCCCTTTCTTATTACAAATAATCCTAGATCTAAGGTTTTCCTAATAGCTTGGCTATATATTCAGTTCTCATGAGCAGAGCAGACAAGCTTCTACTAGTGCTATTGTTTATTAACACAATAGTACATAGATGGCACAGTGGCTGACGTCCTGACTAAATTTACTCATGGAAGTCCCATTGATATTAAAAGGACAATTTAGGCATGCTTAACATGCTTTAAATTTCAGCGAGACTTCCTCAAATAAATTTCACCAGGATGTTAGCCAGTGCCACCTATGACAAGGGCTGACATATTGTGCAGTGTAACGTGGGCAGTTCAGAACCATGCCATTGCAGATGTCTAAAATACCTCTTATGCTATTGAAGAACAGCCCTATCTTGCTACTACTTAAAATTGTGCAATCACAATTGTGTGTTACTGCATGCATTGGAAACAGTGGCTAACATGATGAGGAAAATTACTCAAAGTAGTCCCATCAAAATTAAAAGGACAAGTTAAACAATGCCTAATTAGTCCTTTTAATTTTGATGGCACTACATCAAGCAATTTCCCTTAACATATCAGCCAATGGACGTAGCATCACATAGCTGCAATTGCATAATTTTAAGTATTCATTCATTCATTCATTCATTTTATTTTATTTTATTTTATTTTATATACCGCCCTCCCAAAAATGGCTCAGGGCAGTTTACATAGATGGCACAGTGGTAGTAGTAGTACAACTACTAAGTAGTGGTGGAACTAGGTAGTAGTGGAACAGCGTGATCTGCAACAGCACGGGCCATATTTTATACTCTTGCAGTGACACAGAAGTTTCTGAACCACACACATTACACTGTGCAACATGCCAGCCGTGGTTCTTTATAGAGTTCCATAAGCAAAAATTAAGGTCCCTGTCTTGATGAGCTTACAAATTAAATTTTGATAGCAGAGAAAACAACTCAGGAAGGGAAGGGCAGAGAGAGACCAGAATAATGAATGTAAGCAAATGCAGTCACACTAGTATGAGCCTGGTTGCAGTTAGGGTTATAGAGGGAATAAGGATTTAAGTATTACGTCAAAGGTGTCACAGAAAGATGAGTTCTGAGGTTCAGATCTAAAGGACTGATCAGGTATGTTCATGTACGTGTTCCAAGCATAACAGGCAGTAAGGGAAAATGGATAGAGTTAAGAGGGTATGAGGACCTCAGCAAATTGAGAATTGCAGAGTTGTTGGAGTGAAGGTCTTGCACAAGGACTTATCAGGAGATAAGGGCAGAAAGATAGAATGGGACAAGCCCTTGGAGATCTTGGAAGGTAAACATAAAATGGACTGAATGAAGAATGGCATGGGAAGTCAGTGTAGAAATTATAAAGGGGTATCATGTGATTTTGAATTATAATTTTGACAATGGCGTTCTCGATAAAGGTACAGGTATGACAGAGCTACCTAATGGCACAGCGAGGAAATGGCTTGACTACCAAGCCAGAGGTTGCCGGTTCGAAACCCTGCCGGTATGTTTCCCAGACTCTGGGAAACAACTATATCGGGCAGCAGCGATATAGGAAGATGCTGAAAGGCATTATCTCATACTGTGAGGAGGAGGCAATGGTAAACCCCTCCTGTATTCTACCAAAGAAAACCACAGGGCTCTGTGGGCGCCAGGAGTCGACACCAACTCAATGGCACACTTTACTTTACTATGACAAGAAAAGGAGAGAGAGAGCAGGGTAGGAGAGGAGAGCTGGTCTTGTGGTAGCAAGCATGACTTGTCCCCATAGCTCAGCAGGGTCTGCCCTGGTTGCATATGAATGGGAGACTTGATGTGTGAGCACTGCAAGATATTCCCCTCAGGGGATGGAGCCACTCTGGGAAGAGCAGAAGGTTTCAAGTTCCCTCCCTGGCTTCTCCAAGATAGGACTGAGAGAGATTCCTGCCTGCAACCTTGGAGAAGCCACTGCCAGTCTGTGAAGACAATACTGAGCTAGATAGACCAATAGTCTGACTCAGTATATGGCAGTTTCCTATGTTTACTTTAGTCAAGGGTGAAAGAGAACCAGCGTATGAGCCAATGTTTTGGCTGAAGGGACCAAGTTGCCCCTTCTTCATGATTTGTATTGCTTGACATATCTCATGAGTTCTATCCATAATAAATAAAAACCTTACTATGTTGCTGAGCTTGGCCATATTGTAAGAAAGCGGAATAGTTTGAACAAACTTCATCCATTCCTAAATTATTGTGAAGGATACAATAGGATATATAATGGCCAATAAGGGTTAGTGACTTTAAATGTTAATGAGGTGTAAGTATTCCCCTTAATGTCCTATGCATTTTATCCCATTGACCTTGATGAATGTATTTATATAGTTATGCATATTGTCCATAGTTTGCCAAGTAAAAGATGGCCACAAGAATTACTGTGTCTGTGTTTTCAAATGTATGCTACAACCTTACTGTGCATATAGTATATTAGCAAAAGACTTGCCGTTTGCAAGCATGCCTCCTGTACAACAAAGTCTGGGCTTTGTTTAAAAGTACCTGAGAATACTGCCAAAGCTTGTTCGAGTCTGAATCCTAGCCCTAGCCCTAACACTACCCCTAACCCATGCTTTTCCAATGAGAAAGTGTTTCTATATTTTATGGGACATTAATGCATTTTTCTATTTTATTTTATTAGTAGTCTGAGTGGGGTCTGGAACCTACCTGTTAAAACAGCATGTTTCTATCCTCTGCGGTTTGGTCTGGGAGTTCCATATCAGTGAGTAAGTGAATGAGACCCAAGAAGTTGGAGTATAAAGTTTGGGCATGGTCCACTCAGTGGTGCTCTTACCCCTGGATTTCGGGGCCGAAGTCCATGGTGTCCACACCCCCAGGGGGGGTCTCAAATACTCTTTTGTCTGTCCTGGGTGGTGTGGTTGCCGCAGTGGGAGCCGAGTGAGAATATGACCTGTGCCGGATGCTTTAGAGACAGAGTGGGGAGTGGGGAAATAAATATGTGGAATGGGAATATGTTAAGTTGCATGTTGAAATGTTTCTGCTATTGCATATTTGCATAAATGTACCTGTTCTGTATTCCTGCATTCTTGTGAGTTCAGTTGCTGTTCCTGCCCTCAAGAACCCATATGTTAAATATACTATGTTTGTCATGGGATGTGGGTGTAGGGGAATGATGCTTAATTTGGCGGGGGGTGGGGGCTCCAGCAGGCCTTTAGGTCCAGGCTCCAAAATCAACTTAAATAAATAAATAAATAAATAAATAAGTGCACCTCTGCACCCAGCTTGGAATGAAATTTTGAAATATTCCTATACCTGGGAGCAAATACCATGGAAGGTAGTTCTGGAGAAAGAGCAGGCTAACTGGCACATAGGGCTGCACCAATGTCTAGGCCAAGCCTCGAAGGAGGCATTACATAAGGGGAGAATATGGTCAACAAGCAAGAGGCCATTCAGTCTTGTCACCTGCTGTGCTCCTACCTTTATGCGATTTAGAGTCAAGGTTATTAACTGGGTGCCTCCTTTTTCATTAGGCCAGCGGAATTGGCTTGGAACTGGTTGCAGCAAGCTGGTTCTTGGAGAAAGGATCACCTGTGTCTTCCCAGAGGTATGTATATTGCACAAAGCTTGTTCTCAGTGATATTAGTTTGCTTTGCCCTATCTGTTTTCAGCTAACTCCCTTCTGTATTTTTAAGTATATGATAAACACTGAGATAATGAATATTTCCAATCTGCATACCCTGAAGCCGTGGCTCACTTAATAAACAGTTGTTTTTGGCATTCGAGATGTTAATCCTCACCTCCCTATAGACAGCAAGACGCTTGCAGGAGGCCCAACCCCTTGTTCTACTTCTTTCATCCTGCGTAGGGCTTTTTAAATGCTGCGTTCAGAGTGAAGGCCCACATGGTATCGTTTTCTCCTTGCAAGTCTGCTGTTTTTGTTGGCAGAGGTATGAAAATGCAACAACAAATCGTAGTTTTCAATTTCAAAAATATGCCAAAGCAAATTAGGGGATTTACACAATTTGACTTGTTTCTGTTATACAGCATGGTTGTAGACTGGGCTCAGTAATTCAGTTTCTTTTTAAACAATAAGATGCTGGTTATGTTGCTGATCATAATGCAAATGATACACCCATTGTGGGAGATCTGGAGATCTTGGCAGGAATACTGAAAGCAGATCCAACCCATGACGTTTTGCTGCCTGAAGAAAAGCATGAAATTGCACCCCCTCTCTTCCCTCCCCTTCCCTCTCTTGTCTATTAAAGTCACACCCACATTCCTTCCTTCTTTCAAATATCTCCCTTTTCTAATAGGAAGGAAAGAGTTAAAGCATTGTGGTGGTTTATGGTCATTTAAGAGTTCTGCAACTTCTAGTCCCTGGGCTAGAAGTCTTGCTTTCTAACCCCAGATTAAATGACAATCTCAAATTATCCCAAATTATCCCTTCCAGGTCATGGAAAAGGACTGTAGCTCAGTGGTAAAGCACATACTTTGAATAGAGAAATTCCCAGATTCAACCCTTTCCAGGTAGGACTTGGAAAGACCCCTGTTTGAAACCTTGGAGACTTGCTGTCAATCAGTGTAGACCGGTGTTTCTCAACCACCGGTCAGCGGACCGGTGCCAGTCCGCAGAGACTTGAGTGCCGGTCCGCGGCTGGGAGGTAAATCCCACCCTCCCAACAATGGCAGAGGAGGAGAGTATGGCGCAGGCATAGGATCCTGCCTGATCTTCGCCCTGCTCCACGTGCTGTTGGGGGATTAACACCACATGCACTCGAGGCTACTGTTATTGAGCTAGTAGTAGAGCGTCTCCTAAGTAGACACCACCTGGGAGGGCAGACCTGGACAGTGGACAGCATCACCTTTGAACCTTGCTCAGTGCAGGAAGGGAACTGGGAGCCAGGCTAGCAGGAGTCGTTGTTGTTGCTGCCCCCTCTTGCCTGAACCCAGTGATGCCTACGAAGTACTCCTTAGATCTCCTGGAGGAGATACTTGGGCTCCTACTCCGACCTGAATTATCACTGAGGGGGTCTCCTTTAGACACCATAAACTCCGGTTCTGACAGTTCAGGGTCAGGTGAGGTAGAAGGCAGAGCAGGTACTGGTGTTAAATGTTTAGTTTTCCATTTTCTCTTGCCTTGTACTACCTCTTGTGGTGGTGCTGCAGGCACTGGGGCCTCCTTTTTCTTTCGCTTTGGTACCAATGATGTCGGTAACACGCCTGAAGGTTGTGCTGGGATTGAAGCAGGGGGCAGCGAAGCCTTTTTCAGTGAAGGCTTCCCTTTCGAACCTGATTTGGACTCCGCCCCTTTCTTAGGCTTCGTGAAACTCTTCCCCACTGGGAGAGAAGTTAGCTCCTTGCTCTGGCCAGTATTTGCGGCTGAAGGAAAGGGAGCAACCGGCACCAAAAGCTCAGCCTAAGGTGTAAACGGCACGTGCAGTCCCGGCAACATTGGAATGGGGGGGAGGGGAGCGGCAAGGCAGCCAAGGGAAGCACCAAGGGCACAGGTATGCTGGGTGGTAGATTGGGGTTAGCTTGCATGTCCGTTTCAAAAGGGGTTCCAACTGGGGAGAGGAGGAGCAGGGCTGGCTCTGGGGGATCTGGCGCCCTGATGCAACATTCTGTTGTGCGCCCCCCCCAGCTATAGTAAAAAATGAAAATTCAAAATAAATACAATTAGTGTGTATTCAAAATTTTACTTAATTATGTACATAATATGTATATAATACAATTATAATTATATTGCTCCTATACTTAAAGAGCTATTTGGCTACCAATACGCTTCTGGGCAAAATACAGTACAAGGTGCTGGTTATAACTTATAAAGCCCTACACAACTTAAGCCCTGGGTATTTAAGATAATGGAGCAGTCTTGGAGAGAGAGAGAGAATGAGAATGGAGCAGTCTTGGCAAGAAAAAGAGAGTCCGGTCCCCATCGTTCCAGAGGTCCCCGTCCTCCTCCTGTCACAGGCAGCCCCCCCCCCGCAGCACTTTCTCTCCCCACCGGGCTCCCTCCTCCCTGCCATTTTTGCCTGCCCGCCGCAGGGCTCCCTTGTGGGGCCGCCGGCCACCTCCTCCGTCATCGCTGTGTCTGGTGCCATTTTCTTCTTACCGCCTCCCGCCAATTCAAGCTGCCGCATGGCTGAGGGGATGGCTGTGGGGGTGCGTGTGTGTCCTTCTACACCCCCGGCAGCGGCAGAAGATATCAGAGCAATGCTGTGGCCTGCTGCTTGGCCCGGTGTCGCTTCCTAACTGCGAGATACTTAATAGACTTCACTGCACAGGTGCGCCTGGCAACTGGGAAGCGACGCCGGGCCAAACAGCAGGCCACAGCGTTGCTCTTGTTCAGTTGCTCCCGCCGCTGGTGGGGAGGTGTAGGCAGTAGGACACACACGCACCCCCACAGCCATCTCTTCAGCCGTGCGGTGGCTGGAATTTAATTTTTTTTTTAAGGAGGTATCATCAGCTCAACGCCCTCTTGCAGACTGCGCCCCGATGCGGCGCATCTTCTGCTTACTGGTAAAAGCCGGCCCTGAGGAGTAGGTCTGTTGCCCTGTCATTGTTCCCCACACTCCCACCCCTAGAAGTCGTTTCGTTGAGTTTTTAAAAGAGACACCTTCAAGTGCTGAAGACTCAGTGAAGTATAAGGCAGGGCTTGGGACCGTTAAATCTCCAGTTCGTAAAGGCCAGAGCAACTCTCCCTGCCTTAAAGGAGAGAGAGAGAGAGTACTCTCTCTCTCCTGGTGTGTGTGAGAGAGTACTCTCTCTCTCCTGGTGTGTGAGAGAGTACTATTTTAAAAGCAGTATTAACATTTTGAAAGCAATATTAAATTACTATTTTATGCATTTAAGAAGCAAGATATTATGTATACAGAAACTTGACACAAGTTCCTGCCTGCATGTTTATACGCAAAATAAATACATGAGGAGTAAGAAAAGACAGAATTGGAAGAATGAAGTATAAGGTTGCAACATATTTTTAAACTAAGGTAATGTTAAATCTGGACTTGACAAATCTCAGGTGCCAGGGAGCCATGATGCCTCATCCTTTCCCACTCTCCCTTCTGATCAAAGCATAATCTTCTTATCCAAAATTATGAGATTTATAGTTTTAATATTTAATGTTTGCTTTTAAATTATTGTAATTTTAATGATTTTAATGCTTATGATATTATTTTAATTGTAAACTGCCCAGAGATGCAAGTTTTGGGCAGGTATAGAAGTCTGTTAAATAAATAAATAAACAAACAAACAAACAAATAAATAAATAGATAGATAGATAAACTTAAACTTGTAACCCCTTTACTAACGAATGGTCCAGGAAATTGCGCACGAAGAATGTAGCGGTTCTTGAAACTCTGCACAAAGAATTTAGCAATCCTTGACTCCAAAAGGGTTGAGAAACACTGGTGTAGACAATTCTGAACTAGATGCAGAGGCACTCTTATCCCTGGAATTGGGGATCCAGTCTGTGGCCTCCTGAATCCAGTCTGTGGCCTCCTGAGGGGGGCTCCAAATGTCCTGGGGGCCCTCCTGCACCTGCCACTGCCCTGCACCTGCCCCACTGCTGCCTTGCCATGCTGCTTTTTTCAATTTTGGCTGCTGCTATATGTGCAACCAGGGGGTGGGAGGTGAGCTGCACAGACCTTGGCCTGTCCCGTGGTGGTGGGCACAGTGGCTGGTGGGCCCATCCGTATGGGCCTTGAGCACCTGCACAGTGGGAGTATCGAGCATCATGAGCCTATGACATCACAGACTTGTGATGCTCGATAATCCCAATGCGCAGGCACACTAGGCCCAGATGGATGGGCCCACCAGCCAATGCGCCCGCCACCATGGGGGAGGCCAAGGCCTGCTCGGCTCACGTCCCACCCACCCTCGACCATGCACATTTATTTATTTATTTATTTAACATATTTCTATACAGCCCAAAACATGCGTCTCTAGGCAATTTACACATGGTGGTGGCGGAAATGGCAAGGAGCGGTGCAGCTCTTCAGGACGGAGCCCCCCCCCCGTCCCCCCAGGTTTGATTTTTTTAAAAAATAAGGGGGGATCGCAGCAGGGGTCTCATGGCACGGGGGGCCTCCGAAACCCTTCAGGTCCAGGCGCCAAAATTACCTAGGTGCGCCATTGGCTAGATGGACCAATGGTCTGACTCAGTATAAACTAATTTCATATGTTCATATTACTGAGGCAGCTGATTGTTGTGATTGTTTCATATGTTCATATCACAGGCAGCTGACTGTTGTGATTCCACTCAGTTTTTCATAGTCTTTGTTGTCAGTATTTGTATTGACAGAGTTGCCCATAATACAAACATAGTGTTTCCCACTCCCTACTTCTCTGCAAAGAAGGAAGTTTCAGGACACCTTTACAGAATCAGCAGCACACACACCACACAAGACAACACAGATGGTTGGAGCACCACCTGCACTGCCATGCCTGTGTAAACACCACCAACAGTTTGCGCAGCAGGGCATTTCCGCTCCATCATACAGTTGCACAAATGCAGTTGCATAATGCAACAGCCATGACTTCTTATGGGCATCATGTCACACAGCTGCGTTTGCAGAACTGTACAACAGAGTAGAACTGCACTGCTGCGCAACACCTAGGCAGTGTTTACACAGATGCAGCAGGAGAGAGAGTACTCCAACTACCTGTGTTGTCTTGTGTGGTCTGTGAGCCAATGCATTTAAGAGGAGAGAGTGCTCTGGTAATTTGTAAGTGTCTGCCTATTCACATCTATACAGGTTGAGCAGGGGGAGAACAATCAGACACACAGACAGGCAGTACCAGCATCAGTCTCTAAAAAGCAACAGCAACAAACTGCAGCCCCAAGGCTGCTTCTTGTCACCAGGACCATCCCTAGCGGGGTGTGGGACTGGGGGCGAATCAGCATGTGTGGGGCCTCCTTAACATTTCATATCATTACCGAATCATACTGATTGATGACATACAGTGTAAATAGTGTGAGTGAGGTTTTTGGACACGTCCAACCAGCTTGGACATATAGTACATTTATAAAGAAATAAAAATAAAAAGCACAACACTTGCTTCACAGTTCTCAGACCGTCTGGGTTGCAAATCAACTTGAGCATAGTGTATTCATAAACACACAAACAAGCAAATTATATATTTTCCCCCAGAAGTTTTTGTAATTTTCTGCCATGAAACAAGCCACTTATAGGACTTTTGGGATGGGTGTTGTTTTGTTGTTGTTTTAAAAACCCAACCATTTGTCCAATCCATTTCAATATAAATATGTATATTCCTCCCACCCTGCCCTACATCTCTGCTCAATACCAAAGCCCTATGCCTATGCCAAGTCATTCCAGGACAGGTGATCTAAAAGCTGGGGCAGAAAGGGGGGGCCTTTTACCTTTTTTTATGAAGGCAAAGGGCAGATTCTTCCATATGGGGTGGAATGATGGTCTAAGGGGGAGGGCTTCAGTTCCAGACATTTTTGTAATTTTCTGCCATGAAGCAAGCCACGTATAGGACTTTTTGGATGGGTTTTTTTAAATTAAAGAAAAAAATTAAAAACCAACAATTTGTCCAATCCACTACAATTTAAATATATATCTTCTTCCCACTCTGCCCTACATCTCTGCTCAATACCAAAGCCCTGTGGCAAGCCAACCCCTAAATATTCAAGCAGGGGAGAGATAACCACAAAAAGGAAATTACATCATACATCCATTAGTAAGGCTGGGCTGGGCTGGGCTGGACAGGGGGTCTGCAGAGAGCTCTGGTGCTGAACACTCTCTGCCTGCCTGCCTGCCTCTTTCCTGAGCTTCAGGCTTTAGGGAGGCCTGCATGGAGGCCTCTCTGGAATCCCCACCCACCCACCCAACAGCTGAGAGGTGGGGAGAGGCGGAGCTCTAGCAGCTTGCCTGGGAGCCTTTCAAGCTGCACACAGATACAAAAGATTGGCTCCGGATGGGCTGCGGGGAAAGATCAGTGGCTGGGACTGGGGGAGAGAGGAAGGAAGGCTGCACTGCAGTGTGCCCAGAGTGGGGGCTGTGCCAGCGCGGGGCTCGGGGCAATTGCCCCAGTCGCCCCACCCTAAGGATGGCCCTGCTCGTCACCCAGCTCCAAACAACCAGATTATTTCCCCTCAGATCATTATTTCCCCTAAATCTCAATTTTATTTCCACTCAGATGAATAGATGTGTCCATAGCTGCTTCTTTTTAAAAACACAAAAGATAGCTTCATAGCTCATTGCAGAATACACCACACCAAGACCTAAGGAAAGAGCCATCTGGCATAACCAAAGAGCATGTTTGTAAACACAAATATAATACCACTAACTCCAATGAAACCTTATAGTTTTAAGCTGTTGCACTTGCTTGGATATTGGTAAACGACCAAGGTTTATTTGCTGGCACAGCAACACTGGGCTGTTTGGCAACTTTCATAATGGACATATTGGTCTTCCTAAGCACACTAGCCACCTAATGGTGCAGCCGGGAAATGACTTGCCTAGGGAGCAAGAGATTGCTGGTTTGAATTCCCACTGGTATGTTTCCCAGACTATGGGAAACACCTATATCGGGCAGCAGCGATATAGGAAGATGCTGAAAGGCATCATCTCATACTGCGTGGGAGCAGGCAATGGTAACCCCCTTCTGTATTCTACCAAAGACAACCACAGGGCTCTGTGAGTGCCAGGAGTCGACACCGACTCAATGGCACACACACACAGCACACTACTTTGCTCATTTTTGACCCACAAAGCCAAACACAGTCCCGATACATGCACTGTGTTTTTCAAGGAGTGTTTTTCTCTT
The DNA here is from genome assembly GCF_027244095.1 of Hemicordylus capensis. Taxonomy (NCBI): domain Eukaryota; kingdom Metazoa; phylum Chordata; class Lepidosauria; order Squamata; family Cordylidae; genus Hemicordylus; species Hemicordylus capensis. The sequence continues at coordinate 104,421,331 of NC_069661.1, read as the reverse complement.
ACCATATATTTTTCTAAGATGGCTTTATAATTTTTATAGTATTTCTCTTAACCATATATTTTTCTAAGAGGCCTTTATAATTTTTGACATACAGTACCAACTTGAATGCAGCCCATAAACCCCATATGGTTTTCTGCCAGGTACTTGATAGTCCTGTTTTTGCAGTCCCAGGGAGCTAGGAATAGGAGGTTTATCAAGTCCTTAGTTGGCCACCATGTATGTCTGGTGGGTAGTTTGCAGCTTGGTGGGCAACAGATTGTACATGCCTGCTATAATATTCTGTTTGGCTAGCTCTTTGCCTGGTCATCAGAACAGTATGTCATACATGCTGCATGCACACCAGCTTCTAGCCTAAGCCATTGACACTGGTGACCCTGAGATGGAAAACATTCCCTCCAGATTTAAATTTGGCTAAGGCTACAATGGCCCCAGTCTGGCCCTGAACCCTTCAACCTCAACCTGAGCCTGCATTATCCTTAATCAGATTATCGATCCATCTATTTCAGCACTGTCTACATTGACTGGCAGCAGTTCCCCAGGGTTTCAAACAAAGGTCTTTCCAACCCTATTCTATCCTAATCCTGAACATGCCAGGATTAAATATGGAATTTTCTGCCCATGTTTTGCTATAGTGGCAGGATATGTAGGCCATCAAGGTAGGTATGGGAGAAGAACCAATGAGGCTGAGTTAATGTTGCCAGCCCAGTAGACAACATGGAAGCTCTTCTCCCTAAAGTGCTTACCTCCCCACAGATGATCCGTCCTTGGTACCTAGGTGGGCGGATTTCCCACCCAGGAGAGTGGCGGCTCTCCTGCCGTCTACCCACACCTTGTCCGGCAGCTCCAGGGGTTGGGTGAAGGGAAGTGCCGCCATGCAGTGCCCGCCCCCTGCAGAGTCCCAGAAATGCACCACACGAGTGCGCAGTGCATGTCTGGGATCCCCCCTCCCCCAGCAAATGTGTCTGCTGCGGACACATGACCTGCAAAATGAGGTTAACAGAGTGCTTGCTCCATTAACCTCATTTAAGAGGGTGATTATTTCAGTGGGCTTGCTGCCATGGAGCCACCGGGCTCACCCTCGAGCCCACTGGTTCTCACAAGCAAGCAAAACTTGGCTGGGCTCCCTGGCAAAAAATACCAGCCTCTGTCCCTGAATCGGGGGGTGGTGGGAATAAGATAGCCAAAAACACCACTCCGTTCAACTACAGGACATGCTCTGGGTTGCCTCCAAATCAAAGGACTTTGTCCCCAAACTCAAGCCATGGTCTTTGATTTCAAGAGTTAGCAACCCTAGGTTGAACTGGGTTGCTAAAAGATAGAATAAGACACAGCTAGGAGTCCACAAAGAACATGTAGGAGGTATGTTTATTTTGGGTTAAGGTCCAAGGTAGCATGGCAGAATCTCAAACATCAGTTGCTTGAATTATGAGGTGAAGGGAGGGGAGTTAATGAAATTCAGAAGCACCACTCCCTGATTTCCCCCAATTTGAGCCAAGTCATCCCCCCAACGACTTCTAAAAACAGTGGCTGACAAGATGTTCAGTGCTCTGGTGATGTTGCGAACCATTCCCGGCCTGCTGTAGACACATAAGGCAGCCCCAATGCTGTCTCAGGTGATCAGCTGCACAAGCAGCACTGCCACAGTTATGGCCATTAGCCGCAACACTGTGCAACACGTTAGCCAATAAATAAAAGGGCTGTTAGAAAACCTGAGGGCCGGGCTTCCTCTTGCCCCCCTGTAAACTGAGAGTGGCTATGATGCTTCCTCTAATTCATACATCGCTCTAATTCATACTCAGGAGTTCATGGAACAATAAGGAGCTCTAGCACAGGGATTCTCAACGTTGGGTCCCCAGATGTTATTGGACTTCAACTCCCATAATCCCCAACCAAAGGCCACCAGAGCTGGGGATTATGGGAGTTGAAGTCCAGTAACATCTCTGGACCCGACGTTGAGAATCCCTGCTCTAACAGCTGAGTCCTTGTTTGCTAACACTTTATTGAGTCATAGAGGCAGAATCATTGGCATAGGCTTGGTGCTTACTTTGAGCATGGTAGCACTTCCTCCCTGATATTCCCACACTATGGTGTACACATGTTTTTGAAATTAAGAGTCATTCATCTAGAAAAGCAGCTCTTGAATATTTATATCCAATAAAACTAAGACACTTGTTTACTAAATGCCTCTGCAGAATATATTTGGTGGTGTTAGTCACTGTCTTTTTATTAAAATATAATCTATTCACAGATAAGAACAGTGGCTGCAGTCTTGTCTTTGAAGAGGAAGTTATTGTGCCTGTCTTCCCATAATGCAGCCATAATCACCTTTGCTTATCTGTGGCAGGTCTTCCTGTCTCTTACTCGTCAAATGCAATCCCCACCTTCTATGCCCTGTAACAGCAACAATAACAAAAAGGTTGCAGAAGTTTTCAGGTTTTGAAATCAAAATGACATTAATGAGTTACAAGTGAGAATGGTGTTTACAGATAGTAAATTGATTTAATATTAGTTCAACTTCCAGTAAATGACAATCTATCAAAATATAATCAATCTCAAAGTCTAATTACAAGCTTAGCATTTTTCTTATTGTTTAATAATACAATGATTAAGGAGGGTTGTTGTTTTTTTAAGTGAAATTTATGGACGGAGGGAAAGGCAGTCTTTCAGTAGGAAAATATGGGTTCCTTAATAACTAACTTCACTATCATGCTAATATTCAAGCTTTATAATCAATATGAGAAAGACAGGATGTCCTTAAAGGTCACACAACTCCTCCGTGCTTTCCCTTCCTAAATGGGCAAAGAGCACCTTTCAAAGTGGAGGCTGTTTTATATTTAACGGCAGGGGGAGCATCTGTCTCCATTCAACCCCAGCACAGCAACCCCATAGTGGCTGTTGCTGGTTTTTATGTAGCTTGCATTTCTTTTTAGATTGTGAGCCCCTTAGGGCTCACAGTGTGGATTCTTGGTTTGTAATGACTTCTTCATAGGGAACAGTGCGGTTCCCTATAAAGAAGTCATTATAAAGAATCCACAACACACACAAATTCCTAAACTTTCACCCCTTTGCCTGATTCCTTTGGGGATTGGGTGGCAATTGGAACCCATGGGGCCCTACCACCCAACCAATTTTGGTGTCCCTAGGTGCTACCTGTGGGGAATAATGGGCTATTTCAAATCCCCATTATTACCTATGGCATGAAAAAAAACCAGGAATCTAACACTGCCAAACACAGGAAAAACTAAAAAAAATCCTTTAAAAATCAACTGATTGCTCTACTGCCTTGTGGGTTGGGCAGGCAGCACCCATGGTGCCCTGCCACCCAACCCACTTTGGTGCCCCTTAGACCTTAATCATTTGGCTGAATGTATTCAAATTCAAATGAAATAAAATTTGAATTGAACTGACCCAGATTCGAGGCCAACAGATAGGAGCTCAAATAGAATCAGCCTGATTTGATTCATGCACATCCAGTAGCGGCTTGTGAACATGCTGCTGGAGGTGGCGGCGGGAGGCATCTTTAAGGGAAAAGAAAGTCGCTGCTTACCTCCGCAGCATGCCTCCCAGTAGCCCCTGTGGTGGGAAATCGCCGCCACCACTCACCTGGCTGCTGGTGGGGGCTCGGCTCCATTTACGCCAGTGGCGATGATTCCCCGCCGCAGGGGCTGCTGGGAGGCATGCTGCGAAGGTAAGCAGCGACTTTCTTTTCCCTTAAAGATGCCTCCTCCCCCCCGCCCCCCCCCGCCCCCAGCAGCGTGTTCACGAGCCGCTGCTATGCACATCCCACTCCCTATCCCATAGCCATGGTATCTCCACAGAAAAAGTCCTCTATCATAGCCATACATCTAACCTTTAAAGGCAGGACATACAAAGGGAGGCCTTGTTTGAGGATCTTAATTGACAGGCAGGTTTACATGGGACAGGCTGGTCCTTTAGCTCAGGGCTGGCTTTTGGGTTTGGCAAGCTGAGCAGTTGCCCAGAGCAACTTACTGAAGAGGGCACTGATAAGCTAACCATGATCTCACTCATGAACTAACCATGGGAGATGGGGTGCTGATGAAGGCACTCCTCACCCAGGCTTCTAGTATTTATCCAAGGGCTGACCATGCTTCACATACCTGGCTGAAAAGTATTTAGGGCTTTTAACATCAAACTAATATGTTGTGCTGGGAAACAAACTGGCAGCTGGTATGGATCTTTAAGTACCGGCCAGTTATAATCACCATAGTGAATTATAGACTACAATCTGGCTGCTGTGATTGAACCAGTTGAAGCATTGAAACACTTTTCAGAGGCAACCCGTGTATAATTCTTTGCAGTAATCTAGTCTGGAAATTACTAAAGCATGGACAACCTTCACCAGATCATTTCTTTTCAGAAGGTGATACAGCTGGTAAATCCACAGAAGGGGGTAAAAGGCCTGCTGTGCTACGGATACCACTTGTACATCCAGCAACAGAGCTGCATCTAGAAGCATTTCCAAGCTGCAAACCTGGTATTTAAGAAAAGGTGCAACCCTGGTCAGGACAGGCCAAATACCATCATTCTCGTCACATGAGTGACCTTTCCATAGAGCAGAGAGGAAGGAGGAGCTTAAACCTTTCTATGTGGACCATTTTTCTAATTACAATTCCCACCATAGCTGCTTTTTCAGCATTAGGGGTGGGGATGATACAGGGTCCCCAAATATATATTTTATTTTGATTATTAAAATGGCCGGATGAAATAGAGTTAAGTACTAGGGATGTGCCGAAATGTGATTTGGCTGTCTGAATTGCTGGCACCTTCCTTTAAATTTGAGGGCTTACACTGTCCCTTTAAAGAGGAGGAGAAGAAGTTGTACCTGCTCCTCCTTGCCACCATCCCGACACTCCCCCCAGCTATGCCCATCCATCGATGGGCTATCTCCCAGCTGGTTCACAAGCATAGCTGGGGGAAGTGCCAGGATGAGGACATAGCAGCGATTGGAGGAGCAGGTAAGGACCTGCTCTTCTCTGCTTTAAAGGGGCTGTGCAAGCCCTCAAATTTAAAGGGAGATGCCAGTGATTCCGACAGCTAAATCACATTTTAGCACTGCCCTATTAAATACCCACACCCCTTTCCTGCTGCTCAGAGCAAATGTACAGCTTTCTATAACTAAATTTTAGTGAGAGGCCGTATTCGCACATAATGCGAAACCGCAGTTAAACGGGGCAGAGTTTGGGATTTGTGTACATCCCAATGAGTGAAACTGTGGTTTTGCAGCAAAAGTGACCTGCAGTTTCTCGCACCAAGCTCCAATTTGAATCTTAAGTAGTGAGTTTCTCCATCCCAACCTGAAGTTTTGTGATGGCGACATTATGTCCGAACGTGGATGCCTCCATAACTGTGGTTTTGTGCTGTTTCTGGAACCATAATCATAGAGAGGGTGGCCCAGACCTGCCCAGGATCACGGCCACTCCATGCCTGCGGTGATTGTCACTGGCTGCCTCTCCAAGCACTTGCCCTGCCCCTCTGTCTCCAATCCAATAAAGCAGTTGCCTGGCAAAAGGTACGTCGCCACATCCAATCCCATGCTTGTCAGTCTGTCAAACAGGAAAGTCACATGGTGGCATGCCCTCTTCCCACTCTGTCCCTTGTGCCCCGCCCCTTGTCTTACCTGCTCCTCCAATCACTGCTATGCCCTCATCCCGGCACTTCCCTCAGCTATGCTCGTGAACCAACTGAGAGATAGCCCATCGACGGATGGGCATAGCTGGGGGGAGTGTCGGGATGGTGGCAAGGAGGAGCAGGTACAACTTCTTCTCCTCCTCTTTAAAGGGACAGTGTAAGCCCCCAAATTTAAAGGAAGGTGCCAGCAATTCAGACAGCCAAATCACATTTCGGCACATCCCTAGTACTTAACTCTATTTCATCAGGCCATTTTAATAATCAAAATAAAATATATATTTGGGGACCCAACACACACAGGCAATCAGGCAAGAAAGGGGATGGGATGGAAAGACAGGCACTATGTGCTTTGCTCTTCTAAAATGAAGCGATAAAGGAGTGTGTTCACAAGCATATGCAGTTGCAATGGCAATATAAACAGGGCAACCCCATTAGATTGCTGGGACAGTAACATATGGCAGGAAGGCGATACGCGAGGATGGGTTTCTGACAATTCCCAGACTCCCCAAGCAAAAGCCATTCTGGGGATTCCGGGAGTTGTAGTCAGCAACATCTGAGAATCCCTGTTAGAAGGAACACTGGTCATTAATGCCCTTTTCCCATGGACTGCTCTCTCACGAGAGTGTTAGGCAGTGGAGGCATGCATGCGGGCTGGATGGCAGATGGCAGATGCTGCCCAGCCTTATTGCTCCACACAAACAAGATGGGTACTCCAGCAACACCTCTCTCTCCCTGTCTTGGCAACTGCCACAAAGAAGCAGTCAAACTGGGCCCTCTGCCAGCCTGTCCACCCATTTGGACATATTCATCTTTAATTTTGCCTGGAATGGTGACCCTACTCTCCTGGGGTCACAGAAAACTAGGGCTCTCGTCTCCCACGATTCCCCTCAGTGGCAGATCTACATATTCTGCAACACCAGCCTGAACTGGGTAAATTTGAATGGGAGTTAAAATCTGTCCCCACTCCTGATGTTTCCCCAGTCTCCCAGCCCAGCAATGCCCAGACACATGCAGCGTCAAATTCTCCTTTGGGTGTGTCAAAGGCTTCCCTGTAGAGGAGGGGGTCACTGTGTGAAAGCTCTATCATTAACCAGATAGAATGGGAGCCCCACAAAAGCGGAGCTCCCTTTTTCCCTCCCCCCACCTTTTGATGGCTCAACTCATGAGCATACAGTCTGATGGAAGACCAAAGGTTGTCAAGCCTAAGGTCCTTCCCAGTAGACTAGCCCGCTCATGAGAGCACTAATCCCCTGGAGGCAAGCAGGAGTGTGGTTTGGTTTCCATGGACTGCTTTGCTGGGGTGAGCCCCCCAGGACCCTTTTTCCTCCCTCATATACATATCCCCTCCTGGTCATCATGTTCCCTTCCCTTTCCTGAGTAACAGAAAAACAGTGCCCCTCAACATCCCTCTGCTGCCAGAAATTGTGTTTGTGTGAGACTGTTTTGTTGCAAGGCTCTTACGAAGCTGGCAGCGCAATTGCTGTCAGATGAAGCCTTAATGGCATTTAAAGGGATTTAAATGCCCTTTCCCTTCTGAGGGCGGGTGGGCCATTCCGAAAAGGCACGGTCACATTCGGCATGCTCCTTGAAGATTGTGGCCAATGACTGCTGCCCTGCAGACGTACTGACGCCTTGCCCACAGTCTGGCTATGCAAACACTACAGAGCTTGCTGGGATGCGGACTCAGCGGACCAGGAAGAGGGAGAGGCTCCCCTGCTCTGAAAATGGAGGTTGCCGGGGTGCGGTTGGACAAATATCTGCAATGTGATTCATGGTCAGAAAAATTAACTGTGGGTTCAGCAACCTCTGGTTTTGCATTATGTGCAAATGTGGCCAGCGAATGAAAGAAAGCAAACTAATTATGAGTCTTCTCTGTCATTGGGCACTCAGGATGGAATGAAACATACAGCCCTGCAGCCAAAAATGGCAGTCCTCCTCCCCTCAGCCTCTGAAATGTCTAGTCCCACTTCCTTAGTGTCTGCTTGCCACTAGGCTGTGCATCTGCCCATTTTGGCTACCTGGTGGGGTGGAGAAACACACAATATAATGATGTCAGGACTGTGGGTAACTTGTATTAGATGTTACGGAGGGGGAAATGTGCCAATGCTTCTCAAGTGCAGCCCCATATAGCATATAGCTGATACTCCGGCTGTGTCCATTTCTTGATATGAACAACCTCAGAATGGTGGTACATATGCTGGTAACCTCCAGACTGGACTTCTGCAATGTGCTCTATGTGGGGCTGCCTTTGTATGTAGTCCAGAAACTGCAGTTGGTACAGAATGCAGTGGCCAGGTTGGTCTCTGGGTCATCTTGGAGAGACCATATTATTCCTGTTGAAAGAGCTACACTGGCTGCTGATACATTTCCGGACAAAATACAAGGTGCTGGTACCTATAAAGCACTAAACAGCTTAGGCCCTGGGTTTTTAAGAATGTCGTCTTCGCCATGAGCCCCATCACCCGTTGAGATCTTCTGAAGAGGTACGTCCATGGTTGCCACCAGCTTGGCTACTCAGGGACAGGCCTTCTTCGTTGCTTCCGCTGGGCTTTGGAATACACTCCCTGTTGAGATAAGAGCCTCCCCATCTCTGGCAACTTTTAAAAAGGCACTGAAGACATATTTGTTCACCCAGGCTTTTAATTAAATTATAGTTTTAATGCTTTTAGTGTTGGGTTTTAAATGATGTTAGTGTTTGTTTATATGATTTTAATTGTAAACCGCTCAGAGATGCAAGTTTGGGGCGGTACAGAAATATGCTAAATAAATAAATAATAATAATAAATAGCTGCTTCAGAGGTGCAATCTTCAGCTAGAAAAAGCCACAGAAGTAGAGTTAAACACAAGCCCTTTAATTGTTTGTAATAATAGTCATACTCTGGGTAGAACCAGTGAGCTAAGATAAGGAACATCACATGTGATCCAAAACATGGTGCAAGGGAATGTACCATGCCCTCTCTAAATGATACCATGGTTGGGGGCAGATTGTGTGTGTGAAGTACTTGCATTCCCATACTAGAAGGTAACATATAAATTAGTCCTATGGATGGGCCTAAAGATGGGATTTGAAATATAAGATGTCATAGCGGTTTTGTCATTCCCCCCTCACAAACAAGTTGGCAAAAACAACCTTTCATTGACAGACATTATTGCTAGTACTATTTTGCAATAAAAGATCTGGGCTTTCCTACCAATCCCAATCTGGTATTGCCAAGATAAAAATTGACAAGCTCAATGATATCTAGATTCTAGGCCTAAGTAGATACGGGATGAACAGGGTGTGCCCAGCTCAGCCCAAATGCCCCACCTGTCAAATCCAAGGTAATTTCAAGGCCATGTTTTTCTTAGTGCCTTTTCCTCAGGGTGGGGCAGCAGCAGCATCTGCAAAAATAATAGATTACTCACCTGGTCAATTCATGGAGGACGTCTTCCTGTTACTCTACATTAAAAGGAGTTGGCTTATTCCAACATGGTGCGGTATTTACACCTTCCTAACCTGATGGACATTGGAGGGCTAGCTCACATGTGAAGATTTATTTTATTTCATAAATATACTCCAACTTCCTAGAACAACTGCAATCACACATTGTGTGCTACATCCATTATTCCCAATGGATGTAAATTGCAACATGTTAAATTAAAAAAAATAAAATAAAATAACATGTAATCATTCAAGGGGTCCATTGTTCCAATACTGCCCTCTTCTGCAGCACCATTGCTGTGTGTGTTGGAGCCCTGCAGCAGCACAGGCAGTTCTGCAAAGCCTGAGTTGTGTTGCGGGACACATAAGACAATGAGACAAGTTAATCATAAATAACGTCAGGCCCATTAATTTCAATGGAACATAGTTATGACTAACTTAATCTCAAACACAGTGGGCAAAATCCAGACTATGTGGGGTGATATGAAAGCTCTGTCTGTGGTGTTATCTGTGATGTCGCATTCAAACATGGAAATCACTTGAGAATTTTAGTCTACAGGGGATTAACAGGCATGCATCTGTGAATACTCCACTTCAGCAAAGGTAATAACTACACCATGAGGGCTGGGCTGAACTTTTGAGCATTTGGTTAAAGGGGAGTTGATGGTGAAGAGAGGAGGCAGCTGCCACACCTCTTTTGAATTCTGGGGGCGAGGGACCCAATTTTCAAGGATGGCAAAAGAAACTCATAGGTGCTATCATATTTTAAAGCCGAATGCTGCCCCCAGAATGAAACTGTGTCACAGCATGACAAGTCTGGGGGAAATGATGACAGGCATAGGCATGTGTGATGGAGCCCTTCAGATGGAGATGTCTGGCCAGCATTGGTGTTCAACTTAGCTATCTCCCTTCACACTCAAAACAAAACAGCCAGACAGGAACTTTACAGATACCACAGCCTGATCCTATGTGTGCCGCTGCACAGGCATGCAGCCTCATCCACTCCATGTTTATTTGGAAGATAGTGTGTATAGGACTGCAGTCTTAAGGCCCCAGCTTTACATAGTCCACGTTTAGGATGTACATTTAAAAATCTAACATATGTGCCCAACAAATGTGTCTGATAACAAGTATGTGATATTATGTGTACAAACACCTATGGGATGCACCCATAATTCCCATAATTCATTACCTTCAGCTGCATCTTCCAGGTATGATCTTCTGTTCCAATCTATTTAAATGATGCTAATGCCAGCACAGAAAAGATTATGACTGATTGACTTTTGGTTACACATATCCTACTAACTGGGCTAGGCTCAGAGCATCTGCACCTCTAGTTGCCACAGCCATTTTCTCTCCCCTGCCCCTGCTTATTTTTCTAGCCGGCTGGCTGGGTAGCCAGCCACCTGGCCGCCCAACCTCCTGCCGGCTACCTCATCCCACCAACCCACCACCTCCACTGGCTGGCCAGCCCGGCATCACCCACCCATTCCCCCTGGCGGCCAGGTCTTCTCATCCACCCGGCTGCATTTACTCTTGCCAGCCGGCCAGCAGGCCCACTGCTACCTCCAGTCAGTCGGCCACACTTCTTCCAGCCGGCCAGCCCGCCACTTCCTCCTGCCGGCTGGCCGCGTTTTCTGTCCCCAGCCAGCTGGTGGGCTCGCCTCCTCCTCCGGCCCACCGCTTCCTCCCACCAGCTGGCCACATTTTTGTCATGCCGGCCAGCTGGCGAGCCCACCACATCCTCTGGCCCGCCATTTCCTCTTGCTGGCTGGTTGTACTTTCTCTTGCCAGCCAGCTGGCAGGCCTGTCGCCTCCTCCTGCCGGCTGGCCGTGCGTTTTCTTGCCAGACGGCTGGTGGGCCCACCACCTCCTCCAGCCTGCCACTGGCCACCATCACTGTTGGGCCACAGTGATGGGGTGATGGCCACCCCATCCCCATCACTAACCCCCCGGGAAGCTGATCGCAAACTCTCGCGAGAGCTAACACACATGGGATTAGCGACAGGTACATTTAAGAGAATTATATATAGAGAAGATGTTGGTCACTCATATCAGGCACATATCCAGCATTTATTTCAGTGGAGCAACAGTTACAATTGAAAGATTGCACCCACTTGGTAAAATAAGCAATAACTCCAATCTACTGCAGAGAATCAAATCCTCTCTTGGAACATGTGCACAAACCTCAGAACATAGTTGTACTCTCAATCAAGTCAGTGGCAAAATTGCCAGTGATTTCAGCTAGTTCCATGTAAAGAGAATCTGACTCAAGAGAGCAGGGGTAAACACAGCCACCTGCTATGGCCTCTGCTATTGTTCTGAGGGAATAACCAGGAAGCAGGAAGCAGAGTTCAGCATGAGGTAAAAACCGAGCAGTCAACATTTTAAACAAAGAGTTCCTAACTTCCTAAGAAGTCAGGGACTCTTGGCTCTGCCAGGCATTATAGAAGCCTTGTGCCAAGCCTGGCTGATATTGTATATTGGCAGGGCTGTGCTCATTGAAAGGTTGTTAAATCTGGAATTAGCATAACTAGATAGATGCAGTTAATCAATTTAGGGTGGGAGGGGTTTGTAACTATTGCTATGACTAAGTAAAATGTTCGCTTACAATCTAGAATCTAGTGGAAGTTAGGAACGACATTAGAATTATCCTGGAACAACATGATCCAGTATTAGGGTTGCCAACATTCCATTGCCTGAACACAGGACACAAGTGTGTGTGTGGGGTGTGTGTGTGTCTTGGGGGTGGGGTCATCTGTGGGTGGGGTCATCCTAGAAGCCTGAGTAGCAATACATTTGTAAAAACAACAATAAAACAAGCCCCATGATTTCACAAAGCTTCTTGTGGAAGAAGAAGACCACAAAGCTTCTTGTGAAAGAAGGCCATCCCACGTAGACATAGAGCAAGTGTCAGCTGAAAAATTAAGAGAATCCCCAAGGTTTACACACACTCTACATCCCCACACTTTTCCCCCTGAGAGCCTCACTGAAAGGCTTTTTTCATCTGCCAGAAGTGGTGAGTTGATAAGCAGGAGTCTGTAGGTCTATTTACATTTGATACGTAAACAATTAGCAACTTGCAAGATGTAAATAACACCAGGCAATTGCTCCTGCAAGTTTGCAGAGCAACTGGGGCTTCTTTTGTGAGCTTTGTTGTTTCTTTTACCTTATAATATGGACTTCACGCAGACTTCAAAGTGTTCAATACAGATGCATTGAGGGATGAAGGAGAGGCCCAGGCTCTGCCAACAATACGGGGAAAGACAGCATCCTGTTTGGGACAAGAGATTTTTGCCTCAGATACAGGACTTTCTGTATAATATGGGACTGTTGACAGAGGCGTATCTAAGGAAAATAGTGCCTAGGGCAAGCACTGAAATTGCGCCCCCTGTCCAAACATCTGACACCCATCTTTCAGATAACTTTACCATGATATCAGCTGAAAAATACAAGTCAAGCTCGTTAATCTTTTAATATTTCAAAAACTATTTAGCAGTGAACATTGCCAGACCAAAATATGCTGGGGCTCATGAAATACCCAAATACTATGTGGAGGTGTATTTGGAAAACTAAACAGAAGTGCCTGTCTAATTCTCTACTATGCACTGTAGCATCACTATTACATAAGTTTTAAAAATCAATGGAGAATTTGACTTTTCCCAGATACTCTGAAAATAATTAAAGGATATGCAGAGTAAACTGTGTCACTGCTTGGAATATATTCTAGTATTTCAGAAAGACGGTTAAAATAAGAGTAAGAGAGCAAGAAACTCCCAGTGGGCCTTAATACTAAGGATTTCACACTGATTCAAAGACAAACTCACCATAAATAACTATATTATTAAGACATCACATTTAACTCACTTATCACAAGAAGCAGAGTAAGAGCAAATGAATACAACCCTAGCTCACAAGCTTCAGCTCAGTATTCACAAGCCCTGATTCTCTGTACATAGTGCCAAACTGAATATGTGTACAGTGACTTATATTAGATTAAATTAAAAGAAATTGTTTACCTGTAGCCCCTTCGGGGGGCTTCCTAAAGGCTGTGGGGAGGGGCCTGCAAAGGTTCCTTCTCCCCCCGCGGGCCTTTAGGGCCTCGCAGGGACCATTTGAGCATGTGTGGTGGCCATTTTTTAAAATAATATATTTTTTTAAAAAAATGGCCACCGAAAACAAAATGGCCACCGCACATGCTCAAATGGCCTCTGGGAGGCCTGGCATGGCCTAGGGCCTCATAGAGGCCCTTTGAGCATGTGCGGTGGCCATTTTGTTTCCAGCAATCATTTTTAATTTTTTTTTTAATATTTTAAAAAAGGCGCCCCCCCACTTTCAAGTGGTGCCCAGGGCACGTGCCCTGCCTTCCCTTCTCTAGATATGCCCCTGACTGTTGATAATGCTATCCAATATGTTTCTAAATAACACTTTGGTGTCCTCTTATAGGCTCTCCAAATAATACAAATGATGTTGACTGAAGCTTTACCTCAAGAGGTCTAAGGGAACTTCACTACAGTGAATCTACTCAGAGGTATCACCCAAGAACCACATGAGCTAGTATGCTCCTGAATGACACTTTATTTATTCCAGTGGACTATCCTAAGGTTCCCCTACATACCTTGAATGAACAAACATCTGTTGATGTTGACTTAAATTTTAGCTTGAGAATTTGAAAGGATCTTGACTACAGCAGAGTTAAAATCTCCCTCATTCATAGCTTTGTGGTTCTTCTGTCCTTTGAATCTTAAATGATTTGCTTCCCCCTACAGCAAACCATTTCCTGCCCATCTGCCCTCTCAGTCTCTGAGTTCTGCTGACACAGGGATGGGTACGGCATGGGTGGGAGGCTGAGACTTTGTAAGAAAAGCATGGAAAAGCAAGAGTTCTGCTGAGCGGCTGCTCCACGCAAAAGAAGAAGTATCTACTTCCCCTTCAAGAGTCTCAGAAGCCAAAGGGCCACTTCAAGCATTATGAATTTTCTCCATGGAAAGTATTTCAGTGTAGGAAAAGCATAAACACTGTACAGAAGTCAGTATGTGTGATAACTGGACACACATCCAGTTCACTGCATAACAAAATAAGGAGCATGTCAAGTTGTCACACAAAACCATCTGCATGGAATTTGCCCACTATTTCCTGCACGGAAATGCTTTCTATGAAGGAAGTTTGCCAAGTCTGAAACTTCCCATAATATATTTTTTTTAATGCTGTAAGGTTAGCCTGTCTGGGCTTTCTTTACGTTAGGTGTGGCAAGACAGACTACAATAGCAGCCAATTGTTATAACTCACTTCAGGCTTCTCTTCCTGGACTCCTCCTCCTCTTCTTGTTTCTGCAGACTCTCTTCTCTATTCCTCTTTTCCAAGGCCTGCTGCTTCTTCTGCCTCCCTCCTGTTTTCCTTTTCAGCCTTCTCTATCGCTCATTCCTCTGGGACATTCTTTCTTCCACCTCTCCTTTCCTAGAACCTCTGAACCTTTAGCCCTCCTTTCCTAGCCCCTTCTTCCTTTGCTCTTCTACTCTCAGTTTCCTTAATGTTGATCTCATTTCTTCTATCCTGAAGGGGTATGATGTGTTGTGGCATGAGTTCAACTGCCAGAGGCTTCACCATCACCACAAAATCCTTAAGCTCATCACAATATCAAATGGTAGTCAAATTTTATTTTGTTGTTATTCACCCTTTGGATAATTCTAATGCAAAATATTTTAATTTCACCATTATGTATGTATGCAATAGCATGCCTCTCTTTAATCTTTGTAAAAATGTCAGTTGCAGAAAATTTTGGGGTGCCATAATATGTGCTTTACAAAGAAACTTCATTTGTATCTGAGACAGAATATTCTAAGAGTGGATGTAGAAGAGAGGCTTCTAGCCTCTTTAAGGCTAGAAGAGGCAAGAAGAAGAGAGATAGTAGCAGCAAAGAAAGCACCAATGGTTGACGGCAGAAAGTGCTATATCCAAAGTGCTGAGTCAACATATTAGTGCAGTCCTGTTGTGCAACAGGAGTAACACTCTCAAGGTGTTTACTGTCTTTCTTCAGTCAGCACAAATGATGCCAATGTCAGCAAAAATTCCAAGACCAACAGAGTTATGCAAATGCCATTCTAAGGTCAGTGGAGACCTTCAACTTGGGCAGTGGGACAAGTCAGTTCATTTTAATGCAAGCTGAATGATTTGGGGTTGGTCCAGAGTAGAAGGGAGGATGTTGTTAAAATTAATATTTTTTTTAAAAAAATCATTGTGATTCATTTGTATACAGCACTATAACTAAAGTTCTCCTCCAAGATCATTTTTATTTCATTTAGAAATTGAAAATATCAAGGAAGGTTTGCTATTTGGCAGAGTCTTGCAGCACTAGTCTCAACCTAATAATAATAATAGCTTTTGCCATAACGACATCAACCATCAAGAATAGAATAAAATCTAGGCATATATATATATTATATACAGTATATGCCTAGAAAAATGTGTGTGTGTGTGTGTGTGTGTGTGTTTTTTTTTTTTTTCTATCTGCTTTTTGAAGCTCCCATGAAATTACCATTCTTTTGCTGTTCATAATCAAGAACCTTAATCATATATAAAATTCCTTTTTCATTGGGAGGATACTATATTGTTATTCTATAGAGCACCAAAAAAAAGTAGAAGATTAGAGGTGACATTGTGGAAAGATCTCATGCAATCCTTTTCATAATATTAAATTCCATGAGTTCCATCTCCCAGTCCATATAACACACACTGATTCCCCCCGAAATCCCAGTCCCACTACTCTTGCAGTGTGCAAAACATGTTCCACATCAATCCATCCCCACCTGATGTCTCCCATCCCAACTTCCCCTTTGTGATCTCCCCCACCCCCACTGATTCCCCACCCCCTGTCAATTCCTGCCCCCTCCACCCAATCTCCCCCATCTCCCTTTAGGAGATAATCTAATCCTCCTCCACATCTGAACCAACACACTGCCTTTTCAAAAGGGAAAGGGCAGCCAATAGGATAGCAGGAAGTGATTCAAACACACTTCCTGCCACTCTGTGCTGCCCATTGCTTTTTATAGATGGGGCACCTTCTGACGGGCAGGGTGAAATAAATGGGAGAGAGGAAGAGGATGGCAGCTGTGGCTGCGGCTGACATACACACACTGCCACTAGGTGAGGTTTGAGGGGGCATCAGCAACAAAAATCCATCTTCCACCTCCACCAGTCCACTGTCCAAGGCAGCTGCCTCACTCAGCCTCTTTATTTATTTATTTATTTATTTATTTATTTATTTGTCATTTTTCTATACCACTGATATGAACATATCTAGGCAGTGTACAAATTAAAAACACAGCAAATATTAAAACAGTATAAAACAGTTAAAATTCACAAAACTAATACATTGATCACAGATTAAAACACATTCAATTTTTTTTAAAAAAAATCCAGTTAAAAGTCTGAGAAAACAGGTACATCGAGGGTCTTCCTGAAAACAAACAGAGAGGTGATGCTCTTATTTCCACAGGGAGCATATCCCAAAGCCCTGGGGCAGCCACAGAGAAGGCCCGGTCCTGAGTTGCCATCAAACAAGATAGCAGCGACCATAACTGGACCCCTCCAAATGATCTTAATAGGCGACAAGGTTCATGACAAAGGAGGTGCTCTCTTAAATACCCTGGATCCAAGTTGTATCGTTGTGAATGCCCATTGTGTTCAGAACAATGCAGTGTGACTAGAGTAACTTGGATCCATATCTATGCCAGTGGTTCCCAATGCAGCGACTGTTACATGTACAGATCTCCTTAAACGGACTGGGAAAGAATATTTCTAATGTTAAAGAGCATTATAATGTTTTTCTAGCAGTGGACAGACTTTAAAGCACCCCCATTACATTCAGTCCAAATGTACCATTTCTCCCCAGGTTCAATCTCTTTTTAAAAAAACCGTTCTGCAGGGTTGTAGCAGAAGCTGCCTGTAGATGGCTCTCCGATTAGCTGATGCCTGTGATGTCACCAACAATCTCCCTCAACACCAGAGCAGTTTAACACTTAAAACAAAATCACTTATTCATTAATAAGGCCATGAATGAATAAATGAAAAATGAATGAATTAATGGCTAAACACATATAAGGAACTTTTTTTAAAAAATAGTAAAAGCAGCCAGATCATTTGAAGCATGGAGGGAAAAACAAGACTCAGTGTAATCCGTGCTCAGTTCACTATAGGCCGCATTCAGACATAACAACTAACTGGAGGTAAACATGGCCGAGGTTTCTATTTGGAACTCCAAATCGCACTGCAGATGTTCACCAACCTGGAGCCCACCAAACTCCGGTTGCAGGAGAGGGGAGCTCCACCCTACTGCTGGCCTCTGAGGCTGATCCCAACCAGCTCCATGATCAGACTGTGGACAAAGCGTCACCATGTCAGCAGGACAGCCGCAATTGGCCACAATATTGAAGGGGGCATGTTGAGCTCAATCAAGCATTCTCTGAGCGCTCTGCCTGCCCTCAGCAGGGAAAGGGCATTTAAACCCCTTTATATGCCCTGTAATGCCAGTGCTTCTTCTGCCAGTGATGGCACCGTTGCCCCCCCCCCAAGTAGCCCTGCACCCTGAAAGTGCCACACAAGCACAAATTCTTGGAAGGTTGGGGGGGCAGGGGGGATGGAATTCTGCTTTCATTATGGGAAGAGGGGGGAAATCTGCACTTGCTAGTATGGGATATGTAGATAGGGGAGAGCAAAGGATGCTGGGGGTTCAGTCCCACTATAACTAGGGAAGATGTCACAAGGGGTGACCCCGGCAAAGCAGTCCAGGTAGACTCAAGCTAATTCCTGCTTGCTGGCAACTTTCTGTCAGTGGGCTGCCATGAGAGGGCCAGTCTACTGGGGAAAGGCTGTGTCCATTCATGGAGTGGGCCAAAAGGACATACATTTACACACATTCAAAAATCCCAGGTCCACTGCATCTTTATGCCATATGTAGATAAGCGGGCATGGGGAACCGTGAGAGAAATCATTTCCCTCTTCTCTTCCAACCCCGGGGCAGGAGGATCAAATGAAAGGGCCGCAGGCGAGGGTACACCTGTGCACATGTGCAAATGGCCAGGCAGGGGGCGTGTTTCCATGGCAGTTTAGCCATTGTTCCTGGGATCAGGAAAGCAATCTCAGGGATATCCCTGTCCCAACACACAGCAACACAGCTCTACTTAGAGCACCCATGGCCTGATACTCTCATGAACGGGCGCTGTCCACATTGGGTTTGGTACTCATCATTATTGCAGAGGAAGACTTTCCAAAAACTGGGTCCATGCTGATCCTGCTGCCCTGGCCCTGCTCAAGAGTAAGTCTAGGTTGTAAACACCCCATTCTCCAAGAGGAAGTGGCTGGGTCACACTTCCCAATTCTTTTGGTGTAAAAAATAGAACAGATCCCCCTAAACCTCCCCACCCTCATCCTCATTCCCTGTGGAGACTTTTGCACACCCAAAGGACATCTAGACACTCCTTGTGTCATTATACAGGGCAATACAGTGGGGGGTGGGGCAATACAGTGGGGGTGGGGGAGAGATACTGGGATGGACCTTTAAACTCAAGCATAATTCTGGGTTCCAGTCCATCGTCGCACTGTATGCAGATCTGCAGGTGTGAGGAATCACGGGAGAGGGGAACACCCATTCTCTGACCTCCACAAGACAGTGAGGTGGCCATTCTGGGGCTCTGAGAAGGGTAAACATGTATGTATGGGCGGGAGGTCTGGCAGGGGGCATAGTTTTGCAATAGCTTGTCTGCAGTCCCCGAGACAAGGAAAACAGTCTCTGGAGTACCCCTCCCAATGGCTCCCATGCACACAGCAACCTGACACTCTCATGAGGAAGGTGTTTGTGGGGAAAGGAGATGTTTTGCCATCTGGCATCATTTCAGATTAGTCCAGGCAATTATCTCCCCTCCCCTCTGATGTTCCTTCTCATGAGTTGTGTGGGGGTGTCCCCATGGCCTTTCCCTGTCATGGCTGGCCAGTGCGATCCGTGTCGGGTGGCTGTATCTTTGAAGAAAGATTCCAGCTTATCCATATCAACCCCGTTGACCAACTTTGATCATGAGTAAGCCTGTGGGCACGAATCCCCCCCCCCCAAAGAAGGAGCTGGGGCCCCCTTCCACAATCTTTCTGTGAAAATAATAGAATGTGGCTGCTCAGGAATCCTAGCTGTGGGGCTCCCTTTCAAACCAATACCAACCTGCTCCCCAAGCCTTTTGCATGGATAATGTGGTCACCAGGCCCCAGCATGGATCCTTAAACCCATTCAAAATACCTGTGTCTGGCCAGGTGTGCCACTGCATGCAGATCTCCCAGTGTGGGGATTGGTGGGAGAGGGGAACCCCAGTTTCCAGCTGCCCTGGGATGGCAGCGTCACCCCTGGGTGGGGCACAGGCAGGGGTGAACATCTCCACATGGGCGGGTGGGTTGGCAGGTGGCACATTTTTGAATCAGCTTGGCCATGTTACCCAAGACGTGGAAAGCTAACTCTGGGGTACCCCTCCCCACAGCTGCCATCCACAAAGCAACTTTGCTCTATTTAGAGCCTCAATGGCCTGACAATTTTGTGAGGGAGCCGTCCATGGCAAAAGGGGGTGTTTTGCCATCTGACATCAGTTGTGATTTTGCCCAACAATTCTTTCTCCTCCCCCCAATGGTTCTTCTTATGAGTTGGGTGGGGGTATGCCCATGGCCTTTCGCTCTCAGGACTGAGTGCTGCACCCCAGGTTGGGTGGCTCAGTCCTCACCATAGTAGTGCTCTCCCCTGGTACTGGGGCACTACTAACCCTGGCAGCCGGCCTTGATCATGAGTGAGTCCGGGGAGCAAGAACTCCCAAAAGGGGAAGGGGCTGGGTCCTCCCCAACCTTCCTCTGAAAAAGGCAGAACCTGGCTGCTCCCAAATCCCAGCTTGTGACAGCCCCCAAACCCACACAGGTGCCCCCCCCCAAAAAAACTATTTGCTCCCTGGCCAGAGAGGGAGCCACTATTCATGCTGGCTATCCCTGACATGAGGGGGGCCTTTGCCAGGGCCTGCCCACTTGCATGGACAGTAGACACAGGGGTTGGGCATAGACCTTTAAACCCATTCAAAATTCCTGGGCTGGGTCTGGTGTGGCAGCGTATGCAGATCTCCTGAAACAGGGATTCCCGGGAAAGGAGAGCCCTGGTTTCCAGCTGGCCTTGGACATTGGGCTCACCCTTCAGGGCTGTGGACAGGAGTGCACATCCCCACATGGGTGTATGGGCTGGCAGGGCATAGGGTTTGATTGGTGGCAGTTGATGAGACTGGAACAGCACTTGTCCAAGTACATGTCCCTGTGGCTTTCCTGCTTAGTCGCTCTGCTTAGTCTGCCACTCTTGTGAGAGAATGGTCCATGGGATAACGGGCTAGGTCTCCAGCATGGTGATGGCCATTTCCCGCACAACAGGGATGCTGTCCTGTGCATTTGCACTTAGCCCTCACAGACAGTTCTTCTCATGAGCAAGACTAAGGAACAAATATCCCCACCTGGGGAAGGGGCTGGGCCCACCTTCCCCAAACTTTCCATGAAAAAAATAGAATTTTGCTGCTCCAGGTTCCCCGCTTGGGTCTGTTTTTTATACCTGACCCCAGGTCACCCCCGCCAACAACCATTTGCTTTCCTCACGGCACTGTGATGGAGTGCCCTGCTTATGTTGCCACTGCGAGTGATTGTGAACATACACGACTGTTGTTCTCTTCTCGGGGAGCAAAGCACTTAGTGCCTGTCCTGTCATCCCATGCCCTTGCCCTACAGCTTGCCAGGTGGGGGGTGGGGGGGAGCAAGGGACAGAGTGGGAATCAGGGATGATCCTGAGTGACTATGCAGTTTGACAGGCTGACAAGTCTGGGATGGGGAGTGGTGGCATTCCTTTAACCTGGCAACTCCATAGCTGCATAGTTGATAGGAGGGGCAGGGCTAGTTTTCTGAGAGACTGCCAGCAAAAAGTGGTGAAAGCACAGAGCAGCCATGTCCTCAGGTGGATATGTGCCACTGCCTCTATGGTTGTGGTTTGAAAATTGGCACGGAACTGAGGTTATAGCAGCGCCATGAGTCAAATGTAATATTTTGGCAGCAAAACCTCAGGTGTCGGTGGTGAATCTTAGAGATAACCAAAGGTTCAGATTGGAGTTTGGTGAGGCAAACTGGAGGTTGCTTTCAGTCCATAACCACAGTTTTGCATGTTCAGGCGTAATGGAATTATGAAACTTCGGCCACGTTTAACTACAGTTAGCCATTACGTCTGAATGTGGCCTATGTCTGCCATAGAAACTGAGAAGCCGAGGGAAGCTGGGCTCACACTGCAGTATCTTCATTTTATGTTTTATCTGTCTTAAGCCTTCGTAGCTTCACAATCCAGGCATTCATTACAATGAATAGGACATCAACGAACTTATTACAACTACTGTACAATCATGGGTATCTTGAATAACCTTAACTATTAAATTAACTATGGAGGAAATTTCCTTTCTTGCAGGATTGCACCAGAGCATGACATGAATCTTATGTTGACATCAACCTTAGCTTATCAATGGAGAACATATTGATTAATTTAATTGGTCACATGCATCTGTGATTTGTATTGCATGCACAATTGACTATTTTCTATTGGTATTTACTTTCTTATGTGAAACTGGCAAAATTATTCAAGTAGGAAAACAGCCTCTCTACATATGAACCTAACAAAATTATAAACAGATGGCAACCCTCGCATTACTGTACTTCTCGTATCATTGACAGAAAGCTGCAAATAGACATGGTTTTAAACAGCCAAAATATATGGGTACTAGATGTGGCTCTATGATAAGGAAAGCCTTAGCTGCAGAGAACATAATATTCATGGGAAACTGCATTTGCTGACAAATTGAATAAAAAGAGTGACATTTGGGCAAATGACTCCGTGCTGAACACTTGATCAGCCTGGTTTTTACCTCCCCATTTCATCTGCTGTTTTTTCAGATCTTGTCTCATAGTTGTGGTCTGCTTGATGCAAGCACTGCTCAGACATTCATTTGAATGTGCATAAAGGGGCAAATGGGATTGTACCCACTGGCCCCACCAATTTGCACATTTGGCTAAAGGTCTAAAAGTGCCTACAAACTGCGCATCATCTTTAACAATACTGTTGAGATGGACCCTAATTGCAGGGTTGGAAGCACCATGAGTTTGGGGCAGAGTATAAATATACTAAACAAACAAACAAACAAACAAACAAACAAACAATGTTTCCCCCTCATATCAATTTCCATCAATTGGACCATCAATTTCCAGACCTAGAGGAACTGTGATCTCAAAAGACTGATGTAACTTAGTCCTACAAATGTTATTTGCCTGGCCACATATTTGCTGGCTGAGGGCCCCACAACCTATGTTAGACTCTCCCCACATTAAAGCAGCAGAGGGCAAAAGGTCAGAAAAAGGTTTCTGCCATCAGTACCAGTGGGGCTCTGTAGTGTCCGGCCCAACAGTCTCTATCCCAGTCTCCTCCTCCATCAGGGAGCCCACTGAAGATCTCTGCACACCACCTTTGTGCAGCAATGGAAGCATGACTCCCTCATCCAAGAGAGTCTCTCCATCATCAGTTTTCCCCAGCCTTTTCATCTTCAAATGGGAGCTTTCCCTTGGAGATCCCTGGAATGACACAAGGGGCTCTGGGAGAAAGCTCCTATTCAGAGATGGGGAGGTGCCCAGAGGAGAGGATGCAGCAATTGACAGAGAGTGGAAGAAACTTAAGAACATAAGAACAGCCCTGCTGGATCAGGCCCAAGGCCCATCTAGTCCAGCATCCTGTTTCACACAGTGGCCCACCAGATGCCGTTGGAAGCCACAGGCAGGAGTTGAGGGCATGCTCTCTCTCCTGCTGTTACTCCCCTTCAGCTGGTACGGTACTCAGAGGCATCCTGCCTTCCAACCTTCCCATGTCATGGAGAGCCAAGACTACCCATGCCACAGAAGGCACTTTGCTGAGGGCCTTCTGAGACCCAGAGCTGGCCTTGTCAATGGGTGACCATCAGTGTAATGAAAACTAGTAAGATTCATGGACATCCTAAATACTGATGGGACTTAGCAAAGCTGGCTTAAAGTATGCACCATAGGTGAATTTCCAGGATTTCACTAAAGGTTTTTTCATACTGAGGCTTCTATGAGAGAGAGAGAGAGAGAGAGAGAGACACCAAGGAGCTCCAAGCACCAATCAGGCATCGGTTCTCTCCTGCCAGTGCTATTGGGAACATTGGACATCTCATCAGTCTCAGACAGGTCAAGTCATGCACATGCTCTCTTTCTTGCTCACTCTCGCACACATGTGCACATTCACGCATGGTGGAAGCCTTTAAAATGTGCCACAGGCTGAACTCCTGCCAGTGACTGAACTCTTGCCTCCCTCATAGCAAAACACTACTTGTCACAGATGCAAGGTAAATTTGGAGCTATTCTTCTGTTTTCTTTTGTTTGCAATGATGGCTCCAAATGAGCGATTAGCAGGGTGGCCCATCCATGAGGCAGTCACTTCAGGTGTCAGATTGTTGGAGTGCCAGCAGAGTGGCAAGATCTCCTCCACCATCACCACCAGAGCAGCTCTTTGGGATCAATCTGACCCCTCCAAATTTTGCAAGGAGCTTGAACTCCTTGCAAAGCTTGCAAGAAGCCTGAAGAGAAAAGAGGAGGCTGCTGGCAACCTTCCCTCCTCCCTGCCTACCATGCACTCTCAAACCTTGCAAGGGTCAGTTCTGAAAGAGGGATGGGCCCCACCAGGGGTGTGGATCAAGGCAGCGTTTGGGGCTATTCCTCTTACCCCTCAGGCTCTGCAATACCTTGGGCCATTCCTAGTGATTAGCATAGATGTCCAATTGGAATTGTTGGGGCGGCAGAACCTCTTTTGTCTTGAAAGCCCTCTAGTGGAGAAGCTCTAGTGCTGATGCACTGGACAGGGTTCTATGTAGGTGCTTGACGGCAGGCAGCCTGAGTGAGCCTCTCCACTGTGGCTCTGCACTCCGTCGCTGGTCCCTAAAGAAAGAGCTCTGCCTCCTCTCTGCCGAGCCTACAGATGTCAATCCAAGCACAATGCCAGTGGCGGAAACCCAACAGCCCTTTTGGCAAATGCCAGATGCCCCCATCTACCCCTAGTGCAGAATCATTATTGAACTTATCTTTCCCATAGGTTTCTCTCCCAGAATTTAATGCAAACATATTTTCTAATACATACGGTACAAAATACAGTCATCCCCAGGATCTCTATCTATCTGTCTATCTATTTACGCCTCTGCTTCTGTGTACTCACACCTCCTAGCACTGATGTTGCTGCTCATCATTCCAAAATACAAGAAATTATTTCCTGCTTTTATAGTGCATGAAATTCTTTTGTGAAATCCCTTATCAGTGTGATTCAGACTTTATAGCAGCATTCATATGCAATGATCAGAAGCTTAGTCAACGAGATATGGAAAGCTGATACCTTGTCTTGCTAATCATGATCCCAGATTGCACAAGCAAGTCCCGGTATCTCTTCATAGATCTGTACTCCTCCTCTCCTTTCCTCCCACTGATGACTATTTTCACACTATAGAATATCACCTCAGGAAAAAACTGCTTGTCCTACACGAAACACTATACAGAGCTGGTTAGAAATCTGAGTAGTTACATAAAAAATAAATTCACTCCATGATTCTATTAGTCATACAGATAATTTGTTTCTCTAGAGTTTGAATCAAGTGAGAGCAGTAAATTGTCATGTAATGAAATGAAAAGTTGGAGATTTTGTGCAGGAAGTACAGTCCCACTTTTGTGAGCTAAGAATGTTACCAAGACACACAAACATGCATATGCATGTGCACATGCACATATGTGTGCACACGCACGCATGCACACGCACGCACACCCACACGTCCAGACCCTGATGCCAGAGGTTTCAGTGAGTCAACTGCACCACTAATTTCTGTGTACAACCACCATCCTGATAATATTCAGGGAGGGCTTGGCTCATCTATTGCTTTCCTCAAAGCAAACCTATAGTGCTCCTCTACCTGCCTTTATTAAATCTTATATCTTGGTTTCCACCATCCTGGGCATCATCTGTTGATCATTGCACCAGTATCAGTAGCCTCCTACTGACCTCTCTTATGTCCTGTGCTTCCATCCCACTCTCAAGTTGGATGTGGGCCAATAAACTGAGACTGAATCCCGACAAGGCGGAGGTAATGTTGGTCAGTAGGAGAGCCAATTGAGAGGAGGACATTCTACTGGTTCTGGATGGGGTTGCACTCCCCCTGAAAGAACAAATACGCAGCTTGGGGTATTGCTGGAC
This sequence comes from Hemicordylus capensis, assembly GCF_027244095.1. Classification (NCBI taxonomy): domain Eukaryota; kingdom Metazoa; phylum Chordata; class Lepidosauria; order Squamata; family Cordylidae; genus Hemicordylus; species Hemicordylus capensis. Next base: position 104,395,931 of record NC_069661.1, on the reverse strand, counting down.
CCGGCTCTGCTTTTTGAAGCTCAGGTGGAGGCAGTGGCCAGGGGTGCCTCTGCACGGCTTCGGCTAGAGTGCCAGCTGTGTCCCTTTCTCAAGAAGGCAGATCTGGCCATGCCTTAGTCACATCACAACTGGATTACTGTAATGTGCTCTATGGGGCTGCCCTTGAAGGATATTTGGAAACTTCAGCTAGTGCAAAATGTGTCAGCTAGGATTTTATCTGGAGCTGCCCGCTGGGATCACATCACACCCATTTTGAAAGAGCTGCACTGGCTGCCAATTTGTTTCTGGGTCCAATTCAAGGTGCCGGTTTTGACCTTTAAAGCCCTTAACGGTTTGGGCCAGGGATACCTGCGGGACCGCCTTCTCCCAAGGGTTTCTGCTCGCTTAATGAGATCATCTGAGGGGGCTCTGCTCTGGGTGCCGACAATGAAGAAGGCTCGGCTGTTGTGCACTCGGGACAGGGCCTTCTCTGTTGCTGCCCCTAGACTCTGGAATGCTCTGCCGGTGGCTATTCACTCCTCGATCTCCATCACAGTTTTTAGAAAGGTTGTGAAATCCTGGCTTCTTACCCAGGCTTTTATATGATTAACTCTACTGCTGCCACTTTGTATTTTTGAATTTTTATATTGTGCCTGTATTTTAAATCTTTTTAGTCAGTTCTATGTTTTATATTTTTAGCTTAATATTTTAACTGTGTATTTTTATAGTCTTTTAATTTTTCTGTGTGAACTGCCTTGGGACTGTTTTAATGAAAGATGGTATACAAATTCAACAATGAATGAATGAATGAATTAATTAATGAAGTAGAGATGTGCACGAATGGGTTTGTGCAACTTTTGGAGGTGCGGCGGGGGGGGGGCTTTAATAGGTAGGGAGGGTGCCCTAACGCTGCAATCCTGCACCAGCGGTTTTGGGGAGAGTATCAGCTCCAAAACAGTTAGGCGAAAGCAACAGGGAAAGTAAGGGCTCTCTCTCTCTGCAACTTAAAGGCCCCCTGCCTCCAAACTGACTCGAACGCCGGACTGGTTCGGCGCTCTGTAAAAGGAGCACCGAACCGGTTTGTGTACATCCCTATTCTCAAACAGAATGCCCAGAGAACTGGAGTCAACTGTGAAGTCTCTGGTTCAATCTCACCTTGACTATTAATGTAGGTGGCTTTATCCAAGCCACTATTCACATAGCCTCAGCCCCACATCTGAAATATAGGGATGATAAAGATGACCCGCCTTGCAGGGCCTTTGTAAAGATCATTAAGATATATAAACATCTATAGAAATATTTGATATGAATCAATCAATCAATTAATTAATTAAAAAAATTGGTAGGTAACTGTGGGAAGAGAGCTGTGTGGCTCCAAGTAATACATGTAAATACGGTAGTGTGTCAATGCAAGTGAGTTTTTAATATTAAAACAGAAATCCTACTGAAGTTTTTGTTTTCTGTATGGTAATGCTTCCTGAAATTGTGCTTTACAGGAACTAAACATCATGTAAGTGAAGATAGCCATAATGGATAGCATCCACAGTTGTCCTTAGCCTGAACAAAGAGTGCTTGCTCCAAAGTAGAAGTACTTGCTCCAGAATAAGGACACTTTTCCCACTCTGACAACTATGGATGTTATCGATTATATAAAACAAGACGCCACAGCTGTGAAGAGAGTCTAGCTTTGCAAATGAATAGTGATGTGCCTGGACCAGTCCGGAGGCCATTCTACAGGCCTCCAGACCGGTCCGGACATGGACAGTTTGGGTTCGGGTGGATTGGGGTGGGGAGTTCCTTTAAGGGCGGGGGAGGGTTTACTTACAGGATACCTCCCTGCCGCCACTTCCCCCGCTTGGCTGCAAAAGGCTTTAAGAAGCCTTTTGCGTGTGCACACATTTCCTTTAGTAATCGGGTAGGCAGGATACCTCCCTGCCACCCCCTTCCCCCACTTGGCTACAAAAGGGTTAAAAAGGCTTTCACATCGCGGAGACGTGAAGCGTGTGTGAGATGTGTGCACGCGCAAAAGTCTTCTTGAAGCCTTTTGCAGCCAAGCAGGAGAAGGGGCGGCAGGGAGGTATCCTGCCGCCCCAATTACTAAAGGAAATACATGCGCCGGAGTTGGAAAAGCGGTGGGAGGGGTAAGTAAACCCTCCCCTGTCCTTAAAGGAACCCCACCCCCACCCCAGTGCTGGACTGCAGCTCCCTGGTTCCATGCACACCCCTACAAATGAAATGCTTGATATGTATGCCAGTGAGTCAAATGCTGACTTTCCTCTAGGCTTAAAGCAAGCTGTCCACCTGTTTATTTTAAAGCACCATATGAATATCTACGCATTTATCCATTCGTTCATCTCCTATAATTTAAAAATGATAGCATTTTCAAAAGTTGAAAACTTCAACGGCTATTGCTGGGGTGAAGAGAGATTTGTTGGCTAGCCAATCCACATCATCCATAGCCAGCTGCCTCTGGAAAAACATGGGTATTTTAGCCTACTTTCCAGTAGGTTTATGAGATCACCTGGCATTTTGTGTGTCCGTGTGTCCGTTTGTGTGTCTCCCCATATCAACTTCACAATGCCTGAACCAATATGAACCAAATTGGGTACAGTTGTATGGACACAAAGGGACACCTCAATGGCATGTGTCATCCACCCCAGTTCAAGATGGCGGACATGTAAACCTTTGAGGCACAAGTGGGCTAACTTGTGAACTGCCTAACCTATTTGAACCAAATTTGCTGCAGCTGTAGGGGCACATGGGGAAACCTCAATAGCATAGTTTGTGATTATGTCATCTACCCCAATCCAAGACGGTGGATGCATGAATGTTTGAGGAGCAAGTGGGCTATCTTGTGGACTGTCTAACCGATTTGAACCAAATTAGGTACAGTTGTAGTGAATGACATACAGGGACACTTCAATGGCATAGTTTGCGATGATGTCATCCACCCCAATCGAAGTTGGCATACACATAAACTTTTGAGGCGTAAGTGGGCTAACTTGTGAACTTCCTAACTGATTTGAACCAAATTTGCTACAGCTGTAGGGACACATAGGGACACCTCAATTAGTTTATGATGATATCATCCACCCCAATTCAAGATAGAGGACACATAAACTTTGAGGCTCAAGTGGGCTAACGTTTTGAACCAAATTTGCTGCAGCTGTAGGGACACATTGGGATGCCCCAATGGCGTAGTTTGTGATGATGTCATTCACCCCAATTCAAGATGGCAGAAGCATGAACGTTTAAGATACATTAAGATAGTGGACTAACTTGTGGACTTTCTAACCAATTTGAACCAAATGAGGTACAGTTGCAGTGAGTGACACACAGGAACACCTCAATGGCATAGTTTGTGATGATGTCATCCACCCTGATCCAAGATGGCAGATATGTGAGCTGTTGAGGTGCAAGTGCACTAACTTGAGGACTGTCTAACCAATTTGGACCAAATTTGGTACAGTTGTAGTGAGTGACACGCAGGGACACCTCAGTGGTGTAATTTGTAATGATGTCATCCACCCCAATCTAAGACGGTTGCAAGAGATCCAACTTGTGGACCATAATTTGTACCAAATTTAGTCTAGTTGTAGAGACAGTGAAATGAAAGTAGGCAGATTAGTTGTTGATTAGATAACTTGTTGGTTTTTTTGTTCTTTGTGTTGACTCTAAAGCTCAGCTTTGAAGAGGAGTAGGTACATCTGGATTGTTTGCAGTAAGGGTGCTTCCAAAGTGTCCCCCAGGATTTTAAGATTTTGTGTGTCTTCATCCTAAAAAACCATTAATTAGGCCTGTGCAAATAGGCAAGTATTTGATTCGGTATTTAGATTCAGTATTCAGAGCTTGCATTATTTTATTCCATGCTTTGGATCCCCCCCCCCCCGAAATTTGGACTCAGTTACTCCGATCTGAATATTCTATTCATTCAAATATTTGTCCATAGGATATAATAATTCACTAAAATGCCTATAAAGTATTTATTTATTTACAGAATAAGATTAAAGCAACAGGGATTGTAGCACCTTAAGTGAGCAAGAAATGTGTAAAATTTGAAATAAAGAGGTGAAGGGATTTCCTGAAAAATAAACTTTAAAAATTTGGAGGAAAAAACCTTAAAATTTATTTTTGTTATTAAACAGTTGGAAGAGAAAAACAAGGAATTGGTAGCCCCTTTTGAGGGTATTATGTCTACAACATTCCAAGGAAATTGGTACAGGTGTTTTCTACTAAGACCAACAACAAGCAAAGCTAAGACACAGTAAACACAGACCTCTCTGTCTGTCTCTCTCCAATTCCTTTTAATCGCTACTGGCTCTGTGCAAAATCAGAGAAACGCAGAGAAGCTTGATATATTGTTTCTACATTCCTCCCTTGGAGTACTGTGATTGGAAGGGAACTGAGTGGCTAAGCAAGTCACCGGCCAGCTTGAGGTGTCTGTCAGTTCCAAAGGATTCTTTCTCCTCCTCCTCCTGCTCAGCATTTCCCGTATATGGACGGTGACCTCATTCCCTCCCTTATGGCAGTCTCAAAAAGTTTCCACGTTTGCCATTGAAAGACAGCAGAGAAAAAGCCTCTGGATGGCCAAATCTCTCTGAATTGGTTCAAACATTGCAGATTCTATTGGGAGGGATTTGGAGGTCTAACTATTCATCTCAGATTTAGCTTTTTGATGCCCTATTTGACCCAAATCTCAACCAAATGGAATAGCAGTTCAGAGTTTTGCACAGCCCTACCATTTGATCATATATCCTGGCATTTGAGTGAAAAGAAGTACATAGGAACATAGGAAGTTGCCATATACTGAGTCAGACCACTGGTCTATCTAGCTCAGTATTTTCTTCACAGACTGGCAGAAGCTTCTCCAAGGCTGCAGGCAAGAATCTCTCTCGGCCCTATCTTGGAGAAGCCAGGGAGGGAACTTGAAACCTTCTGCTCTTCCCAGAGCAGCTCCATCTCCTGAGGGAAATATCTTACAGTGTTCACACTTCTAGTCTCCCTTTCATATGCAACCAAGGTGGACCCTGCTTAGCTAAGGGGACAAGTCATGCTTGCTACCACAAGACCAGTTCTCCTCTGTAAAGATATGGTTGTGGCACAGACTCAAGAGTAAATTCAGGAAAGGGAGAACTAATGTGATGTAGTGTGTAGAGCATTGTACTTGAAGGCTGGCTTCAAGTGATCTTAGGCCAGTGACAATCTCTTGGCCAAACTTACTTCATGGTTGTTGTGAAAGTAAAATTGGATAACCAACCTCCTCTTTGGAGGAGAGTGGAATACAAATATGATAAGCACATGGTAAGCCAATTTATCAATACATTCAGAGTATTAAGAGTCAGTAGCCCACATACCATCCACACAGGTGCACTACCCATGCTGTTGAGTGTGTGTAAACACTGCCAATGGTGCTGAAGAACAGGAGGACTCTTCCACTCCAGTTTAAAGTTGTACAAATGCAGTCACATGATGTAACACCCTTTATTTCCAGTGGTTGCCATGTCTCACAACAGCATCTGTGCAACTTTAAGTTGCAGTGGAAGTTCCACAGCACCACTGGCAGTGTTTATACACACACAGCAGAATGGGTGGTCCTCCATCTGCCTGTGTTTCATTGCACAGTATGTGGGCAATCTGGGGGATTGTGAGGGTCTACTGAAATCATTCTAATTTTTAAAAGTTTGAGAAGAGTCAAAGCTCTGCTCAGGATATCCTGCACCAGTTCAGTGGCAAGGTCTCCGCTGGTTCTTAAGAATCAACAACCCAATCAGTCACAAACTTGTAAAGAGGGATGGTATTAATCTCTGGAGATGGAAGGCTAAATCACTTGGGCGGTTGAGCAGACTGTTTAACATGATAATTTGCTCTGTTGTAATACGGGTATTACACAATTCAACAATGTGCATGTAGATCAGTTATTAGGGCTGGAAATGTGACAAACAGGATGACTTATTCAGCACAGGGACATGCCTAATGACAGAATCATACATATCATCATATCATATATATACTAATAGAGAAGTAAGGTGGCCAAATGCCTATTAGATGGAAGTGAAACAGGGCCACCTAAAAAATAAAGTAGTTGTTTCTGTATACTTGGGGGATTTCCTAGGTGTGCAGAACAATAGATATTTGTAAATTAAAAGAAAAAGCACATTGGGAAAAATAGAAATGGCCCTGTAAGCTTTCAGGACCTGTGTGAACTTCCATTACCTTTATAGTCCAATTTTTGAAAAATATAGAAGGTGAAGTATTTTGAGAGAAATTAGGGGCAACCAGATTTTTTTTTTAAATGGAAAAAAATGCACTGACAAAAAATCGAGATTGTCAAACTTTATATCCCACAGTTTGCCCATCATCTTGGCAAATGCCCTCCATTTTTTCAGAAATTGTTGTGGAAGGTTATATGGAGGGAGTGGCAACTGGGTATTTATTGATGAAAAAATGTGCAGAACTTGAAAACCTAGGTTGCCAAATTTTATATTCCGCAGTTTGACTGCCACTTATGCCAGCAAAAAGGTGAACTTTCAGTTTCTGAAATTGCTGAATATATATATTTAATATTTACTTTTACAAGTGGAGTAAATTTTATTTTTTGTACAAAATTGCTTAAGAGGAATATCTCCACGGTCCATCACTCCGTGTATCACTGGTGTCTTTTTCTCAATACTGTCTAGTTGAACTTGTTGTGCTGCCTTTTAGTCAACGTTGTCTGGTTGAATTTCTTATGGAAACATTGTTGTATCTGTAAATAGAACATCATCAGTTCTTCTGTGTGCATGCCCAGAGTTAAGAACTATAAAATGAATGCCTGGACAAATGTCTTTGCATCCAGAGGAATTCCAATGGAAATTTACAAAAAATTGCCTAATAGTGATTAGACAGATCAGTTTTATTATTAGTCAGATCAATGTTTTCCGTTCAAGTAACACCTGTTAAAAGATAGACCATGAATATGTTCCTCTTCCCCCAAACTGCAAGGACTTTATGGCATTATCAGACAGCAAAGCAGACCTGCATATTTTGGGGGAATAAAACTCATTGCAATGGCAGCAGGGACAAGTATAGTGTAATATCTGGAATATTTGATACACTAAAGGCAAGAGCAACAAATGACAGGTTTGCTGTTTTGCCACTGTAGGTTTCACATGAGGAGGGTGATACACACATAGTAATGCCAACATTTCTTTATTATATGATTGTGATTTGCTGCAGAGATGCCGGTGCCCTGATACTTTTGCAGCATATCAGCACTCACTGAAATGCAGACTCCTGGACTGGATCAAAAACATGTGCAAAAAGAAAAACATATTGATGTGCAGGAAGTCCACAAAAACCACTTGATTGTGAGGTAGCATGGTTACGTTTTCATGCTCTGACTGGCTGTGATAGTAGTACTTCCTACTTCAACAACCACACAAAGTTTCAGTGTGGCAAGGATCTATTATCCACCATTGTCTGTTGAAAGGCCTAAGCAAAGGTGAATTGATGCCAGATAAATTAGGCAATGCTGAAAACCTTTAATGTCAACTGTTAATATAAGTCAGGTTTGTTGTATGGTGTTCACAACAACAAGGAAGACAGAATTAATGCCACCCACACAGGATGCTTTATAGCTAGGGTTGAGTGAAAATACACCCCCCCAAATTTGCACCTTTTTTGCAGGTCACAAATTGAGGGAATATTCTGGAAACTAAACGCAAAGCAAATCACTGCTAAACAGCAAGGCACCAAGCACAATCTGCAGCAACAGAGCTAATATGTTTTTGTTTTGCACAAAGCAAAGCAAGTATCACCTACAGCTCTTCTTTCTCCCTCCCCCCATTCATGGTGCAACCTTTTATGTATCTTCACATTCCTCCCCTTGCTATTTTGTGACTGGAAGTTTCTCCAAGAGTTATATCAGATTGTTGGACACTTTGGTGAGAAGGTGTCCAAGCTTATGACTAGAGAGTTAATGTGGTCTTTTTGAGGGAATATTACAGCTTCTTTGTGGTTAATTCTACATGTTTGATCTGTAATCTGGCCCCTTCCCTCATCTACTGTTCAGTAAGTGCCACAGCAAAGGAGGGAAGGAAGTGTATGACAGGACAATGGATGGAATGGGAAGGGGGAGTTATGGATGACTTGGGACCAGGGTCATAGGGAACTTGGCCATGGCCAGAGGACAAAATCCTCCAGTGACTCCCCTGCCTCAAGGCAGGGAAAGGACCCCCCCCCCAATCCATGAACCTCTGATTGGGGAAGGGAAGCTCTACTGGGGCTGATGGGCCTCATCATTGGCATTGGGCCTGCCCTTTGCATCTGATATCAGATGTAGGGCGTGGGGCAACTGTCCAGGAGAACATCCGTTCAGAGTAGAGAGAGTGGACAGAAATAAATTTATCTCCCTCTCTCTCAACACTAATACTAGGGGTCATCCCATGAAACAGATTGCCAAGAAATGTAGGACCCAAAAAAGGAAGTACCTTTTCACACAGAGCATAATTAATCCATGGAATTATTTGCAGTGGTGATGGCCACTAGCTTGGATGGCTTTAAACGGGCTTAGGCAAATTCATGGAGGACAGGTCTATCAATGGCTACTAGTCTGGTGACTATAGGCCACCTCCAGCTTCAGAGGCAAGATGCCTCTAAATATCAGTTGCAGGGAAGCAACAGCAAGAGAGAGGGCATGCCCTCACCTCGTGCCTGTGGGCTTCTCAGGGGTATCTATTAGGCCACTGAGTGAAACAGGATGCTGGACTGGGTTGGCCTTTAGCCTGATCCAACTGGGCTGTTCTTATGTTCTTATTCTTCCCCAGTCAGCGTTTCATTGAAATGCTGGCTGTCTGGGTTTTTCCCATTAGTGCAGCCAGTGTTTCAGTGAAACACTGGTTGGGGAGGATAGGGGCGCACCTCATGCTCCCAGCCAGCAAGCATTTCGTTTGCCAGCTGGGTGTGGGAGGAGACAAGGGGATGCCCTGGCCAAGGGTGAGGGGTTACCAGTGCCCCCCGCCAAGACCTTGGCAGCTTGGGGACAATTGTCCACCACCCCTTCCCCATGGTCCCTAAATCCCTGCTTGTGACTACCTCTTCTCCTGCTTGAGCTAGAGAATTGGCAGATTTAGGGCCTTGCACACAATCATATGAGGGTGGTTTTGCCGAGGGGTGGAGAGTCAGGTAAAGAGCTCCTACCCTGTTTTCCACAGATAAGCATATGCTCTGTTTGACAATTATGGCAAATGGGAGCTGGGGGCGAAGGGTCCTCTGAGGATTGGCAAAACCTTCCCATGTGAAGTTTCTACTTTCAGATAGAGTTTCCTCTATCTCTAATACAGTAGCAAAGTTTTGTTATATTGCTTTTAGAGTGCACACTTCCCTGACTGTTATGAAGGGAAGTTAAATTGTGTATGCGTTGTATATTTCTGTTATGATTTGGTCAATGACCATAAATAATAAACTGACTGAAAACCTTCCCATTATGCTTTCCACTGCCAGGAGACCAGCAGCCCTCATTGCATCACCGGTGGCCCCCTTGTTGGCCATGAAGGGTCAGGCGGCGAGACCAGCCCTGCTGAAGGCATTGTTAGCAAAGGACCATAGAGTGTGCTGTGCAGAGCAGCACTTTCTCAGATGTGAGCCCCTCTAGCCACAGTGCTCTATTACAAACATGATAATTTGCTCTTGGGGAATCCTAGAAATGGCAAATGCACCCACTCGATCAACAAACTGAGTGGGATGGCTCCTATTTTCATCCTACCTCTGTAAAGAACAAGGTACAGGATCTGGGCTCCCCACATTTGAGCAAGCTGGGTTGGAGGGATTTGTGTGACTTCTCACAAGCCTGCAAACCTGGACTGCATGCCTCCCACCCCCCAATTTCATAATCATATGAATAGCCCTGATGTCTAGTGTCCAGGGTAAGAGGTGACAACTCTACCTATTGGGTTCCAAAAATGAATTGTCTAGAACTGGAGCAAACACAAATAGAAAGCTGTTTATAAAAATGGACAACAACTCTAGGGGAAAAGAAGTAAATGAATAGTTGAGATGGCCCTGTCACAAGTCCTAACGTTTGTCTTTTTCCTTAGACCTGACCTTTGTAGAAGCTATGGCCATAAATGGAGTTGCCTGTGCAACGCCATTATTTCTGGCTTGTTGTTCTTTCTCTAGCAGGGAGCATAACCATTCCTCACTTTCCAAATACCAAGAATGAGTAAAAGTAAACCAACTGACAGGGGCAGACAACATCCTTGTTGTGCTAGTTCACACTGAGTGGACCACAGAGACAGTGGCGAGTGAGAAACCTGAGAGCCTGCCTGTATTTCATTCTTGTCCAGACCAATTTTCAACACTTCCTGATACACAATACTTTTGTGGTGAGACCTAAGCTGACTACTAAGCAGAGAGTCAGGTAATGGATGCCTTCTGCCATCTCTTATCAGGGGTGTAACTAGCAGAGATGAAGGTTATCACTTCCTCACCCACCCTGCCCAAAAAACAAGCTTGTTGACTTCCATTGGTGCCTATAGTAAAATGCAGATAAACCATTCTCTCAGAGGGAACAACATATTAAAGTTGTGCAGGTCACCCATGTAACAAAATCTATGCATGTATATTCAAAAGTAAATTCAGTGAGACTTGCCATAGCACTGCAGCTGCAGGAATGAACTTTTGAATATTGAGAACACATCACATACATTCTCTCAGTAATTCTTACTTCTCAGTGGGTACATAGGTTCCTATTAGGACTGTGTGAAGCTTTGATGACCTATTGAGCTTTGGTCTGCGTCCAGAGGCGATCTTTCCACAGATCTTGGGGATCTGGTCCATGGCCTTTGTTCTCCGGGGGGTGCTCCAAATGTTCTGGAAGGCCTCCCCAAACGCCTGCCACCACCTCGCCCCTGCCCTGCTGCCGCCATGTGCCTGCAGAGCTTGTTGTGTGACTTCCCCCTTGTCCTTTGCAGCATTCAGGCATGGTTTTCAAATAAGGAATGATGACTGTGTGTCAAGTCTTGGCTTAATTTGAGAAGAGGGGAGACCTCGTTGCCATTCTCTTTCACACACAAGGAGCAGGTAGGACACACTGTGTTGCGAGTGCAGCTGCCTGTGCCTCATGCCGTCCATTGCCCAGTGGTGCTGCTGAGTAGCACTGCTGAGCCTCACCTGCCTGCCCGCCTGCAATCTCGCACCCAGAACACTGCCTGCCCCCCTGCTCTCTCCAGCAGGCGGGCAGGTTGTGCGTGCAGTGAACATAGTGGCCAAACTGGTGAGGCGAGACACACCACTGGTCCTATGGCATCTTCAGGGATGGCCGGGTCTTCTTCATTGAGTAAGGTGCCAGGCGGGAAGAGAAGAAAGGGGGCAGGCGGGTTGTCTCTTAATCTGTGCCTTCTTCCGTTCTCTCTCTGCTGCATCCTCGCACTGCATCCTCGCACTTCTTTTTCTTCTTAGATTTTCCCTGAGGGATTTTCCCTGAGGGAAGAGGGATTCTCAGAAGAGGAGCCAGTTAGTTCACTGAATTGATGTTGAGCATCAGCAGGCTTTTAAGGGGGCCTTGCGGTATGTGTGGGGGGCCCTCCGAAGCCCTTTAGGTCTGTGCTCCAAAATGACCTAGGTGTGCCACTGTCTGTTTCAGTCAAAACCAAAGCACCCATTTGGTTGGGCCCAAAGTGGGGTGTAAGTAAAGCAAACTGAACTGAACCATTCAGCCCTCCAAAACTTTGTTTCACCCCCTCCCACTCCTACCCTTACCCCTAAAAGTACTTTAAGGAATGGGCAGGTGACAAGCTGCTTTTCAGTATCTTTTGCTCTCAGCAGTAAAGGAGCAGGCATCTTCAATGACTTTAATTTTAAATCACTTCTGCCCAATATTAGTCCCCTGGGTCCTCCTGGGAATTGTGTTATTTTCTGAGGCTGCAGCCTCAAAAAAGACTAGGGTTTCCATGAGCACCTGCACCATTCCCAGGACTCCAGATATCTTTTTTAAATACAAGCTGTAAAAGGCGCTAGCTGCTCCTTTGCTGTTGTGAGTAAAGATATAGGAAAGCAGCCTGTCTCCTGCCCCCTACCTGGTCCTGTAAGTTCTTTAAAGGATGAAGGGCTGGGTGGGGAAGGGTTAGGGATCAAAACCAAAATTTGGAGCACTGAAGGGTTCCGGCCGAAATTAAGCAGGACACACACACCCCACACACTCACCAGAAGGTCTGGAATGAATAGGGGACCCCCCTGAAATGCAGAGGCAGCCCCCCAATAAACCTGATTTGGGCTGTCTTAGTCAATGTTATTATCCTCATATTACATATGAGGATATGCACACTGCATATGTGGAGCTCAGCTTGAGTTATAGTGCTTGCCTAAAGCTACCTAGTATATTCACAGAGACCTCCTGGTTTATACCTGTGTCTCTTGCATACTGCTACACACTGCTAACCCCACTTTTCTGAGTGGTGAGAAGTTCCAGGGGTACAATGTTACTTGGATTCTGGCTTCTTCTGGAGGAGAGATGACTAGAAGTGTATGGTATCTAATATGTGGTTTATTTAGAAATATCCAAGCTGAGCATTAGATGGAGCTGAAAATCACTGAAAATAACAGAGCACTCCCGCAAGTGGCACAGGTTACATCAATTCCCGGAGAGCAAGACCCTGCACTCTGAGATGCTCCATCTTTTTTTTTATTAGCTGCTTCATCCCTCCAAAAACCCTTTCTGTCTTTGTGGCCACATGTGCTCGTAACGTGGAACTGCAGTTGAATGGGCCAGTGGTTCTGCAGATGTTACTTCCAAATGCAGGCAAATGGAGTTAGGTGTGGCGACAAAACTGAGGGTTCAGATTTGGAATTCCAATCTGAACCTTTGGGTTGTAGTGAGTTTTGAAAGAAGCTCCTCCCTCAACTCTGGTATGATCGGCTGTGCGGGCTGTCCTTCAGTCACGAAGGAAGCCTGTACATCCAGCTCCTCCTCCTCTCTGCAGTCTCGTGGACTGAAAGGAGACTGCTCTCCAGTAAGTCCAAATTCAGATGGGAGAGCAGGGGGAGGGGCACAGAACCGTGGGTCCATTGGATCGGTGGTTCCACATTACATGCAAATGCAACCTCTGTTACACTTTCAGTTATATCTCCTTTTATATAGACTACACTGATACCCCTTGAGTAGGGGAACATGGTGAGTCACACATCAGCTCTTCTCATCAGGTCAGAGATATGTGGTTTTCAAGACTCTGCTTATGACTATCCCATCAGGATGATGCAGAGCCATTCAGGAACATCCTCTGGGTCTCTTGGCCCATCAGCTAGTGATTAACCTAACAAAGAGATGACAGTGAGTGAAGAGCTGTAAAGTTACTGCCATACACAAGTTCTCACTTTTTGTAGAAAACAATATTTCTCATATTTTTTAAAGTGCTGTTCTACAAATACTAAACTAAGGGCCAAACTGCATACATACACATACACATACACACACACACATTCAATCATTCAATTTTTATACCACCCATCCAAAATGGCGCAGGGCAGTTTACAATTAAAGCAAAACCATTAAAATCAGTTAACAATTAAAACAGAAATAATAAAACAGCATAAAACATCAACTAACAATTAAAACATCATAAAACAGCAATTAAACAATCAGAACAATTTATAAACCCTGAAAACCAGGTTACAAAATTAAAACCAATTACAACTATTTAAAAACCCTGGAAGGCCAGGCCAAACAGATAGGTTTTAAGAGCTCTCCTGAAGGCCAGTAAAGAATTCAAATTGTGAAGCCAGCTGGAGACAGACCTCTTCAGATAACGTGCAGTGGGGATCATGCAAAAGAAGGCACTCTCTGAGGTAAGCTGAACCTAAGTTATTCAGGGCTTTAAAGGTAATAACCAGCACTTTGTATTTTGCCCAGAAACATATCAGCAACCAGTGAAGCTGTTTCAAAACAGGCAAAATATGGTCTCTCCGAGTTGCCCCAGAGACTAATCTGGCTGCCGCATTTTGAACTAACTGAAGTTTCCGAACTATGTACAAAGGCACCACATAGAGCGCCTTGCAATAGTCAAGCCTGGAGGTTACCAGCTGGTGCACCACTGTTTTGAGGTCTTCATCCTCAAGAAATGGACACAGCTGTCGAATCAGCCAAAGCTGATAGAAAGGACTCCTGGCCATGGCCTCCACTTGAGATACCAGGGTGAGGCCTGGGCCCAGGAGTACTCCTAAGCTGCGCACCTGCTCCTTCCGGTGGAGTGTAACCCCATCCAGCACAGGGAGACCTAACTCATCCCTAAGATTCTGAGTGCCTACAATGAGCACCTCCATCTTGCTTGGATTGAGTCTCAATTTGTTATCCCTCATCCAGCCCATTACTGTCTGTAGGCAAGCATTTAGGGAATGAACACCATTTCCTAATGATGCAGATGAAAAGAAGTAGATTTGGATGTCATCAGCATACTGATAACACCCAGCACCAAACCTTCTGATGACCTTACCGAGCGTTTTCATGTAGATATTAAAAATCATTGGTGACAGAATGGAACCCTGAGAGACTCCATATAACAGCTCCTGCTTTGAGGAGCAACTGTCACCAAGCTCCACCATCTGGAATCTACCCGAGAGATAGGAGCGGAACCACTGCAAAGCAGTGCCCCCTATCCTCAACTCCCCCAGGCCATCCAGAAGGATACCATGGTTGATGGTAACGAACGCTGCCGAGAGATCCAAAAGAACCAACAAAGTCACACTCCCGCCATAGATTCTCTGGTAGACGTCATTCATCAGGCCGACCAAGGCTGTCTCAACCCCATAGCCAACTCTAAAGCCAGTAGGAAATGGGTCTAGATAATCAGTTTCCTCCAAAACTACCTGGAGCTGGTTAGCCACCACCCTCTCGATCACCTTGCCCAACCATGGGAGATTGGCTTATAACTATCCATCGCTAAGGGATCCAGTGAAGGCTTCTTAAGGAAAGGTCTAAACATTGCCTCCTTCAAACATGGAGGCATCCTACCCTCCCTCAGTGATGCATTATGATATTAACTAGGCCACCTCCAACAATCTCCCTGCTAGACAGAAGCAGCCAAGTTGGGCAAGGATCCAGAGAACAAGTGGTAGGCCACACAAACGCAAGCAGCTTCTCCACATCCTCAGGAGTCACAGATTGAAACTGATCCAACCTAACACTGCAAGAGGGATTTCTGGACACCTCCTTCATAGACCCTGCAGAAATTGTTAGTCTGTCGGCCCGAATACAGGACATTTTATCTGCAAAGAACCCATTAAAAGTGTCACAACAGAACACCTCCAGGAACTGTTTTGAAGCAGAAGGAGCAGAAATTAAACTCCTCACGACCCGGGATAGCTCTGCTGAATGCGAACCTGCAGATGCAATGCTGGGTGACCAAAATCCCCTTTTTGCCACAAGCAAAGCTACTGCATAAGCCTTCAAATGGGTCCTATGCTGCATCCTGTCAAATTTGAGTCGGATTCTCCTCCACTTGCAGGAGAATCCATGCTCAGGTCATAGAGAATATAATGCAGTAGATCCAGGATCAGATCCATCTCTCCCCACCCCCACCCCTCTCTCTCAGCTTGAAAGCAGCTACATGCAGTGACCCTGGGGGAGGGAGTGCTTAGCCCTTTTTTCCTAGCCTCCTTGCTTTTTGTGATGAAACTTCTTTTTGAAGGCTACAAGAGGAGTATAATTTAGCTAAAATTAAATATAGGAGGTAGGGTTTATCGATTTCATTAAAGGGCCCCTACCTCTTCTCATAAAATTTTAGCATTGTTTTTCTCCTGCACCATTACCACAAAGTAAATTGTCCCCCCCAAAACTGCTGTTAGCTTGCTGGGGGAAACAAGTATTGACCTCATTCATGAGAGTTCGGGTGGGACCAGGAGACACTATCTCACTCTCCTCGCACATAGAGTGAATCCATGAGTGTTCATGAGAAGAGGGCTTGTGACACAGCCAGCTCCAGGTTTCTGTGGGGTGGGGGTGGGGGTGGGAGGAGTGTCCTTGGACAAGATGCATGCCTTCAGTAGCCTCCCAGCCCGAATGAAGCCACTCCTCCTCACTGCTGTGCTGTCTTGGATGCCCATTTGTTTTGAATCTGAGCTCAACCCACATGGAGAAGCAGTGGGTAAGTTTAGCAGGGGGCTGTTGGTCCTTCTCCTTCCTCCTGTCACTGTTTATTACTCAGAAGGGGCAGATGAACAGGCAACAACAGCAAGGCGGAGCCACAGCAGGGCCAGAGAGAACACTGCCAGGAGTGGCAATGGGCCCTCTGCTGAGGCATAGGCTTTGGCAGTTGCCTGGTGATGTCATTCCCCGACACCAGCCCTGCACACAAGCATGGAATTAGCCAGAAAATACTGGAAGCTGCGTGCATTTGTACTGTGAGAACAGCTCTAAATACTGGGCTTTGAGCATCCAAGCTAGATCCTTCCATATATATGTAAATATTAAATGTGAAGGATGTAGAGAAGGCCTTACTGACCCTTATAAGCCAGCTGTGCATCTTCTTAATTCTTATGCTTGCCTACTTCTTATACTTACTTATACGTCTTAAACAAAGTGAGCAAAGATAGTACCTGTCCTGTGTGAAAAGAAAAAGACAGGCAGGATTCCCAGTGCTCTAAGATCCACAAACCTGAACCCCAAGCATATTAAGCTTTATTAGCACATGCTGGAAAAAGACACATTTACAAAGCAAATCAGAAAGCATTTGTATAAATTGAGTGAGGAGAAAGAAGAAGGAAGAGAAATGACATATAGGGAAGATACACATGTTCCCTTTTTGCACTTTACAAGAAGCAGCAAAAAAGGGGTACGATGTCCATTTTTCTGCTGTAAAGAGGCCCCAAAAAGATAGTGGTACTTTCCTTTCATCCTTCTATTTAACTTGCTGGGGGGAAACAGAAGAAGCATTCACCTCATGCACTTGTTGCCTTCATGGCCTGCTTGTAGGTTTAGGAACATAGAAAGCTGCCATATACCAAGTAAGATCATTGGTCCATCTAGTTCAGAATTGTCTACACAGACAGGCTTCTCCAAGGTTGCAGGCAGGAGTCTCTCAGCTCTATCTTGGAGTTGCCAAGCAGGGAACATGGAACCTTCTCTGCATGCAAGCATGCAGATGCTCTTCCTCTAAGGGGAAGATCTTATAGTGTTCACGTCTCCCACTCAAATGCAAACCAGGGGAGATGCTGCTTAGCAAAGGGAACAATTCATGCTTGCCACCACAAGGGAAGCATCTTGCTATTCACTGTTGGGGAAAGGATACTAAAGCTAGATAGTATCTTCCCTAAAAGCATAACCTCCCTAAGTGCCTGCCTGGAGGCAGTGATGGGCTGGATGAGAGGTAACAAGCTGAGGTTGAATCCAGATAAGACGGAGGTACATTGTGCAGGGTTAGAACTCGGGAGATTATTCTGATCTGCAGTTCTGGATGGGGTCACACTTCCCAGAAGGAACAGGTATGCAGTCTGTGGGTGCTTCTGGACACAAATCTTTTCCTGGTGTCCCAGGTTGAGGCAGTGACCAGAGGTGCCTTTTATCAGCTTTGGGTGATACGCCAGCTGTGTCCATTTCTTGAGATAAATGACCTCAGAACAGTAGTACATCTGCTGGTCACCTCCAGACTTGACTACTGCAATGCACTCTGTGTGGGGCTGCCTTTGTACGTAGTCCAGAAACTGCTGTTGGTCCAGAATGCAGCAGCCAGGTTGGTCTCTGGGTCATCTCGGAGAGACCATATCACTCCTATCTTTAAAAATCTACACTGGTTACCGGTAAGTTTCTGGGCAGAGTACAAGGTTTTGATTATAACCTATACAGCCCGAAACAGCTTGAGCCCTGGGTATTTAAGAGAATGCCTTCTTTGCTATGAACCACATCGCCCATTGAGATCATCTGGAGAGGTTGGTCTGCAGTTGTCACCGGCTCGTCTGGTGTCTACTCAGGGACGGGCCTTCTCTGTTGCTGCCCCGAGGCTTTGGAACACACTTCCTGCTGAAATAAGAGCCTCCCCATCTCTTACAACTATTAAAAGGCAGTCAAGATGCATTTGTTCACCCAGGCTTTTAATTAGATAGTGTTTTAATTGTGTTTTAATAGTTTTAACATTTTAGATTTTAATTCTTGTAATGTTTTAATCTTTTTATCTGTTGTTTTTATTGTTTTGTTGTAAACTGTCCAGAGACTTGCGTTTTGGGCAGTATACAAATGTGATAGATAGATAGATAGATAGATAAGCTTGGGTTGGGCCTGGATTTGGTCAAACAGGACTCTTTTGTTCTTACCTAGCACCTCCCTTCCTCAATTTTAAATAAAGGCCATTAATAAAATACTTTTAGGGCTACTTTTAGGGCTATTTATTTGAGCAGCCATAAAGCAAGCAATAAATTATGATCAAAAGCAGAGTTCCACACCTAGCTCTGCAATCAGACAAATACTCAAGACCAAAGGACTGACCGCACAGCAAAGTACAGAAGGGTGTGGAGTTCATACACAACGAAGTCATCATTTCTGCTTGGAGGAGCTACTTATAGAAAGAGGAAAGCATTTATTCAGGAGTAAGCAAGTTTGCATAAATGTACACCCTCCAAGTAAAATATAAACTAAAGAAGGAAGTTACTGCATCTTAGAACTGCTTAGAGAAAGGGCAAACATTTGTCTTTAACAGTAATTTGAATTTCATGCTAAATATTGGCCTGAATTCAGGAGCACCACCTGATCACAAAGGTCAATAACCAACAAGGTCCAGGTTTCTATTGCCACTGACTTAAACATCCGAGGAAGGTGCCAAAACTAGCCAGAAAGTTGGTATTGTCTGTGCAATATAAACATGTGTAACAAGAGTCTGATAGAAAAGCAGCTTCAAGAAGGAGAACTGGGATGGGAGGAGTGCTTTATACTTTCCCCACCTGCCACTTTTCTGCTTCAAATCACCCCTCCCTTCACCCAAGCTGCAGTCCTCTCCAGGGTTTCAGAAGTGTTTGGAGAGACAAACGTGTTTGGAACTTCGTGGCGGGGAAGCAGCTTGGAAAGTCATTTTGAGTGGAGAATTGGCATGTGAGGAAAGAGTTAACCAGCCCCTCCCTTGCACCATGACTCTGTTCCAAATCTTCCATGCCAAAGCTGCTGCTTGTCACTTAACTTGCATTTACTTTCAGTGGTGTCTTTGGAAAAGGAGGAGAGCTGGTCTCGTGGTTGCAAGTATGAATTGCCCCCTTTGCTAAGCAGGGTCTGTCTTGGCTTGCATTTTGATAGGCCTGCATGTGAGCACTTTCTGCTATAAAATATCCCCTTAGGGGATGGGGCTGTTGTTCAGTGGTAGAGCATCTACAGAAAGTCCCAGGTTCAATCCCTGGCTAGTGATGTGCTCAGACCGGTCCGGAGGCCATTCTACAGGCCTCCGGACCGGTCCAGACATGGGCGGTTCGGGGTTCAGATGGATTGGGGTGGGGGTTCCTTTAAGGGTGGGGGAGGGGTTACTTACCCCTCCCACCTCTTTCCCCCCTCCAGCACGCGTATTCTCGTTAGTAATCGGGGCAGCAGGATACCTCCCTGCCGCCCCTTTCCCAGCTTGGCTGCAAGAAGCCTTTTGCGCATGCGCACATCGCGCGTGCGCTTCACGTCTCCGTGACGTGCGTGCGCCAGAGGGGGGAAGCAGCGGGAGGGGTAAATAAACCCTCCCCCACCCCAGTGCCGGACTGCAGCTCCGCGGTTCCGTGCACACCCCTATCTCTGGCATCTCCAGGTAGGGCTGGGAGAGACTCCTGCCTAAAACATTGGATAGCTGCTGCCAGTCAGTGCAGATCATACTGAGCTAGATGGAACAATGGCTTGACTCAGTATAAGACTATACTAACCATAGTCTTTTCCATAACACTGTACAAACTAAATGTTTATCTACTAACCTATATTAGCTCTAAAATGAATGAACACTCTAAAACGGATGAACACACTACTGATGGAGTACAAACATCACTCAGCACTGTAAATCTTACTTAGAAGACAGCCCCAAAACTTAACATCTGGAAATTGGAAGAATAAATAGAAGAACTAAGACTTTTCTCGGCTATTCAAGGGCAGGGGAGGGGGGATGTTCACAACATCTACCCTAATAACACATTTTCTCATGCGCAAGTTTCTCTTTGTCTAGTTCCGGCATTGTTTAGTCTCTCTGCAGAGTCTCGATATCTATTGGGAATGTTTGTTAAGGCTCTCTCTTGTTAACCCTTTGTTGGTACTCCAAAGATTTGCAATACTATCTAATTTGATTTGATTTGATTTTCTGAAAATAGGTAACAGCGTTTTCTTTCCTTTTCTTTCCTTTTCTTTCCTCTGTAAATTCATTGCCCTTATTATCTTTCCCCCCCACAATGGGTTTTTTAAAAATTTAATTTATTGACTTACTTTTTAAAAAAAAAGTATACATCTAGGTTATAACAATTGATACAAAACAATGGACATATATGCCCAATCTGTTATTTTAGTTATTACTATTGTTTAACTTATTCAATGTGAATATACTCAGTTTTATTCCCTCTTATGAAATAGCAAATCTAAGATATTGGTAATAGGGAGATCTGTGTTTAAGGGCATATAGTTGAACTTTTCAGTTGAAATTATACGGTTGAATAGATATTACTGAAAGTAGAATTTTTATCTTTTTCTGCATTGGATTCCCTGTTATTATTTGCAAAAGTATTACAAGGACTAGGGAAATTAGTTTATATATGTATACATTCAGTTTATTGTTATAATTACTGTTATTATTATTTTTCTTGTATGTGTAATTAGTTATTTCCAACATGAAGACTTGACTTACATATTCCCTGTTAATTTAACAGCTGTTATCAATAATTTTATGAAGAGGGAAATCTATGTACCAAAGGGTAATGTTTTTCTTTCTTTTCCACTATTTTTATTTTTACTTTTTTGTTTTTTCCTAATTTTGGGTTAATTATCTGATCTCTAGAAGATCGAGAGCCCCAGATTTCATATTAGTATTTTATAAAATCCCTTTTCCTCCTCTCTCTCTTTTTCTTTATTTTTTAAAAATATGGGTTAATTATCTGACTTTCAGAACACCGAGAGTCCCTAGTTTCTCATTATTGACCATTTTAAGTGCATCTTCTTCACTGTCCTTTATATATTCTTCAAGGCCTCTTTTCTCCTCCTCTACTGTTTGATGGACTTGCAGCATTCCTCTTCCACCTAAGCTGCGAGGGAGGTATAGCCTATATACATCACTCCGGGGGTGCAGAGCATGATTGATGGTCATTATTTTCCTGGTCTTATGATCTAGCGTCTCTAGCTCTGCCTGGGTCCAGTCTATTATTCCTGCAGTGTATCTGATAACAGGTATAGCCCAGGTGTTTATGGCTTGTATGGTGTTCCCGCCATTGAGTTTGGACTTGAGGATTTTTCTAACTCTCCTGATGTATTCACTTCCGATTTTTCTTTTAACTTCAGCATGTGCAGTGTTATCAGCTTGGAGAATGCCCAAGTATTTGTAATGTTTTTTCTCTTCCAGGTTCTTGATCTTGCTTCCATAGGACAGTTCTGTTTCTTCTGTTTTTGTTATTTTTCCTCTGTTCATTATTAATGCAGCACACTTGTCTAGTCCATACTCCATTGCTATATCACTACTGAATATACAGACAGTGTTTAGCAGTTATTTGATTTCTAACTGGGACTTTCCATACAACTTCAGATCGTCCATGTACAGCAGATGCTTGATTTTGCTTGATGTTTTAGATGTTTGGTATCCGAGGCCTGTTCTGCTTAGTATTTGTGAAAGTGGAGTCATGGCGATTACAAACAACAGAGGGAATAGTGAGTCCCCTTGGAAAATACCTCTTCTAATGCTAACCTGTCCAAGTGACTCACCATTGATTGTTAACTGCGTACTCCACATGCTCATTGCTTTTTTAATATATCTGAATGTTTTTGCTGACACCAGTTGTTTCTAAACATTTTAGTATCCATGTGTGAGGCAATGAGTCGAAGGCCTTCTTGTAGTCAATCCATGCAACATTTAGATTGGTTTTTCTTCTCTTGCAATGTTCTAAAATCATTTTGTCAGTCAGCAGCTGGTCTTTTGTGCCTCTGGTGTTCGGGCAATTTCCTTTCTGTTCAACTGGAATCTGCTTATTAGTTAATAGGTGTTGCATTACTTCATCTGCTATTATTCCAGTTAATAATTTGAACATGGTTGGCAGGCAGGTTATCGGTCTATAATTACTTGGAACTGCACCTTTTGCTGGGTCTTTCATTATGAGATGAGTTTTCCCAGTTGTTAGCTATTGTTCAATATCACCTCCTTGCAAAATGTGATTGAACTGTTTTGATAGTTGTTTATGGAGGCTTGTTAGGTTCTTAAGCCAAAAGCCATGCAGTTCATTGTCGCCTGGTGCAGTCCAATTTTTAATTTTCTTTGCTCTTTCACTTATTAATTCTGGTGTTGTTATTAGATCTTGCATTTGTTGGTTACATTATTCGATCTCTTTCACCCAGCCTGCTTTTTTATTATAATCTATTAGATTGTCCCATAATTTCCCCCAGAATTGCACTGTTTCTTCTTTATTTGGTGTTTCTATGTTTCTTGCAGTTTCTCCTTCTATGCTTTGGTAGAAACGTCTCTGATTCGACTGGGGAGATTCTGCCTGTGTTGTGTAATTCTAGCTTCGTATCTGCTAATCTTCTTTGACACTGCTGTTATTTGCTGCTTTATTATTTCCAGGACTTCTCTAATTTTCCTTGAATCTAGATGGTATTTTTGGATCAGATACTGTTTGGTGTTTTCATTCTTCAGCTTCTTGTCTTTCATATCTTTCAATTTACTAGCATCTGATCTAAGCCTGGAGATTTTATTTTCTAATCTAATCTTCCATTTAGGTGATGTACTACTTTCTTTTTTTACAGGTCCACTGGTCTTATATCCTAGCTCTTGTGTTGTTGTTATTGTTGCTGCACTGTACATTGGTTGGTTTGTTTCTTGCAAATTATTGGTTGTTATTTCTGCAAGTGCAGCATTGACACCTTTTAATGCCTGAGTGAGTTGTTTTTTGGCAACTGTTTTTAGAGCTGGAAGTCGAACCCTGGTGGTTGTTTGGTTCATGTGCTCAGTTATTTTTTTCTTTAGTTCTTGTAGCTTATCTGTTAAAAGGCATTCAGGTTTTTGAGGTGAAGGCAAAGGGAAGGTTGCCTGGTTTTGATTTTGAAACAGTTCAGCAACAGTGGCATCCTCTATTTCCAACACCTCCTCCACCTGCGCCTGAGCAACTTCTTCAGTTGGTGGAAATTCTTCTTCCATATCTTGAGCCTGTGCTGCTCTTTGCAATTCTTCCAGCTCAACTTCTGTGAATACTTTATTTCTTATTATGAATCTTCTCTGGTCTGCTAGCCTTTGTTCTGTTATTTCTGTATCTGGATGCTTCTTTTTCCAAATTTGGTACATTCTTTTTAAATAACCTCTTCTAGTTGGACTAGACTTGTAATAGCAGATCATTATCCTTGTTGGCATTTTTTGTATATTTTTTCTGGTTAAGTGATGTTTCTTCCAGTAACCCTGCAGTCTCCAGCCCTGGTTGCTCAACTGAAGATCCTTAGCCCACTTGCCACCAGATGTTCAGGGACTCAAGCACCTGGTGCGGTCCTTGTTGACCTGGGCGATGACCGATCCGGTATAGATTTATTAAAGTTATGTCTCACCATATTGTTGATGGGAGAGGCACTCTTTGTCTGGCTCCTCTGGTGAGACCTGTCCAGTATGGTTGGACCTCTGGCATAGGTGCAGAGGAGCTCTGCACCTTCCTCAGAGCACGTAAGCCCCACAACCATGCCAAGGCAGTGCCTCACTGGGGGAATAATAATAATAATAATAATAATAATTATTATTATTATTATTATTATTACTACTACTACTACTACTACTACTACTACATTTATATCCCACTCTTCCTCCGAGATAGGTGTATGTGGATTTATAGCTTTTTACTGCAGAAATCTGTAACAGAAGCTTTTCAATGTCCTTGTCTTATCAGAATAAGGATTTCTAGTGATACTGAATATCTTCAGCTCTTTTCCTAGACTAGGAACATAGGAAGCTGCCATATACTGAGTCAGACCATTGGTCTATCTAGCTCAGTATTGTCTTCACAGACTGGCAGCGGCTTCTCCAAGGTTGCAGGCAGGAATCTCTCTCAGCCCTATCTTGGAGAAGCCAGGGAGGGAACTTGAAACCTTCTGCTCTTCCCAGAGCAGCTTCATCCCTTGAGGGGAATATCTTGTAGTGCTCACACATCAAGTCTCCCATTCAGATGCAACCAGGGCAGTCCCTGCTTAGCTATGGGGACGTCTTGCTTACTACCACAAGACCAGCTCTCCTCCTTTCGAATTCTTTTTCGATTACTTAGGATTCAATTCGCCCATCAGCTTAACAAACAACATGATTAAAGGAACTTATATTCACTGCATAAATCATTCATTACTCTGTATGGAACCTTCTTGTTTGCTGTTCAGAGAGAAGCTGGGACAAAAAAGATATTTGATCTTTTAATATCTTTCTTTTTATTTAGAAAATTATTATTTAGCATGGTAAAACTTTTAAAATTTACCCTTTCTCATCAGATTCATTAGATTTAAAATTTTGAAAGTTTCTGAATAGCTTTAAAAAAAAATTCCTTCCTTCTTTTTTTCTTTTTTTTCATAGGACTTAAGGACATAGGACTTAAATCAGATGAAGGACAAATTAGTAGTGGGGAAATTTATACTCTCTCTAAAGAATAAAGAATATAGTTTAATGTTTGGGATAGGTATTTTTACTGCAGAACACAACGAGTGTTTGAATTACCTATGTGGAAGGGTTGGTTCTCCTCTCTTTGTCCATCTGGTTCCCCGGGAAGCTCAAAATTCTATAGGGATGCCTAGATTTAGATTTTGTGTTGCTAGGTAATTAACTATCTTTTATTCCTTATATAAACTATCACTACTTTTGTATCTTTCTTATGAATGGGTGTTTTTTTTTCCTTTGATGGATAAGATCTTGTTTGTAAACATGTATTTTTGTTGAAATCTCAGAGATGTAACATTTTCTGTTTTTACTTATAATACTAATAAAAGCATTTTAAAAACCTTTTTAAAAAATTAAAAAAAATAAAACAACAACAACAGTGTTTACCCTTCTGAATTGTCAAAGCAGTGTGAAGTGGCCCTAATGTAACAACCTGACTCTACAGTAAAGTTTTAAATAGTTCTGGGAACTCTTAGCACTCGCAACATGAAAGTGGGATTTTCTTTTCCAGATGATGTCAGAGCTTAGACTACCTGCCAGGAAGACTGCTAAAGGAGCTAAAAGCTCAAGGTTGTTGTTGGCCTTCTCTTTTTCCTTGGCTAACTCTTCTGTAACTGAAATCAGATGTGGCAGCAAAATATGCCAGATATTTACCTCTGTGTTATTACTGATGAGGAGGTAGAGGAAAGCGCTGACATATTAAAGTGCTTGGATTTCTCTGAGTGCTTGCCAAATCACAGAACAGTCATCTAGGGAGAAACTGTTTCTAGAAAAGGGAGGGGGAACTACACAGAGCCTCCCAAGCTGCTAAAAAGCATTACTAGAATGTTAAAGCCCTTTACATGCCTTCTTTCACCCTCAGCATTCCCGACTGATTTCTTAAATTTAAGTCAAGGCCCTGCTAGGAATTACAGTATAAAACTGTGCTTGTGTTTATGTGTTAATTAATTGCACAAGAATAACTTGGCCTGGAATTAAGCTAGATCAAGGGCTTGAGCACTGCAGCTTTCCAAAAAGGAAGATCTCGTTAGTATGAGCCCTTCATTGCCTTGTGGGCGTTTCTGCATTCCAAAGCATGTGGCTTTAAAAAAAGAAAAAAAGAATTCTGCCACAGGTTTTCATGGAAGGCCAGCTTTCTGACAAATGCCCCATTCCCTCTCCACCCCATCCAAGATCTGTAACCTTTGGCCCCAGCTGAGACCTTTAGAGAGACAGTGGCTGCTGCTTGCTTCACTGTTGAAAAGCAGCCCTCGGTTATCTAAGCCCTTTCCTCTTCCTCCGTTTTGGCCTTTTGTCTTATTAAACTTGCACTGACTGAGCTTAAAACACCCTTGCTGCCAAAGAAATCAGCTGGCAAAAGAGCCGCATTAGTAATGTGGCTGGCGCTTTGCCTCCAGCAGCTGAGATCACCAATTTTCCACTGGCCTAATTGATGGGGGAGACTTACATTCTCAGACTCTCCCCTTTCCATTTCGATTTTCTACCTTGTCTGTTTATGACTATGCTATTGAGTGAGATAATAAATTTTATACTATCTATGTTTCTCATGGAGATTTTCTCCCTCAACAAGTTACCTTTATCCATGGATATTATAAAAGAGTTGAAATTCACTGAGCATCTGTGTCCTCATTCCACATCTTAATCTCCCGCTGGCTGTCTCTGTCATCCTTTTTGCCACCTCGCACGATGATTTCATTGCTCAGATGTGTATTTATCTAGTTAATCGTTTCTGAATTAATGGATGCAGGGGAATGTTTCTTGTCAGGCTGATTGTTTGCTGATAGGGGTGATTGGTTGATGCTCTCTGAACAGGAGCTCATGGCCTGAAATCTCTCTCTCCAACCTTTAGAATGTGGCACCCCTCAGAGCTAAGCGGAGTAAAGAAACAGTTTGGAGACAGTTTTGCAATTTGAATTTGAACAGTAGAAACACACACAGAGAGAAGAGACAGGCAGCTGTGAGTTTGCTGAAGAAGATTAAGTACCTCATTGTTCAGAGACTGGCCACATTCACACATAACGTGAAATTGGAAGTTGACAAACTCGCGGTTTCAATTTGAAATCTTAAATTGTATCATGGACATTCATCTAACGGCAGTCCAGCAACCTCCGGCTTCAGGAGAGGGAAGCCCTGGTCCTTTTTCTGGTCCACCAAGGCTGTATCCCAGCAAGTTCCATAGTGCCTGCATTGCCACACTGTGGGCAAGGCATCAGAATGTCACCAGAGAGGCTGCCAGTCTACTGGGTAGGATCATAGGGTCAAACACCCTTGGTCTTCCATCGGACTGCACACTCATGAATTGAGCTAACCCAACAAAGGGGGTCTTGCTTGCATGGGGCCCCTACTGTCTCTGGTTAACTATAGAACCTCTCTGGTTAATGACAGAACCTTTGCACTGTGACCCCTTCCTCCCCAGGAAGCCTTGCATGGACCCAAGGGAAATTGTGTCACTCCATGTGACAGAGCCTAGCCACATGTGTGGACAGAGGGAACTCAGGGTGTGAGGACAAATCTTGGCTCTCATTCAAAATTCCCAGGTTTGGGCCTGCATTGCAGCGTATGCAAATCTACCACCATGGGGAATCACAGGAGAGTGGAGCCCCGATTTCCAGCAACCACCAAGAACAGGGCCGCCGTTTTGGGGTGCGAGCAAGGGTGCACATGACCAAATGGGTGGGTGGGTTGGCAGTAGGAATGCTTTGACAGCTTCTTGGTGGTTGTCACCAAGACAGGGAGAGCAGTTGCTGAAGTACTCTTTCCCACGGCTTTCCTATATAGAGCAACCTGGCTAAGTGGCATTTGCCATGCAGCCCCCATGGCTTAACACCTTCACGACAGAGAGGTCCATGGGAGAAATGGGATTGTTGCCACACATTATTAGCAATTCTGCCTGACACTGATTCTGCTCAACATTAGTTCTTCTCATGAGTTGTGAGGGGATGTCCCCATCCATCATTATCAGAGAAGAGGAATCTCCCCTCTCAGTGTTGGCAATGCTGATCCTTCTGCCTGGCCCTTCTCATGAATAAGCCTAGGGACCGCACACATTAACCCGGGGGAAGGGCCTGGGCCTCCCTTTCCCAACATTTTGGTACAAAAAACAGAAATTGGCTGTTAAAGAATCCCTGGTTGGAGCTGCCTTTCAAGCCCGACCCCAAGTATCCCCACCCTGCCATGTTTCCATACCAGCACTCTAATGGGGTGCCCTGCTTATGTTGCCACCTGGAGTGTTTGAGTTTGTGAAAATACATCATTGTCGCTTCCGTCCCATCCCCTTTCTCTCCTGCTTGTCAGGAGGTGGGAGCAAGGGACAGAGTGTGAAGAGAGCATGCCCTGTGTGACTTTGCCGCTTGACACCTGACAAGCTTGGAATGGGATGTCGCTGTGTTGCCAGGCAGCTGCTTTGTTGGATCGGAGACAGGAGGGCCGAGGCAAATGCTCGGTGATATGTCCAGAGAGAAGCGCCACAGGTATGGAGTGAGCATGATCCTGAGAGGACCTGCACTACTGACTCTATTATTGTGGTTCCAAAAACTGCATGGAATCATGGTTATGGTGCCATCCACATTCAGCCGTAACACCTCAGGTTTTGGTGGTGAACCTTACTGCAAACCAAAGGTTCAAATTGGAGTTTGGCAATGCAAACCGCAGGTCACTTTAGTCAGGCAACCATGCTGGCATGCATATGGATGTAATGGGGTTCCAACCTCTGCCCCGCGTAACTCCCGTTTAGCATTATGTCTGAATTCAGTCACTCTCTCTGGGAATTTGATGCAGTATTTGTGTATTTACTACCTGCTATGTCAGTTTGCTTCCTGCTTCTCTGCTTAGGTATTTGTAAATAAAACAAATAATATGGAGATATTGTAAGTCTGCAGCACTCTCTCTTTTAAAAGAAAGTAAACTCTGTAGCAGTGCCCCTGGAACATCTCACTACTCAGCATTTACAGTATTCAATTTGGACCAGGGAGACCTGAGTTCAAATTCTTGCACAGCCATGAACCTTACTATGTAACTTTAAGTCAGTCACTCTGGGCAGCTCCACATGATCCGCTGCAAGAAAAGAGGTGGGGGAGCATTGGAACTGGCAGTTCCCGAGTCCAGTTCCTGAGATTATCCACCTAACATTCTCCTGACCTCCACCTGACTTCCATAACCAAGATTTGAAGTTGGGCAAAGAAAGGAGAATGTCAGGTAGAGAATGGGAACTGGACTTGGACAACTTTGCAAAACACGCCCCTCGGGAGTGCATGCTGCTGGTTCCAACATTACCCTGTCCCTCCCCCCCACCCCCGCCACTTCCTTACTTGTGGCAGATCATATGAAGCTACCTCCTCTCTCAGCCAAGTTTACTTCACAGAGTTGTTGTGAGGATAAAACAGAGTAAAAAGAAACCATGTACTCTTGGAAGGAATGTACTCAGGTTATAAACATGAGAAACAAATACTCTGTTATGTAGTAATAGAAGTGTTGAGGGTCTGTGGCATATGCATCCTTTTGAAAGGTTTTCTTTCTTTTATCTGCTCAAACTTCCTTATCTTATGTAATGTTTGGCTGTGATAGGAGGAGCTCTGGCCCTTTACCATGACTCAGACCTTTTGAGGCTGCCGCAGAATGAGTCAACAAGGAGCTGGTGGGTTGAGGAAGCCACTAAGAAACCTCGGCCTAAAGCAGGATGTTGGGGAGGGGAAACAGCTGTCAGAAGAAGCTTGTTGTAATGATAGACCTTGATCTGATGTGAATGCTTTGAGCTCTCTGTTGTTAGTCACCAGACATATATGCATAACCCCACAGGCGGCAATCTTCATATCAGTTTAACATCAGCTGCATGTAGATATGCTATCATATGCATCATGTGGCAAGTTTATTTTTTAGTTTATTTTACACAATTTTATCCCACTTTTCTTCATAAAAGTTCAAAGTGGCTCACAATGAAAACAATTTTAAAATGAATAATAAGCACAATCACAACAACAACTAATGGCACACTGGTCAGCAGAAGGAAAACTGAGCACCAGCAATAACAGACCAAGCATTCCCAGAAAAAGTGAATTGACCCCTATCAAAAGGGACCAAGAGAAATCCAGCAGCCAGCAGCTTCCACTAAAGCTTCTTGGGCGGGGGGGCACTCATTTTACTGAGTTAGTGAAAAGAAGTTGGTGCCACAGTCGAAAAGACCCAGCCCCTTGTACTTACCTGTCATCAATGTACTCAGCCTCAGTCAATGAGGGACTTGGAGCAAGACTGCAAATGTTGATCAGAGCACACTAGAGAGATGTGTACTAGAAGGCAGTCCTTAAGATATCCGGGTCCCAAACTGTTTAGGACTTTAAAGGCAAGAACCAGCACCTTGGCTTGAGCCTGGAAACAGATAGGAAGCCAGTGGAGATTCTACAGGACTGGAGAAATATGCTTCATCCAATCAGCCCCTTACCTGACAAAAGTCTGGCAGCGGCACTTTGAATCATTAAATCACCCTGTCAACCCCAATACTGGTGCATCAGCTGTAGGATTCACCTTATGCACAAGACCAGTGTGAATGCTGTGCTGCCATCTTTAAAAGAGGCACCTTTTAACGTGGTGATTCTCTTTATTTAGCAGGGGGAGAGTAGCGGGCCTTGTCCACCCCCAGCACAGTACTTCCAGTGACTGTCACTGGTGTGTATCTTATGTTTCTTTTTAGATTGTGAGCCATTCGGGGACAGGGTTCCATCTTATTTGTTTGTTATTTCTCCGTGTAAACCGCCCTGAGACATTTTTGGAAGGGCGGTATAGAAATCGAATGAATGAATGAATCTTTCTGGAGAGGTTTCTGCTCTGAGACATTCTGTAGCCCAGTAATCCTGGTTGTTTTTTGCTTTATCATATTTATATACCACCTGGTATATATAACTCTAGGCAGTGTGCACAGTCCACATTACAAAATAAAAAAACAATACTTTCACAGAATAAAAATTATTAAAAACAACCCACAGAGTAAAACAATTAAAATAATTTAACAGGATAAAAACAATTAAACAGTTTAAAATTAATTTCAATTAAAAGCCCGAGAAAGCAAGTGTGAAAGAATTTTTTAAAAGCTATCAGAGATGGAGAAGCTCTTATTTTGATAGGGAGTGCATTCCAAAGCCCTGGGGAGGCCACAGAAAAGGCCTGGCTCCAAGCCGCCTCCAGAAGAGCTGGTGGCAACTGTAACCAGACCTCCCCAGATGATCTTAATGGGTGGCAGGGTTCATGACAAAGGAGGCGTTCTCTTAAGTACCCTGGACCTAAGCTGTTTAGGGCTTTATAGGTTATTACCAGCACTTTGTATTTTGCTCAGAAACATATTGGAAGCCAGTGCAATTCTTTCAGAATCGGTGTTATATGCAATCTTCGCGTTGTCGCAGAGACCAACCTGGCTGCCGCATTCTGTACCAACTGTAGTTTCCAAACTATGTACAAAGACAGCCCCATGTAGAGTGCATTATAGTAATCAAGCCTGGAGGTCATCAGCATATGTACTACCATTTTAAGGTCATTTACATCCAGGAATGGGTGTAGCTGATGTATCAGCCAAAACTGATAAAAAGCACTCCTGGCCACTGCCTCAACCTGAGAAACCAAGGAGAATTTTGGATCCAGGAGCACTCCCAGGAGCACCTGACCTTTCAGGGGAAGTGCAACCCCATTCAGAACAGGCAGCTCTAAACCATCTCTTAGGTTTAGATCTAAGTGGCCTCCACCCTCTCAATTACCTTGCCCAACCATGGGAAATTAGAGATGGGCCTATAGTTGCCTAACTCTGAGGGGTCAAATGTAGTTTTTTTCCAAGTTTGGTCCAATGATAGCCTTCTTAAGACAAGAAGGCATTCTCCCCTTCCTCAGAGAAGCATTTGTGATGTTACCAGAAGTCCTCTGTCAATCTGATTGTTATAAAATAAGCCAAGTTGGGCAAAGAGAGCAGGTGGTAGGATGCACAGTTTTAAACAGCCTGTCCACATCCACAGAAGTCACAAACTGAAAGTGATCCAGTCTGACCACATAAGAGTCATTGCTGGATACCTCCATAACAGTCTCTGCCCTAATTGTAGAATTCAGTTCGGCCTGAATACAAGAGATTTTGTCCACGAAAAAGTCATTAAAAGCATCACAGCGGGTAACCAATGGTTCTAAATTTGGATTCAAGGGGGAGGGGGTTCATATTAGCCTTCTCACAACCCTAGACTACTCCGCTGGACGTGAACTTGTGGATGCAATGCAGACAGAAAAGAATTTCTTCTTTGCCGTGTGTATTACCAGAGCATAGATCTTCAGATGTGCTCTATGTTGTAACCTGTCGCATTCAAGTTGAATCTTTCTCCATTTGCAGTATAGTCATCTACCTCACTGCTTCAGCTCCCGTAATTCTTCTGAATATCATGGGGCTAATTTTGAAGCAAGTCAGAGAGGATACTTAGGAGCAATTGTGCCTACCGCCCTAGTGAGTTCATTATTCCAATTTAGTGACAGAAGCATCGGCAGAAGCATCAGCAGAGCCAACTCAAAACCCTTCCAAGGCTTCTTGGAATCCCATTGGATCCAATAACCTTCTTGGGCAGACCAACCCTCATCCCTACAGAGGTGGACTGTGGTTGAAAGTCCTACCTTGACCAGATGGTGGTCTGCCCATGACAATGGAGAAATAACAGGAGTCCCACCCATGGAACACCATCGTGATCAGAGTAAAAGACCAAATCAAGCATGTGACCAGCAACATGCATTAGTCCAAAGACCACCTGGGATAAGCCCATAGTTGTCATGGTCACTATGAACTCCTGAGCCGCTCCTGGCAGTCCAGTCCCATAATGAACACTGAAGTCCCTCACCACTGACAATCTGGACGACTGCAATGCCAACCCTGCAACCAGGTCTGTCAGCTCAGTTAGGGACTCCATTGAACAATGGGGTGATCTGTACACTAAAAACAGTCCCAATCTATCCTTGCTCCCTGGGCTTAGGCACAGAAACTTGAGATGGGCCAGTTCACTCACAGAGAACCTGGTAGGGGAGACAGTGTCCTTAAAGACCACAGCCATACCACTCCCCCACACACAGCCTCTCACCTGTTCCACCACAGAGTATCCTGCTGGGAGAAGCTGGGACCAGACTGGACCACTAGCCTCCCCCCACCAGTTCTTTGTAATGCATAGTGAGTCAGCTCCTTCATCCAAAATCAAATCATGGATGGTCTCTGGTTTCTTTTGGACTGACCTGGCATTATAAAGTAACAAGAAAGGTCTCTGTGGGACATTGGCGCTGCTCCCCAAGTTCAAACAGCTAATAGGCCAGCTGGAAGGGGAAACAGCTGGAAGGGGAAACAGTTTTCGATGTCCCTTCTCCTGTAATGGCCTGCTGGCCTACCAATGCCATATCTTCCTACCACCACTGGAATGGCCACCCCAGAGTCACACACACACCCCAATCTCTCCATCCTGGGACAACCCAAGACACATACCTGTACCATGTACCAGATGCAACCAATAATAAGGCAAGAATACACTGCTATTAAATGCCCTAGCCCTCAATCCCACCACCGAAGGCTGGCCCCCTTTGGCGGCCCTCTGCAGGTGGTCCACCTACCAGCGAGCAGCACTAGAGGCTGCATTTATCTCCTTTATATGGGCCAAATTTGGAATAAACCCACCAGGTATCTCTCACCCACCCTATGAGGTAGAGCTAGCCCAGGTGCTCAATGTTAGAGCAATTAGGAAGAGCAGAGCAACCGATAAGATGCCAGGAGGAAGGCTGGGAGAGACCAGCCTTCAGCTATAGCTTAGACTGCTCTCCCAGGCTGGGGGTGGTGGTGGTGGTAGGGAAGCTAGATAGAATGAATGTGTACCTCCCAGAGGGGAAGAGTACCTCCTTTTCTTTACCTTTTAAAGTGCCATATAGATAACTCCTCTGCAGTGGTGGCCACTGGTGGCAGCCCAGCGGCCCTTTCGCTCCAGTAACATTATCCCTCACAAAGGGAGCAAGCTTACCGCTCGACTCCGAAGCTGTGTGAGCTCTCCTCTCCCCCTCATTTCAGGCAGCAAACGGCTGCCTGAAATGAGGGGAAGAGGCCAGAGAGAGCTTACACGGGCTCTCTGGAGCTTAAGGCCATGCCCCCATGCATGTGATGCCACACACAAATATGGCATGGCCCCAGGCTCCAGAGAGCCTGTGTGAGCTCTCCTCCTCATTTCAGGCAGCCGTTTGCTGCCTGAACAGCATTTATTTGGAGAGAAAGCAAAATAAACACTGTTCATTCAGCAAACGAAGCCTGAAATGAGGGGGAGAGCTTGCTTGGCTTCGGAGCTGAGCAATGAGCCAAGTGACACCCCCTTTGAGAGGGATAATGTTCCTGGAGGGGAGGGGATACTGGGCTGTCACTGGCCACCGCCATGGAGGGATTATCTATATGGCACTTTAAAAGGTACATAAAAGGGGGTATTCTTCCCTCCTCGCCCCTCTCCACCTTCCCTGAGCCAGCCACCAACACTGCACCCCATCCCAACATGGCAGCAGCAATTTTTATAGGCAAAGGTGGGGGATTTCCCCTCGCAACCCACCTCCCCCCTGCCCGCAGCTACTGCCGCGCCCAGAGAGGCACAGCTTGGCTCAATACATAGATCCACGGAAGGGGGAAGGGGATCATGCAAACTGGTTCTGGTCCTCCCTGAGCCCTCATGGTACACCCCAAACCCCGTGCACTGGAGCCGAGGCGAGAATGGGGGAGAAGGGTTCTATATACATTCAGCTCTACACGCATAAGCCCATCCACACAATCAGGAACTCTGATTGTCAGGGTTACCAGTTACACAGATGGGAGCAGGGGTCTATTCATGTGCAGATGTATGCACATAGAATGTACTGGCCATGTTACTGGCTTCCATAGGGTCCCTTCACAAGCAAGTGAGGAGTATAGGGAGAGGACGAGAAAAGAGAAAAAAGTCCATTCTCTCTCCATTCCTCTGGGAAAGGGCTAAAGCTCAGTGGTAGAACACACATTTTGCAAGACTGGGAAGGTTCCCTGTTTGACACCACAGGTGGTCAGCATAGACAATACTGAGCTATATGTGACAGTGGTCCGACTTCATATAATGCAGCCACATATGTTCAACTTTTCTTCTCCTGAGTTCTTTACAAACCATCACTTGTTTTTCTAACACACTGCTATAACAGACATTGCCACAATGGCAACACAACAGAGGCTTGTGTCTCCTAAAATGATGTCCTCTTGCTCAGCAGAAACCCTGCAAAAGCCACAAATATGTGAGCAAGAAAGGCTTACAGGATTACTTCCTCTGCAAGCAACTTACAGCAGCAGTAGAACCACGTCTCAGTTGCTTATTGAATTTATGCAAACTAGCTGGAAAATCCACCCTCTTCCTAGTACTATACCGCTGTGTCCCCTCTTTGACATCCCACTCTGCATTGCCTTGGGAAAGCAACTGTTTGCAAGAAAGGAACTATTTTCAGAAAGACAAAAACAAAACTGTGGAAACTAGAAGCTGACACTATTTTCTGAACATAACCCCTGTCTTAGGATAACTAATGGGCTAGTCTTCAAGTTGTCTGACTAAAGGCACCGGAGTAGTCCAGGAAGTTCAGAGCTATTTGGCTTTTTAAGAAAAAATGTGCAGAGCAGGTGCAAGCTGCAGATGGGAGGTTTGGGTGTGAAATCCTGCCAAGTACATAACAAAACTCAATTGAAGGAAGCCAGTATTAAGACCACAGTTTAAACTGGATGATTTGAATATGGATGGCTAGAATTCCAGAGGTAACTTCTTTGAAAGAGCATTCTGTGGTTCTTTCATTTCACAGAGCTTTTGAAACAAAACTCTCCTGCCCTAAGACCTCGATCCAGTGCACAGTTAAGTAAGTCACTCAAGTCCCATTGACACCCATAGGGCTTAAGCCAGCACAAATCTGTGTTCGATTCAGGGTTATGCTTTATAACATGCATGACCAGATAAAATGAAGAAAATATAGAAAAACTATGAGACCATGGGGGGCGGGGAAGGGTAGGAATTGGCCTCAGATGAGGTAACCTTTGGGACCAATTCCTGCTCCTACTACAGGCCTTTAAAGTATGAGGTGGAATTTCCCCCTCGCAGATTAAACGATCATGGGGCAGCCTACTCTGGCACTGGCCTGACAGACCAGAGCCATCAGAGGACCCACAGCTGATGCCTGAGGCCCCACTGCCCACCTTTGTGCAGCAACAGCTGGAGTTTCTGAGCTTAGTCCTTCTGGGTCTTTCCCAGATGGCAGGCTTAATCGTGGGATTACACAACTACTCATTAGTTGCATAGAAGCCACATGGAAGCCACAGCCTGAAGCCACAATAATAATAATTCTGAGGGTGTTCACATAGGGCTGCTTTGATGCGGTGTACCTACATTCCTTTCAAATTTTTCCCGTGGACTGTTCATACTGCTTGCCCCCTGGTCTTTCTCAGGTCCCTTTTGGCCAGTCACTTTTCAGAGTAGGCAGGATGCTGCACCTCCTTTTCCCCCCTACCGCGCATGTGTGGTTTGTGCTTATAAAAACTTCCATTTTAATGAATAAAAAACATTTTTTACCAAAATTAACGTGTTTTTAGGGGGTCTTCCACAAGACCGCTGATTTGCAATGCCACCACCAAATGTCAGTGCCATCATAGAACACGCACCCCGCTTTATATAAAGCCTGTGTTACATAGTCCCATTGGTTACATTACATACTCAGGCTTTATGTGAGGGGGTCTATGTTTGCGTTGGCATTCAGCAGTAGTGTTGCAAGTTGGCGGTCTTGCAGAAAACCCCCTAAAAACATGTTACTTTTTTTAAAAAGAATGATTTTACTTCAATTGTCACTGTGCTCCACTTCCTAGTTTTCTTATGCACCTACTCATCTGGGAGTAGGAAGTTCTACTCAGGTGTACAATTTCCGAATGAGGGTTAATGAGGTACATGAAAAAACTGGGAAGAGGAGCACAGTGACAGCTGTTCCGCAAGATCATCCAGCTCCCAGGAGGGAGCCTGCTCAGCTGCCTGCTTGGTGGCGCTCGCTCGGCCAACACCTCACTGCCCACCCCTGACAGTGCACTGGCACTCGTAGCAGCCCATGGAGGGCTCCATCTCCGTGGCCCAGCTGGCACCTTTTGCCAAAAAGGACAGACTCAGAGAAAAGCCTGGAGTTGGCCCAAGCCCAGACCAAGAAAGCTGGCCTCCCTCCATCACTGCCCAACCCGCCCGCCCTACTGGCTGGAAAGCAGCAGGGAAGCAAGCGGGTGGATTGGGTTATTTCCTCTTTTATTTGTTTATTATTATTATCCCCCACCCCAGTCTTGAAGATCACTGACTCAGCAAAGACTTGTGCAAGACCACCAGCTTACCACAGTCAGTGGTCTTGCTGGGAGTTTGGCAAGATCACCCAGTAAAATTTAGGGGGGAAATGCAAAAGAAACAAGGCTTTAGGAAAAGTCACTCTCTCATTGTGGCCCCTCCATAACTCTCCTAAGAAATGTTGGGCGACTTCAAAGTATCCCAAAAAACTACCAGAGAAAGTAGAACTTTTTAGCACAGGCATAGTTCATGCTAAGCTCCAATGTGTAGTGAAAAACCCGAATTGTGTATGGAGTGCTCCCCAATATCTCACAGGGACTTTAGGTAAATCTCCCCGATGTGTGAATGCATACTCATCACTCCCAGTGTACTTCGAAGTAAATCTGCCATCTGGGAACAGCCCTGCTGCTGCCTTCTCCTCAACTGCAAATGGAGCATCCCTTGTGTCATCATGGGGTCTCTGGTAGATGTTCTCATTTGAGATAGCAGCTGTTGAGAGAAGGCAGCAATGGCACAACTCTCTGCCAAGAGTGTCCCACCAGCTGTTCCTTCTCCTGCCCTTCCCATCCACAAATGAGCTTCCTGCTAGAAGCCCCTGTGTGGGAGAAGGAGCCACTGGACTCAGTGGTAGGACTCAGTGGTAGTGGAAATTCCTCCTTGCATTCTCCAAGGCTGAGAGGAGGCAGAGCTGCCACTACCAACCCCCCATCCCCATTTGCCACTAGAGAGGATGGGAAGAGGAGTCAACAATGGCAAGCCCCATCTGGAGAAAAACTGCCCCTCATACATCCCCTCATACATGGAGGAGGGGATCCCCTCATACATGGTGGAGGAATCTTCAGCACTCAAGTGTTAAGGGCCTCCACAGACCTGAAGTCAGTGTTGGGGGAATTGAAGCTGCCTTAAACACCATCAGACCCTTGGCCCATCTAACTCAACTAAACTCTCCTTGGCTACTACATTGACTGGCAGCTGCTCTCTAGAGTTTCAGGCAGAGGCCTTTCCCACTCTAAGGAAGACAGAATGGGTATTCACATGCGCAGCCTAACCCAGGCTACGGCAGCACAGCCTGGGTTAGGCTGCGTGTATGAAGCTCCGGGATCCATGCAGATCCCAGTACTGCCCGCCCTCCTGACCCAGCTTTTTATCCTGGCCTTTAGCCAAGTTAAGGACACAAACACATTCTTAACCCTGTCGCCAGGGTTGTGTGTTTGCTCAGGCTGCTTGCAACCCAAGCAGACACAGAGATGGGTGCCTAGAGTGCCCGGTGCATAGAGGTATCCCCCAATACACTGCACCTATCATACAGTGCATTGTGGGATATGTGGAGGCCAGGATGCATTGTCCCAGCCTCCAGAGATCCACGCTGCGTACAGCAGCATAGATCGTATGGGAGCATAGACCACACTTGCCACCACCATGGGAGGATCATCTGGGGGAAAGGTAAGTTTTGCACAGCCTTCCCCCTGCCTGCCTCACCTACTGGGCATGTGAATAGCCTTAGAGTGTTTAAGAAATGTCAATCACAAGCAGCATTTAACAAATGGCTCCTGTCCCAAAGACATCCAGCCTGAATAATGTGTTCCTGTGGACATCCATCTAGGATGTATCTAGGGTGGGGCAGGCAGGGCCCATGCCCCGAGCGCCACTTGAAGGGAGGCGCCATTCTTAAAAATAAAATAAAAATTTTAAAGGCTGCCCAAAACAAAATGGCCACCATGCATGCTCAAATGGCCTCTATGAGGTCCTAGGCCATGCCAGGCCTTGCAGAAGCCATTTGAGCATGTGCAGTGGCCATTTTGTTTTCAGTGGCCATTTAAAAAAAAAAGAATTTAAAAAAACAGCCACCGCACATGCTCAAATGGTCCCTGCGAGGCCCCAGAGGCCAGCGGGGGGAGGGGGAACCTTCCCACACATGGCCTTTAGGAAGCCCCCCTGAAGGGGCCACAGGTAATTTTATATATATAACTGTACACATATTCAGTTTGGCACTAAGTACAGAGAATCAGGGCTTGTGAATACTGAGCTGAAGCTTATGAGCTAGGATTGTATTCATTTGCTCTTACTTTGCTTCTTGTGATAAGTGAGTTAAATGTGATGTCTTAATAATATGGCTATTAATGGTGAGTTTGTCTTTGAATCAGTGTGAAATCCTTAGTATTAAGGCCACTGGGAGTTTCTTGCTCTCTTTCTCTCATTTTAACTGTCTTTCTGAAATACTAGAATATATTCCAAGTAGTGACACAGTTTACTCTGCATATCCTTTAATTATTTTCAAAATATCTGGGAAAAGTCAAATTCTCCATTTATTTTTAAAACTTATGTAATAGCTATGCTACAATGCATAGCAGAGAATTAGACAGGCACTTCTGTTTAGTTTTCCAAGTATACCTCCACATAGTATTTGGGTATTTCATGAGCCCCAGCATACTGAAATTTGTAGTTTTCCAGCATTTTTTGGTCTGGCTACGTCTACTGCTAAATAGTTTTTGAAATGTTAAAAGATTAATGAGCTTGACTTGTATTTTTGAGCTGATATGATGGTAAAGTTATCTGAAAGATGGGTGTCAGGTGCTTGGACAGGGGGCGCAATTTCAGTGCTTGCCTTAGGCACTATTTTTCTAGATACGTCTCTGTGCCCAGTATTACAAAAGAAGAATTGAAAGTACTGTTTCTCCTTGGGAGTCTTGCAAAGCTATAATATGACTAGAGAAATCTACAAACACTGATTGGTTCGTGTCCAATAGCTTGTTCAAAGCTATTTTTTCATGCAACTTCACCTGTACTTGCTTTCGGGTGCATAATTATTACTGGAACCATGTGAACACCACATTTTCAATATGGCACTGGTAGCTCCCATCTATTTCGCTCAGTATAGAGAAATGTTTATTGTTATGAAATTACATAACAAATGGATTGCATCTTTTCTGAAAAGATCCCTTTGTCTCTTGCTCTATCTTGCTCTGAGAAATCAACCAAAGTGAACAGTAAGCTCCTCGCAGGGGTGTAGCTATAACTGAGCAGAAGGGTTCAAAGAACCCGGGCTCACCATCTCCTGAGGATCCCCCAACTCCACCTCTCCCTATTATTTTCATTATCTCCCTCACTCCGAGGGGCAAACACGGGCCCCCTCTCCCCTAGCTACGCCCCTGGCTGCTCACACCCAGGTTTACACTCAGGGTTTGTTCTACTGTTTCACCACACTATTTCAGCAGCCAAATGTATGAAGCCGGGCACTGAAACATTCTGACAATGCTACTGTTCTTAGAAGTTGTGAGAGCTGAATAGCTGCCTGAACGACAATCTTATATCAGTTTGTCATAGCACTTCCCCCTCCTCAGCCTAGAATCATGGGAACTGTAGTTTCAGGGTACCAAGATGCTCAGTTCAAAATTCATAGCCGTTGGGGGGGGGTACTCAGCCCCCAAGTTCTTTGGGGAGAGAGAATGTGGTGCAGACATTGCCACAGACCCCAGATCCCCAGAAGTTCACATGACCAAAATACAGGCACTATATGGAAGCATTTGAACACAAACACAACATATAGATAAAATCAATGAACAACAACTACTACTACAAATAAATACTATGCTTTTCAACATAATTTTCTCAAAGCGGTTTACATAGAAAAATAGTAATAACTAAAGATGGCTTCCTGTCCCCAAAGGGCTCACAATCTAAAAAAAGAAACATAAGACAGACACCAGCAACAGCCACTGGAGGGATTCTGTGCTGGGGATGGATAGGGCCAGTTGCTCTCCCCCTGCTAAATATAAGAGAATCTCCACTTTAAAAGGTGCTTCTTTGCTCAGTTAGCAGGGGTAACAAGCGGTAGGCCATGCCATGTCTGTAAAGGCTTCTCCCAAAAATCAGTGCTAGGAAGTTCCAAGTCATATCAGTCACACCCAGATCACATGATAATCACACCTACGGCATTTAGATATTAAAAATTCAAAACCGTGACACTTAAAATTGAGAATGCAAGTGAAGGAAAGAAAGTCCCAAGATGCTGATGATAGGCCAACAATGTGGAAAAGCAGTCAGACTGTCAATATTCAGCACTTGTACCCTCTCTGAAAATTGGGCCTATAGATTTTCAGAATTAAATCTTGCATAAATGCTCATCCCTGTTGGAAATATTAGTTTCCAAAACTTGTTTTTTTTTTTAAATGAAGGACATGCATGCATGTCTCCACAGACTATGCACATGACATTTCCAGTTCTATATGAAATACATTCTCAATAGCTTGGCAACCACTACCAATATGACATAGCCCATTGGAAACTTCTTATACATTAAGGTATAAATACCCCAGTGGAATGAATGGGAGTCACACTGGGCAATTGGGCATCTCTAATGCATTTAAATTGACCTTGTCTAGGAGATATTCCTAGACTAGTAAACATTCCCTCGTGTTTACATTGTTACAAGGATACCAATATGTGGTGTACCTTCAATAATTGGGTAACATCACTGGGGGGTGGGGTGGGGGGGACCAAAAGATGACTTGCCAGTAATTTGTCATTAGTTAAATGTGATCTGACAGAATTCTAGGAAATCCTAACTTGAGGCAATTTTATGTGAAAATATTACTGAAATCCCTGGATAAGGGCCCCAAAGCCACTAAAGGCAGTTAAAACTAACTTGAATACCACTGAATTCAACAGGACTTCAATCTCTAATTGTCTCTAGATGAAGCTCCATTATTAATGTAGGTGGTAGGTAAACCAAATCCTGAAGTTTTAATAGATCTGGCAGAAGTTCTACATCAAAAGTGTATTTAGGATACCTTGTTTCAATCTAACGTAGGAGGCTGTAGTGGCCCTAAGTTCCCTTTGAAACAGACACGGTGTGCAATTATGTTTTAGCATTATATTTTTATGGATCTTCCAAGGACACTTCTGTGGTCCAAAGGTAATATATAAAGTGGCTGGAGATATTCAAATCATTTTGAGAAGCAGGCCAATTCTGCTTCACAGTAAAACAGTCACATGGAGAGGCTAGAGATGAGCCTGAACGGGCTCAGGCAGCTGTGGGTGGGGAAGCTGTGGGCTTTAAAAGCAAGTAAGCAGGTCCTTACCTGCTCCTGTGCCCATCACTTTTCCCCATCACTTTTCTGGACACAGTGCTCGATCTACAAAAGGCCGTGCATGGCTGCATCAGTATGCACATGGCTGCTGTGCATGAGGTTCAGCTGTGGGCACCTGAACCAGTTTGGCATTTCCCTAAGGAGGCGCCAAACCAGTTTGTGCACATCCCTAGAAGAGGCCACTCATTATAGATGTGTCAGCCCCACTGAAGCTAATGGGGGGGGGGGAATAGCCAATGCAAATGACTTGTGAATTATCCTCAATGCCTGTTTTACATCTCAGTCTTAAAGTCACATTAAAGTCAATGAGGCTTACTTCCAAGTAATGGACCTGATCCGGGCAGGAGTGACCTCACACAGGGCACACACATGAGGTACACCTGATCCTTCAAGGAGAGTATTATCCTATTCATATAATCAGCCTTGGATCAGCTTTCCTACTAACCAAAAGTACTTCTACCTTTTCTGGATTAAGTCTCAACTTGTTAGTCCACATCCAGTCCATTACAGAGCACAGGCACTGGTTCAGGATTTTCCCCCTAGTTTCTGATGGAAACTAAAGGAGGAGAAGGTCAATCACTGGCTACTAGTTGGAGGGCTATAGACCACCTCCCGCCTCAGAGGCAGGATGCCTCTGAGTATCAGTTGCAGGAGAGTAACAGCAGGAGAGAGGGCATGTCCTCAACTCCTGCCTGTAGGCTTCCAGTGGCATCTGGTGGGCCACTGTGTGAAACAGGATGCTGGACTAGATGGGCCTTGGGCCTGATCCAGCAGGGCTGTTCTTATGTTCTTAAGGCAGATGTAATACATATACCAGTGATATTGCACTCTAAAGCTCTGGACAGCCATTCCTATATAAATGCTAAACAGCACAGAGAATGAAATGAACCCCTTAGAAACTGCATACCCCAGTGGACAAGAAGAAAAATTGTAGTGCTCTTCCCACCAGCACCATCCTCTGGAAGCTGCCCTTCAGACAGAACTGGAACCAGAACAAAACAGGCTCTCTCTGTCCCTACCCTGCCAGTCACTCCAGAAGGATACCATAGTCAATAATATCAAAAGTTGCTGAGATGTTTAGCAGAATCAATAGGAATACATTACCCCTGTCCAGCTTAAGACCTCTGGTGTAGGCTATCTGGGTGACCGAAGCAGTCTCAGTCACAAAACCAGGCTGAGAAAACCTAACAGGAATTGGTTTAAATCATCAGTTTCATCAGTCTCAGAAAACATGAAGTTGGCTGCCACATCATGATCAAGCACCTTACCCAGAAAGGATGTTAGAAACCTGCTTACAATTTCATATCTTTCAAAGATGAAAGAGTTCCATAGAGGTTTTTCAGTAGTGGTTTTACTGAACTGCTTCCTTTAAAGCTTCTGAAAGGTTGTTCTCCTGTGTGGAAGCATTTATAACCTCCTTTACCCATCTATCCAGTCAACATCTGGATGTCTTAATCAGCCAAGATGGACAAGGGAGCTGAGAGTGCACGTAGTCAGCCTCAGCCTTCCAAGAACATTGTCCACATCTTCAAACTATACAAGCTGGAAAATATCTGTAGAAAAATGACAAGCAGGAACTTCAGCCACATTCACAGACTCCACAATATACTTGGGGTCTAAGATAGAAGGGATGAGAGTGATTTTATCTGCAAAGTACTCTGCAAGCTGATCACAGCAAGTCCACTATGGCCAAGGTGTAGCAAACTCCTCACCAGAGGAGACATATCGGTTAGCTGATATCATGCAGATTTGGAGAAGAAAGATTTCTTCACCACCATCACAATCATGGAGTAGGTCCTAAAATAGGCTCTAGCCTTTGTTCAGTTGGACTCATCGTGAGCCTTACTCTAATGTTGTTCTCGATGTTGTCCCTACCATTTGATTGCTGGCAATCCTATGGAAAATGAAGGAGCTGGACAAACTCTAACCAATGGGAGATCGGGTTGGGAAAGGTTGTGTCAAGCACCTGGGCTATATCTCCATTCCAGAAGCTCACAAGTGCTTTGACAGGGCCACCAGTTCAGGCACCAAGGAACTCCCCAAGAGCTACAAGGAATTTATCTGGAGTCATCAGTCTCCAAAGGGAGACTGTTTTAATAGATGGCAGACGTTCCAGCAAATCTACACTTTTACCAGATACAGGTAGTGATCTGTCCAGGACAAAGGAGTTATTTCAGATTTCTCTACCCACAGATCACATCATCCTTCTCAGCAGAAAACATAAGATTAACAGTGTGCCCTGCAAAATGAATGGGACTGGATATTAACTGAGACATACCCATGGTTGTCATGCTGGCCATGAACCTCTGAGCTACTCCTACTGGCAGGGAGTTCAACATGACTTGGGGAGCCAAACAACCACTACGTTCAGCCTTGCCAGCTCAGGGAGGAAACTGTTGGGCAGCCAGGTTGATAATATAACAACAGAATTCTTAA
The DNA here is from genome assembly GCF_027244095.1 of Hemicordylus capensis. Lineage (NCBI taxonomy): Eukaryota > Metazoa > Chordata > Lepidosauria > Squamata > Cordylidae > Hemicordylus > Hemicordylus capensis. The sequence goes on along the minus strand of NC_069661.1, from coordinate 104,351,318 downwards.
TCTATCTCTGAGGCCCACCATCAGATGTACACAGTCAACACTTGGAGACTGTCATATAGGATGTCTAGAGAGAAGGATGGGCTTGTTATAGATCACTGCAGCTCCATTCTTTCAAACCAAGCTGGGGAACCTGGTGCACAGTGCTGGGACAGATTAGTCCCTCCTGCCTCATCGAGTCAAGTCCCTGCTACACAAGACAAGTCACCCCACACCCCACAACCAGGATCAATTTCTGGATAGCAGATGTTTTTCCATTAACCAACCTGACATTCAGCCTCAAGACTTTAAGGATGAGAGGGAAATTGCCAGCACACCCAGGATATAACACTGGTTGGGAGGAGAACTGGAAGCGGGAAATTGCCCTCAAGAGTATGGTCTCCCTTCCTGTAAAACAGACAGTTCTTAATCCATGGTTTTGTCTTCTCCTGTCCATCACACTGACAGTAGTGGCACCCAGACACCCCCGCCCCACCACACACCCCTAAACATTCCCTCAAGATTCATATCCCAGACCCAACCCTCAGCCGCAGCATAGCAGATCCCCCTGGGGAAAACAGAAAACACAAGGGTCAAATAGCCTACAAGCACCTAGACTGGGCTCTCTCCCTCATGCCTCCATCAAAGGAGCAATCTGAAGGCATCACAAAGAGGAATGAACAGACCCTGCAGACTAAACCTGCTCTCTCACCATGGACTAATCTCATAGGCCGAAAAGGGACATTTTGCCTCTGTCACTACAAAGTGGGAGGTACAGGCAAGCAAACCAAAACCCCAAAGGCTGACTAGTCTGAGAGCTAATGACTTGCCCAAGGTCCCCTAGGTGAGCTATAAGAAGGAGCAGTGATTTGAAACTGGCCTCTCAAATCCAGAGCCAGCAGTGTCTCCACTCCCTTACACAGTCCCTCATCTAGTTAGTGTGATTTCCCTGTTTGCTGAATCTGTAAATAAGTAATTGTTTAGTTTACTTATTAAAGTGATACCACACCCTGGCTAGGATGAAAAACCAGACCTACAGGATAATCCCCTTTTCGCATTTCAGATGCCTGTAGTGTCTCTAAGCTCATTCTCATATCCTAATACATGAAACAATATGAAATTTTTAATGTGGAAATATATACAGTAAGTACCGAGTCACTATCACTTTTAAAATTCTTAGTCCAGCATGGGGCTCTGCTGATTAAAAGTTTATCTTTTGTGGCTGGTTATTTCTCCTCCTTTTACTCAGATCCAAAGTACATGTGATGCTCCATCGTGTGTGGGTTTTCCCCTGGCTTTTTAAAAAATGCAGCTGCAGAGCCTACAACCAGTAGCAGAAAATCTGGGGAAATGGCTTCATAATCCTTTCCTCTTGGCCATTTTCTCTGGTGCTAAAAACTTTCTGGAAATGCTTCTGCCATGTCCACTGTGGGGAAAATATGAGTACCTGTATCAATTTGGAGGAGAGAGCACCATTTTTAGCAGAAAAAATGTGGAAGGGCAAATATTAAGAAGGCACGCCCCAGGTTCCCTGCCATGGACTTCTGTTACAGCTTCTTCTTCTTTTTAAGTTCAGGGGGGAAATGGCACACAACCTAGAGTCATGTATAGCTTTGTGTCAAAAATAGAATACATCTTATACATCCTCCAGTTATTTCAAATATGTATATCCCTTTTCTTCCCCAAAAGAACTCAAAACTAACTTAAGTCCCATTACTGTCAATGGGACTTGATGATGATGATGATGATGATAAACTTTATATGTTAGCCGCCCAATAACAAATTGTCCTCTGGGTGGCTTGTAACACATTGAAACATGAGATAAAAACACACATTAAATCATAACAGACCAGAAAAGGGGGGGTACAAAATACAAAACAACAACAATTTAATTTTAAAAAATTATTATTATATCATTTAAAAAAATAAAAATTTAAATTTAAAATTCAAAAGACCTGAGTAAATAAAAAGGTCTTTACCTGGCATCTAAAAGAACAAAGCAATGAAGCCAGGCCAGGGGCAGAGCCACCATTGTGTGAATGGGTTCAAAGAACCCAGGTCGCCAATGGAAAGGGCCACTGAAGCCCTCAGGGGTGTGTGGCTCGGGCTCCAGAAGAGCCCTGAGTGAACTCCCCCCGCCCACGACCAGGCTCCGGAGAGCCCCGAGTGAGCTCTCCCCTGTTCTTTACAGGCAGTGTTTGCTGCCTGACAGCCTTTTAGTTCCCTTTCTCTCCCTCCAGCAAGGGAGAGAAAGGGAAATAGATGTTGTCAGGTAGCAAGCACTGCCTGAAATGACAGGGGAGAGCTCTCTTGGGCTCTCCAGAGCTCGAGACCATGCCCCCTTTGCATGTGACATCATGCTGGAGGGAGAGAAAGGGAAATAGATGCTTTTAGGCAGCAAACGCTGCCCGGAAAGGACAGGGGAGCACTCACTCGTTGCTCTCTGTAGCCAGGGCATGGGCAGTGGGAGTTCTCTCGGGACTCTTCTGGAGCCTGAGCCATACCCCATGCACGTGCTATCACATGCACAGGACATCACTAGAGGGGCTGCTGGGCGGGCTATACCCAGGCTGCTGTTCGGCTGGCTCCACACCTAAGCCAGGCAAACCTCACTGGGGAGGCTATTCCATAAACAGGGTGCAACCACTAAAAAGGACCTGCCTCACTTCCTTTGGCAGGGGCACCTAGAGGAGAGCCTTCAGACCGGGTTGAGACGTATGGAGCAAGGTGCTCTCTCAGGTAACCTGGTCCCAAGCCATTTAGGGCTTTAAAGGTTAAAACCAGCACTTTGAATTGGCCTGGAAACAGACTGGAAGCCAGTGCAGCTGACAAAGCACTGGCGTAATATGCTCAAAATGTCCAGTCGCAGTTAGTAATCTTGCAGCCCTATTTTGTACCAGCTGCAGTTTCCGGACCATTTTCAAAGGCAGCCCCATGTACAACACATTGCAGTAATCTAAATGAGAGGTTACCAGAGCATGAGTAACTGTGGTCAAGCTATCGCTGTCCGGGTAAGTTTGCAGTTGGCATATCAGCTGAAGCTGATAAAAGGTGCTCTGAGCCACAGAGGACACTTGAGACTCTAGTGACAGTGCTGGATCAATTATCACCCCAAGCTGCGACCCTGGTCCTTCAGGGGGAGTGACTTAGTCACAGCTAACTTGGAGTCAGCCTGAGGTGCAATTGGAGGAGTCTCTGGCATAGGACAAAGGGGAGCCCTGTTAAGCCACTATCTCTGTTCCACTGGGGAGTGTGTGGATGAGCGGGCATCCCACAAAGACACTGACTCCAGCTGAGCGATTGCACCACAGGTGTTGCTACACCTGGGGCCTGTAGGTGAAGTTCTCACCTTGGCTGTTCCCCCTCTAATCTTTTACACAATGGTCAAAGCAAGGAGAGGTGGAGGAGGGAAAACTTGGGTTTGTTCTCCAGCAGGAGGTAGCCAGGCAGTGCTATGGAGGAGGGAAGGGAACATCGGAGTCTGGAGGGCACTGGCTCCACACTCTATAAATCAGGGCCAAAGATGCTGAAATCCATAACAAGGAGCCAATACCAGGGCCAGGAGGAAATGAGCTCTACTGTGGCATGCAGCTGGGTGACACTAGCCACTGGGGCGCTTCTCACGATCAACAAAAATCAGGCTAGCAGAGGCAACCCGCTCGAGAACCCTTCGTAAAAAGCAGGTTTGCAGAGCGAGCGCTCCTGCAAACCTGCTTTTTATGATTGTGAGTAGACCCCCGGCTGGGAGGCTTGAAAGCAGCCTCCCGGCTCAGGGGGCTCCCCAGTATGCCCTGCGTACTCGTGCAGGGCATACTGGGGCTTGCGGGGGCCACGTGGCCCCTGCTCCCCCCACCCCCTGCCAGCTCCGTCTCGGGGCCGGCCATCGTGTGGGCAGCTGATCTGGTCGCCCAGGGCTCCCTGCCCGCTTGTCTGCGGGGAGAGCGGGCTTAGGCCACTCTCCCTGCAGTTCTTATAAAAGCGGGTCTCACGGATCGTGAGACCCACCTCACTAACTTTCTGGATACCATAAAGCCTCTTTAACAGCATGACCAGCTGCCTGGTTTTGAATTCTTGGGCACACAAAACCCTCCTAGGGCATTTGATGTGGAACTGCTCCATGGGGGGAATGGTGACCTACATAAACTTTAACTTGAGTATATAAAACCCACATATAACAAAATACAAATAATCATTGAAAACTGCTGCAAAAACAGTACCAATCAATGAAATCAATTGGTTAATACAGTTATACCATGCACTTAAGCCAGGCTTGTTTATTGTAATGTACTCTACAGTGCTTTCTTTGCACACTGGTGATGCTCTGCAATGTGTAGGACTGTTCTTGAAAAGTAGTTCAGGAACTGCAGCTGTTATAGGTGTGGCGAAACACAGCATATCTTGTAAGTGGGACATGCATGCATCATGAACACATAAAACTGAGAAAATGGCATTGGTTGCAGTCTGAGCATAACTCAAGATCTTGGTTCTGACCTTTTAAAGCCCCACACGGCCTGGGTCCAGCATACCTCTCCCTATATGAGACAACTGCCAATTAAGATCATCATGGAAGGCTCGGCTTCAGGTACCATCTAGGGGTGTGCATGGTCCGGTGGGCCCCCGGTCCAGCACGGGAGGGACTGTTTCTTTAAGTGGGGTGATGGTGGTACTTACCCCCCACCTGCCGCTCTTCCCCCTCCGGCACTCATCCTTTGTAAAATCTTCTTGGGGTGGCAGAGTTCCTCCCTGCCGCCACTGCCCCCATCGTTGTTTGTAAAGGCTCTAACGAGACGAGCACTAGCGGCGCGCATGCGCCCTCCTCGGCACGCACGCTCGACTCTGACGCTGCCGCGCGCACACCACATACGTCACGGCGCGCGTGCAGCAGCGTCAGAGACGAGCGCGAGCCTGCCAAGGAGGGCGCATGCACGCCGCTAGCGCTCATCTCGTTAAAGCCTTTACAAACAACGATGGGGGCAGGGGCGGCAGGGAGGAACTCTGCCGCCCCAAGAAGATTTTACAAAGGACGAGCGCTGGAGGGGGAAGAGCGGCAGGCGGGGGGGGGTAAGTACTACCACCCCCCTGCTTAAAGAAACAGTCCCCCTCCATGCCAGACCGCCGGACCGGTCCGACGGTCTTTTCTATTGTGCTGGACCAAAACCGTGCACACTCCTAGTACTATACCCACCATCCCTGCAAAGTAACGCCAGTAGGAATGAAGAACAAGAGTCAGAGTAGTGGATCTGAAACAGGAGGGGTGGGCAAGTGCTCGGAGAGGCGGCAAGTGAGAAGTACCACAGGCATGGAGTAGGCACGCTCCCAGGTGGGTCTGCGCTGCCCTCTCTATGATTATGGTTCCAGAAACTGCACGGAACCGTGGCTATGATGCCCACGTTCAGATGTAAGGTTGTGGTGGCCAAACCTGATTTTGGTGGCAAATCTTTGTACAAACCAAAGGTTCAAATTGGAGTTTGGCAAGGCAAACCGGAGGTTCCTTTTGCCGTGAAGCCGTGGTTGTATGCATTCAGATATAATGGAGTCTCAACCTCTACCCTGTTTAACTCCAGTTTCACATTATGTCCGAATGCAGCCAGTCTGTTTCTCTCTCACACACACATCTAGCCTGTCCCAAGGTACTTCCTTGGTTTGGGGGAATGAGTCATATTTCACTCTTACACCCATCAAGTGGGTAAGGGCCATTTTACCAGGTCTTTATGGCTTTCCCCATGAATACTTCAAGATCATTAGCACATCAAATCAGAGACATCTACTGGTCCCCTGAACTATCAGCCAGAACTCTGACAAACACATAGCAGGCCAAGTAGCTATAAAAATATATCAAGGCTACAGTCCTGGACACATGAGAAGGGCTGGGCAGCAAGATCAGCATTGCCAACACTGAGAGAAGAGATTCCTCCTCTGTGATCATGATGGATGCTGATCCTGAGTGGACCGCTCACTCATGAGAGTGTAAGGCCATGGGGTCTTACAACAGCCCTCACAACCCACCCACCCCACAACCCATGAGAAGAACCATCTGTGGGGACAGGGCTGTCGGGCAGAATTGCTTATCCCTTTCTCCCACAGACTGTCCTCTCACAAGAATGTCAGGCCATGGGGGCCAGGCGGCAGATGCCACCCAGCCAGGTTGTTCTATATAGGAAAGGTGCAGGGACAGGTACCCCAGCAACTGCTCTACCTGCCTTGGTGACTGCCACCAAAAAGCTGTCAAAGCGGGCCTTCTGCCAGCCTGTTCGCCCATTTGGACATGTCCACCCTTGCTTGTGCCCTGAAATGGCAACCCCACTGTCCTGGGGTGGCTGGAAATTGGGGCACCCCTCTCCCCATTCCCCGTGGTAGGAGATGTGCATTTGGCACAATGCTGGTCCAAACCTGGGAGTTTTATATGAGAGTAAAGATCCATCCGCGCACCCAGTAAAGATCCATCCCCTGTCCACACACGTAGCGAAGCTAGGACACATTGGGCATCAAAATCATATTTGGGTCCATTCAAGGCTTCCCGGGGAGGAGGGGGTGGCAGTGCAAAAGTTATATCATTCACCAAGGAGAGTGGGGGCCCATGCAAGTGGGGCCTCCTTTTTTGGATTAGTTCAACTCATGGACGAGTCCAAGAGTGTCTCACCCTAAGGTACTCCCCAGTAGACTGGCCATCTCATGAGATTGCAAGTCCATGGGCAGCAAGCCACCAGGGGAGCAGGAGTGTGGTTTGGTCTGCATAGACTGCTTAGCTGGGGTGAGCCCTTGGAAGAATATCCTTGGTCACAGTGGATCTGACCACTCTAATCCTTTGCCCTCCCTCATATACATATCCCCTCCTAGGAAGTCATGATGTTCCCTTCCCTTTCCTGAGTAACAGGAAAATAGTGTCAAGATCCCCCACCCACCTGAAATCGTACCTGTGAAGAACAGTTTTTGGGCAGGGCCCTTAGGACAGCAGCGGTGCTATTACTGTCAGAAGAAGCACTGGCATGCCATGGCATGGCATTTAAAAGGATTTTAATGCCCTTTCCATGCCAAAGGCAGGAGGACCATTCCAAAAAGGCATGATCACGCTCATCACGCCCCCTTTAAGATCGTGGCCAATGGCAGCTGCTCTTGTGACATGCTGGCACCTTGCCAACAGTCTGGAGATGCCAGGGCTATGGAGATTACTGGGATGCAGGCTCAGCAGACCAGGAAGAGGGAGGGGTTCCCCTGTCCTGAAACCAGAGGTTGGATGAACTTAAAACCAAAGGTTGGACGAACATCTGCAATGTGATTCATGGTTTGAAAAATTAACTGCGGGTCTGCTAACCAGTTTTGCATTACTTGTGAACACAGCTACTGAGTTATAGAGTGGCTGAGATGGAAAAACTGAGGAGAAAGGTGGAGCATGTTAGGGTGCAAAGTCTTGCTCTCGGGGAATTGATTTAACCTATTACTGCTTATAGAAGTGTTCTGCTATTTCAGCACCATGTAATGCTCAGCTTGCATGTTGTAAATAATAATAAATAAGAATAATAAACTTTACTTGTTAGCCACCCCATAAGAAATTGTTCTCTGGGCAGCTCACAACACAGGATTAAAACATACAATAAAAACACATAGCACATCAAATCATAACAGAAATGAAAATACAAAATAAAAAACAAAGCAGTTTCGAAACTCATTTTAAAATTAGTTAAAAATCAAATCAAATCTGAAAATCAGAATTTAAAAGGCCTGGGTGAACAAAAAGGTAATTACCTGGCATTTAAAAGAACAAAGTGATGAAGCCAGGTGAACCTCACTGAGGAGGCTATTCCATAAACGGGGTGCAACCACCAAAAAAGTACTCTCCCTAGTAGCTACCCACCTCACCTCCTTTGGCAGGGGCACCCAGAGGAGGGCAGGGCCTTTGAAGAAGATCTAAGGACCGGGTTGGAACATATGGAGCAAGGTGCTCTCACAGGTAACCCGGTCCCAATCCATTAGGAGTTTAAAGGTTAAAATAGCACTTTGAGTTGGGCCCAGAAATGGACTGGGAACCAGTGCAATTGATGAAGCACTGGCGTAATATGCTCAAAACGTCCAGTCCCAGTTAATAATCTTGCAGCCTTATTTTGTACCTGCTGCAGTTTCTGGACCATATTCATAGGGAGCCCCACATACAATGCGTTGCAGTATTCTAAGCAAGAAGTTACCAGAGCATGAGTACTGTAGCCAAGCTATCTCTGTCCAGGTAAGTTTGCAGTTGGTGTATCGGCCGAAGCTGATAAAAGGCGCTCCGAGCCACAGAGGCCACTTGAGCCTCTAGTGACCGTGCTGGATCAATGAGCAGCCCACACTGCGAACTTGGAATATTTGTGTTTGTTTTTTTAAAGTACATACTACAAATATACTTTATCTATCTATCTATCATCTATTTAAGGGATTTTTATACCGCCTCAAACCAAAGTCTCGGGGTGGTTCACAATAATATCTGCCTCCAGGAATCTCCCCTCCAAAGGATATATGAATTCAAGTATGTTGCATCTCTGAAACAACTCACAGCTCGGAGAAGCAGGATGCATGTGACAATATGTTTAGAGCAACCCCAGTTCAAAAACATACGAATAGGATGTATTTTCAATGAACAAACAATACTACATAGGTAAATTTGCCCAACTGTAGAGCACCTAAATTCCTATTGCTATAGGTTCATCATATAGAATCATCAGTCAGTTGCTATGGCTGCTTCTCTTCTTTCATGGCCTACCGCCATGCTGCTCTAGCAGCAATTTTAAAACTTTGTCTGCACAGGAAAACTTTTTGCATGGGTGTAGTGCACATTGACAAACAGGGACAAATGTCCCTGGGCCCAGAGGGTCAGGGGGGCCCCAAGGGGCCCTCAAGCAAACTGGACCATCCCTGCCCTTGCCCCGCTGCCCTTGCCTCACCGCCACTGCCCTTGCCCCGCCACCACTTCTTATCTTTGCCCCTGTGCAGCGACAGGCACTGTGGCTGGGTCAGACCTCTCTGGCCAGCCGGTGTGTGCCTCTCTCTCTCTTGTTAGCTGGCTGAACTGCGCAGCTGTACATTTTTGACTATTGAAGTTGTATGCCCATGATGTCATGGGCATGTGACATCAATAGTTGGCTATACAGCCCTCCAAAGTACTATGGAATCATAGTCCCTATGGGACTATGGGATCATAGACTATGGGATCATAGTGCCTATGGTGAACTCTTCACCTGCCTGGGTTTGGCAAGACCCATAGCTGGTCACTAACCATGAGTAAAGTGTGGGTTAATATGCCCCAAGGTCAGAAGAGTGAAAACTGAATGGACTGCTCTCTCCTTCAGAGAGAGAGCAACAGGCAGCGAACAAACCCCATTTCATAAGGAAAATCAATCAGGGAAGGAATCCTCCCTTCTGAAAAAGATAACAGTGGAGAACTCCTTGGGAGGCACACAGATAAGTGGTGCATTTCCTAACCCATTCTAAATTAACAACTTTGCTGGCAAGGACTCAGGGAAATGAGCCCATCTAACTGGAGATGTGTAATCTATTACACCTGGAAGGCATCCTGTTTTTGAGATAGTCAGTCCAGCAGCTCTATTTAACATGTACAACACATCTACATAACTTTACCCCTGCTTTTGTTGGGCAAACTACATCCTGAGTGATTAGACTCAATGAATTTCTTTGTCCTGCCTCAGATTATCAATCCCAGGTAAATGTTGGGTTGGTGTGGTGCCAACCTGATTTTTTCCAGGTTCATGTGATGTACTCTGTGGGAGTACACATGCTGCTGGGATCTTGGGTTTTCCCTTACTGGACATTGCTGTAATCATGAGAACCAGCATTCTGTATTTCCCTGCTCCTGCCTGTAGCAGCAAATGCTGCGGAGAAGAGGTAGGGAAATGCTCATTGAAATTATGTCAAGGCATGAGGATGGAATAAGTTAAAAAGAGAAGAATATAATATTATTTCAGGGCTGGTGTATTACATACTGGTAGGGATGGCATCAGGGGTCTGCATTATTGAACGGCTGCAAAGGGCTCTCAGAAGGGTACATTGCTGATCCCTAAGACCACGTCTCTGTCCATATAGCTATATGGACTATGTAATGGAGGCAGAACATCTTTCTTGGGGCCCTCCCAGGCAGAAGAGGGGCCATGGAAGGCAGTTTGCTAAGAGCCCCTGAAACCAGAGCCAGTCCTGCACATTACTAAGACTGTAATCAAAAAAAGTTCTGGGACAGATATCACCTTCAGCTTCAGTTCCCCATCTGCAGTAGGAAGATGATAATGTTCACCTGTTGACAAGTGTAATGTAAGGATGACTGAGATAAGGTACATTCTGTGCTCTGGACACTCAAATGTACTAAATAAGTGGTAATTTTTATCATATTAAGTCTATAATTCAGCACTGAATTAGATCTTTTTTTAAAGATCTTTTTAGATCTTTTTGTTTTTAGATCTTTGTAGATCTTTTTGTTTTTAGATCTTTTTAAAAGCAAATTTCTAATCCTTTGCCTGTGAAGATAGATTTGAAAGTGTGTAGGAGGTACCTGATGATCTCAGGAAATGCAGGGGAATGTGGTAATTAGTAGTCAGGGGGCTTTAACCAACTATCCAGCCCATTAACTTTCTTCCAGACTATCAGAAACAGAATATGTAAACTGATGTTATTTATGTACTTTGCACAAATACTTACAGTCCTGATAATAATATTTACCCTAGATCAGTCCCTTCTGTTCGTAAGAGAGCGAGAAAGTCTATAGGTTACATAAGTCGCTTCATCAGATAGAATGGAAAGTTACAAGTAATTTATTCTGATACATGTGAGACTAGAGTACTATAAGCTTGATTTCAGATTAAACTACTGTCATTCACTACACTTTGAGTTACTGTTCTTCATATTACCTATTTTTCATTGAGGAACAAAGATCTATATAAGCCATTGAAAAGGGCAAGCAAAACTTATGCACATACACCAGAACATGGTCTTTGCTAAGACAGAGAGGGTGGTGTTAGTTTGAATTTACATTGCTGTGAGTAACATTGAAATCTGGCCCCTGCAGACCTACTGATCTTGTAGATTAATTGCCTTTTTAAAACTACATGTGGTTGCTGCTGCTGTAAAAATTCTGCAGGTCTTTCTGGAGCAAATCTGTAATATAAACAATCTTACTATAATAACAATCCCTGGGGACCACAAGTTTTTCACTTCAGTGACAAACTGCAGTTATAAGTGCAGTTTATAAGTACCAATTAGAACTTCAGATTGACTCCCACAGACACAGATTCATACTTAAACACATACATTTGGTATTCTATGAGTCAAAATCAGGTAGGCCTGTTGGTTCCAGAAAAATAATAAAAACACATATTGCAATTAGATAATGAGCCTGGTCTCACGCACTGCCTAACCCAGGCTAGGGATGCCCAGTCTGGGTTAAGATGCAAGTGAGAACCACCAGGATCGGGCTCTATCCAGGTGGGGCAGCACCACCTAGCACCACTTCTTAGCCTGGCTGTTAGCTGAGGTTAAGGGAGCAAACGTCCCCTTAACCCAGGCTACAGGCTTATGTGAGAGCTAGGCTACTACTAGGCATCTAGAGTGCCCATCTCTTGGGGGAATCCCCCAATGCATCCTGAATATTGCATGGTGCACTGTGGGATTCACGGAGGCTGGGACAATGAATTCCAGCCTCTGTTTACCAGCATCGCTGGAAGCAGGGTATTGCTCTCATCAGCTCTGGTTGTGTGGGCACGTGGCTTGTGTGCCACCTAGAGTTGCCATGTCCCCTGAAATTCCGGGTTTCACCCGGATTTTAAGCATCTCACTCAGCTTGCTTAGCCTACCTAGATTCTCCCAGATTTCAGATTTCATTTTTTAAAAAGAAAGAAAAGCTACGGTCTAGCCCTTGTAGAAGCAGAGTTATGGAGCAAAACATGCAGTCACTATTCTGTTCAGGAATTATTTTCCAGCAAATTTACACAATATACAAATTAGGCACCTGGATTTGGAAAACCAGAATATGGCAATCCTAGCACCGCCCAGGCTGTGAGCGGTCATCTGGGAGAAGGTAGGTTGAACCCTGCTTTCCTCCCCACCTGCCCAACCTTGCGCTTGTGCAGTTGTGTGAAAAGCCCCATTAGCTTTCTTTAGGAACACCCAGGGATGAAAATACAACATGTGCGCTTTCAAATCACAATTATAAGCACATTAGTCTGAGATTCTAAATTTCAAATTTAAAAAACATGTAAGGATATTTCTCTAAGGGCTGATTCCAACTATCAGATCTTACATACATGAGCTGTAATTAGAAGCTGCAGTCTAATAATATATGCAGGTGTGGTTCCCAATTGGCATGCCACTCATATATCCAAATTTGTGCTACATATTGAGGTGGTCATAAGAATGCCAATGACACACGTAGAACTCTAACTCTGTTGACTTTTAGCACACTACTGTGAGTCCTTCAAAAGTTGCTCCAAGATTGGCATGCTAAACATAAATTGATGTGCCATTGACCTACATATGACCACTGCTGTATGTTATAAATGACGATGAACTTGCCACACACCCAGTTGCTCTTCTGCAGTCTGTAATGTCTTTGTTTCCCATACACTTGGTATGACTTTTTCAGGAGTTTTACTACACCTCCAAGGGATCAGACCTGCCAAATTTCAGACAGATGGAGAAAAGAGTCCTCATTGTATAGGTTATTTTAAAAGGCACACAGACACACAACCTAATACTTTGTAAACAGAACTAAAAACCATAAGTAAGGGGTGGAGACTCACACAGACAAAAAACAAGCCTTCGTCTTAATTTTAAAAAAAATAAAGTTCCACAAGTCCCGCCCCTTGTCACTGTGATTGGAGGGATCTCTGTGGTAACAGAATCTATCAGAAAGTTGGATACTTTTGCTAACATGTTTCAGGTGAAGTCTGACACTGACCAGTCTACCAGTCACTGTTGCCTTGAACTTTCATCTGACCTATTCTAGCTGCTAAGGGAAAATGAAAAAGGGCTCTGCATGAGTTCTATATCAAATTAATATATAATATTCAGAACTATCTTGGCATTTGGGCACAATTTCTTTTAATGTTTCATACCTTACAAAATGAATGCAACCATTACTCCAATTATATAATGTAAGAGATACAAAAATGGAACTATAATGTAACTATAATGTAATTGGTTGATTGACTGACTGATTGATTAAGTGCTATCAAGTCGGTGTCGACTCTTAGAGACCACATAGATAGTTTATCTCCAGGATGATCTGTCTTCAACTTGGCCTTTAAGGTCTCTCGGTGGTGCATTAATTGCTCTTGTAATCAAGTCCATCCACCTTGCTGCTGGTCATCGTCTTCTTCTCTTCCCTTCAACCAGAGGCGTGTCTAAGGAAAATAGCGCCTAGGGCAAGCATTGAAATTGCGCCCCCTGTCCAAACATCTGACACCCATCTTTCAGATAACTTTACCATAATATCAGCGGAAAAATACAAGTCTGAAGGTCACATACAAGTCACATATCTGAATATGTGTACAGTGACTTATTTTTTTTAAAAAAAATTACCTGTAGCCCGTTTGTGGGGCTTCTAAAGGCTGGGGGGGGGGTCTGCAAAGGTTCCCCTCCCCCCTGCTGGCCTCTAGGGCCTCACAGGGACCATTTAAGCATGTGCGGTGGCCATTTTTTTAAAAAAATTTTAAATGGCAGCTGAAAACAAAATGGCCACCACGCATGCTCAAATGGCCTCTGTGAGGCCTGGTATGGCCTAGGGTCTCAAAGAGGCCATTTGAGCATGTGCAGTGGCCATTTTGTTTTCGGCAGCCTTTAAAAAAATAATTTTAAGAAATGGCGCCCCCTTTCAAGTGGCGCCCGGAGCACGTGCCCTGCCTGCCCCACCCTAGATATGCCCCTGCCTTCAACTTTCCCCAGCATTATGAACTTCTCAAGGGAGCTGGGTCTTGGCATAATGTTTCCTAAGTATGATAGTTTGAGTCTGGTTATTTGTGCCTCGAGTGAAAATTCTGGATTGATTTGTTCTATGAGCCACTTGTTTGTTTTCCTGGCTGTCCATGGTATCCTCAAAAGTCTTCTCCAGCACCAAAGTTCAAAAGTGTCAATGCTTTTTCTATCTTGCTTCTTCAAAGTATAGCTTTCGCATCCATAAAGTGTCACAGGAAAAACCATTGTCCGAATGATTCTAATCTTTGTAGGTATAGACACATCACGGCATCTAAATATCCTTTCCAAGGCCTTCATTGCAACCTGACCAAGTGCTAGTCTGAGGTGTATTTCTTGACTGCCAAATCCTTTCCTGTTGATGGCTGATCCTAAAAGGCAGAAGCTACCCACCACTTCGATGTCTTCATTATCAATTCTGGGGCTGGTTGCTGTACCAATTGTCATTACTTTAGTCTTCGTTACATTTAGTCATAGTCCCATGTTTTGCACTGTGCTCCTTGACTTTCATTACTAGAGCTTGCCATCATCCACATTCTCAGCTATCATAGCCGTGTCATCAGCATAGTGCAGGTTATTGATGTTTCTTCCTCCAACTTTAAAACCATGCTCATCTTCTTCCAATCCAACTTCTCTCAGTATATGTTGAGCATATAAGTTAAATAAATAAGGAGAAAGTACACAGCCTTGTCTTACTCCTTTGCCAATCTGGAACCATTCTGTTTCACCATGTTCCGTCTGGACTTCGGCTTCCTGTCCTGTGTATAGGTTTCTCATGAGAACAATGAGATGTTCTGGGATGCCCATTTTCCAAAGGATATTCCACAACTTAACATGGTCAACACAATCAAAGGTTTTTCTGTAGTTAGTAAAGCACATATTGACTTCTTTTTGGTATTCTACAACTTTTTCAATTATCTAGCATGCATCATGATATGAGCAGCTTGATCTCCAGCCTGATTAGGGTTGGAACATCTTTCCTATAAGGTTTTTTGTGGATGGCTTTTTTAAAAGATGGCTTTTTAAAATCTTAGACAGATTCATGGAGCATGCCTCATAATGGCTTTTAGCCATGACACTAAATGGAGCTGCCTGTACTTTTGAATTGCAAATGCTGGGGACATACAATGAGGGTGGCTGTTGCTTTATGCCTTGCTTACAGTATAGGCTTCTCAGAGACATCTGGCTAACCACTACTGATGGATGAGATAACAGTGATGGATGAGATGGCAGTGGGTCGATCTTTCACCCGTAGGTCTTCTTATGTTAATATGTTCCTAAAGTTGCAGCTGCAGGTACCCCAATAACTGGACTCAGATTTGCACCAGCAGAGCATTTAGAAGGGGATGGGGTCCAAACATTTTTCTCCCATCCTCTTCTCTGGAGGGAGGTTAGGAATTGGCCCAAGAACACTCTGGGATATGTAAGAGGCTGAAGTCTGGAAATGCTGAAAGGGGTTGAGAAGAAATAAAACAGAAAAGGAAGCAGGAAGCTTTGGGGGCTGCATTCCTACTAGGCAAGAGCAGAACAGCCTTTCCTCCCTTATGTTTTTCACATTATGGAAGCTCTTTACTCTGAGCTGCATATGGGGACAATGTTGTGTCCATAATTCACTGTGCAAAGTACTATGTAGATGACAGTGGCATTCTTACCCCTGGATTTGCGGGCTGATGGGCCTCCACACCCCCTGGGGGCCCCAAAATCCTCTTTAGACTGGATGGTGTGGTTGTTGCTGGCCTGCACTGCTCCGAGTGGCCAAGTGTGATTATGATCTGTGCCGGGTGCTTTAAAGACAGAGGGGCAAGTGGGGGAAGAAAAATGTGGGGTGGGAATATGTTAAGCTGTGTCTTGAAATGTTTCTCCTACTGCATATTTGTATAAATATACCCCACATGTTAAAAAATCTCAATCTCTCTCTCTCTCTCTCTCTCTCTCTCTCTGGGGAGGGGGATGAGGAATGATGCTTAACTTGCAGCAGGAGGGGGGCCTCCAGCGGTGGGGAGGGCCTCCAAAGACCTTTAGGTGCAGGCTCCAAAATTACCTATGTGCACCTCTGGTAGGCCATATACCATGGATCTTCTCTGCAACCCTGCAAGATACATTATTATTGTTCTAAAACATGAAACTATAAGAAAGACCCCCATTTGTCCATGGTACTGTCCAGTATTACACATCTAATATGAATCCAGGTCCAAGCTCAGCATGCCGTGACATGCCAAACTCAACAGATTCAGATTCATTTATTTAGGGTCAGCGACGAAATAAACATATGTCCAGAAAGGCATGTCATGCCTCTTCTGCATGACTCATCTACCATGAAACAATGCGTAATGTTCCGGAGCCTCTTTTGGAATTTGTCCTCTTTCTATGAGACTGTGAAGTTTGTAGCCTGGAGACTGAATATTTGTAAACGAATACATCTTTAAAACTCAGATTCACCACTCAGAGCGCAAATGATGCTAGGGATTTGTCCATATGTTACTGATCAAACAAACTTAAAAAAATGATTAGTTTTCCCCCCTGAATGATTTCTCCACGCATAGGTTTGTGCTTTACATAACAAAGAAATGAGAGGTGGTTCAACATCTCTGTCCCAAAGAGGATTCACAGAATAAACACTGGTTGTTTTTAAGTGATTCTTGAAAATGCACCTATTTTATCAGACTTTTAGTTTATAATGTTTTATCAATGGTTATTATAATTTATTTTATATGATTTAAGGTTTTAATTGTTGTGTTTTAATTTGTAAATCACCCAGAGATTTTATATGGGGCAGCATAAAAATATGTTCAACAAACAAACAAACAAACAAACAATAAGACATAAGGGAGACACCAGGAAATGACCACTAGGAGAGATGCTGTGCTCAGATGAATAGGGACAGCTGCTATCCTCATTTTAAAAGGTGCTTCTTGGCCAGTTAGCAGTGGTCCAGAGATGGCTTGAGGCAGTATTGCCTATATCATTCTCATGTTTAAATCAACACAGAGAGTAGAAGCCTGATATTATCTGTATCGACAAATCCAGGAATTTGCTGAAATAGACCAATAGGTTCATCTGATGTTTGCCAATAGGTTCATCTGATATTTGCATGCACTGTGTTTGGCACTTCTGCATTTGGCTCATCACGTGCAGTGAAACTGGATTATCAGATTGTGTGCTACACCTCCTGTGCTACGTAACAGCAAGCATCACAGGAACCAAGTTATTACAAGGCTAGGTTGACTGCCACACCAAAACACACCAAGGACTTCGCCCACAAATTACAAGAATCTTGCTCTTCTTAGAATGTCCCTCATTTCACAAATAATGCCACTTACACATGATAGTTCATTGTATGGCACTGCTACATATGAACAGGAGCATCAAATGACCTCAGATATTATCACTGACAGTCTAGTGCTTAAAAAGGATTCCTACTCAGCTAGGAGATCTAGCATTTATTCTTAACACTTTATCAACCACTTTGGGCTTGTATACAGGTACCTTCACAATGTAAAGGAGTCATACCAAAGATTTAAGGTAGATTATATATTTTAGTGTGATTGCCCCAGAGATATCTAGAAAGAGCCAGTCCCATGGACCAAAACTCTAAATTAGGCCCCTAAATATAGATTTATTCTATACTATTCTATTTCCATCCAACGTTTTGGCTTGCAAAAGCCACATATATGTATATGTTGCATTCTACCCAATATCCTTTATGTTTTGTTGTTTAGAACTTTGTACCAGTGGGGTTCCTGTAGAGCAGGCATCCCCAAACTGCGGCCCTCCAGATGTTGCTGAACTACAACTTCCAGCATACCCAGCCACAAAAAATTGTGTCTAGGGATGCTGGGAGTTGTAGTTCAGCAACATCTGGAGGGCCGCAGTTTGGGGATGCCTGCTGTAGAGAATGTGGGGAGTGGAGTCGGAAAGAACAAGTTGTTCTAGTAAGAACTAATTTGCCTACTTTCCTTTCACTATCCCTACAACTGAATTGGGGTGGATGACATCATCACAAACTATGCATTTGAGTTGCCCCTACCGGTATGTGTCCCTAAACTGTATCAATTTTGATCTGAATTGGTTCCCACTTGCACCTCGAATGTTCATGTGTCTGTCATCCTGAATCAGGATGGATGGCATCATTACAAACTATGCTCTTGAGATATCTCTATGTGTCCCTACACAAATTTGGTTCAAATCAGTTAGGCGGTCCACAAGTTAGCCTTCTTGCACATCAAACATTCATGTGTCTGCCATCTTGGATTGGAGTGAATGGCATCATCACAAACCACACCATTGAGGTGTCCCTATGTGTCGCTACAGTTGCAGAAAATTTGGTTCAAACGGGTTAGGCAGTCCACAAGTTAGCCCTCTTGCACCTCAAACATTCATGCGTATGCCATCTTGGATCGGGGTGGATGACATCATTACAAACAACACCATTGAGGTGTCCCTATGTGTCACTCACTACAACTGTACCAAATTTGATTCACATTAGTTAGATGGTCCACAAGTTAGTCCACTTGCACCTCAAACATTCATGTGTCTGCCATCTTGAATCGGAGTGAATGACTTCATCACAAACCATACCATTGAGGTGTCCCTATGTGTCCCTACAGTTGCAGCAAATTTGGTTCAAATCAGTTAGCTGGTTCACAAGTTAGCCCACTTGCACCTCAAACTATTACACATATGCCATTTTGAGTTGGGCTGGATGACATCATCACAAACTCCACTGTTGAGGTGTCCCTCACTACAACTGTACCCACTTTTGTTCAAATCGGTTAGATAGTCCACAAGTTAGTCTTTGTTAGTCTTGGTTCAAATCACAGTCTACTTGCGTCAGTCTCACTGACTGCAGAGAAGCAGCTCTTTTGAACATCTGGATTTTAATAGGACAATGGGGGAAAGGGGCGGAACCATGGGTCCAATGGGCCCACAGTTCCGCATTACATGCAAATGCCCTGGGCATTTAAGATAACGACTTCTTCACCATGAGCCCCACCACCCATTAAGATTATCTTGTGAGGTTCGTCTGGTGGCTACTCAGGGACAGGCCTTCTCTGTTGCTGCCCCCAAGGCTTTGTAATGCACTCCCTGCTGAAATAAGAGCCTCCCCATCTCTGACAACTTTTTAAAAGGCAGTTAAACATTTGTTAAATGGTAAACATTTGTTCGCCAAGGCTTTTAGTCAGACTTACAGTTTTTAATAGTTTTTAACATTGTGTTAAATTTTAAATTATTTTAATGTTTCAACATTTTAATTTTGTTTTAGTTTGTATTTTATTGTAAACCACCCAGAGACATAAGTTTTGGGTGGTATATAAATATGTTAAATACATAAACAGATAAAAATGTGGCCTTTGTGTTTGTGAGAGAAACAGCTATAAAAAAAATATAGCTACATATACTCCTATGGTTAAATATTTTATACTTGAAATATTTTATACTGGCTGAATAAACCACCTTGAGATTGTTTTAATGAAAGACGGTATAACAATTTAACGATAAATAAATGCATAAATTGGGCTTCTCTTTTAATTAGTCTGTGCACTTGGAGAATAAATTACAAGCAGCCACAGACCATTGCACCTGTAAGAACTTTGCCCAGTAGAAGACCTGGGGTCACCACCAGTAGGCAAAGTATATAAATACCACTACCTAATGGTGCAGCAGGGAAATGGCCTACCAAGCCAGAGATTGCCGGTTCAAATCCCTGCCGGTATGTTTCCCAGACTACGGGAAACACCTATATCAGGCAGCAGCGATATACGAAGATGCTGAAAGGCATCATCTCATACTGTGCGGGAGGAAGCAATGATAAACCCCTCCACTATTCCAGTGCTCTGTAGTTGCCAGGAGTCGACACCGACTCGATGGCACACTTTGCCTTTACCTTGAGTACAGAAGTACAGCTACAACATTCTTGAACACCATTTACAGAATAGGCTAAGCTGAGTGAGGTCACAAACTGGGTGGCACAGTTTTGTGCTGATTTCAGCCCTACCTGGAGGGTAAGTTACAGAAGGTGGCCCCTTGGCCATTTGTCTGTAGAATCCCACAGGGTTCTACTCTGTTTTCAACACTTTTTAATGTCTACATGAAATTGCTGGAAGAGGTTGTCAGGAAGCTTGGGCTGAGGTGAACTGCTATGATAAACTGAGACAATGCATATTAAACAGAAGTTATATCTGTAGTTGTAAATAATTTTGTATATTAAGAATGAGTTAATTTAGCCACAGGAGCGAAATCTTAACTGTAATTTCTTCCAGGATTTTTTAAAAGGAACATTCAAAACTGCAAAAAATTTGGATTGCCTTGTCAAAATGGGTCTAAAGGGCATTATTTTTGTGGACATAATTCATGCACACACAAAGCACCATTACAACACACACTTATGCATTTTCCTGGTCTATGCACAGAGTCACATTCCATGATATTTCAAAGCCTACATAGAGAGGGGGGAAATCCTCAGGACTTGAATCCAGAAGCACCCCAAAGTGCACAACAAGGTTCTCAAGGTGGGAGTGTGATCTCATCCAAAACAGATTATACACCAATTTACAGATTATCTAACTCCTCAGTCGTTGGGACTTATCAAACTTAAGTTTCATTTTGTTTGCCCTCATCCTGTCCACCACTGATCCTTGACATAATTGGTTCAGGTCCTCAACTGCCACTCCAAAACTGGATGGAAAGAAATAGAACAGACTCTTGTCACCATACTGATGACATCATTTCTCAGATCCCCAGATGACCTCACACAGTGTTTCCATGTAGAGATGTTTAGTAGAACATAAGATGGAATGTTGTGACAAGCAAATAGGGTGGAGCCATAAGCAAATAGTCCACAAGTGGTGCAAATGGTTATGGGATGGAAAAGCAGTAGTCTCCCAGCACAACCTTCTGAGACCTACCCAATAATAAGGACCAGAACAAAGGACCACAAAAAATAATGCCCTTTAATCTTGCCAAGGCAGCCCAAAAGGATACCATGGACAATCGTAACGTATGCCACCGAAAAGTCCAGGAGAATCAATACAGCTTGTAATAAATATTCTTCAAGTACTTGGAATTCAGTGAAGGATTTGAGTAAAAAGTTTTGCTGGAATCAGAACTCTGACCCAATTGTGCGATACGGGAGGGGGTGTGTGCACGTATGCACATCTCCTGCTCCATTGTGCAGGATGTGATTATTCAGCAGCAGGATGGATGTCAAAGGAACAGGACACACATGCACACTCGCCTAATTGTGTGATTGTGTCATCAGTTGTCTAAATTGACTCAGAGTGAAGGCAGAGATTCCATAGCAAGCCCACCACCAGCACATAGTGCAGGTGATCCCACCACATAGCATTTTCAAGAAGCCACCATGTGCCCAAGACGAAGCGGCTGGCCCCAACACTGTGACGGCTGCCTCAGGTATCAGACTTTTGGCTGCCATTTATTATTTTTAAACGTGGAGATAGGGGGGCGGGGTGCGTGCGTACACGCAATGTGAATATTCCTCAAGTCCCAAATTAGTTGGACGGTCCTGACAATTCACGCGAGTCGTGGCGAAAATCCTACGTGGTTATCCCCCTAACAGAGATCTATAGGCATGAGCCACACACCCCACTCTATTATGGGCCTTGCATCGTCGTGCTTTTTGTGCCTTTGTGGTGACCAAGCTAACTGAGCAGCGGCGGCTGCAGCAGGAGGCCTCCTCTCGCTTTTGTCAGCGGGCACCTCCCTTCCTTCCCCTTGGGCTTTTTGGGGGAGGTGGGGCGGGTGGGTGTAGCTGCTGCTGCTGTTGTTTTTCGCTGCTGCAGGTTTGCTTCCAGGGAGGGTGTGCGCGCGTGTGTAATTCCGAGTCGAGTGCCAGGTGCACACGCCTCTTCGCCTGACAAGAGAGGAGGAGGAGAGAGGGAAGGTGGAGACGCACAGCAGCTGGAAGGGCAAGTTTGTCAGCGGGGCGGGCTCCGCCCCTCCTCCCCGGCTGCGGGGGGGGTGGGGCATAATTAGTAGCTAACTTGTGTGAGGAGTCGTCGCCTTCTGCCTGCCTCCCGGGGGAAGGGAAGAGTCAGTGCGTGCCCCACTTGTTTGTGTGTGAGGGAGGGAACCAGAGACTGTGACTCGCCTCGCCCCGACCCCTGGCTTGGATTGTGGTGTGTTGAGGCCTCCGCCCAAGCGAGGCTGAGGGAGACGCCCTGCCTGCCTGCCTGCCCGCCCGGCTGGCTGGCTGAGTAATTCGCGCGCCCCTCCCTGACCCGACCCTTCCTCCCTCCTCCCTTCCTTCCCGCCCTCTTGGTTACCCTGCCGGCCAAGGGAGCCTGGCAGAGCTAGCGGCGCCGGCGTCATGTGACAGCGCTGCCTAGTGCCAGGAGCCTGCCTGAGTGGGGGAAGCGGAGAAGGCGAGAGAAGCACTCAGACGGACCGGCGGGCGGACGAGCTAAGGTGTTGCTCTGTGCAAACAAGGCAGAGGCACGCACACACACGCAGGCTCCGGCGGCCACACTGCCGCTCGAGAGGAAGAAGAACCCGGCCCTCCCTCTTTCCTTCACGGGGACGCACGCAAGGGGAGAGAGACACACAGAGAGAAAAGTTCTTTGGTTTTCCACGCGAGACAACAACGCCCTGTCCCCCCACTAACTTCTGGAGCAACTTCTGTGCCCAGTTGAGGGTTAGTGGCGCCGCATAGCTTCGCTTGACAAGTAAAAGTAAGTCGCTAAAAGGAAGGGGAGGAGAAAAAGAGATGGTAGTAGTGACTCCAAGGAAAGCGACGTGTGAGTTGTGGGGAGGGAGGAGAGGGCTTGGAAAGAGGAAGGGGGGACATGGGGGGTGGGGAGAAGAAGGTGCTCCTCTGGGCACAGCGAGGGGGAGCTCATAAGAGCCTGTATACTGTATGTACTTGCGTGGAGAGATTGCTGCTTTGAGGACACGCACGCACAAAGCCTAGGCAAGGGACGTTTGCGAGAACACTTCTGCAGCTGAAAAAGTTGTGAAAGGGAGGGGGTGGAATCTCAGACTCAAACCCACCCACCCCCCATTCCCAGGGTGGGGAGAGAGACGACTTGCCATTTGGATTACCAGATGCCACTTTCATGGTTGGAAGGACGCGCTACAGCTTGCATTCACGTGCATATCCACACTGATCTGCGGTTGACTGGAACTATATGGAGAACTGTGAGGTGGTTTGGGGTTTCTGTTCGTTTTTTCTTTTGAAATAAGACAACTTTCTGTCTTGGAGTTGTGGTCTTGTCGAATAAGAAGCATTTAACAAAAGCCTAGGTGGCGTGGCGCGGCTCTTCAGAGGCTTTTAAAAAGGAAACCCCAGGAAGCACTAGGATGTTGGATTTGACTGATTTTGCAGCAAACTGCTGGGATTCTCTTCTCTCTCCAAGTGGGAAAGAATATTGCTATGTGTACGTTTTGTTTTCCTTAAGCTGATGGTTTCAGTTTCTGCTGTGTAAGATGCATTTTTGACAGCAGCAACCCCTCTAACTGCCTCCACAGCAGCCTAGCAGGGACCCCAGAAGTGTTTAAGGGAAGAGGGCTCAAGGCATTGAGGATGTGCTGCATGTTGCCTATTTTTCAGGCATATTTTTACATTTTCTTATTTAATGAGCAAATAATAAATCATAACTATCTTGTGCTATATTAAAATGAATTTCACAATTGTACATAGTTGGGGGGGAAAGGAAAGAAGCTAAGAACTAGTAACTGAACTAAAAATTATGGAAGGCTTATGGAATATGCTTTGTATAATAAAGCTAACCAATGTTTACTTCTGAGAAGGAAGGATGGAACAAGTATTTTGTAGAAAGCTAGAACGTTTTCATTTGTTATTGAACATGAGATGAGATCAGCAAATAAAGACTATGTTTTTGTAGGAATATTGATTTGTTTTCATGATACCTTTTTGAAAGGAGTAGGGTTGGGGGAAGCCACTCTTCCTCCTCACAGAGATGAACAGCAGCTCTCAGTGAACATAAGTCACTCTGTCAACTAAACTGTAACAAGGGGGTGGGAAAACCTATCCCCCCAAACACATCAATCAACATTCAACAACAATAATCCTGGTACTTACTTAAGCCTCTACACTTTGAGTTAGAAATACTTTTCCCTGTATATATGCACGCACCAAACTTTTCATTAATGTTTAAGCATGAAAAAAGACAGGGATTGGGAGTGGGGACTGCTTTAATCTTTAGACAATACAATGCAGAGGGAAGGAGAATGTTTGTCTCTTTCTGTTTTGTGCTCTTTATGCTCCTACCTCACTTTGCCATTAGAGATAAATCTCTTGTAATGTCTGGTTTCTGACAGACATTTTATCCAGTCTGCAGGAGTTTTTGTTAGTTTGCTTTTTTATCCTCCCACTATATGTGTATGTTGTGACCTACTTTGCTTTCCTTCAATTTGCGGACAACACTATTTACCCAGCAGTGACTGAGCCCAACACAGCCAATTATTTAATTAGTTGGTAGCCTGCACATACTTACCTAGGAGTAAGCACCACTGAACTCAAAGGGATTTGGGTCGGCCAGTTAGATTATGTGCCTACTCAGTTTCAAAAGGTGAGGGCAGGTTGGATCTAATATATTAATTAAATTAAAAAGGGATCCTAACTGTCCTGAAAAAACACAACTTATGAATATTTATAGAATTGTAATGAACTAGAAGCTCAGTGTTTGGCCTTCCACTCTCAACTCTCAGCTGACTGACTCCCTACACACATTAGCTTCTCTTAATTTATCTCCTTCCTCCATAGCTAACCCCTGCTCTCAAAGCATAGGAGAGTCTGCAACTGGCCACTGGGTTCTGAAGAATGAACGGCACCTCTTGCTTTCCTTTCTTAACCATCCTTTACTGCAAGAGCAATTTCTCTTGCTGGACATTCGTGGGAGGGCTCAGCCTACCCTGGACAACCTTAGAAGGGGCTTTATCCCTATCTGCCACTCCTCTTCCATGTCATGGGCCTTGGAGAAGTCTATTGACATAATTAAGAGATCAGTGGAGCTGCTTTATAGGATGTGGATCAGGGATTCCAGTTTTTGTCTCAACAGTGAGGAATAAGCCACCTAATGGTGCAGCGGGGAAGTAACTTGCCTAGGGAGCAAGAGGTTGCTTATTCGAATTCCTGCTGGTATGTTTCTCAGACTATGCGAAACACCTATATTGGGCAGCAGCGATATAGGAAGATGCTGAAAGGATCATCTCATACCAAAGAAAACCACATGGCTCTGTGGTCGCCAGGTGTCAACACTGACTCAATGGCACAACTTTACCTTACAGTGGGGAATGGGGGGGCGGGGACAAAGAGTATATGTCAACACATGTAGCTTCTTTTGCTGAACTTACATTCTAAAACTGGAGAAGACAACCCATTTGGGTTGGAACCTTGAGATTTTGAAAATTATCTAGTAAATCTATTGATAGGAGATTCCCTTTACTGAAATGTGCGGTTCTTTTAGAGCTCTAATCCTTATTTTATTTACATTTAAAAATAAATAGTAGAACTTCAAGTGTGATTTTTAAAAAGCATAATTGTCTTCTATCTACTAACTTGGTTGCTGTTTGCGGGAAGAAAATAATACTTGTGTTAAAATACAAAACTAACTTTGAACATTAATTAGTCCCTATGTCTCTGTTGGAGTACATATAGTCTTAATGGAGATGTCAGGTGTAGCGTTTTCAGTAAGTTAAGGTTCAGTAAGAGTGGTAGCACTGCAGAAGAGTGAACTATTTATGTTTTAACCTCACTGCCAAAGCAAAGATCAGTGACTGACATTCCAGTTAATGAAATGTGCATACTTTGTGGGACGGCGGGGGCACAATGCGAGCCCTCATGCAATTCCCCTCATCTCCCTGCATGCGCTCTATCTTACACACAAGGAAACTAGGTGAGTTGTGCAAGGGCTTCTGTTTTGCCACCAGATTCCCTTGAAGCATGCACTCTTTGTTAGTCGGGATGTCAGCCAGTGTATTTCCAAATGTATGTTTTAAAACACACACAATATTTGTTAAAGGCATTTAAATTCATAATAAACATCACATATGCACAACTTTAAAATGTAAAGAATCAAAAGAGATGTCAATATTTGGCTTTCTTCCTTTCTGAAAGTTGCTTTCCTGTGCTTAAAGATGATGTAATACTACAAATTTTGGATGTTTGTCAAATTAAAGTTTCATACTCAAATACCATAGATATGGACTATAACTAGAGCAAGAATCCCAGTTCTTGAGGAACCTGTATTTAGATTTTTCAGACAACACACTTATAGCTGCATTTAGTGTTCTTAATACAGACCTTCGTCCATCAAATTAGCCACCTTGTCTGCTTTCATTCTTCTGCTGAGTTAACTTGTAGATGCACTGAGTTCTTCTTGCATAGTTGTATATAGCCTCCTGTAAAAGCAGGAAGTGCCACAGTTCCAGGGTTCATCTTTCCCTTTCCAGGGAAAATCTAAACCCTGCATGGATGTGAGGGCCTTTGGTGATTTAAATTGTAGTTTTAAGTCTATACTCTGCACTGAAAGTCAAAACCACACTGTAATTGTTTTTCTATATAGTAGTTTGAAAACTGTTCTTGTTGATGGCATGATGAGTTGTTTTCAGGATTCTAATTTGGACTAACTCATTACTTTGACACAGGGAAGGGAGAATATATCAAACTACCTTTGTTCTCTGCACTTTAAAATATATTGTTTAGTGTTGTAGTACAAATACTTCCAGGTTAATTCCCCCTGGCCCTGCCACCCAGGAATAGCTCCCCCTCCCCCAGCAGTTTTCCATGTTATATATGTTGATAAACAAAATAAAGTAAATGATATATAGAAACATATTTGAAAATAAGTGCCCAATACTAATATAACCCAATGATAAGAGTAGACTTCTGTTCTGTTCAGTGGTTTGGGATGAGGTTTTTGTTTTTTACAATTGCCAAAGTCCTCTGCCACGGTTGTAAATGAAGAAGAGGATTAAGAAAAGTGGACATTCTCAGATGCTGCCTCAGTGATAAAAGAGGGGACTTAGAGCAATCTAAATAGCTTTTATACTTCTGAATGTTGAAACCATTAAGAAAATCATAAAATGCATATCAATTAGGAGCATGATCCAGCCAAACGTAAACACTTTTAACTGATTACGTTTCATTGATTTAATTGAAAGAATTAAATCAGTGAATCCATTGCTTTAATTGAAACAGAGTTAAGATTTAAAAAATCAGTTGGACTGGATTAATAAATAGGAAGCTATAGTAGCTAGTTGATTACTCATATGGTTCTTAATTAGTAACATTTCTAAAAAAAAATTATACTGGCTGCTATGATGCTCATTACTGCAACACTGTATAAGTAAATCTCTATGAACCTCTTCAGGTACAGAACAAAAGTCATGTGATCTTTAATAATCTTGTTCATAATATGTACCTAAAAATGAATATAAAAACTGATGCAATAGGTAGGAATGAAACCAGGTATAAGTGGGCTTCTGTAGCATCTTTCTGGAGGATGTTGTAGTCTCTGTGTGTGTTTTGGTGTCCCTCCTGTAGTACGACTTGGTGTCGTGATATGCAAACTTTTATTTTTGGTTAGCTATTGCTGCAAGTAACAAATTACATTTTTGATCCTTAGTGTGAAAATCAACAATCTGAGGGAGTGCTGTAAGAATGGAGCAACTGAGGGAGGCTAGAAAGTGCCATAAATGTTTTCAGCAGTAAAATATCTGGTGGTTGCCTGTCTTTCTTCCCTTCACAGGAATATATTTAATTGGAAATGAGCCTGCTTTGTATCTTCATGATAAAGTTTGTGCTTCTTTATACTTCATTGTGTTTTTAAAAAGAGAAGTATGTAGAAAAGTTAGGGTTGCTTGTTATGATCTGTCCAGAAGAGTGGAGGGAATCATATGTTGTGGTTCTGTTGTCTAGTGTAGCATTTGCCTGATTGTCAATAGGGCAGGTCTCCTGTCCGGAGACATTGGATTTTTATTCACACCCAGTGACCAAACACCTACACACACTGTCGAGTTTTTTGTTTGTTTGTATTCATTTTAAATTCAGCTGCTCATGAATATAAGGGTCAGGAAGGGCCACCTAAATGTTTCTCTGTGCTTTCTCTCCGGCCCAGCCAGCAGAGCTGTTTCCTGTTCTTTGTTTCAAGGCTGAGGTTTGCGTCATACATTCCAAGTAGCATATGTGTGCTCTTTCCTGTTTCAGGCTGTTTTCTGGTAGATCAGTAGCCCAGACCAGGCCCCTTGTCACTGCCCTACAACTCCCAATCCCCACCCAGTGAATTATCATGTCTCTACACACTCACAATTGCCTAAGCTGCTTGTGTTATGTCACCACAAGAGGTCTGCATTAACCTCTTAACTTGCACACTCTCCATTCCAGAATATCCTTATTGGAATGATTAAGTCTCTCATTTTGAATGTGACCTTTTGGAAAAGAGAGCGGTTTGTCTTCACCAAAGAAATTGCCGTGGTAAGGATCAGAAGTAATTCTAGTGAAGTCTGTGGAAGTAGTGATGGGGGATAGGCCCCACACTTAATTTATGTAAAAATAAATTGGATATCTGTTCCAAAAGCTATCACAAGAATTGCTTCTGATTTTGGCTAGCTTTACCTCTGAGTAGTGATACTGCTAGCAATAATAATAATTAGCAGATATAAAGCGTATTTCAAGTGATCAAAGCATTTCATGGTCATTATTTGTGGATGAATTTAAACTGTGCTTCCATTTATTGGGGGGGGGGATGTTTATACCTACCCAAACCAGAAAGGATCTCCATATTTGTATATAGAATATTTTTGGAAGGTACTCCTCAATTTCACTAAGCCCAGTTCCTGCCATATTCCTAAAGCGTTCTTGGCAAATGCTTGTCTAGTTTTTCATGTAAAACTTCCAATAAGAGATCTCTAAGCACTTCATCCATTGTGGAAATGTCTCCATTGTGGAAGTTCATCTTGAGTAGATAAGTAGTTTCTTTGTAAGATGGGAAACATTAAGCACGTCTCGTTGAAATGAAATATCAGATTGGAAAGCAAAAGGATGCATCTGCCATGAGAGGTGGGTAGGCAGAAAATGTTGGGAGAGAGTTCAGAAAGAAACACTGAACATCTGCATTATTATTCTTGGTTTTACTGGTGGTGTTGAGCGTATGCAATTTTATAGTTACCAGGTATTCCTACTGAAGACAGTGTGGCTATTTATTTAGGAGTAAATGAGATTAAGGACTGCATAACTGTTATGGATTTGAGGCAAAGCTCATTCAGGTCAGTTAAAAGAATATTGGCTGCTTCAACATTTGGCTTTATATAAGATTGAAGCTGAATGAAAATAATATGAACATGGGATAGAATATCACTTAATGCTTATTTGCTTTTTAGGGGTGGGGTGGGAAACATAATTTCTGCAGTTGACATTGGCCATTTTGTAACAGCTGTACACAGCTGTATTTTTATAAGAAATCTACCACCTTAACCTACACTGAAATTTGTTATATCTTACTACCTTTATCAAGAAAGGGGATCTGAATGGGGAGAAAGGCTTTGTGTATTTGAACTTGCTGGAAAGGAACCACTGATGTACATCAAGATGACATTGCCTGTCCACACTGTTTTGTTTGCAATTGGATGTGTAATCACCCCCGTCCACAACTTGATGCAACCGGTCATGCAAAACTACATATTATTTAAGTTAGATTGGGGGTTACAGTCATAGGGTACTACCGAACCAGTGGGGTTTTACATAGCTAATTTTGGCTGTCTTATGCCCATTTTGTAAATAAACTTACTTTATTTTACTTTATTTTATTTCTTCTTTCTCAGAAATACAGACTTGAAGAAAATATTTGTATGTAAAACAGAAACTAGCCTGTTTGGTAAGTTTTATTATAAACACCTTTACTTCTTAAAATGTTAAGTTCTGATTCAGTAAATAAAATTATGCATCATATACATGGACAAAATTTTCAACTAAAATACTTTGTTGACAGAACTTACTTGATTTCAACACAGCAATGATAGTAGCTTCAAGATGTGGGTTTTGCACCTGCGCAGCAGGTGGTATATAAATGTGATAAATAAATAAAATAAACTTAGCCTCTCTCACACAGAGCAAAGGCCCATCTAACAACCTTGTTGGAAAGGCAGAAACCCTTGGGAGCAGGCAGTCCTTCAGGTATCCAGGACCCAAACTGTTAAGGGCTTTAAAGGTAATAACCAGCACCTTGAATTAGATTCTGAACAAATTGGCAGCCAGTGCAAGTTGCCAGTGCAGATACAGGTGAGCAACCTGTTCTTCCCCCCCACCCCATTGGTCTTTTTACTGATAATCAAATTTTAAGGACACACATTTGAAAATAAATTCCACTGCCAGATTAATTTTCCTGCAACAAAGTGTGCTTAGGACTGCAGCCCTACAGTCCATTTCAAAAGCAACTTGCTCCTTGTCCAAAATGAACAAGGACTGGAAGTCTTGCTGCACATATGTGTCAAAGCTTCCCTTTTCAGTAAAGTGGATGAGGCAGCTCTAAACACATGAGGGATGTCTATACAGGAATGATGTTGAAGTAACTGGGGAAGTCAAGAGTTTCACATACATACAGTATAAGACTGTTCGAATTGGGGGCATTGTCTGTTGTCATAAGAACTGTGAATGCTCTTTGCAGGTTTCTAGTGGTGGCAATAGGAAATTCATGGACCTGCCATTCTTTGGCAAGTAATCACATTTCTTATAGTCACCTCTCAGAAGCAGATTGTGGGAAACCTGTGAAAAGCATTTGCTGCTGTTAGAATTGCTGTCATTGCAATATGGCACATTTCCTTTGTGCTTAGGATTAGATTACAAGCCCTCTGCAAGGTCACTCTGAGCTGATGTACGCAGTTGGAAATAGCATCTAGCCCTCCTAAAACCTCCTAAAAGCATGTAGCCTTTGGGTATGGTTTTAGCCCTCCTAAAACCATACCAGTTCAGAATGTAGATGGTGGATTATATGCTTAAATGTTCCTCCAAATAAACAAAACTTCCCCACATGCAAAAAAACCTAGCGTATTGGTGAGAAGACAACGGTTTCAGTCTTGATATAGGTGAGCACTGAAACAGGAAATCCTCACCTATGCTTTGGTATAGTCCAGTCCTAAGAGGGCTGAATTATATATTGTTGTGAACATGTTTTTTTTCTCCTCAGAAAGGCATGTCTAGGAATTCTGTCCAGTGCCTACTACACAATTGATCCTAAAGACATTAGAAGTAGTTTGGAGCAAGAAAGTGGAAGACCGTTGCTTTGGTTCAGTATTTGAAGTTGCTTGTTCAACCTTTACGATTAATTAGATTCTGGCCTCTTCAAAATACAATCATGTATTTCTTAGACAGTGGTATTGGGGATTTAACTGCTACATTTTAACTGCACTGTTGCAAATGCAGCAGTCCAATTTCAGAGATTTTCTGATAACATGGTAGATCTTTTAATGATATAGTTTGGGTCCTGTATTGCTTTATCATTGCTTTTTTAATTAAAATTTTTGTCACTTTTTAATTAGTTGATAAACTGAAACCAGGCATTTGAAGCCATAGTTAGATCTAGTTGTTCACCACTTCCCATAGTTTCAAGAACTATAATATCTGAGGCTTAAATTGGTGTTT
Source organism: Hemicordylus capensis (assembly GCF_027244095.1). Taxonomy (NCBI): domain Eukaryota; kingdom Metazoa; phylum Chordata; class Lepidosauria; order Squamata; family Cordylidae; genus Hemicordylus; species Hemicordylus capensis. The sequence goes on along the minus strand of NC_069661.1, from coordinate 104,319,784 downwards.
TGGGTAAAATCATGCATTTTGGAAAGCAGGTTTAACACTAGCACCACTAGCCAGCAGGAGACTCTTCTGAATAAAAAATTATAATATTTTTAAAAAGCTCTTTAGTTCAGCCAGTGTCGAAGTTCTATGTTTTCATTCCAAGACTGGTTGCTTCCAGTCCATAATTTGATATTTGGCAGTGTTAGTCTGAGGAACAAATTTAATTCTTTCCTATATTAAGGCTTCATCTAGTGCCAAGGCTTCCTTATAGGGTTTTTTTAACAACCATTGTTGATGTCTTCCAGGGGAACTAGCATAATAGTTACACAAGATAAACAGAATGACAAAACTGCTGCAGACATTAAATGCTAAGATTACCCATAATGGAAGTGGGGTGTGGGTGTGCACGCATGTGCGTGTGCATGTCTCTGGTACATGTCCCTTTCAAGAATGCAGCTTGAAAGGGCTTGGCATATCAGGGAATGAACAAATTGCTTCTCTAAAAATATCCACGTTTGATCCACTTCTCCTGCTCATCCTCTTACTTGCTTCTTCTCCCCTGTATGTATGGACGTATTGTGATTTATGCAGACACATGCACGCTCATGCAATACTTTTCTCATTCTTATATCTTATTCTGATTAAAAGGAAGAACTTGAATCTGTTTGTCATTAATGTACATAAATATGTGCACACCTTTTTCACTGCAGACGCACTCTTCAGCCCAATTAAAAGAATGTGAGTGGTCTGCATGATTGTCCGTGCCCAACCTCTCTTTTCTTGGGAGCAAATTTTCTTCCTCCTGCCTTACAACTCTCAACTGCAATTACTTGCTTCAGTGGTAACCACAGACAAATCTGGGTTCCTGTTTAAACGGGATTTGAAACCAGTTTTAATCCCTAGTTTCAAATTCTGGTTAAGTTATAATGCACAAGATTGGGGGTGGGGAGTAATGCCACAGCCCACTCAGTCTCTTAAACAGGTGTCAAAGAATGTCTGCACCAGCCTAAAATGAATTGTGTCTAAAGTAGCAAGTCAAACATTTTCCTTGGCCATAAGAATGGTTTGTCTTTGTTCTTATTTTATTTTTTTCTTCAAATGCCAAGGAGTATTTGGCCTAAATCTACAGAGCTACATTGGGCATACTCAAGGGTTCGGGCATGCCCAGTAGGTTTTTTTACTTTGGATAGCATACCCCCATGCTAAATCACAAACTGCTTTTTGAAAGTCCTCAGTTTCAAAAGCAGTTTTCCATGGGGGTTACTGCTGTTCAAGAAAACAAGACAGTGGTTGTAAGGCCTCCCTGTATTGTTTTACAGAGCTGTAATACAATAGGTTTATGTGACTGACACTGCATTCTTGAACTGCAGTATTTGAGCTACTTAATTCTGTGATGGTTTTATTATATTAAAAATGTGTCAGCCCCATATAAATGGTTCCAATATTTTGGTGTAGCATTGAAAATGTCTGTCCAGAATACAGATGTATGCTATATCAAACATATTCTTACAAAATACTTTCTGCTGAGTATTATTGAAGTGTTAAGACATTGGGATTCTGTGAAGCATTGTCAGCCTTACTATCCTTGGACCTTCATAATAAAAAAATGAGGCTGAAACTACAAGTGATATTTGAATGCATAATTTTTCTCTGACTACAAAATGCAAATAAAACCAACATCAGGAGGCTGCAGTCTTGAGTAGAGAACCAGTTTGGGAATTGGCGGGGGGTGGAGGGAGAGTAATCATTTCTATCCTATTTTTCTATTCAGAATGCCTCCACCCGACCAGATACAGATATGCTCATCTTCCACTCAAGAACATTTTCTCTTGAAGATTCTACCATTTTAAAAAGAGATTAGGGGAAAGATGGAACTTTGTATCATGTGTAGTTTCAACCTGAGTTGGGGTACAGTCCAGCCAACGTTTAAATGTTTTGGCTGGATTGTTCCATCTGTGTTAGGAGAATTGTGCTTATGTCTCTCCCACTGAAATTTAGATTTAACTTTGGCGCAGTTGTACATGTATATTTTTATTTAAAATCCTTTCAAAAGTTAACTTTAAAAAAGGCTAAAGTTCTTTCCCTTCTACTTCGAAAGGAAAAATTGTCATACCATTCTGCATACCTCACTTGTCTTCAGAAGTCTGCTCTTTCTTCTTGCTCAGCTCTGTGTCTGTTTCTCTGTGGAAGCAGTAGTTTGAGACAGGAAACCAGATAATATTCTGCTCTGATAAGAGAGCACATTGTCTCATGGAGGTGGCTGGGGGCTCTCAGCAGGGTTTAAAAATATAAAATAAAGAGATGATCGAAGTTGCACATATGGTCATGTCAAAATAAAGGTTTTCTTAATGACAATTGCTAAATCAAATTAATGCTAGTATCTAATATAATTTGTTAATTTAAGAGATAATTTATACTGAAAGTGGTTTCCCTCACCCCCACCCCCAACTATATAGGTAGTAGCATTTATTCAAAATATTTATATTCCTCCAGCCCCCGCCCACACTGCTGTTCAGGGTGGCTTACAATAAACACATAAAATCCATGACAAAGGAATAAAACAGTAAAGGACAATAAATATCCTAAACTATAAGACAGCACAAGTAGAACAGTACTGTCTTCATGACGTTGCTCTCTCATCAAACGGAATAGCAGGCTTGTGATACCTGGATCAAAAATCTTCTGTTGCCTAGTAGTACCATAGCAAGCTTCAGTAATTTATTCCTAAATCCTCTACTCAAGTGTACTGTAAAACCGATTTCCTGCTTTTCTCCAGGACAGCAACTTATAATAAGCACATTAGTAAACGAAAGCTTTAGTTTATTAATCGATGAAAGCAAATTAAATCCGTGGTACCAAAAGTGGCACAGCGGGGAAATGCTTGATTAGTAAGCAGAAGGTTGCCAGTTCGAATCCCCGCTACTACTATATCAGGCAGCAGCCATATTGGAAGATGCTGAAAGGCATCATCTCATACTGCGTGGTAGGAGACAATGGTAAACCCCTCCTATATTCTACCAAAGACAACCACAGGGCTCTGTGGGCTCCAGAAGTCGAAATTGACGTGACATACTTTACCTTACCAAAGCTGAGAGCACATTTATTTGTTGCTATGTTGGTTCTGTTGTGGGGGGAAATATGTTCTTGTTTTGCTTATTGTGAGTTCATACACTTTCATATCTTACTAAGGTGCCTATATTGAGGCTTCAGGAAAATGTAAATATGTGTATTAACTAAATACACACAAGTGATCAATTAAAGTTCTTGGTGGACAATCATGCTTCTCCTATATCCACTCTTCTAGCCCTTTCGTGTGTACTCTTTACCACCACCAAAATCAATAGTAAAACTTTCCTCTTGTACTTGTTCTTTAGTGGGTTCAGTAACTATCTGGTATAAGTGTGAAGTCTCATTTAGTAAAGTGCTTAAGGGAATGATAGGATCTTGGAGAAGAGAGTAAAGTTGTAGCATATGCTGAAGATCTTTTTTTAAAAATTGGAGCAAATACGTGGCGTTTTTCTACGTTTTGGCTGTTGCAGAAAAATGCAGGAACCTGGAGCCAGTTGACAAAGATGTGCACCCTTAAAGATATTGGCTGACATCCTAACAAACATGTACAATGTCTGTAGCTTGCATTCCAGACTACTGTTACGTGGCCGCAAGTATGCTTGTGCAGCTACAACATGTCTTACTTGTTTTCAAGGGAACTTTTGTGCAAACCTATTTTTAACACAGCTACATGATCTTGCTGTAATCTGTCACAACCTTGCTCTCATTACACAAGCACTTTATTAGGATATCTACCACTGAAGCCAGCTGATAAAAAGTAATCTTATTTGAATGACAAAGATGAGTCTCTGAGTGATGGTGACAGAAAAAAATGATCTTTTGTAAGTGCATGGTTTCCAGAGATGCATAAGTCATATTGTAGTTCTACCAGGTAGCAACAATATTGCAAGTATATTCAGGGGTTAGAGGGGAGGAGAGATGCCGTTTTAGTGTAATTGTTGGATGTTAAAGTAAAAGTGTGCTATCTAGTCGATTCCGACTCCTGGTGCCCACAGAGCCCTGTGGGGTTTTTTGGTAGAATACAGGAGGGGTTTACCATTGTCATCTCCTGTGCAGTATGAGATGATGCCTTTCAGCATCTTCCTACATTGCTGCTGCCCGATATAGTAGCAGTGGGGATTCAAACCTGCAACCTTCTGCTTGTTAGTCAAGCGTTTCCCCGAAGTCTTAAAACTACATGTGAGCTTTGCAGCACCAAAGGAAGTTATTTTCTTCTTCCTCATTTAGATGCAGAAATGTGGATTAAGCAGGCTTTGTGTGTGGCACTATATGGGACTTGTTATGCACAAGAATTATGTACAAGAACTTTTTAAATTTCTCCCTTCAACATTGTGGAATAAACCAAATTGTCAATTTATTAGCCAAGAATGGCTAGAATGTTTCAGAACCTAAAGCAGACCCAGAAATGTGTAGTTGCTGGATCTCTCTGCTTTCCAACCCCCCTCTACCTTATTTACTTGTGATATTATCTGTTCTATCATGTGTGCACCTACCCCGCACACCTCTGTGGTGGTCCTAAGATTCTGACTTACATAGGAACATAGAAAGCTGCCATATACTGCGTCGGACCATAGGTCCATCTAGCTCAGTATTGTTTACACAGACTGGCAGCAGCTTCTCCAAGGTTGCAGGCAGGAGTCTCTCTCAGCCCTATTTTGATGATTGTATCATGACAGAAGAGAATATGTTAGTGGAAGAAGGGACAGATCCTAAAAACAACTTGGATGAAAATGTAGAAAAAGAACATCCCTTAGAGGCCTCCCAGGAACCTGGGAGCAAAAATGGGTCTATTCTCATCCCAAACCACCCTGCCTTGCCTCCCATCTCTGAACCCCAAACCCCCCTCCTCTTCACCAAACCTCCCCGGGGCCCATCTGCCTCAAAGTAGGTCTACACTTTCACGTGAAGTAAACATGGAAGGGGTAGGAGGTAATACTGTTATCATGGAAGACATGGAGGTAAGGGTTGAATTAACCCAATAAGCCCCTTTGAACAATACTTGACACGATCTGAGATCTAAGGAACAAATGCCTACTATTCTATTGCCTCGCTTCTACGCGAACAGCGACTCTTTGTCTGAATGGGTCCATGCCTTACACATAACACCCTCCTATCATGGGTTGTCGGGCCAATTCCTATAATATACTTACATGGAATGTTAATGGATTAAGGTCACCAAATCGTAGGCAAGAGATCCTACATTTTTTAACAAAATGGAACTATCACATCTATGTTCTGCAAGAGACCCATTTTGAAAATGAGAGCCACCGCTTTTCGGCACAACAGCAGTGGACAGTGGGCCCATCCTTCTGGTCCTACGATGGGAGCGACAATGCAGGGGTAGTGATATTGTTTAAAGACAGACCTTATCTCAAAATTGAGATGGTATTGGAAATTGATCAGGGCAGACTAATGTACAGTATGTAGATTTTACTGTCAGGGGTGACCCAAGCTCGGCAGCCACTCTGAGGCTCGACTGAGCCTTTAGACACTGTGCCATATATGCACCGGTACAATCACACCTTAGGAAGGCTCTTTGGGCTAAACTAAAAAAATATATGTGACACCAAGCGCCACCTCCTGATCGCGGGGGATTTTAATAACAGAGCCCAACTGAGCGACAGGAAAGCCTTTTCGGGAGGCCTCCCAGTCTCCCCCTCAAGTCCCTCTCTAACGAATGAGGAAAAAGCTCTCCAACATTTTCTGAGTGAGACTCTGGGTTTAGATTATAAGGCCTTGTGGGTATATAATGATTTGGATTTTCCCCCAATCCGTCACGAAGAGAACTTTAAATCGCAATATAGACATAAATTTAAAACCGGAGTCAAATTTACATATTACCACCCGAGATCAGCTAGCCAGCTAGATAGACTCTGGGCTCCCCCTTCTTTTGAAGTCTACAGGTGTAAACTAGTACTTACCCCATGGTCCGACCATGCGGCTGTGGGATTTATTTGTAATCTCTCTGAGGTAATTCCACATGGTAAGCCCTTGTGGCGATTACACCCAAAAATGTTAAGTGATGAATATCTCAAAGGTGTCCTTTTATCAGAACTGAGGCGACAGATCCCTCGGCTATTAGAGGCAGAAGATGATCCTTTGGGAGTCTGGGAGACACTTAAAAAGAGGGTGGGCTGCTGTACTAGGGCAGTGACCAGCCGGACATATAAGAGAGAGGTCAAAAATTATCAGAAAGCGATCACCCAGCAACTGAGGATTGTTGATAAGATGAACAGGGGAGAAGCCTTCGACGTGGAATCATGCCGCCGCTACAGAGAGACGATCAGGACATTTCAAAATGAGCTGTGGAACAGGCGTTTAGAAAATAAGCAGTATCGCTTCAAAGGGTCTGTAGTTGAAAAAGGGGAGTGGGAAAAGGACAAGATGCATGCATCTAGTTTGACATTCCAAGGCCTGCGATCGGATGGAAGTAGCCCACTAATGGCCGACCCCCACGATATGTTAAAGATCATGGCCCAGTTTTATACAAACTTGTATGCATTGAAGGATATTTCTGTAAAGGACATTCAATCCTATCTAGATAGGTTCTGCAGTCTGAATGAATATGGTCTCGGCTATTCCCTCACTGAGGGGGGGGAAGCTCTTTGACCCACCCTGTAACGATAGAAGAGGTCAGAGCAGTTATCTCAGCGGGAAAGAACACATCAGCCCCAGGGTCTGATGGTCTGACATGGCCTTTCTATAAGATTTACGCAGACCAGCTACTACCAGTTTTAGTTAAATTATTTAATTTTGTCCTAGACAATGGGTGTTTAAATAGGTCCTTTGGGGACAGCCTCTTAATTTTTCCCCCCAAGAAAGGTGACACCACTTTACCACAAAACTGGAGACCGATAACCCTCACAAATATCGATTACAGAATCTTTGCCAAAATCCTAAGTAATAGATTGGCAAAAGTGGCTCCTAAATTGGTCCACAGCTTGCAGACAAGCGCTATCTCGGGAAGAAAGATGACAGACTCATTGTGTCTGCTGAGAGAACTTTTTTACTCTATACAGAATGAAAGTTGGAAAGTTCACCTCCTCTTATTGGATCAAGTTAAGGCCTTTGGCAAAGTGAACCACAATTATCTGTGGACATTGTTGAAAGCTAAAGGTATACCACCCCTGTTCATTACTTGGATACAGCTGCTCTATACGAATGCAAAGGTGACACCACAGATTAATGGATGGCGGGGCGACCCAATCATTTTGCATTCGGGTGTCCGCCAAGGAT